>NW_026596046.1:15755174-15769126 GCF_907164565.1 Psammomys obesus
ATAGATAGATAGATAGATAGATAGATAGATAGATAGATAGATAGATATAGATAGATAGATGCATGAAATTGAATGTTTTGCATATTCTCTGTGGTTGTTTGAATGGGAGTGAGTGCTATGGACTCATGCGTTTGAATAGTTGATCTTCATTTCAAGGAGGTTTTTGAGAATGAGGAGGAGGTGGGACCTTATTAAAGGAAGTTTGTCACAGGGGTGGGTTCTCTGATTTTGTTTTCTTACTTTATTATTTTTTTTATTTTTATGTTAATTACAGTTTACTCAATTGGTACCCCATCTGTAGCCCTCTCCCTCATTCCCGCCCAATCTCACCCTCCCTCCCTTATCTCCTCCCATGCCCCTCTCCAAGTCTACCATTAGGGGAGGTCCTCCTCCCCTTCCATCTGACCCTAGTTTATCAGGTGTCATCAGGGCTGGATGCATTGTCTTCCTCTGTGGAATGGCAAGATTGCTCCCCCTCAGGTGGAGGTGATCAAAGAGCCAGCCACTACTGAGTTCATGTCAGAGACACTCCATGTTCCCCTTACTAGGACATCCACTTGCATACTGAGCTGCCATTGGCTACATCTGAGCAGGGGTTCTAGGTTATATCCATGAATGGTCCTTGGTTAGAGTGTCAGTCTCAGAAAAGACCCCATGTGCCTATATATTTTAGTTCTGTTGCTCTTCTTGTGGAGCTCCTGTC
Organism: Psammomys obesus; assembly: GCF_907164565.1. NCBI lineage: Eukaryota > Metazoa > Chordata > Mammalia > Rodentia > Muridae > Psammomys > Psammomys obesus. The sequence goes on from NW_026596046.1 coordinate 15,755,878, forward strand.
CTCTCCAGGTCTTATGATCTCTCCTTTCTTTCCTAAAATTCCCTGCACTCTGCCCAAAGTTTGTTTATGAATCTCATTATCTGCTTTTATTCAATGCTGGGTAGAGTCTTTTAGAGGCCCTCTGTGGTATTTTTAAAAGTTCTCACCAGCTCTAGTGTGCCCCCTGCCTCTTACTTATGATTTCAAGATGATTTTTCTCTAGTTAGAGGGTGGTCTCTTCAATCTCCATGATCCCTGCAACTAGGAGTCTCAGCTAGAGTCACCATCATATCCTTCCAGGAGCCAACTACCATGTTGTAGGTCTCTAGCTTGTCACAGAAAAGTCTCCAGCAAAGGTTTCTCTTCTCTCTGCCAGCCCTTTGTCCTTCCCCTTCAGCTCTTCCCAGGTTTGATAATGACCCTGATTTAACTCTTCGCTCTCTCTTATACCCTGTTCCCTTTCTTCAAGTACCTCCCCTGAAAATTCTATCTTTCCTTCTGAGTGATATTTAAGCATCCTTCCTTGGATCCTTCTGATTACTTATTTTCTTTGGGTCTGTGAATTGTAGTTACTATGTACTTTATGGCTAAAATCCAATTATAAGTGAGTGTATATCATGCATGTCTTTCTGGGTATGGGTTACCTTCCTCGGGATGCTATTTTATAGTTCCATCCATTTGTCTGCAAATTTTATGGTGTCTTTGTTTTTAATAGCTTTGCAGTATTCCATTGTGTAAATACACCAAAATTTCTTTATCCCATTTTTTTTTAGCTTAAGGACATCCAGGTTGTTTTTACTTTTGGGCACAACGGATGGAAGAGAACACCAACCCACCCATAAAAACTTTGACCCAAATTTACCCTGCCTACAAGTAAAGCAAAGATTGAGAGAATCTCCAATTAATGCCTGGCGCAACCTGAGACCCACCACACGGGAGATAGCCAACCCCTGGCACTATGAATTATACTCTGATAGGCTTGCATATAAGAGCCTAGCACAGCGGTCCCCTGAGTGGCTCTACCCAGCTGCTGATGGAAACAGATGCAGGTACCAACAAACAAACATTAGGTGAAATGCAGGGACTCTTGTGGAAGAGCAGGGGGAAGGATAGAAGGACCCAGAGGGGACAGGAGTGCCACAAAAATACCAACAGAGCCAACTAATCAGAGCCCCCCGGGGGGGGGGGCTGTGGAGACTGAAGCACCAAAAAAAGGACCATGCATGGACTGTACCTAGGCCCCCTACACAGATGTAGCTGATGGACAGTGTGGCCCTTATATGGGTTATATGCTGGAATGGGTTGGTTATGGGGCGCAGTTTCTCTGAGGACGAGGAGAGGGGAGTAGGGGGGACAGGAAGGGATTGTGGGACAGGGAGAAGAGGGATGTGGCTACAATCAAGATGTAAAATGAATAAAAAACAAAGAGAATATTTAAAAAGGTTTTGAAGATAATATGCCAATATCAAAATTAAATGATTAAAACAAAAAAAGACATGTGCTCTCAGCCTTTCTGCTGCTCTGCCTTCTCTCTGCCATGATGGAAACTAAATCTGGAAGGAAGCCCAGTTAAATGCTCTGTTTTTTAAGTTACATTGATCATGATGTTTTATTACAGCAATAAAAAAATAACTAATAAATTAAAGAATTTCTGATAAAAATAAAGTAAATCATAAAAACTGAAAGTTGAGATATACTTCAACAGAAGCAAAATTCTCTTCTTCTAAGAGACTGTGAATTTTTTTTAAGTTATCTGTTTCCAAATACACAATGGTGGAATGAGGATAAATATATGTTCCAAAAAGAAGAAATCAGCAAGAAACAAAAGCAGTAAACTTGCCCCAAGTAGGATCAAAATACAACAGAGTAAGCAACATGAAACAATAAGGCTTCGTTTGCTACTATCTCAGACAAGCACCTGTCAGGAAAACTGTCCTGTCAAAGCACCGCCAAAGTTCCCTTCTATGCAATTCAGCTAAAACATTGTTTGAAGGAAAATGAGCATGCTTATTGGTGGGCATACCGTCCATCTTTATGATATAAACTGAGCAAGCTCAAAGGCATTCTTCTGTGACATTTTAACCTGTCAAATATGTGCTCTACAACCTTCAACTGAGCATGAAAAAATCCCTGCCATTTTTGTTTCTTGAGCTGTGATCTTAAATTGAGCATGAGCAGGAACGCACTTGTAAGCCAAGCTTGTATATTCATACTTACATATAAATATGTAAGCATCTCCCAAACAAAATCTTTACATATTCTTCATTTGAAATAGGGTTTCATCTGGAATAGGAAATCACTCCAACACTTGCTAAATTTTGGATCCCATTGAGATTAGAATAAAAAATGTGCTTTTTTAAAGACATTATATGAAAACCTACAAAGGAGAACTATTTACAAAATATTTTCAGATAAAGGCATAGCCAAATAGCCAAATAACAATCAAAATTCAAACATGAGACTATACCAAAACTTGATCAAATGTTGAAACAAAGATATAAACAGATATCAAGGATAAATACAGATTGTAAATTTAAAAAGAAGTGACATCATTGCCAGTATGGAAGTAAAACTTTAAACAGCTATATGAGATATCACCAATACTTATTAGTATAGCCAAAATCTAAAACCTGATAAAACCACATGTTTATCATTTTATAAACTATGTACTGCTGATTATATGCAAAAATGATGAGTGACCTTAGTAGACAGTTTGGCAGTTTCTTATAAACATTGCATGTCAGATATTATCCAACTGATTTGGAAATTTTTGTCTAGACAAAAAAAAATGGATAATAATATCACTCAGATTGAAATAACTGGAAGCAACTAAGCAAACATATTCTTTAATCAGTAAATGGTTGTAAATGTATAAAATAGAGTTATACTCAGTGGTAAAATAAATGGACTATTGTATAACAAAAAGGCACAAAGGAATTCTACATTCACATTGTGATATTTTTAAGAAGCCATTTAGAAAAAGATGCACAGTGTATATATAATCCTAATTATATGACATTCAAGGAAAAGTAAATTTATGTGAATAGGAGACTGACCAGTAATGGCCAGGAATTTGGTGGGATGGAACTGAATAAGTGAAGCACAGGGGACTTTCAGTGTTATGAAATTGTTTGGTAACAGCGTAATGACAAAAGTAATCAATTGAAGTTATCAAACACACAAACCTCATAGGAAAGGGTAACTTTTAATTAAAGTCAACTTTAAAACCCACTTAGTAGGGTGACGTGAGTAGGGTGAAATACAGAATTTAGTAAGTGTAGCTAAACATTGGTGGAAATACAGGAAACAACCTCACTAAGTGCATAAAATTTTGATGTAAGTCACTTTGTGAATGAGAGTTCTCTCTAAGAGTAAAGGCAAAAAACAAACAACCAAAATTTCAACCTATTTCAAAAGTATTGTAGTCTATCTAAGCAAGCTTTTTATCAAATTTAGATGTATAAGTCTCATACTACTATGGATATGTACTGAAACTGAATAAGTACATGTATGATGGATCGTAGAAGTTGTGTTTCTCAGTCTTGGAGTGAAAATAAGAAATGCCAAGAGCAATTATAGTCCATTTGATAGGATAAGAGTTGGACACATCTGCAGAATTAAATTTAGCTTAATACACAAATATATGACTATATGTGTAAAATTTTATACATACATGTGTGTATACTAGCTAATACACACGTTTCTCCTCAACAGTTAAGAACCTCTTGAAACAATATAACTTTGCTTGCAAAGAATATTGCTGCACCCCAATCATAATTTCTAATACTATTCTCTAGTAAAAGGAACAAGAACTCCTTGAAAAAAATGGCTGAATTGGACAAGAAGAGAAAATATACAAGATAAATCTGGAACATATTTCAGGGCTAGAGAATAATAAAATGTTAAAGTAAAATAAACAGGATGATACAACAATGATGGAAACATGTCTGACAAGCCCAGTACTCATATGGAAGAGCTCTAAATGGTTATAACTGAAACAATTCCAACAACAAAATAAATAAAAAGCCGGATGATAATTCAAATTATGGAGCCAAAGACATGAATTCATACTGTGCAAATAAATAATAGAATAAATACTTGTGAGAAATTGCATGGTGAAAGAGACCTAAGTAGTTTATTTTACATAAAGCACACAGGATGTAACTTTCCATTTCTGAAGGATGAGAAATACAGAGTGACTTATAACTCAGTAGTTGCAAAAGAAACTAGAATAGAGTAGGAGAATAAAGTGAAAAACATGAACTCAAGGCAGGGGTTCAGATTTCGCATCAGAAGTGAAAAGTGGTACTGATGTGATGTGATGGAAATGACACTTGACCGCCTGGTCATCTTCCCTAGACCACATTGTAGCAGACTGCTCATCAAACTAAGATAAAGCAAAATGACTATTAAAGACTTTCTATGAACTGTCCTATGAATAATTTTCAAGTCTATAAATTCATCACAAGCAAACAACATTTGCTATTTGTTTTCTTAATGATTGTCATTTTGATTGGAGTAAGACAGAACATAAATGCAGTTTTAATTGGCTTTATTCACCCCAAGGACTTCAAGTCAACACATCACAGAGATATGTGTGCATCAGTGTTAATCATGACACTACTCACACTAGCTAAAGTATAGCGTGAAGTTAGGTATCTATCCATAGAGAAACAGATAAAGAAAATATGCTGCAGAAATACAACATAATGTTTTTTTAAAACAATAAAAAACAAGACTATGTCATTTACAGGACAGTAAATGATAATTGTGATTATCTTGTTAAACAAATTAAGCCACTCAGAATGGTAAATGTTTTGGTTTTTTTTTTTTTTCTCATCTGTGGAGCCTAGATTTTATACTGATACATAAAATCACATATGTATATATGATATAGCAGAAGAAGTGCAAGTGTCTACTGGAATGAAGAGCAACTTTTGGGGTGTCAGAGAGGGGATAGAGTGAAAAAGGGGGGATATGTGGAGGAACAGAGTCAAAGTATATGACTTATATGACAATGTTGGTAACAAAGTCAGTACTATGTATAATTAAAAGATACCAATAAAAAAAATTTTAATTAAAAATCATAATGTGATGTTATGTACTGAATCCTGAACATATTTTTAAAAACAGAAAAACTGAGAAAAATCTCAATGAAATGTGATTTTAATTAATAAAAGCAAGAAATACTAAATTTTAGGAGGTGAGGAAAAACTAGACTCAGGTAGTAAGAAATGAGTTATTAAAAAGAATGTGGAGCTATTTTTTTTTTCTAGTCTGACTTTCATGGATTTTTCCAAAATAGATTAACCTATAAACACATATCCTATAGCGGAAGGACAGGACCCTGTGTGAAGCGTCAGAGCATCCACTTCAAGGGGCTACTCTAAATGGATGGAAACTCATTTAGATGTATAGCCTTTAGGTCTGATTCATTCCATTGCACGATTTATTATTTTTACGTTTTATATAACAGAGTTATTAAAATTAATAAAACAATAAATAAAAACTTCTTGAAATTTTTGTGTTGGGTGTAAGAGGTTTCTAAGAGAAGAAATGTGGTGTAGGGTCCACGTGAACCCTGCAAAACCATCTGAAAATGAGTATCGATTTTAAAGAAGTATACTTTCTTTTTTAAAACAATCATTTCACATGGATTATGTCTCCTCATCTCGGTTGTCATGTATTTATGGCAACTTCAAGCGGCAACGCAGCCCATTACCGCGCTGCTCGTTTTCTGCTCCCTGTGAAGATGCATTTCATTCCCTGTCAAACACATCCTCTCACGTGGTCATGCTTGAAAGGAGGACAGTGTCTGTCAGCAGTATTTTCAGATTCATGAAGAGGAGAAAGTGGGTATAGTAAGGAGACCTTTAAAACACTTGAAGATGACCTGTTTGTCTTTAAAAAAAAGTGCACGGAGATTTCAATAGTTAGAGAACTTCCATCTCTGGGAACTTACCAATATTAGCTTTTAATTTGTGAGCACTCACTATTTTTACCTTGTTTTGTTCTGTTTCAAGCTTTGTTTGTTTTGTCTTATTGCTTTGAAGCCTTATATTTATTTCAAATTTTTTAATATATTAGTTTATTTAATTTACATCCCGAGGGCACTCCTTTCCTTCCCTCCTCCCAGTTCCTCCCACTACCCCTATGTACCTCTTCTGGTCTCCTGCTTCCCCCAGAAAAGAGGAACCATCTCCACCACACTGCCCACACACAGCCCTCTCCAGCACATCAAATCACACCAGGACATCCTCATCCCCTGAGACCAGACAACATAGTACCTCCAGGGTAAATTATCCAAAAGCGGGCAACAGAGTCCATGGCAGAAACAGCCTCCTCCCTCCACTCACCAGACACCCCACATGAAGACCAGACTTTGGTTATGTATGTGTGGAGATACTACATTCTCCAGTGTCCAGATCATCCATTCTCCTTAGTTGATATCTCCATCTCTGAAAGCCCCCATGGGACTAGGTTAGTTGTCTCTGTCTTCTTGTGAGGATCCAGAGCCCTCCATTTCCTTCCATCTTCCCTCTTTGGACTTTCTCCCAATCTCTGTTCCTTCACTATCCCTGCACTTCCTGTACGCAGGGCAATCTTTGGACCATGTGTTCTGTCAGTGGGTTGTTATTTCCCTGTTTCCACCAGTCTCAGCTGGCCAGGAGGCAGCCACTCCAGTCCCCATGTACCCCATGATAGGACTCCTAGCCATACTTTCCAGGAGCCTACCCTGCCACAGGCCCCGAGATCTACAAAGGGATGTCCTGCTCTGCTCCCCAGCCTCCCTTCTGGCACCAAGTCCTCTCCTCTCCCATCCTATTCAACCTATGCCCAGTTCCATATTTTCATCTACTTCTGCTGTCTATTCTATTTCTCCTTCTGAGGGACATTCTGCACCCTCCCTTGGGCCTTCCTTGTTACTTAGCTTCTTTGGGTCTATGGATTGAAGTATGATTCTCCTGTACTATATAGGTCTAATATCTACTTCTAAGTGAATACATACCATGTGCCTCTTTCTGGGTCTGGGTTACCTCACTTAGAAAAACTCAAGTGACAACACATGCTGGAGAGGATGTGGAGAAAAGGGAACATTCCTCCTTCGCTGGTGGGAATGCAACTCTGGAAACCTTTCTCGGGAACACTAGGAATAATTCTACCTGAAGACCCAACTATCCCACTCCTGGGCATATACCCAAAAGATGTTCCACCATACAACACAGACATTTGCTCAATTATGTTCATAGTGGCTTTGTTTTTAATAGTCAGAAACTGGAAAGAACCTGGATGTTCCTCAACCAAAGAATGGATGCAGAAATTGTGGTACATTTACACAATGGAATACCACTCAGCTGTTAAAAACAAAGAGATCATGAGAGTTACAGGCAAATGGATGGGACTAGAAAAGATAAGCCTTATATTTATTTTATGAAGTTTGCTATTTGATAATTTTGTGCATTTATATAATATATTTTGAGTACTTCCCTCCCCCATTTTTCTTCCCTTTCCATCCCTACCAAATTCCATCTCCTACTTCCACACCAATACCTTTCCTAGTTCATGACTTTGAGCCTTAATTTGCATTTAACCAGGGCCAGCTCTGTAACCACTGGCTTACGAGACCCAGTGGTGGGGATTCCAAAGTAAAATAAACTAAAGGCATTCATTCCATTTTATTCTGAATCTATCAGTAATAAATTGTTCAGCAGTTAGTGGTAGGAACACCTGAGTTCCTTCTTCATCTATAGCTGACTTTTGCTGGACCCACGTGCACACAGACACAAAGCAAGAATCTGAATCTTCTCTGGGTTCTCACTTGCAATAACTGTCTTCCCTAGAAGATATTTAACAGCCGTTCTCTGTTTTCAGAATCTGACATTCTTTCCACCTCCTCCTCTGCAATGTTCTCTGAGCCTTAGAGGTGAAGAACAGCAGACAGATATATCCTGTTGGGAAACCTTCTCTGTTCTCTCTGCCTTCAGGCTCATCCTTAGAGCTATAATACCAGCTTGGTTCACCTTGTTTCCCTGACCACACCTTCTGTGGATATCACAGACCATCCCTCCTAACTTCCCTCCCCAAAAGCTTTGCTGCATCTCAGCCTCCAACAACAGCAGGAATTCTATGTGAACATACCAGCCAAATAGGTCATTTAAACAGGTAGCGTGTAGCCATCACACTATTTGAAAAATGCATAGAGGAAACAGAAACAAAAGAACAAAGCACCCACCCAACAAACAAAATCCAGAAATCAGCACCTAGACCTATAATCACCCAAAACCCAGATGCTTAGACACAAGTTTAATAATACAATCAATAAAAGCCAGGACAATATTTCTTCACTACAGCCCAGATAGTCTACTAAACCATGCCTTACATAGTCTAGCATAGTGGAAGTAAAAGAAAAAGATCTTAAAGTCACCTATATGAAAATGATAGAATTCCTTAAAGAATAAATGAAAAAAAAAACTTAAAGAAATCCAAGAAAACACAAACAGCAATTGGAGGAAATGAATAAATCCCTTTACAAAAGCCAGGAAGATACAAGCAGACAATTGGACATAATTTAAAAAAAATCTTAAAGAAAGCCAAGGAACAGTTGAAGAAAACAAAGTCTGTCCCAGACATGAAAAAGGAACTAGAAGCAATGAACAAAACACAAATTGGGGCAATACTCAAAATGAAAAATTTAGGAAGTTGAACACAAGAATTACAAAGGCAAGCTTCACCAACAGAATAAAGGAGATAGGAGACAGCATCTGGGCACTGAAGATATGATAGAAGAAATGGATACATCGATTAAAGAAAATGTTAAGTCTAAAATGTTCTTGACGCTGTGATGTCAAAAGCTAGGAGCTAACACTAAGATTTTTTAAGGTAAAATTACTATGGCCAGGCCAAGTTTATTGCCCCCCTCAGTAGGAGGATGAGGTAACAGCTAAGCCATAGCAGGAGAATTCTTATACAGGAGCTTTATGAATTTGCAAGCAAGCAAAGATTAATAGAAGCAGAATGTTTATGACTAGCATGTAGCATAAAGACATTATTACAAAGTTTTTTTTGTGTGTTGGCATCATTACTTTTATTTTATTTTTATAATATAATTTTTTATTTATTACAATTTTTTCACTTTGTATCCCAGCTGTAACCCTACGTTCATTCCCTCACAATCTTGCCTGTCTCCTACCCTCATCTTCTGCCATGCCCCTTCCCCAGTCCACTGATAGTGGAAGACTTCCTCCCCTTCCATCTGACCAGCCTATCAGGTCTCATCAGGACTGTCTTTCATAGTCTTCTGCTGTGGCTTGGTCAGGGGGAGGTGATCAAACAGCCAGCAACTGAATTGATGTCAGAAACAGCCCCTGTTCCCCTTATTAGAGAGCCCACTTGGAGACTGAGCTGCCATGGGCTACCTCTGTTCAGGGGGTCCAGGTTATCTCCATGAGTGGTCCTTGGTTGGAGTATCAGTCTCAGAAAAGACCCTAGGCCCTGATTTTTTGGATCTGTTGTTCTCTGTGGAGCTCCAGACCCTTCCAGGTCTATTTTCTGTTTCTTTCATAAGATTGCCTGCACTCTGCCCAAAGATTGACTATGATTCTCAGCATCCAGTTTAATACCCTGCTGGGTAGAGTCTTTCATAGGCCCTTTGTGGTAGGCTCCTTCATGTCTTGTTCCTTATTTTTATCTTCTTCCAATATCTATATCATTTGCCCTTTTGAGAATTGATCATCTTACCCAGAGTCCTCCTTGCTTAATTTCTTTAGGTGTACAGATTTTAGAATATTTATCCTATATTATATGTCTAATATCCACTTATAAGTGAGTATATACCATGTGTGTCTTTCTGCTTCTGGGATCGCTCACTCAGGAGGATCTTTTCTAGTTCACAATATTTGCCTGCAAATTTCATGATTTCATTGTTTTTAATTGCCAAGTAACGTTCTGGTCAGCCAGTTTCTGAAACCTCATTTTTCAGTTCAAGTTGACCTGGTTCTCTGGAGGTCTTTGTTGTCTTTTGGTTTTTTAAAAAAAAATCAGTCATGGAGGCCCTGCTATTAAGTATCCAATATTAAAATAAATAGTGGGGGCAGAAATGCGGGAGCCAGCCCCTAACATTGATGCAAAATATCCAGGAAATCTGGTATGCTATAAAATGACCAAACCTAAAAATAATAGAAATGGGGTATGGAGCTAAACAGAGAATTCTCTGTAGAGGAATATAGAATGGCAGAGAAACACTTAAAGAGATGCTTGACGTCCTTAGCTATCAGAGAGATGCACATCAAAATGACCCTGAGATTTCATCTTACACCCATCAAAATGGCTAAAATCAAAAACTCAAATGACAACACATGCTGGAGATGCTGTGGAGAAAGGGGAACCCTCCTTCATTGCTGGTGAGAATGTAAACTGGTAAAACCACTTTGGAAATCAATCTGGTGCTTTCTCAGACAATTAGGAATACTGCTTCCTCAAGATCCAGCTATACCACTCCTAGGCATATAAAAGTAGCTCAAGTACAACAAGGACATTTGCTCAACCATGTTTGTAGCAGCTTTATTTGTAATAGCCAGAACTTGGAAACAACCCAGATGTCCCTCAACGGAGAAATGGATACAGAAATCGTGGTATTTTTACACAATGGAATACTACTTAGCAATCAAAAACAAGGAAATCGTGAAATTTGCAGGCAAATGGTGGGCTCTAGAAAAGATATTCTGAGTGAAGTATCCCAGAAGGAGAAAGACAAACATGGTATATACTCGCTTATATAGACCTACAAGATATAATAAACATAATGAAGTCTATACACCTAAAGAAGATAAACAAGAAAGCAGACATGAGGTAAGATGATCAATCCTCACCTAGAAAGACAAATGGGATGGACATTGGATGTAGGAGAAAACAAGAAACAGGATAGGAGCTTACCACAGAGGGCCTCTGAAAGACTTTACCTAGCAGTGTATCAAAGCAGATACTAAGACTCATAACCAAACCTTCATTAGAGTGCAGGGAATCATATGAAAGAAGGGGGAATTAGTATGACATGGAAAGGATATGAGCTCCACAAGGACCAAATACATCTGGGCACAGGGGTCTTATATGAAATTGTTTCTCCAACCAAGGACCATGTATGGATATAACCTAGAACCTCTGCTCAGATGTAGCCCATGGTAGCTCAGTAACCAATTGGGTTTCCCTGGCAAGGGGAAGAGGGACTATTTCTGATTATTTGACCTCCCCACCCCTCAAGGGAGGAGGAGCCTTGGTAGGCCACAGAGGAGGACTTTGCAGCCAGTCCTGAAGATACCTGATAAAACAGGGTCAGATGAAAGGGGAGGAGGTCCTTCCCTATCAGTGGACTTGCAAAGGGGCAGGGAAGAGATGAGGGAGAGAGAGTGGAATTGGGAAGGAATGAGGGAGTGGGATACAGAGTTAAAAATGTAACTAATAATAAAAAAAATACATGAAGCAAAATAATATAATAGAAATAATAAAAAATAATAGAAATAATAAAATAATAATAAAACACAATAGAAATAGAGGAGGATTATCATCTCAGCTCAAAGGTCCAGGAAATATTTTCAACGAAGTCATAAAAGAAAATCTTCCTAAACAAAAGACTGAGATGTCTTTATAAGGCATCTTTATAATGTACAAGTGGCAATCAAAACACCAAATAGATTAAACCAGAATAGAAAGTTCTCTTGCCACATAATAATTAAAACACTAAACATACAGAACAAAGAAAGAATATTAAAAGCACCAAGGGAAAAAGACCAAGTGATATATAAAGACAGACCTGTTACAATTACACCTGACTTCTCAATGGACACTCAAAAAGCCAGAATGGACTAGAAAGATTGGCAACATACTCCAAGATACCACAGATGTCAGCCCATTATATTATACCCAGTTAAGCTTTCAACTACCATAAATGAAGAAAATAAAACATTCCATGATAAAATCAAAATTAAGTAATATCAATCTACAAACCCAGCCCTACTGAAGGTTCTAGGAGAAAAGCTCTAACCTAAGGACATTAACTACACCCGTGAAAATACAGGAAATAAATAATCTCATACCAGTAAAACCAAAAGAAGGGAAGCACAAATTTGCACGCACATACACACACACACACACACACACACACACCACCACCACCACCACCACCACCTGCAACAGCAGCACCACCACCATTTTTGCCACTGCCACCACTGCCACTACTAAAAACAACGAAACAGTAATCAGCAATCGTCAGTCGGTCACTGGTATCTTTCAATATCCATGGTCTTAATTCCCTAATAAAAAGACTCAGACTAACAAAATGAACTTAAAAAAACAAAAAACAAAACAAAAAAACCCCAAAAAACACAGGGTCCATTCCTCTACTGTATCCAAGAAACACATCTTAGCCCTAAGGATAGATATTACCTCAGGAAAAATATGGTTGCAAAATGGACCTAATATGTAAGCTGTTGTAGCCATTTTAATATCTAACGAAACACACTGCAAAACAAAACTAGTCAGAAGAAATTGACAGGGTTACTTCATAATCATCAAAGGAAAAATCTACCAAGATAACATTTCAATTCATAACATCTATGTCTCAAACACAAGGGCAGCCACTTTTGCAAAAAGAAACACCACTATAGCTTAAATCATATATTGGCCACTCACCAACTGATAGTGGCAGACTCGAGAACCTTTCAATATCCAATGGATAGGACATCCATATAAAAAACTAAACAGAGAAATAGTAGCACTAATATAAACCAAATGGAACTAAAGGATATTTTCAGAACATTTCACTCAAACCCCCTCAAAATGTTCTTTTCTCAGTAACTCATGAAACTTCTCCAAAATTGACCACACATTCAGATGGAAAACAAGTCTCCACAGATATGAAAAATAAAAAAAATAAAATAGGATTTTGGGGGCGGGGCAAGATGGCAGCGCCGGGAGGACTCTCATTCTGAGGAGCAGCACAGCAGGATTGGCACAGTGACCAGCAATCAGAACTCGCGGCCATAAAACACAAGTGGTTGTGTTTCTCAGGTGAGAGGATACCCCACGGTGGGGGATTCGATCAGCTTTAACTCACCCGGCAAAACCGCGGAAGAGATCCCCGATCCGCCAGGCGCTTGGTCGCCAGCCCAGAGCTACCCGCCAGCGCGATCTGGTCACGGTCCCAGACTGAACTGTGGGCCCACAACACCATAGACTGGATCTCCCAGTCGAGAGATAACCCCACGGAGCAGGAAAC
>NW_026596046.1:15769226-15791662 GCF_907164565.1 Psammomys obesus
CTCGGGTTCCGCGGGTGCCCCAGGAGCCAGCCCGGACCCAGAGCCGGGAGGGACAATGGCGCCTGCCTGCACAGAGCCCTGCCTGCGCGCGTGATTCGCCGCCTCAGATAGAACTGTGGGCACCAGGGCAACAGGGCACCAGACTGCGTGTCTCTGGCAGGAGGAAACCCCCAGCGGAGGGGGTCAGCAGCTCTAACGCTTAGGACACCCAGCACCAAAACACTTCCTGGACTCACGCAGACTCTAGTGCAGGCAGAAGCGCTGTGCTCTGCCGCCATTGTTGCGTTCCCCTGGGGCACTGGGACACACAGCTGCATCCTCGGACCTGCAGGAGTCGAAGAGCCATTACAGCAGCCCTCAGATACTGTGCCAGGGATCGGCCAGATGTCCCTGGCTGGACTGCCAAAACTGTAGGAATCCCTGATCCTTCAGGGGGGCTGCACCCACAGCGTCTGGACCAGAGCAGTGCCTGTAGCCGCCATCCCAGACAGAGACACACAGCTTCTGGTCCAGAGTGAGGCACCCAGCCTCCAGACCAGAACAGTGCCCCCAGGTGCCAAATCAACCTAGGTGCACATTCTCCAGGTCCAGAGCAGAGCAATCAGCCTTTGGCCCAGAGACTTGCTGAGTGCACCTCCCACTTTCTCAGACAGAACTGTGCGCCCCAGGATAACAGACTGAGTTTCCCTGTTGGGAGAAAACCCCATAGCTAGGGAATCAGCAGTTTCTTCAAGAGGACTGTATATGGAAATTTAGTGAGCAGCAGCACACTAAATTTATAACAAGAAACCCAGCAGTGGGGCAGCTGTCTTGAGAAATTTTATGGGTAAGAGGAGATCCCCCCCTGCCTAACATAGACCACAGCTACTACTCAGGGCTATAAACCTGAGGTGAGCAGTGGCATCTCCGGAGAAACACTGGCCATACAGTGACCATAACCAAAAATCAGAGAAGGACTCCTTCAGGAAAAATCATCTTCCGGCCAAGGGGATACTCCCTACCTCAGGACTCCAGGAAGCACAGAAACTAACAGCCAAAACCTAAATCAGCCCAATGGGTAGAGGTCAGCGTAAAGGCTCAACCAACAAAAGACAGAGCAATATGGCATCTCCAGAACCCAGCCATCCAGGGGCGAACAGCCCTGAACAATGCAGCATAATAGAAAATCAAGAAGAGGACCTTACATCTATGTTGATGAAGAGGATAATAGAGGAGACAAATAAAATACGTAAAGAATTAGAGGAAGATAAAACCAAACAGATCATGGCTATCCGTAAAGAAATGGAGGAAGATAAAGACAAGCAAATTAGGGCCATCCGTGAAGAAATACGGGAAGATGCAGCCAAACAGCTTGTGGCCTTCAGAGAAGAAATAATTAAATCACTGAAAGAAATCAAAGAGACAGAGTTGAAGGAACTAAAAGAAAAAGAGGAAAATACAAGCAGACAGGTGAAGGAAGTAAACAAAACAACTCAAGACCTGAAGATAGAACTAGAAAAATTAAAGAAAACACAAATGGAGGAAATAATGGAGAGGAAGAATTTAGGGAAGAAAACAGGAACTACAGAGGTAAGCATAACCAACAGAATACAAGAAATGGAAGAAAGAATCTCAGGTGTAGAAGATACAATGGAAGAAATCGATGTATCTGTCAAAGAAAATGTGAAATCCAAAAAATTCCTGACACAGACCGTCCAAGAAATCCAAGACAATATGAAAAGACAAAATTTGAGAATAATAGGAATAGAGGAAAAAGAAGACTCCCTTCTCCAAGGCCCAGAAAATATTTTCAACAAAATCATTGAAGAAAATTTCCCCAAGTTAAAGGAGAAGCCAATAAGGATACATGAGGCCTACAGAACACCCAACAAATTTGACCAGAAAAGAAAATCCTCCCGCCACATAATAATCAAAACAGGAAGTATACAGAACAAAGAAAAAATACTAAAAGCTGCAAGGGAAAAAGGCCAAGTAACATATAATGGCAAACCCATTAGAATCACACCTGACTTTTCAACAGAAACTATGAAAGCCAGAAGGGCCTGGACAGATATCATGCAGACCCTAAGAGAACACAGATGTCAACCCAGGCTACTATACCCTGCAAAACTCTCAGTCCTCATAGACGGAGAAAACAAGATATTCAATGACAAAAACAAATTTCAACAATACCTACACACAAATCCAGCATTACAGAAGACACTGGAAGGGAAAATACAACCCAAGAAAATTAGCTTCTGTCAAGAAAACACAGGAAATAATTAACCTTACTACAGCAAAACAAAAAGCAACCAAGCACACAAACTTATGAACACAGCCAACATCAAAATCAAAGGATCTAACAGCCACTGGTCATTAATCTCTCTCAACATCAATGGACTCAACTCTCCAGTAAAAAGACACAGATTAACAGAATGGATACGTAAACAAAACCCAGCAATCTGTTGCATACAAGAAACACACCTAAGACACAAAGATAGACATTACCTGAGGGTAAAAGGTTGGAAGATGACTTTCCAAGCAAATGGACCCAAGAAACAAGCAGGAGTAGCCATTCTAATATCTGATAAAATAGACTTTCAACCAAAAATAATAAAAAGAGATGAGGAAGGACACTTCATACTCATCAAGGGAAAATTCCACCAGGAAGACATCACAATCCTGAACATCTATGCCCCAAATACAAGAGCACCCACATTTGTAAAAGAAACATTGATAAAATTTAAACCACATATAGATCCCCACACATTAATAGTGGGAGACTTCAACACCCCACTCTCAACAAAGGACAGGTCAACAAAACAGAAATTAAACAAAGAAACAATATCTCTGACAGAGGTCATGAATCAAATGGACCTCACAGACATCTACAGAACTTTACACCCAAACACAAAAGAATTTACCTTCTTCTCAGCACCTCATGAAACCTTCTCCAAAATAGACCATATAGTTGGTCACAAAGCAAGCCTCAACAGATACAAGAAGACTGAAATAATCCCTTGTATCCTGTCTGATCACCATGGAATAAAGCTGGACTTCAACAACAACAGAAATAGCAAAAAGCCTACACACTCATGGAAACTGAACAACTTGTTACTAAATGACAGCTGGGTCAGGGAAGAAATAAAGAAAGAAATTAAAGCCTTTCTAGAACTCAATGAAAATGAAGACACAACATACCCTAACTTGTGGGACACAATGAAAGCAGTGCTAAGAGGAAAGTTCATAGCACTAAGTGCCTTCAAGAAGAAATTCGAGACAGCTCATTCAAGCAACTTAATGGCCCACTTAAAAACCCTAGAAAAAGAAGAAGCAGACACACCAAAAAGGAGTAGACGGCTGGAAATAATCAAACTCAGGGCTGAAATCAGTCAATTAGAAACAAATAAAACAATTCAAAGAATCAATGAAACCAAGAGCTGGTTCTTTGAGAAAATCAACAAGATAGACAAACCCTTAGCCAAGCTAACTAAAAGGCAGAGAGACACCACCCAAATCAACAAAATCAGAAATGAAAAGGGGGACATAACTACAGACACTGAGGAAATCCAAACAATCATTAGGACTTACTTCAAAAGTCTATATGCCACAAAATTTGAAAATCTAAATGAAATGGACAATTTTCTTGATCGATTTGACTCACCAAAGCTGAATCAGGACCAGGTAAATCAACTAAATAGTCCTATATCCCCCAAAGAAATAGAAGCAGTCATCAAAAGTCTCCCATCCAAAAAAAGCCCAGGACCAGATGGCTTCAGTGCAGAATTCTACCAGACCTTCAAAGAAGAGCTAACTCCAATTCTCTTCAAACTATTCCACAAAATAGAAACAGAAGGAACATTACCAAACTCATTCTATGAAGCCACAATCACCTTGGTACCTAAACCTCACAAAGACTCAACAAAGAAAGAGAATTTCAGGCCAATCTCCCTTATGAACATTGATGCAAAAATACTTAACAAAATACTTGCAAACCGGATCCAAGAACACATCAAAGATACTATCCACTATGACCAAGTAGGCTTCATCCCAGGTATGCAGGGGTGGTTCAATATACGGAAATCCATCAATGTGATCCACCATATTAACAAACTGAAAGAAAAAAACCACATGATAATCTCCCTAGATGCTGAAAAAGCATTTGACAAAATCCAACATCCATTCATGTTTAAAGTACTGGAGAGTTCAGGGATACAAGGCACATATCTAAACATAGTAAAGGCGATATACAGCAAGCCTATAGCCAACATCAAACTGAACGGAGAGAAACTTAAAGCAATCCCACTGAAATCAGGGACAAGACAAGGCTGCCCACTGTCTCCATATCTCTTCAACATAGTGCTGGAAGTCCTTGCTAGAGCAATAAGACAGTCGAAGGAGATCAAGGGGATACAGATGGGAAAGGAAGAAGTCAAATTATCACTATTTGCAGATGATATGATAGTATATATGAGTGACCCCAAAAACTCTACCAGGGAACTCCTACAGCTGATAAACACCTTCAGCAAAGTGGCCGGATATAAAATTAACTCAAAAAAATCAGTAGCACTCCTGTATACAAAAGACAAAAGGGCTGAGAAAGAAATTAGAGAAACAACACCCTTCACAATAGCCACAAATGACATAAAGTACCTTGGCGTAACCCTAACCAAGGAAGTCAAAGACTTGTATGAAAAAAATTTCAAGTCTCTGAAGAAAGAATTAGAGGAAGATATGAGAAGATGGAAAGATCTCCCATGCTCATGGCTTGGCAGGATTAACATAGTAAAAATGGCCATCTTACCAAAAGCAATCTACAGATTTAATGCAATTCCCATCAAATTGCCAACACAATTCTTTACAGACCTGGAAAGAAAAATTCTCAACTTTGTATGGAATAACAAGAAACCGAGAATTGCTAAAACAATCCTCTACAATAAAAGATCTTCTGGAGGTATCTCCATCCCTGATCTCAAGCTGTACTATAGAGCAACAGTTATAAAAACTGCATGGTACTGGCATAGAAACAGAATGGTGGATCAATGGAATCGAACAGAAGACCCAGAAATAAACCCACACACTTACGGACACCTGATTTTTGACAAAGATGCCAAAACCATACAATGGAAAAATGATAGCATCTTCAACAAATGGTGCTGGTCCAACTGGATGTCTACATGTAGAAAAATGAAAATAGATCCATACTTATCACCCTGCACAAAACTGAAGTCCAAGTGGATCAAAGACCTCAACATAAAACCAGACACATTAAATCGGCTAGAAAAAAAAGTGGGGAATATCCTAGAACTCATTGGTACAGGAGAAAACTTCCTGAACAGAACACCAACAGCACAGGCTCTAAGAGCAACAATCAATAAATGGGACCTCATGAAATTGAAAAGCTTCTGTAAAGCAAAGGACACCGTCATCAAAACAAAGCGACTGCCTACAGATTGGGAAAGAATCATCACCAACCCTCTATCTGACAGAGGACTCATATCCAATATATATAAAGAACTAAACAAGCTGAAAAGCAACAAACCAAGTAATCCACTTAAAAAATGGGGAACAGAGCTAAAGAGAGAATTCTCTGCAGAGGAATATCGAATGGCAGAGAAGCACTTAAAGAAATGCTCAACCTCATTAGCCATTAGGGAAATGCAAATCAAAACAACCCTGAGATTTCACCTTACACCCATCAGAATGGCCAAGATGAAAATCTCAAGGGACAACACATGCTGGAGAGGTTGTGGAGAAAGGGGAACGCTTCTCCACTGCTGGTGGGAATGTAAACTGGTACAACCACTCTGGAAATCAATCTGGCGCTTTCTCAGACAACTAGGAATAGCGCTTCCTCAAGATCCAGCCATACCACTCCTAGGCATATACCCAAAAGAGGCGCAAGTACACAACAAGGACATTTGTTCAACCATGTTTGTAGCAGCTTTATTTGTAATAGCCAGAAGCTGGAAACAACCCAGATGCCCCTCAACTGAAGAATGGATGCAGAAACTGTGGTACATCTATACAATGGAGTATTACTCAGCAATGAAAAATAAGGAAATCATGAAATTTGCAGGTAAATGGTGGGACCTGGAAAGGATCATCCTGAGTGAGTTGACCCAGAAGCAAAAAGACACTCACGGTATATACTCACTCATATAAAGATACAATATAGAATAAACCCACTAAAAGCTGTACATCTAAACAAACTAAGCAAAAGAGAGGACCCTAACTAAAATGTTCAATCCCCATCCTGAAAGGCAAAGAGGATGTACATCAGAAGAAAAGGAAAATAGGAAACAACCTCGGAACCCGCTACAGAGGGCCTCTGAAAGCCAGAAGAAAACAGGAAACCACCTTGAAACCTGCCACAGAGGGCCTCTGAAAGCTTCTGCAGTATAGACTGTCAAAGCAGATGCTGAGCCTGATGGCCAACTGATGGGCAGAGTGAATGGAATTTTATGTAAGAAGGGGGAAATAGTAAGAGCTGGAGGGAACGGGAACTCCACAAGCAGAGCAACAGAACAAGATAATTTGAACACAGGGAACTTCCCAGAGACTCCTACTCCAACCAAGGACTATTTGTGGAGATGACCTGGAACCCCTGCACAGGTGTAGCCCATGGCAGTTCAGTGTCCAAGTGGGTTACATAGTAATGGGAAGAGGGACTGCCTCTGACATAATCTGATTGGCCTGCTCCTTGATCACTTCCCCCTGAGGGGGGAGCAGCCTTATCAGGCCACAGTAGAGGACAATGCAGCCACTTTTGATGAGAACTGATAGACTAAGATCAGAAAGAAGAGGAGAACCTCCCCTATTAGTGGACTTGGGGAGTGGCATGCATGCAGAAAGGGGAGGGAGGGTGGGATCAGGAGGGGAGGAGGGAGGGGCTTATGGGGGGATACAAAATGAATAAAGTGTAATTAATAAGAAATTAAAAAAAAATGGAGAGATCTCATATTAGCAACCTAACAGCATACTTGAAGGCTCTAGAAAAAAAAAAGGAAAAGAAATAAACACACCCAAGAATACTAAATATGGCAATAAATAATCAAACTGAGGGCTGAAATCAATAAAAGAGAACAGTACAAAAATCAATGAAAAAAAGACTTGGTTATTTGAAAAAAATCAACAAAATAGAGAAACCCTTATTCACTAACTAAAAGATATAGAGAAAATATCCAAATTAACAAAATCAGAAACAAAAAGTTGACAACAGATACTGAGGAAATTTAGAGAAACATAAGGACATATACTTAAAAAAAAAAGTACTCTTCCAAACCAAAAATGCCAAAAGGGATACGTTATTTTTTTCAATAGGTACCACTTACCCAAGTAAAGTCAATAGCAGATAAGCAATCTTAATAGATCTATAATCCCTGAAAATAGAAACATTTATTGAAAAAAAAAAAAAAAAAAGCCCAAGGCCAGAGAGAAATCTATCAGACTTTCAACAAAGAGTTAATGCAGATTTCTATCAAACTTTCAGAGAAAGAGTTAATGTCAATCATTCTACAA
Source organism: Psammomys obesus (assembly GCF_907164565.1). Lineage (NCBI taxonomy): Eukaryota > Metazoa > Chordata > Mammalia > Rodentia > Muridae > Psammomys > Psammomys obesus. The sequence continues at coordinate 15,776,727 of NW_026596046.1, forward strand.
AATGAAAACAAAAGGAACATTTACCAATTCATTTTATTGGCTCGTGATTACCTGACACAAAAACCACATAAAGACTCAACAAAGAAAGAGAATTACAGACCAATTTATCTTATGAACACAGATGCAAAAATGCTCAAAAAAAACAAAACAACAACAACAACAACAAAAACAACTTGCAAACAGAATCCAAGAACACATCAAAAAGAGCACATTAAAAATCCACCATGGGAAAAAAAAATCCACCATGATCAAGTAGGCTTCATCCCAGATGCAGGGATGGTTCAACATATAAAAATCTGTAAATGGAATCTACCATAGAAACACCTGAAAGAAAATAAAGACCTTTCACAAACTCTAACACCTCTTCATGATAAAAGTCTTGAAGAAATTAAGGATACATTAATACAATGTATGAAAAGAAATTTAGAGCAAGCCTACAGCCTACATGAAATAGAGAGCCAAACATTGGGTTATGCATAGGGAGTCTTGTGGAAAATTGGGAGGAAAGAAAAAGGACTTGGAGGTGACAGGAGCTCCACAAGGAGAGCAACAGAGCCAACTAACTAGGCCCAGAGGGTCTTGCTGAAACTGAAGTCAACAAAGGACCACACACGAACCGGAAGTAGACCACCTACAAAGATTTAGCAGATGGGCAGGTTAGACCTTACACTGGTCCTCTAGTAAGGGAGTGGGGACTGCATTGGACACAGACTCACTTGCCAGCTTTGATAACTTTCCCTTGGCAGGGTTGTCTTGCCAGGCCACAGGAGAAGAGGAAGTGCTCACTCCTGATGCAACTCTATGAGCTGGGATAGATGGAAAAGGGAGTTCCTTTTTCCTGAGGGGAAGGAGGAAGGATAGCGGGATTGTAAGGAAAAGGGGGATGGTGCTACAACAAGAATGTAAAGTGAATAAAAATAAAAACAATAATAAATAAATATGATAATATTTTGTTTTCTTTTTTTAATTTTATTTTTGTTCACAATTTACTCATAAAAATACCCAGATTGAGCTCATTCAACTCCTCCAATCCCACCCTCAATCCCTCTTCTTTCCATCCCCTTCCCCTAGTTCACTGAAAGGGGGAGTTCTCCTCTGCCATCTGCCCATTGCTTATCAAGTCTCATCAGGACTGCTTGGATCTTCTTCCTTTGTGGCCTGGTAAGGCCAGCTCTCCAGGGGCAAGTGATCAAAGAGCAGACAACTGAATTCATGACAGGAGCAGCCCCTGCTCCCCTTACTCAAGACCCACCTGAAGATTGAGCTGCCAATCAGCTACATCTTTGAAGAAAAAAAAATTTAGAGAATATATCAGTAATGGAAAGATTTCCTATGCTAATGAATTGGTGGAATTAGTATAGTAAAAACTGCCATCCTACCAAAAGCAATGTACAGATTTCATGCAGTCCCAGTCAAAACTCCTACACAAATCTTTATAGGCCTTGAAAGGGCAATTCTAAACTTCATATGAAAAAAGAAAATAAAACAAACAAACAAACAAACAAACAGGATAACTAAAAAGAGACTCTACCAAGCAAGGAATCAAAGCAGATACTGAGACTCATTGCCAAACTTTGCACAGTGTGGGCAATCCTATGGAAAATAATGGAGACAGAAAGACCTGGAGGGGACAGGAGCTCCACAAGTAGATCAACAAAGCCAAAAAATCTAGGACCAGGGGGTCCTGCAGAGACTGATGAATCAACCAAAGACCATGCATGGAGAAGACCTGGACCCCCTGCTCAGATGTAGCTCCTGGGCATCATAGTCTCCATGGGAGTCTCCTAGTGAGGGGAGCAGGGGCATGAACTTGGTTATTTGCTCTTTGATCACACCCCCCCCCATGAAGTGGCATTGCTAGGCCACTGAGAAGGACGATCCATATAGTCCTGATGAGAACTGATAGGATAGGGTCAGATTGTAGGTGAGGAGCACCTCCTTTATGAGTGGACTAGGGGAAGGACATAAGGGGGAGGGAGAGAGGGAGGGTGGAACTGGGAGGAGATGAGTGAGAGGGCTAGAGCAGAGATGCAAAATGAATAAACTGAAAAAAAAAATAATCTAATCCTGAACAATAAAAGAACTACTGGAGGTATCACCTGTCCCCTCCTCCACTAATTTCAAGGTGTATTTCATGTAGTTACAATAATTAAAACTACATGGTATTGGCATAAAAACATAACAACTGAATCAAACTGAAAATCCAGACCTGAATCCACACATTTCTAGACACCATATTTTTTTTTATAAAGAAGCCAGAAACACACACTGGAAAATTACAGCATCTTCAACAAAGAGCGCTAGTCAAAGTGGAGGTCTGCATGTAGAAGAACACAGCTGAATCTGTATTTATCACCCTGCCCACATTCAAGTCCACGTGGATCAAAAGCAATTTACACAGACTCTTACAGAAGAGGGAATGGGGAATAACCACGAACACTTTGGTACTAGAGATGACTTTCTGAACAAAACACTGATAGCACAGGAACTAAAGTCAATCCAGCCAGCACAGATCTCAGAAAGAACAAGACAGTGTGAGCTTATTAAGCGATAAGTCTCAGAAGCTGAAAACATTCTAGGTGTAGGTTAGATTGAATGGTTGGTAAGAAAACCCAATGTGGTTGAAGAAGAAAGCTCACAAATATTGCAGAATCAGAGAACATCTGACAGAAAGCTGCAGAGGGGAAAATTGCCTGGAATAATCTCTGGAGGAAGATTCAGTTCTTCGTGTTCTGCTCGATACTCAGAGAGACTTGGGAAAGGGTGCCTTGATTCCAGAGCAAGAAAGGATACAGGAGCCTCTAGGACAGTGAATTACACCAAGCCACCACAAAAAGACAATTTTGATTATATAGTATAATATATCTTCTGTATTAAGAAAATGGGAAACTCCATTTTAGATTCCTTGAGAGCAAGGGTAGGAGTTGAGGAGACAGAAACATTACTAGAAAAGCCCATTGTAGTACTCATTGCAATTATGACCACAGGAGTAAACCCCTCTCTACAGTTGATTGCAAGTTTTATATTTTTCTTCTCAAGAAGATTGAAAAAAAATAGTTGTACAACAAGAAAAATTAGCTATGATACTACAAAGGTTTGAGAAAAAGAGACAGAGGAATTAAGAGAACAGAAAATGCTTAATTGTGAACCTATAGTACCTAATGAAATTGAGAATCAAAGTAGACAGCCCCTTGATAATGGGTAATATGCCTGACTTGCTGATCATTGGCATGGAGTTGAACATGAATAAGAGTGTCTAAACGTCTAGGGTATGAATGGATTCATAAAGATCTAATTGTACCTTGATAAAGAAAAGAGGAGTAAGATTAGCTAAACAATACTGGATTGTAAGTAGGGCATATTGGCACAGACCTTTAATCCAAGCATGCAGATAGGCAGAAGCGGGAAGATTGATATGAGTTAGAGGTTAGCCTGGTCTATAAAGCAAAGGGCAGACATCAAAGGCTACACAGTGAAACCCTGTTTCCAAAAGAAAAAGGAAAAAGAAGACATTGGATTGTAGAAAAACCTACTGAATTGGATCAACTTGTATACTTTAGAGATGTTATTGCATCAGAATGGAAATCATGGAATATGTTAGGTTGTTTATATTTCCATAGGTGATGAAAGACTGAATTGTACTCAAAATTGATAAAAATCCTATTCAAATAAGAGAAGTTTCCAAACGAAAGGCATGACTCAAGGAAGAGACATGGAAAGAAAGCAATGCAAAGAACACAGAAAGCAGATTATTTTGCACAAAGACAGCTTAACAAAACACCTGAAGAGGGAAAATAGTTCATCAGATGAGCAGAAAGAAAAAACCTCGATGCTGAAATGGACTGTTGCTGAAGGACAAATGATCAAGACTTGCAATCATGGATGAGCATCACATCAATGGCTGACTGATTCTTCATAAGAACGTTTGGAATATTAAGTTGTAGGATTGATAATTGTTTCTATTGTAAAAGTTAAACTGTGCGCAATTTTCAGTTTAAACGGGAAGGAGGAAGTTGTACAGGAATTCCAATTCAGAACATGACAGTTCTGGCAAGAGATGACATTCAAAGGCCTTCTAGGTCTGTGTTATCCAGCTGGCAAGAGATCACATCTAAAGATCTAGGTCTGTGTGATCCAGCTGAAGTACAAACACACATTTAATCAAAGAGACAGAGGCAAGCAGACCTGAATTCAAGGCCAGCCTGGTATAGAACAAATATCAGGTAAAGAAACGCTTAGGTCCAAGCATGGTGGTACATACCTTTAATCCCAAACAACAAAGATAAAGATAGTTTGTAGAAGAAAGCAAAGCACTGATGCTTGTGAGTGATAGCTAATTGAGTGGCAGAAACAGTGACAAATTAAGAGAAAGACTTCACAGACTAGGATACGCCCAAATCTCAGGAGAAAAAAGAGGGAAGGGAAGCTACTTAAGGGGCAACGAGAGAGAGATAGACAGAGGAAAAGAAAGAGAGAGGGAGAGAGGCAGAAGGAGAGAGAGAGAAGAGGCAGCTTTACTGGGACAGTGAAAGAGAGACAGGTTGCAGAGAAAGAACTCATGTGAAGACAGAACAAGCCAGAGAGTTAGAAGGAACCAGAAGATTAGAGAACACGGCTGAAGTTAGTTTGAGGCCAAGCAGAGCAATTCAGGGGCTGAGATAGAAAGACCAGATTGAATAAGTGAGCTGGAAAAGGAGTTTGAACTAAAATAACTGAGCTGAACCAGCCCAGAGATCAGTAAGTAGAAGAGAGGGTGAATTTATTAACCAATAATTCTCAGAGGCTGAAAAAATTCTAGGTCTAAGTTAGATTGCATAGAGCCTAGAAGCTTCCAGGACTAAGCCTAGGTTAGCCGACAAATGCAGTAAGCCTCAAAGACAACAGAAACAGGAATATAAAAGTTTCTTTTACTGATCAACAATTGATAAATGGGACCATATGAAATTAAAAACTTCTGTAAGGCAATGGACCCTGATATTCAGAAAAAGTGGCAGCCTACAAAATTAGAAAATCCTTTTTTACCAACTCCACATCTGATAGCAGACTAATATCCACAATATTTAAAGAACTCAAGAAAGTAGGTGCCAATAAACCAAATAATGCAATTGAAAAATGGGGATGAGCATGTTAGCCAGAGTCTTCCTTCCTAATTTGCTTCCTTAGGTGTACAGAGTTTAGTATGATTATCCTATATTATATGTCTAATATCCACTTATGAGTGAGTATATACCCTGTGTGTCTTTCTGCTTCTGGGATACCTCACTTAGGATGACTTTTTCCAGTTCCCACCATTTACCTGCAAATTTCATGATTTCCTTGTTTTTTTATTGCTCAGTAATATTCCATTGTGTAGATGTACCACAATTTCTGTATCCATTCCTCAACTGAAGGGCATCAGGGCTGTTTCCAGCTTCTGGCTATTACAAATAAAGCTGCTACAAACATGGTTGAGGAGGGAGAAAACAGGGAACAGGACAAGAGCCCACCACAGAAGGCCTCTGAAAGGCTCTACTCTGCATGGTATCGAGGCAGATGTTGAGAATCATAGCCAAACTTTAGGCAGAGTACAGGGAATCTTATGAAAGAAGTGGGAGATAGTAAGACCTGGAGAGGACAGTAGCTCCACAAGGAGAGTGATAAATCCTAAAGGTCTGGGCACAGGGGTCTTTTCTGAAACTGATACTCCAGCCAAAGTCCACTCATGGAGATGGCCTGGAACTGCTGCACAGAGGTAGCCTATGGCAGTTTAGTATCCAGATGGCCTCCATAGTAATGGGGACAGGGACTGTCTCTGAAATGAACTGATTGCCCTGCTCTCTGATCACCTGCCCTTGAGGAGGGAGCAGCCTTACCAGGCTACAGAAGAAGACAATGCAGCCACTCCTGAGGAGACCTGATAGACTAGGGTCAGAGGGAAGGGAAGGAGGACCTGCCTTTTCAGTGGATTGGGAGAGGGACACAGGTGGGAAAAAGGGATTGGGATTGGGAGGGGAGGGGGGGAAGGAGGTACAGGAGGGATACAAAGTGAACAAAGTGTAATTAATAAAAATAAAAATAATTAATAAAAAAAGAAACAAAAAAGAAAGAAAAATAGGGTACAGAACTAAGCTGGAGTCTCAGTAGAGGAATCTCAAATGGCTGAGAAGCACTTAAAGAGAAGTTCTAAATCCTTAGCCATCAGGGAAATACAAATCAAAACTGCTCTGAGATTCAATTTTACAACTATCAGAACGGCTAAGATCAATAACACATGTGACAGCTTATGCTGGTGAAGATGTAGAGCAAAGGGAACAGTCCTCTCTTGCTGGTAGGAGTCAAACTTGTACAGCTGACATAGTAGTTCCTCAGAAAATTGAGACTCAATCTACCTCAACACCCAGCTATACCATTCTTCAGCATATACCCAAAGAATGCTTCATATTACCACAAGAAAACTTGCTCAACTATATTCGCTGTAACTTTATCCATAATAGGTAGAAACTGGAAACAACCTAGATGCCTCTCAATTGAAGAACAGATTAGAAAAATCTGACACCATTACACAGTGCAGTGTTATTCAGCTGTAAAAATAGGACAACATAATATCTGCAGGCAAATAAATAGATGAAACTAGGACAAAAATAATTCTGAGTAAGGTAAACAGACTCAGAATGATAAATATGGTACATAATCATTTATAAGTGGATATTGGTTGTTAGTTAAGTAACAACCAAGCCACAATCTGTAGACCCAGAGAAGTTAGGTAAAATGGAGGTATAAAAGTCACTTTTATTTCCTTAGATGATGTGATGAGATAAGAACCATACCCTAACTATGCAAATAGACTGATTGGGCTGAACCCAGTATTTTTCCTTCTATGTTCTAACTACTCCTAGGACTAGGCATAGAAGCTTCTTGACTCCATACACTCTAATCTTCCAAATGGACTGACTCAATCCAGCTTCTCTAGCTTCTGCCTGAATTGTTCTGTCTGGACTCATACTAATGTTGGCAATATCTAATCTAATATTCTAATCTGGCTCCTCCTCATTCTCTGACTCATTCTGTCTTCACCTGTGTCTAGCTTGTTCTCTCTGTAATCTGCCTCTGTTTAGCTGTCATAGTAAAAGTGCCATATGTACACACACCACCCACCATAGATCACACATACCACTTTTTCTCTTGCTCTCTTGTCCTGCTCTTTGGTAGCCTCTCTTCTGCTGTTGTTCTCCTGTGATTTGTGCACATCCTATCTCTGTGACTTTGTCTCCCTCTCAGTTAAGAGTCATTTTCAAAAATGACTGCTTTCTCCTACAACCTGACCTTACTTTCACCTTTAGGTATCAAAGGTGTGTGCTAAAGGCATGTTTGTTTCCTAGCCAGATTATACTGTAACCCAGGGTATGTCTATATTCCAGCTAGATCATATCTTTGGATGTGATTCCTTGACAGAATCCATGTTGCTGGATTAAAATTCCTCTACTTTGGACTCTATCTAAGGGGGATACATGGAGATTCCCTGGGAAGGCAAAATAGAATAGATTTTGCATGAGGACTGGGAGTAGGTAGAGACAGGAGAGGAAGAGATCAGGTGTGGGAGCAGGTAGAAAGAAAGGCTGTGGAGGGGGGGGGTCCAAGATGGTGAAAACCAGTGCACATCATATCTGGGAAGCAGAGGATCTGAAACTCCGAAATTGGTGGGTGGAGGGGCTGCTGAAGCCAGCATATCAACATTGAGGCTTTCTAGGCAAGAGGACACAACATGTGAGCTGAGACCATTTAGATCCAGGTCACCCACAGTCTTCTCTGCAGACTGAGAGTAGTGAACATTTGATCCCCCAGTACTTCCCTTGCCTGGCCTCCCTCCTCCTTGGTGGAGGTGGCCTACAGCGCCCTCTGGTTCATTGCAACTCCCGACTTGGTGACGGAGACAGCAGAGGTGGGCCTCCTAGTTCCTCAGCAGCAGCTGCCCACTGTACCAGCCTTTTGGGTCCCGGGCCCGTGAGCAGCTGTACGGCCTCTGCAGGGCCTCCCAGCCAACAACTGTACTGGCCTCCCAGTCTCTCAGTGGCAGGCAGCCGGCTGTATGGGCCACCCAGGTCACCCCGGCCACTGTAGGCGCTCCCCAGGGCTCCCCTGCAGGCATCTGTACTGGTCTCCCAGTTCTGCTGAGGTGGCTGGACTCCCAGTGGACCAATACACGAGCCTCCAAGTTCTGCGGCAGCAGCACCAAGCTGATAGAGCTCCTACACAAGCATTTGCCCCAGCAGGTCCAAATCTGAGAGTAGAGAACAAGAGGGAACCCCTGTACTTTCTGATTAGATCTGCTAGAGAGAGAGAGTATGCCTTCAAGTGAGTGCCTGCAGAACCCCAGATCCAGAGTTCCTCTATGCTAGCAGCCAGACATCTGATCCCTTCCTCACACTCACCCACTGTGGGCAACATAGGGATTCTTGAGACAATGTTCTCAACATCGAAGTCCCTGTGCGGGTCTACCAGTGAAGTCCAGGCAAACAACTCCTGCAGCCCATACAGAGCTGCATGCCAGTGGCCTGTAGGCCACTGAGGTATTCAAGGAATCTGTGTAGGCGCATTACACCTGGGAATCCACCAGTGCCTGCACGCCTCCTGCGCCTGTACCACACCCTGGCCCACACTACAGGCATCTACACTTTCTGGCACCTTGTCCTTCAAGGCACGCTTCCACACACATGCACACTCTTGCCCACCTGCACTTGTGCATCTGTGTCTGCGGATCTTCTTCCATTAGGTACAGCTCACACAACAATGCATACTCTCAAACCAGTGGATCTCTCTCATCTTCATGAAGAATACTCCAGATAGCAGAGAAAGATGGACCCAGTCTGAAATACAGACTCCAGGAACAAACAGTGAAGGTTACAGAAAAGCAGATGGCCAGAGATCTGCATAAGAACACATCCAACAAAAATCAGGACATCATGGCTTCACCAGCAACACCCCAAGCCAATGGATACTCCAAATCATTGAAAACACAGGAAAATGATTTTAAGGCTATGCTTATCCAGTTACTAGAGACACATAAAGAGAAAACAAACAAATCTCTTAAAGAAATAGCCACACAAATGGAGGCTAATAAAGAGGAAATGAACAAAGCTCTCAAAGAAATACAGGCAACTACAGCCAAACAAATAGAAGCACAAGTGGAGGCACAATTAATGGCATATCGAGAGGCTATGAACAACAACAAAAATAGAAGCCATCATGAAAGACAGAAATCCATATTCAAATGGATGAAGGAAATGCTGTAAGGCCAAAGAACAGAATTAGAATCAGTAAATAAAACACAAACAGAGAAAATCCTGGAGCTGGAGAAATTAAAAAAAAAAGATCAGGAACCACAAAGGTAAATATCACCAATAGAATACAAGGGATGGAAGAGAGAATCTCTGGTGCTGAATATACACTTGCAGAAACTGATACTTCACTCAAAGAATAAATAAAATTGGAAAAGTTCCAAACACAAAACATCCAAGAAATCAAGGATGCCATGAAAAGAAGAAATCTAAGAATAACAGGAATAGATGAAAAAGAAGATTCCAGGCTCCAAAGTTCAGAAAATATTTTCAAGAAAATCATAGAAGAAAAATTTCCCAACTTAAAGAAAGAGATGTCCATAAACATACAAGAGGCCAACAGAACACCAAATAGATTAGACCAGAAAAGAAACTGCTCATGACACATCATAGTCAAAACACTAAATCTACAGAACAAAGAAAAGTTATTAAAAGCAGCAAGGGAAAAGGCCAAGTAACATATAAAAGTAGACCTATCATAATCACAACAGACTTCTCATTAAAAACTATGAAAGCCAGAGGGGCCTGGGCAGATGTCATGCAGACACTAAGGGACCATAGATGCCAACACAGACTGCTATACTCAGCAAAGCTTTCAACCAACATAGATAGATAAAGCAAAATAATCCACGACAAAACTAAATTTAAACAATATCTACACAGCAACCCAGCACTACAGAAGATACTAGAAGGAAAATTCCAATCCAACAAAAACAACTTTACCAAAGAAAACATAGGATACAGATAACTTTCACAACAAAATATAAAAGAAAACAAGCAATGAATCGCAATAAAACCAGCAACTCCACAATAAAAGGAACTAACATTCATTGGTCATTATCTATCAACATCAATGGACTCAACTATACAATAAAAAGACACAGACTAACAAAATAATTGCAGAAACAGGATCTAATATTCTGCTACATCAAAAGAAACACACCTCTGCAGAAAAGATAAACACAACCTCAGAGTAAAGGGCTAGAAAATGTTTTTCAAGCAAATGAACCCAGAAAACAAGCTGGGGTAGCTATCCCAATATCTATTAAAATAGACTTTCAACCAACATTAATCAAAAAAGATGAGGAGGGGCACTTTATTATCATAAAAGGAAAAAGAAATCCAGCAAGAGGACATCACAATTCTGAACATCTATGCCACAAATACAAAAGCACCTGCATTTGAAAATGAAACATTAATAAAGCTGAAATCACACATCGATCCCAATAATAGTGGGAGACTTCAACACTCCACTCTCACCAAGGGACAGATCATCTAGACTGAAGCTAAATAGTGAAATAATGGCACTTACAGAGGTCCTATATCAAATGGACCTAATAGACATCTATGGAACTTTTCACCCAAATTCAAAAGAGTTCACCTTCTTTTCAGCACCTCATGGAACCTTCTCCAAAATAGACCATATAGTTGGTCACAAAGCAAGCCTCAGCATATACAAGAAAATTGAAATAATTCCTTGTATCCTATCTGACTACAAAGGTCTAAAGCTGGACCTCAAAAACAAAAGAAATAGCAAAAAGCCTACACACATATGGGAACTGAACAATTCATTAATCAGTGACAGATGGGTCAGGGAAGAAATAAAGAAAGAAATTAAAGTATTCCTAGAATTCAATGATAATGAAGGCATAACATACACAAACTTACAGGACACAATGAAATCAGTGCTAAGAGGAAAATTCATAGCACTAAATGCCTTCAAGAAGAAATTTGAAACATCTCATACAAGCAACTTAATGGCTCTGGCTCACCTGAAAGCCCTAGGGGAAAAAAAGCTGACACACCCAAGAGGAGTAGACAACTGGAAATATTCAAGCTCAGGGCTGAACTCAATAAATTAGAAACAAAACAATTCAAATAATCACTGAAACCAAGAGCTAGTTCATTGAGAAAATCAACAAGGTAGACAAACCCTTAGCCAAACTAACTAAAAGACAGAGAGAAACTATCAAAATAAGCAATATCAGAAACAAAAAAAGGGGACATAACTACAGATAGTGAGGAAATCCAAAGAGTTATTAGGTCTTACTACAAAAGCCTATACGCCACAAAATTTGAAAATCTAAATTTAATGGACAATGGTGGCACAGAACTTGTGGGAGTGGCCAACCAATGTCTGATTTAACTTGAGGCCTACTCCACAAGACTAAGCCCATGCCTGACACTCCTAGGGTGGCTAGCAACCAGCAACCAGAAACTAGATAACCCAGAGACTTAGAATACAACCAGACACAACTGGTCAAAAAAAAAAAAAAAAAAAAGGAATCTATGTAATGATTCTTAATGATATTCTGCTAGATTGGTATATGTACTTCTAGACTGGTACTTTGTCCAGTCATTACCATCGAGGCTTCCTTCAGCAGACTATGGAAGAAGGAAAGGTCTCTGTCTGTAGAGACCAACATCCAGACATTATGAGGACAGAGAGTCTTAATTGGAGTCTCCATTGGGTCCTTCTCTTTAGAGCTCGAGGAGTCTTGTAGAAGAGGAGGCAGAAAGAATGTAGGTGTAGAAGGATATGGAGGACATTAAGAATGTGGCTCACTGAAACAATTATGTAGGGCTCATATTATCACACAGAGACCGAAGCAGTAAGCACAGGGTCTGCATTTGTCTGCAGGTCGTCTGCTTATATGTTCTGACTGTTAGCTTATAGTTTTATGGGATTCTTAAGTGTGGTAGCAGGTAAGTCCTTAACTCTTTTGCTTGCTCTTAGGACCCTTGCTCTTTGGTTGCCTTGGCCAGACTAGGAATGAGAGTTTTTGCCTTGCCTTACTATATTTTGGTTTGTCATGTTTGTTTTTTTTTTTTTTTTTTTTCTCTTGGAGGCTTGCTCTTTTCTGAAAGAACAGAGGAAGGGGACTGGATCCAAGGGATAAAAGAGGTGAAGGGAAGTTGAGAGGAATAGTGGGAGGGGAAACTATGGTTGGAATACATTATATAAATGAGAGAAGAATCTATCTTTAATTTAAAAAAAGATTCAAAAGTAAGATGTATGTTTGAGAGTATGTGGCATTGTTCTTCTCTGCTTGGGGTTACTTTATTAAATAAAAAATTTCTGGTCCCATCCATTTACCTAAAATGTCATAGTGTCAGTGAACTTTTATTTAAAATCTTTAAAAATTCTTGAAAATGTTAGTTACACACATCAAACTATCATGCTTTCTCAGATTGATAACTCAGTGTCGAAAGTATGATAGATTATAACTCCAGTGTAAAATAAGAGATATATGTTTGCTCAGATATTACATGAGCAAAGTTAATCAGCAAGGTGCATAATCCGTGATTGAATGTGCATAAAATAAATCTCAGCATGGCCAAAGTCTTAGTGAACAGACTTCAGGAAGACCATGACAACTCTTATAAAAACAAACATTTAATTGAGAATGGCCTACAGTTCATTATGGTTTAGTTCATTATTGTCATGGCAGGAAGAATGGCAGCATGCAGACATACATGGTGCTAGAGAGGTAGCTGAGAGTTAGTACTACATCCAGATTAGCAGGTAGCAGAAGAGGAAGACACTGCTTTTCCATGAGTATCTGAAACCTCAAACCCTATCCCCCAGTCACACACTTTCTCCAACATGTCCACATTTCTTCCAACAAGGCTATACCTACTCCAACCCAACAAGGCCACTACCCAATGACCAAGAATTCAAATATCTTAGCCTAGAAGGCCATTTTAATTTAAACCACTGCAACATGTGATCTAGGAAGGACTGTCTGAAACCAGGTTTCTTAGTTGACTCCATTGAAACCCAGAAACTGCCTGTTGATGCACTCTGGTATAAAAAATATATCCTCACTAGGCAGTTCTCCTTTTGGAGGATGTCGGCTGACATTTTTGGACTCCATGAACCACTTTTTTTTCCACTCTAGCCCCATGTATGGCACACCTGACTGCCAGTTCCAGAGTTCAATCTTGGCTAATGCATGCAATGCAGAACTCTTGTTCTACTCAACTACATATCATAACCACGTGACTTCATGAACGGTCAGGAATATTAACATGTCTCACTTTCTACAGATATTATGGAAATAATTCTGTCTTGTATGGTTTGTATGAAGATTAAACTTACATATGCTGACACTTAGTAAAATGAAAACAGCTAAATATTATATTAACTATTTTAATAAAGTAATTTCTTATTCTATCTTTAGTTCCACAATGTGACTGTCTACTTAACCTCAATTGTAAATTGGATTTAACTAAAGCATTCTTTTATTTCCAAATATCACTGAGCACCTCTTAAATGTTAAATACTGTTCTGGATGTTGGGAATGCAAGGCCATTATGACCATCAAAGATCTCTTTTCAGGGAGCTTTATCTACAAAGTGAAATAGGTTTTTGCATAATTTGCCTTTGTGCATAATTTTTAAATGATGCTTTTTACTGAAGGACACATAGCCATGAACACATGACCTGGTAAAAAGTACATGAATTTTAGAGAGATATGTGGTATCCTTTGTTTTTTGTGTAGTAAAATGATAGGTATAGAGTTTCTTCATTTGAATTCAGTGTACTAATCCATCTAACACTCTCTATTGAATAAATCTGTGAAGAACTCAGTGCTGTCTTTAAGCCAGGGCAGGAATAAAATAAATGATTGCCTACGTGATTAGTTGGTTTCCAAAACAAGATCAAGACTTTAGAATCAAAGGTGTATATTGCTGAGTTGCTGGAGCTATATTATATTTAGATTGTTAGGCCATAAGCACTGAAAGCATAGAACACATTCAAGAGTGTGCTTATATTTAGGTAATCAAGAAAGGAGAACCAGAGGGGGGCCAAGATGGCAGCACCGGGAGAACACCGTGTCTGAGAAGCGGGACAACACATTCCGTGAAGCGACCAGGAGACTGAACTCTGGGCCCTAAAACAACAGCTATCGTGTTTCCCAGGTGAGGGGAGGCTCCCACAGCATGGGAATCGGTCGGGTCCACTCTCGGCTGCCCAGCCAGAACCCGGAAGAGAACCCGGCTAACGTGGGCTTTGGGTCTCCGGGCTGGTGCCGCAAGCCTGCTTGTCCTGATCGATCACTTTCCCAGGCTGATCGGTGGGCACAAGGGTGCCTGAGACTGAGAGTCCCAGTCGCAAAAAAAACCCCACGGGGAAGGAAAGTTGCCAGACTAGTCACGGGTCACCCAGTCTTTCCCTGGAAGGTCTCTCCGACCACGGGTATCTGCCGCCATCACAACTGAGCTACAACACACACAGAGAGAAGCTGCGTGCCCAGCTCAAAATCCCTACTCCCTCTTCGGAGGAGGCAGGAGGCGTCCAGCAGAATCTGCCACAGACCACATTGTCTGTACCCCAACCCGAGATCGGGGCTGAGAAAACCCAATCCTTTCAGGCACTCCCCCAAACGCCGCCATAACCCTGCCGAGGCGGAGCGGAAGGATAAAGAGGCGCACAGCGGCTTCACAGTGCTGGAACTCCAGTGCTGCCGGCCGCTCCTAGCAAACAAACTACAGCTCGGGATCTGGGACTGTGGTTATTATACACGTCCTGAGATTCTCCTGGGTCCAGCACAATAAGGTCTAGCAGCAAATTCTATCACCGGCGCCCCCCCCCCCCCCCCCCCCCCCCCCCCCCCC
>NW_026596046.1:15792062-15808273 GCF_907164565.1 Psammomys obesus
CCCCCCCCCCCCCGCCACCCCTGGCAGAGAAACGCCGGCTCAGGGCTCAGGATCTGACTAAGAAGCCCCAACCCCTGCTGGCACTCCCCTGAGAGCACCTCCATAAGCTTGCCCTAGCAGAGGGGAAGGTCAGAGGGGAAGGACAGAGAGGCAGCCTGCCAAAGACACAGCACCCTCTCTCCAGCTCACCCAGCGGCCCCTAGCAAAGAAACCCAAGCTCTGGATCTGAGGACACTCAACCCTACCCGGTACTCTCTTGGGATCAGCAAACATAGATTCTACCACTAGGCTGCTTCTGGCAGAGAGATCTGGGCCCGGGATCTGGGATTGAGTACACACATCCTAACTCTTTCCCGAACCACCCAGGGACCAGTCAACATAACCCCTCCTGGCAGAGGGAAAGGACAAAGAGGCAGCACACAGGAAAGGTGGACACCGAATCCTGCGGCCACAGTGTCACAGAGCTGACTGTTAGCCTATCCGTGCACTTCCGCAGCAGGACCAAAACAGAGAGTAGTGAGCAAGGGGAACCCCTGTGCATTCCAACTGGTCCTGCAAGAGAGTGAGTGAGCCTTCTAGGGAGAGATTGCCCCAGACCCAGGGCCTCTCCACAGAAGCAAACAGACGAGATCCCTGCCACCCACACCCTAGTGTGGGCATCAGAGGGATTCTTGGGATAACAACCCCAATATTGAAGCCTCTGCCTTGCGGGTCCACCAGTGTAATCCAGGCAAACAATCCCTGGATCTTAGTCAGAACTGTGTAATAGTGGCTTGCAGGCCACTGCAATAGTCAGAGAATCTGCGCATGCACACTGCGCCCGCTAAAAGCGAACTGGAATAGCACCAGCGTCACATTCCTTACTTAGGCAAACTGAAACCACAGTGCACACTCCCAAAGCAGTGAACCTCTCTCATCTTCCTGAAAAAACAGTCCAGAAAACAGAAAGAGAGGATCATAACCCAAACTACAATCTCAAGGAACAAACAGGGAGGATTATAAATAACCAGATGGCTAGAGGCAGACGTAAGAACACTCCCAACAAAAATCAGGACATAATGACCTCAACAGCAACCCCACAAAGCAATGGACACTTCAATTCACTAGATATACAAGAACATGACCTCAAAACTATGTTTCTCCAGCTATTAGAGGCCCATAAAGATGAAATGAACAAAGCCCTCAGAGAAATAGCCAAAGAAATTGAGACTAACCAAGAGGAAACAAAACGTGCTCTCAGAGAAATGACCACGAAATTTGAGGCAAACAGAGAAGAAATGCACAAAGCTCTCAAAGAAATATCCACACAAATGAAGGCAAATAAAGAAGAAATAAAGCTCTCATAGAAATACAGGCAATTATACCCAAAGAAGTAGAGGCATAATTAGTGATACATAGAGAGGAAACGGACAAAAAAATAAATTAGTGATACATAGAGAGGAAACGGACAAAAAAATAGAAGCTATCATTGAAAAGCAGGAGTCCACATTCAAACAGATGAAGGAAATGGTGCAAGACATGAAAACATAATTAGAATAAATAAAGAAAACACAAATAGAGAAAAACCAGGAGCTAGAGAACATAGAGAAAAGATCAGGAACTACAAAGGTAAGCATCACTAACAGAATACAAGAGATGGAAGAAAGAATCTCAGGAGCAGAAGATACACTTGCGGAAATTGACACGTCTCTCAAAGAAAAAATAAAATCAGAAAAGTTCCAAACACAAAACATCCAAGAAATCAAGGACACCATGAAAAGACAAAACCTAAGAATAATAGGAGTAGAAGAAAAAGAAGACATCAGGCTCAAAGGTCCAGAAAATATTTTCAAGAAAATTATAGAAGAAAACTTTCCCAACTTAAAGAAGGAGATGGCCATAAACATACAAGAGGCCTACAGAACACCAAGTAGACTAGACCAGAAAAGAAATTCTTCACGTCACATCATAATCAAAACACTGAACCTACAGAACAAAGAAAAAATTCTAAAAGCAGCAAGGGAAAAAGGCCAAGTAACATATGAAGGTAGACCTATCAGAATCACACCAGATTTCTCAACAAAAACTATGAAAGCCAGAAGGGCCTGGACAGAAATCATACAGTCCTTAAGGGACCACAGATTCCAACCCAGACTACTATACCCAGCAAAACTTTCAGTCAACATAGACGGAGAATTCAAAATATTCCAAGACAAAACCAAATTTAAACAATATCTACATAGTAACCCAGCTCTACAGAAGTTACTAGAAGGAAAACTCCAAACCAAAGAAAATAACTACATCTAAGGAAACAGAGGAAATATAAAACAACACAACAACAACAACAACAACAACAAAAACAAAAGAATACAAGCAATGAAACTCAGTGACACCGCCAACCCCACATCTAAAGTAAGTAACAATTGTTGGTCACTAGTTTCTGTCAACATCAACGGACTCAACTCCCCAATTAAAAGACACAGACTAACAGAATGGTTGCGGAAACAGGATCCAACATTCTGTTGCATCCAAGAAACACACCTATGCAACAAAGATAAACACTACCTCATAGTAAAGGGCTGGAAAAATGTCTTTCAAGCAAATGGTTCCAGAAAACAAGTGGGAGTAGCCATCCTAATATCTAATAAAATAGACTTTCATCCAAAGTTAATCAAAAAAGATAAGGAGGGCCACTATATTCTCATCAAAGGAAAAATCCACCAAGAGGACATCACAATTTTGAATATCTATGCCCCAAATACAAGAGCACCTACATTCATAAATGAAACAATATTAAAGCTTAAATCACACATTGATCCTAAAACCCTAATAGTGGGAGACTTCAACACCCCACTCTCACCAAGGGACAGATCAACTAGACAGAAAACAAATAGGGAAATAAAAACACTTGCAGAGACCCTAAATCAAATGGACCTAATAGATGTCTACAGATCTTTACATCCAAACTCAAAAGAGTATACCTTCTTTTCAGCACCACATGGAACCTTCTCCAAAATAGACCATATAGTTGGTCATAAAGCAAGCCTCAACAGATACAAAAAGATTGAAATAATCCCTTGTATTCTATCTGACCACCATGGACTTAAGCTGGACCTCAACAACAACAGAAATAACAAACAGCCTACACGCACATGGAAACTGAACAACTTGTTACTCAATGACAGCTGTGTTAAGGAAGAAATAAAGAAAGAAATTAAAGACTTCCTAGAATTCAATGAAAATGAAGGCACAACATACCCAAATTTATGGGACACATTGAAAGCAGTGCTCAGAGGAAAATTTATAGCACTAAGTGCCTGCAAGAAGAAATTCGTAACATCACATACAAACAACTTAATGGCCCAACTGAAAACCCTAGAAAAAAAAAAAGAAGCAGATACACCCAAAAGGAGCAGAAGGCTGGAAATAATCAAACTCAGGGCTGAAATCAATGAATTAGAAACAAATAAAACTATTCAAAGAATCAATGAAACAAAAAGCTGGTTCTTTGAGAAAATCAACAAGATAGACAAACCCTTAGCCAAACTAACTAAAAAGCAGAGAGAATCTATCCAAATCAACAAAATCAGAGATGAAAAGGGTGACATAACTACAGACACAGAGGAAATTCAAACAATCATTAGGTCATACTACAAAAGCCTATATGCCACAAAATATGAAAACCTAAAACAATTTTCTTGATAGATTCCATCTTCCAACATTAAGTCAAGATCAAGTAGAAAGACTGAACAGCCCTATATCCCCCAAGGATATTGAAGCAGTCATTCACAGTCTCCCCTCCAAAAAGCCCTGGGCCAGATGGTTTCAGCGTGGAATTCTACCAGACCTTCAAAGAAGTGCTCACACCAATTCTCCTCAAACTATTCCACAAAATAGAAACAGAAGGTACATTACCAAACTCATTCTATGAAGCAACAGTCACCCTGATACCTAAACCACACAAAGACCCAACAAAAAAAGAGAACTTCAGATCTATCTCTCTAATGAACATTGACGCAAAAATACTCAATAAAATTCTTGCAAACAGAATCCAAGAACACATCAAAGATATCATCCACCATGACCAAGTAGGCTTCATCCCAGGCATGCAAGGGTGGTTCAACATACGGAAATCCATCAATGTAATCCACCACATAAACAAACTGAAGGATAAAAACCACATGATCATCTCCTTAGATGCTGAAAAAGCATTTGACAAAGTCCAACACCCATTCATGTTTAAAGTCTTGGAGAGATCAGGAATACAAGGCACATATCTAAACATAGTAAAGGCAATATACAGCAAGCCTATAGCCAACATCAAACTCAATGGAGAGAAACTTAAATCAATCCCACTGAAATCAGGGACAAGACAAGGCAGCCCACTCTCTCCCTACCTCTTCAACATAGTACTTGAATTCTTAGCCAGAGCAATAAGACAACTAAAGGAGATCAAGGGGATACAAATCGGAAAGGAAGAGGTCAAAGTGTCACTATTCGCAGATGATATGATAGTATATATGAGCGACCCCCAAAATTCAACCAGAGAATTCCTCCAGCTGATAAACACCTTCAGCAAAGTGGCAGGATACAAAATCAACTCAAAAAAAAAAATCAGAAGCCCTCTTATATACCAAAGACAAAAGGGCTGAGAAAGAAATTAGGGAAACAACACCATTCACAATTGCCACTAATAACATAAAGTACCTTGGGATGACACTAACCAAGCAAGTGAAAGACCTGTTTGAGAAAAACTTCAAGTCTCTGAAGAAAGAAATTGAAGAAGATCTCAGAAGATGGAAAGATCTCCCATGCTCATGGATTGGTAGGATTAACATTGTGAAAATGGCCATCCTGCCAAAAGCAATCTACAGATTCAATGCAATTCCCATCAAAATACCAACTCAATTCTTTACAGACCTTGAAAAAAAGATTCTCAGCTTCATATGGAGAAACAAAAAAACCCAGAATCTCCAAAACAATCATGTACAACAACAGATCATCTGGAGGTATCTCCATCCCCGATCTCAAGTTGTACTACAGAGCAATAGTAATAAAAACTGCATGGTATTGGCATAGAAACCGAAAGGAGGATCAATGGAACTGCATAGAAGACCCAGAAATAAACCCACACACCTATGAATACTCGATTTTTGACAAAGCAGCCAAAACCATTCAATGGAAAAAAGACAGCATCTTCAACAAATGGTGCTGGTCCAACTGGATGTCCACATGCAGAAAAATGAGAATAGATCTATATTTATCACCCTGCACAAAACTAAAGTCCAAGTGGATCAAAGACCTCAACATAAAACCAGATACTCTAAATCTGTTAGAAGTAAAAGTGGGGAACAGCCTAGAACTCATTGGCACAGGAGACAACTTCCTGAACAGAACACCAACAGCACAGGCTCTAAGAGCAACAATCAATAAATGGGACCTCATGAAACTGAAAAGCTTCTGTAAAGCAAAGGACACTGTCATCAAAACAAAACGCCTGCCTACAGATTGGGAAAGAATCTCCACTAACCCTTTATCTGACAGAGGACTAATATCGAGTATATACAAAGAACTAAAGAAGCTGAAAAGCAGCAAACCAAGTAATCCAATTAAAAAATGGGGAGCAGAGCTAAACAGAGAATTCTCGACAGAGGAATATCGAATGGCAGAGAAACACTTAAAGAAATGCTTATCCTCATTAGCCATCAGGGAATTGCAAATCAAAACGACCCTGAGATATCACCTTACACCCATCAGAATGGCCAAGATGAAAAACTCAAGGGACAGCACATGCTGGAGAGGTTGTGGAGAAAGGGGAACCCTCCTCCACTGCTGGTGGGAATGTAAACTGGTACAACCACTCTGGAAATCTATCTGGCGCTTTCTAAGACAATTAGGAATAGTGCTTCCTCAAGACCCAGCTATACCACTGCTAGGTATATACCCAAAGTTTGCTCAAGTACACAATTGGGATATTTGCTCAACCATGTTTATAGCAGCTTTATTTGTAATAGCCACAACCTGGAAACAACCCAGATGTCCATCAATGGAGGAGTGGATACAGAAATTGTTGTATTTTTACACAATTGCTGAATACTACTCAGCAATCAAAAAGAAGGAAATCATGAAATTTGCAGGCTAATGGTGGGATCTAGAAAAGATCATCCTGAGTGAAATATCCCAGAAGGAGAAAGACAAACACGGTATATACTCACTTATATAGACCTATAAGATATGATAAACTTACTGAAATCTGTACACCTAAAAAAGATAATCAAGAAAGCAGACATGGAGTAAGATGATCAATCCTCGTTTAGAAAGACAGATGGGATGTGCATTGAATGTATGACAGGAGTCTACTGAGCGCATTTGAAAGACTCTAACTAGCAGTGTTTTCAAAGCAAAGACTCATGATCAAACCTTTGGCAGAGTACAGGGAATCATAAGAAAGAAGGGGAGTTAGTCTGATGAGGAAAGGATAGGAGCTCCACAAGGACCAAATATATCTGGGCACAGGGTCTTTTCTGAGACTGACATTCAACCAAGGACCATGTATGGATATAACCTAGAACCTCTACTCAGATGTAGCCTGTGGTAACTCAATTGGTTTCCCATAGTGAGGGGAACAAGGACTATTTCTAACAGGAACTCAATGACTGGCTCTTTGGCCTCCCCACCCCCCAAGGGAGGAGCAGTCCTGTTAGGCCACAGAAGAGAGCTTTGCAGCCAGTCCTGAAGATACCTGATAAAACAGGATCAGATGAATGGGGAGGAGGTCCCCCCTATCAGTGGACTTGGCAAGGGGCACGGTGGAGATGAGGGAGGGAGGGAGGGACTGGGAGAGAATGAGGGATCGGGACACGGCTGGGATACAGAGTTAATAAAATGTAACTGATAGGAAAAAAATAAAATTCAAAAAACAAAAAAAAAAAAAAAAAAAAAAAGAAAGGAGAACCAATGGCAATATCTGGAAATCTCTCAGCCACAAAAAGCTGGAAATTAGGGCATGGTATGAGGAGAAAATATACTATCCATCATAACTGAGTTACCACAGTTTTCTTCCATACGTGCTAAGGTACTTGGATGCTACAGTGGTGGAAGTAAAGGCTACTAACCATTTCAGCTCCTTAGAGAAATCTCACTGAGGCATCTCTAAGACAGGGCTTTAGGAGTCAGTGGTGAGCAAGCAAAATGACCTTGATGAACTCAGTATAAAAGTCATATATATGATGATGATGATGATAAGTTGGACAGAAGATTTATTAGCAAATAAAGTTTGGAACAAGGACATGGAAATGCAGCCATGTTGTAAATCATTGTTTGAGATTGGCCAAGTCACCTAGCCCTGGTGTCCCTTAATTTTCTCCTCTATAAACCGGAAAAGGTAACTTTCTTTGTAGTGAGGTGTGAATAATACACATCATGTACCCAGGAGATGGTCTGGTATTCAGCAGGTGCTCACTACAATTTTCGCATTGTTGTTGCTTTTATAAACCTTCTGGGGCACAGAATGGAGAGCTAATTAAATCAAGGGGAAAAAGAGACGGGAAAGCAATTTCAGGCCAGCTGAAGTTGAGGGTTGCAATATGTTAATTCAGTGTGTGCTTCTGGCTGCCTCTGAATCCCAACAGAATTTTAATTCCTGCCTTTCCTTGGAGGCTCTCACTCAGACTCTAGCATCACTTAATTTACAGAATCAGGCATTACATTAGGACACACTGACAGTGAGACAAGATCGTCTTCCCTTTCAAACAAAACTGTGATAATAAACAGGTGCAGAGAAAGTGTACAATGCATTCCTCCAAGCAGTCTCTGATGTGTTCAAACTGTCCGCCCTCTCTCTCTCTTTGTTTATGGTGTGTTAACTGTAACTCTGCTTGTTTCTCCACAGATGTTTGGACATCCATTAATTAGCACATCCTCTACAGCATATTTCTGAATGTTACTCTTTACCAAGTGAAAGCAAAGTCTGGATTCAAGCTGGAAAGAAACTGCAATTAAGAAAACTGCACACACACACACACACACACACACACACACACACATACACACTGTCTCTCTCTCATACAACACACCAAGGTTGTCTTTAGGACAGCTTGAAAATTAGACAGGAAGATGTGATTATTAGGATCAAGAATCCAGAGGAACTGATTCCCAGCTTAAACTAAATCAAGCTTACACTTCTTCAACGAATATTTAGCTAGCAGGTGAATCCAGGGTCAGTTTAATTCATGAGAAATCATCACATCAGAGTGAAGAGGGAAAGTCTTATTATATACTATGAAACTGAGTGAAATAGGCCTCCTCAAATTTCATTATTTTTTTTTCTTGGTGTCTCTCTCATCATTTTAATCCTGACTGAGGAACCACAAAATAACTAAAGAATTTGAGAGAGAGAGAGAGAGAGAGAGAGAGAGAGAGAGAGAGAGATGTAATGTTTAACTAGTCCTTAACTAGGCCCCCTTAACACATAAATTTCATTGTTGTTGTTTGTGGTGAGGTGATGGTGAGGCGTATGTTTGTGTATGTGTGTGTGTGTGTGTGTGTGTGTGTGTGTGTGTGTGTGTTTGAGGAGGGACAGGGTAGAGACAGACACAGAGACACACAGAAGAGAGAAAGATACAAAGAGACTCACAAAGTTTAGTCATCGATTGGGGTGTTATTTATTAGAGTTTAGGCAAAGTGCCAATGACTACACCCCTGAGGGATAGTTGGAGAGAAGGGATTCAGCAGCAGAGTGGAGGGAGCAATAGAATAATCTGAAAAAAAATACATTCCATACATGTAAGAAATTATCAACAAAGGAAATCTATGAAATCAAGAAGTGCATTTTTAAATTTTCAAAAAACATAAAACTGAAAGGAAATACTGTTTTTTTTTAATTTCCCAAAAGATAAATGTTGAGTTTTATTTCTTCTGGTGGATAGGGAGCTGCACCCAGGGCTTCACGGGTGGGAGGCAAACACTCTGCCACTCCATTACAGACACACTGGCTGACACCTTAAGCTGCCTCAGGTCTGTGCTATGTGTGACAGTCACAATGTAGGACAAGAAAGAGCATTTTGCTATCTCTCTGCATGGCAGGCCCAGTCTCCATATTGTTATGCCAACCGCCCTCCCTTCAAAACCTGGTCACAGATTCACACCACATTAGATATGGAGCTATGAGTTCCTTATGAAACAATGGAACCACACCCTCTGAGATCCTGGAAATAAATCACCTGTTTTCATTGTCCAGGTTTTACTCACGGCTTTGGAGCCTCTGCTTTTTAAATTTTTTTAATTGATTCATTTTTTATTACAATTTATTCACTTTGTATTCTGGCTGTAGCCCCCTCCCTCATATCCTCAAAGTCCCACCCTCGCTCTTCTCCCTCTATGCCCCTCTCCTAGTCCAGTGATAGGAGGGGTCTTCCTCCCCTACAATCTCACCCTAGCCTATCAGGTCTCATCAGGACTGGCTGTTCTTCCTAGTACTTTTTTAAAAGAAACATTCTTTCTCTTATGGGCAAAGGTAAAATTTTACCTAGAAGGGCAGCAAGCAAAACAAGGGAAGTGTCTCAATATGTCCAGAAGTACAGCTCTCTGGAAAATTGATAATCTCTGTAAAATCTCATTCTTCAAATTATAGCAACCACCTTCACATTTTAATGGGTTATTTCATACTTATCTAAAGCCATAATCTGAGGCTTTGATTTGCAAACATTACATTAATTTTCATTGGAATTATTCATCATCCATTTAACATTTTATCTCTAGTTATATTTCTTAGAAAGAAGTAAGCCTTATGGTCAAAGAATCTTTTTTTTTCAGTAGTAACTTCATTAGTATTTATTTATTAAAATAGTGAGATTCTTCCAAATATGATATTTAAAATTGACTAAAATTAACTACCATAAAAGTTAAAATATTTTATTTTCTAAATCACAATGACATATTGAATATCTCTGTAAATATTATCAATATTGGATTTAACTGTTTAGCATTCATAAAGAGTACAGATGAAATGGAAACTATGGAGCTCAAAAGAAGCCTTTTTTATTTATGACAATTTAATCACTTTGTATCCCAGCTGTTGCTTTGTCCCATGTCCCCTCCCAGTCCCACACTCCCTCCCTCTTCTCCACCCATTGCCCTCCCCCAGTCCACTGATAGGGAAAACCCTCCTCCCCTTCTATCTGACCCTAGTCTATCAGGCCTTGTCAGGACTGGCTGCATTGCCTTCCTCTTTGGCCTGGAAAGGGTGCTCCCCCCTCAGGGGGAAGTGATCAAAGAGCCAGCCACTGAGTTCACGTAAGAGACAGCTTCCTTTTCCCTAATATGGTATATGTTCACTTATAAGTGGATATTAGATATCCTATAATATAGGATAAATATGCTAAAATCTGTACACCTAAAGAAGATAAGCAAGAAGGAGAACTCTGAATAAGATGATCAATCCTCATTCAGAAAGGCAATCTGGATAGATACCAGAAGAGGGAGAAAACAGGGAATAGGACAGGAGCCTACCACAGAGGGCCTCTGAAAGACTCTACCCAGAAGGTTATCAAAGCAGATGCTGAGACTCATAGCCTGACTTTGGGCAGAGTACAGGGAATCTTATGAAAGAAGGGGGAGATAGAAAGACCTGGAGGGAACAGGAGCTCCACAAGGAGAGCAAGAGAGGCAAAAAAATCTGGGCACAGGGGTCTTTTCTGAGACTGGTACTCCAACCAAGGGCCATTCATAGAGATAACCTAGAATCCCTGCTAAGATGTAGCCCATGGCAGTTCATTGTCCAAATGGGTTCCATAGTAATTGGAACAAAAAATCTTAATAAAAAACACTGTGCATTTATGCTCTACAAAGGAATTTCAATAAAACAGATAGATATAAAGTTATAAATATAAAGTTATTGGGGGAAAGTTTTCTGAAGGAGACAGCAACAGAAGCATTAATTAATGGTGGTACTGTGTGTGTGTGTGTTTGTGTGTGTGTGTGTGTCTGTGTGTGTGTGTGATATCATTCAAATCCCCACAAGAGTCATGTGAGATTGACACTGTTTGATCCATAGCTAGATAAGGAAGGGTCTGATAGTCAAAGAAACTCCACCAGACTCAGAGTTCAGCAGTGATATTTGTATTTAGCAGAAGCTAAAAACACAGGCTTATAGATATAAAAATACTGAATTTTCTTGATTAGCAACAAAGCTGTGGAAGAGTGAGAGATGGTATGCTGGTCTGTTCTGACAACCAGGCACAAGGAATGATTTGACAGCAGAGCACAAGCATGGGTGTTATACAGCCAGGATGACACCCGAGAGCCAACTAGACCATGAGTTCAGAATCCAAGTAGAAATTATTACATAAAGTTCTTTCTGATTTAGCCCTAGACATTATTTAAACTTATAGCATTTGCCTTCATTACTCTGGAAATGGGGCAAATGCTAAATCCTGTGGTCAAGATACCAAGCATGGAACCTGATAAGATTATGATGTAAACTTGGCAGAACTGAAAACTCCATTGTGTAAACTGAAATGATGAGGTGCTTTTTTAACATTAAGTTTCGTCTCAATACACAAGTGGATTCAAGCATATTGTTTTAAGCCAAATTGTTGTCCCAAGTGAGTTTATTGAGGAGCAAATCAGTCCAAGTGTGCAACTTGCCACAGCCACACACCTTAGCAAGGACGCAAGGGGAATATAAATCTAGATACAGCTGCCTTCAAATCCAACAACCCTTCTGTAATTAAGGATTATGGTCAAACAGATGTTGGAATAAGAGGGAAGCCATAGTATTACATGAAATAGAGAGAGTGGAGAGAGAGAGAGAGAGAGAGAGAGAGAGAGAGAGAGAGAGAGAAGCAGAAAGTAAAAGTCAATTCAAGTGGTCTATGACCAGAGAAGATACATTTTAGCCTTACTGATCCTTAACAAAATGAGAGCCAGGCACTAATGAGACATCATTCCTCATCTATCAGGTTGACAACATAGTAAATCTTGGTAAATAGCAAGTGTCGACAATAATATGAGGGTTCAGATACTCTTACATGGAGTCATTAAAATTCTCAATTTTTATAGCTGTTTTGGAAATCAAGCAGGCAATAACCACTAAAATTTAAAGTGTAATGCCATTAACTCAGCAATTCTATCATTTTGTCTAGGTCTAAAACTGTTTTCATAAAGCTGTTTTTGTGTTCAGATATTTGCATATAAAGTCATTGCCTATAGCTTTGTTATGATCAACCCAAGTTCAGAAACAAGCAAAGTGTCCAAATTAAAAAAAAAAAAATGGGGAACTCAAAACTGTGACAAGTTCATCACTGTAGGTTCTGAATACATTAGGTTAGTATGCATTACTGAGGAAAGAGTACTCAGATATAGTGTCTTATATCAATGATGGCTTACTAGTAAAAGTAATGACCCATGCTGGTGGAGATGCTGTAGTTTGTAGCTGGGGGAGGTGGGCTCACAATGTTCAGTGGCAGGAGCTACATAGGAAAACTCTATAACTTTCTCTCAGTATTTCTGTGGACCTAAACTGTTCTTTAAAGTACAAAAATAAAAAAAAATCAGGTTTTATAACAACAAGTATATTTTTCTATGAGCAAGAAAAATAATCCATGGAAGAATATGTGCCAAGCTGTATTGAAGGCTTAATAAAGGCATATATTTCTATCCTCTTTGTTTAATTAGTTAGAAAAATGAATCAGAAGATACTGGATCATAAAGAGGAAACCAAGGACACCAGAACAGCATTCCAGGTTGTGTAAGAAAAAAACAAAAGTGAACATCGAGGAAACAACCATGACTGCCCTTGTGAACAGATCGCTTTCCTGAGATCAGGCGGAAAATCCCAGTGACATTAGAATCATGTGTGGTTTTCCGTTTTCATTTTGTTTTGTTTTCCATGAGTTCGGCTCTATAGTTGAAGCTAACTTGGAACTCTTGCTTTTTCTGCCCTGGCCTCTGCAGTGACAGAAACACAAAAACATGGATGTGCACCACCATGCTCAGTAGACTTGTTTTGGTTTTGGTTTGTTTGTTTTGTTTTGTTTTTTTAAATCTATTTATCGATGCATTTCTCTATGCTGCTCTAGTGGCAGTATGTGAGTCCATGACCTTTGACCCAAATAATATGTTCATAACACAGAGGGTGTATGAGTCTATCCTTTAAAATTTTCCCAAGTTGACATTTTTTCACTAAGGAAACAAAGGATGTGGTTTTTTGTGTGACTCCAGTAACTTTCGCCCAGGACCTTTTCACCTGCATGACTTCACTGGAAGCCCCAAAGTTCAAGTAGGCCATAGCTTCAGGCAGGATTATCTAGGAGGCTCCACTGTACTTCCAGAGATTGCCAAGGACATTTGTCCTTGGGTGGGTGATGAACTTGTGCTGGTTTCTGTTGGACAGAGGCTGTTTCCATGCCATTATGTCCGTAAATGATGTCCCTGAGTCCATTTCTTCTCAGACAGGATTATTATTCGTATGGTCACTGTGTCTTGTTGCAGGCAGAGCTGCTCAAGCATGAATGCATTGTCTTTCCCTTTAAGGAGTTTACTGCCTCAGTGACCTTTATATTTGACAAAAAGGCTTTTTAATCCACCGCGTGGCTGCTTTCCTAAGTGGTTTCTCCTCTGACTGGCATCATTGAATGGGCTTTTCCTGTTGATGGGCGCTATTAAGACATGCAGTCTTTTGTACTGAATCAGAACTGTGCTCTTTTATTTACTTTTATTTTAGTTTTTGGTTGTCTGTAAGTGTCCATGCATGCAGTTACATAGGATAATCACAACAGTATATATCAAACATTGCCACAGAATGTAGCTCATTTCTCCAGCTCTTTCCTATCCCATTTGAGAACAGTTTGGGGTTAAAAGATAAATAAGTGTCAGCCCTCCAAAATTCCTTTCAGTACTCTGAGGACCAGGATTGGATGATGTATTATTTGGCTTCTAGGTTACTCCAGTGTTTTAGTGGGTGGGTATTTGCAATGAGGCCTTTGTTCCAAGCCCTCATTTAACATAAAGAGGTTTGTTTTCAGATCCCTGAACAGAATAGAGAAAACATCAGTGAATACTAAAGGGGCTTGTGCTTTTTGCCTATGGTCTGTTACCATGGGCAACCAGCACTCTACAGAAGGTCTGTGTGTTTCAGAAAGCACTAACATCTCTTTTAATATTACTGTAATACAAACAGTTTGGAAATGTGACATGCCTTAAACATTTACTCCTTGTGTAACCTTGGACAAGTCACTCCATTTCTCCACAGGATGACATATATCATCAGTTAGCAGGAAGCTGAAGTAATGTAATATATGGAAAAGAATGTTGTATATTTCAAAGTTCCAAGTATATTCTGTGTGTGGGGTGGTGGTGGTACATGTCTATGTGGGAAGTGAGTGTGTATATCTTGGTATATGAGAGTATATGCATGTGTGTGTGTGTGTGTGTGTGTGGTGTGTGTACATGTTAATGTCCTGGCAGGTCTAATTTTTATATGTCAGGTAGTTTACTGACTGAGATATCTCCACAGGCTATAGATTAATTTCAGTAGTAATGGAGTCTAAATTAATTAGGAGAAATGCATTACCTTTCAAATAGTCTTGAAGTCACTAATATTGTTGACAATTTCCTGAATACCAAGAACTGTACATTCTTGGCATATTCCCTGATAGCCCATGAAATAAATGTAATTATTTTCATTTACTATTTCAATTATTTAATTTTATTTGTGTGTATTATTTGTGCACACATATGCACATCCACACTGTGGTGAGAAGAGAGATTGCAGGAGTGGAGTCTACCATGGGATCCTGGTGATTGAACCCAGGTCATTAGGCTTGATGTCAAGTGCTTTTTCTACTAAGCAATTTTATTGACCTTATTCCTATATTTCAACTGGATCTGATAAGGAAAACAGATCCCTGTAGTCACACAGCTTTTAAATGACAGCTGACACTGAGAAAGGGATTCTCTCATTCTAAAGTCTAAGGACTGTTTATTGTAAACATAAAGAACATGGAATCCAGAGCTGGAAACATTAGTTTCTTCTGTTCTGCCACCGGTGTCTTGTAATCTTCCTGCATTTGATCAGCAGCATCCAAGAAAGCACCCTCTCCTCATTCCATTAGCTCAGCATTGTAAAAAGGACTCGCTGCAATGGTGACAAGTAATATCATAACAAATGCACCATAATCAAACGCAACTACATTATACAAAATTATCATTTTTAACAATGAATTATGACTAATTAAACTTTGAATAGGAAATCAAATGCAAATATATGAAGGCTCAATTTTCCATAGAGCTGACAGGCTGACCTTTTATAGAGTGGGAACAAAAATTATTTTTAATTAACATGACTAATCATTTCCCATCACATTGAGGTAATTGGCTCTGCCTGTGAGTCAAGGCTGCCCCCTGCTCTATGGTTAGTTGGGGCTGCCACATTTAGCCACAGAGACTTTATAAGCATCTGTTACCATGGCCCAGGGATTTTTCTGTACATAGTCAACACACACACACACACGCACACACACATGCACAGACACACACACACATATGTACATGCGCATGCAGGAAGACTGTAGTCATTTGTGCATATGCTTTGCCACTGCCCCATCTTTCCCTTGACATTTCTTTTCTTCTTGCCCTTATTTCTTCTTCTTTACTTCCTGTTTTCTCCCTTCCTCTTTCCCTTTCTGTTTCCCTCCCTGCCTCTTCCCATCTCATACTTTCTTTCTTACCTTTCTTGTCCCTCTATCTTATCTGTTTCTCCTCGCATTTCTCCCCACTTGTTCTACCCTTCTCCCTCCTGCCATCCCACCCTTCCTTGCTTACTTGCTTTTGGATATGAGTTTTCCATAGCTAAATGAAACTTTAGTTCTTGCTGCATTAATGTTCACTTCTACAACTACTTTTACTATCATGAAGTTTTATATCTTTGCACAAAGATGTAAAGCAAAGGCTGACCATTTTCTTGTCTCCATTTGTGACACCTTTCTCTTCTTAGCTGCTTCAGTCTCTTAATTAGTCTAAATTGAGTGGCCACAAGATCCACGGAAGAACAAGATATTAGTTCTTGGAAGGCCATCCAGAGTTAGAAGGACCACTCTCTGCTGGATACCTAAGTGGGTGGAACAATGAATCTAGAGGCCAGTCAACTCTCTTCTTGACATCTGACTCCTGATATATATATATATATATATATATATATATACATAAATCAATATATTCGGAAGAGCGTCGGT
>NW_026596046.1:15808373-15833285 GCF_907164565.1 Psammomys obesus
TATATATATATATATATATATATATATATATATATATATATATATTATTGGAAGGTATAGCTTGGATATCTCTGTGCCCTTGCTTGTGAGCGCTCTTAGTTCCTGAGGCATGACTACAAAGTAAAAGTGGTTCTATTCTGCTACTATGCACTCCCCATACTGCATAGTGTTTTCTTTCTGTGAAAGAAAACAGAGCTAATTGTGGGTGCTCATGCTAACAAGGGCCCATTGCTGAGCATGGAGTGTGAGGCAGTTGAATAATTTAAAAGAAAGTACTGGTGCATTAGTTGACTCTCCCACTGAACCTCTCTTCTTAGTTTTGCATGCCATAGATCTCACTGGAATTGATAAACACGTACGTAGAGGAAGGGAACGCTATCCAGACCAGTGGTTCTCAGCCTCAGTTCTCAGTGGATCATGACCAATTTGGGGTCACATGTTAGATATCCTTCATATCAGATATTCTTCATATCAGATATTTACATTTTGATTCATAGTGATAGCAAAATTACTATTATTAAGTAGCAACGGAATAATTTTATGGTTCACGCGTCAATACAACATGAGGAAATGTATTGAAGTGTCACAGCATTAGGAAGGGTGATAACCACTGCTCTAGATTGGAACACAAATACGTAAGAGCCACTATACTCTAACTCAGACACTCTTCTTCTTAGAGTAGTATGCTCCAACACTCAGCCAAATCACGACTTAATCCGTTTTGATTTGGATCTCCTCCCTTGCCTGATTTCTGTGGACCTACCTACTTCTCTCTCTGCACTTCAGGATTGGTTGCACACGAGCTGCACTCATCCATGCCTGAGAGCGGGCTAGGAACAGAGCTCAGTGACAGAGGGCTGGCCTAGCATGCATGGGGCTCTGGGTTTCACCCCAGTGTTGAAATAAGAGGGAAGAAAGGAAAGTGGAAGAAAAAGGAGAGAGAAAAGAGTTACAAAGACGACATTCCACCTCAATGAGAGGAAGCTATCAACAGAGATCACAACGGGATTCTTTGTCTAATATTGTGCAAAGAGCCCTCATTCACTGCCCTACCAGGATCACACACAAGTGATGGAGGTTTGCTTCTTCTAAGAAAAACAAGGATGTCTGGGAAGCTAAAAGCAACACGCTTTTCTGGGACAGGAAAACACAATCAGTAAATATCTGCTGTCTAGAGATCTATATAGAGGATGATGAAGAGAGCAATTGTGGCATGTTCTTTCACTGTGAAAAATCAAGCAGAAACACATACAATGCACCTACCGTAGCATCTCTCTAGGTTATAAAAAATATAGGTGGGTAAATGGTTTACACAAACAAGGATGGGTATATCCTGCAGACAGGAACCTGACCTGATTGGTTTATTAAACATCCTACACCTGGGGAGAGCAGAATGGGGTAGGCATAGCTAAGCTTTGGAGAGAATCACAGGAAACAGATAGAGGAGAAGAAGGAGGAGGAGAAGGTAGTCACAATGGGTTAGCATGGAGATGAAACCAGGTGAGGCTGGGAGGAAGGATTCCAATAATGGCATGAAAAGGCCCAGATGAAGAATAAAAGCAAGTATTTAAAGATTATGGATGGAAATAGGAGGATGGCATTGGATGGGGTGGGAGATTGATGGTGAGGCCTGTCATCCTCACCTGGTATATGAAGAGTGGAAACACACACACACACACACACACACACACACACACACACACACACACACCTCTCTCTCACTTTTAAGGTCATTGTATCCAGGCAATCTCTGTGACTTCTGTAGCCATGGATAAGTAGTCAATCTGTTGTCACTTAATCCTTTGCCCCCAAAGCTAAGAATCAGCAGGTGTTTTTAACCTCTCCACATTTTTAATCCTACGTATCACCATAACCTTTACACTTGTAGCTGGCAAATGATGTGAACCAAAATAATAATTTTAAATAATGTACTCCAGTGAAATACAGAGTGAACGATAGAACAAAGAGCATGCATGAAGTTGAGGGTGCGGTCTCACATTCAGCTGTGTGTTTCTCCATGTATCTACCAAGACCATCAGAAACGAGGATATTTTTTTCAGCCTAGAAACTAGTTTTTTGGTGTGCATTTTGTTGTTGTTGTTGTTGTTGTTGTTGTTCCTCAAGAGTAAAGGCCCCATATTTTTCTGGCTCACAGGTTGAGCCCAACTGTGTTGTCACGTGTTCTTTACAGCAATCTCTGCACTTACAAATTATGATTTCTAGCCTCAAGATGGACCGGTTCCATATTAATAATGAAAAAATTCCCCTCAAACTTACTCAACCACAGTTTTCAATATTATACTTTAGGTCTTGGCAGGAGCAAGATCTGTCTGAGTGACATTTCGATGCATGTATTTATGTTTGTGTACCTGTGAATGTAACTACATATTGTCTCTAAAACTGTAAAATTCCTTTAGCAATAACTTCCCATTTTCATGTCTACATCAATCAAAACGAGGAAGTAGAATGAAACAGAGAAGAGAAATAAACTCATCCTCAATTCTGTTTTCATACTTAAACCATCTTCTAAGCTACCTTCTTAAAAAAAAAAAAAAAGATGCATCAAGTGTGTTTCCTGTGTAATGTCGCAAGTGTTTTCATCTCCCCACTTGGTTAACAAACAATACTGAGCCACAGAGGACAGTAACCTCTGCAGAGATCTTCACTTTTACCAGCTCGACAACGGCAATCATCACAGGAAAGCAACTTGCAACTGCATTAAGGAGGAAAAGAAAGCTTGGTTCTGTGGACAGTAAGTGAACCAGAGGGTCTCAGTAGTTAATCCTGGTGTTCTGTCTGTTTGAAGAGTTGCTTGAGGATCTTGTTTATAATCCCATTGAAAATAAAGTACTCAAAAATAAAAGATGCTTGGTCTTTTCAAGCTAACTGTCCATTGTTCATGGCACATTAATGGAACAATTTTTAAATAATGACTTGATTTTTCCCCCCTTGTGAAAGAGTCTTTCTGCAATCAAAAGTGGATTCTTTATTTTTGAGCCTGGCACTCACATTCATTAGGACTAGTTGTATCCAAGTTGTAGAGGTTTATTTGTTCAGCTGGAAATGGGACATTAACATTTTAAGAACATGATGCATAAGCTTTTAGAGATAATATTCTTCCTTCCTTATTTTGTTGGTGTGCTCTTCAAAACTGCAAAATGCAGTGCACTTTTTCTAAGAAATGATGAATTTACAATAAATAATTTATGACAAAAGACATAAGCTTGTAACCCTCCCCCATTTCAAAACCATCGAAACTTGGGGTATAAATAAAAGGTTTGTGAGTATGACAGATTCTCAAAATTAAACATCTACATCCCAACCAAAAATGAAAATTCTCTTTCTCCCTCTCTGTCTGCCTCCCTCCCCCAAGTTTGCATGTGTGTATGTGTGTGTTTGTATGTGTGAATAACAGCAGCCTTGCAATGTCTTCCTAGCAGACAACTGGATGGCTATGTCCAATCTCCCTCAAGTAAACTCACTTCTTTTGGATGTTTCTTCCCTTGTTGAGGGGACATTTATCTCCTCTTGCCTTCTCAAGAGTATTCTCTTCCTTTGTTTATAGTGCTTGCCTCCTGAGCCATCACTCTCTCTGACCCTGCTTTCTAGATTCCTCTCAGCAACCAGAGAAGTGTCAGCATCATATCAAGATCTTGTGTATCTCCATGCACCCCTTTGGCTTATTGATAATTAGCTGTCTCCAATGTCGATTCATTCAGGCTGTGTTTTTTCTAGTTCCTGCTTACCTGCTCTTTTGTACCTCCTCCCCCCTCACATCAGTCCCTAACACTACATAAATCTCTTCTTGCCGAAAACCTTTGTTTTGCCAAGCCTCGTATCCATGTTTCATTTCACGCCTTCTCTCAGCAGCACTGAAGAAGACCATCAACTCTCCCTTATTGTTGAGAAGGATTAAAAAGGAGATACTTCAAATGCCCATTTGGCTCTTATTAAAAGCCCTCAACTCTTTGGCCCTTAACTACAATAGATGCACCTGAATTCTGATCTGTCTCAACCTATACATTTATAAAGAAACTGGCCAGAGTATATTCTGCTAAAATTTCCTTATAAATCTTCATTTACCAGGTCAAAGATGCCATAAGGCCAAAGAATCCTTGGAAACCTTTACAGGATGACAAAAGAATGACGATGCAAACCATTTAATTATTTTTCTCTAATTTTGTTCTTGCATTTATATTTTCTGTAGTGAAACAAAAGGAAAATTCAAAGCAAGAGTCATCCTTTAAAATCCCTTGACTCTTCAGCTTTAGGATGATGGTTCTATGGATGAATTTTGACCATTTATCATAGGACAGCCACTCAGTTTCTTTGCCAGCATTATGGATTTAAATTAATTTATTAATGAAACAGATGGGGATGCTGATGTTTGGAAATACTCTGCAGATAGTGATGAGGAATAAGCCAATTCACCAGCTCTGTGCAGTGAGCTATCTGAGGACTTCATTGAGAATTTCCTTTGGAACTCAGGGCTTCTGTTTCACTGGGGCATGAATCACTAATTGTCCCCAGGAGAATTTAGTCTCTGTCACTTTCCTCTCTCTGCCACTTGTCAGTGTTCCCCATCTACTCTCCTACCATTTACAGCTTCATTGCATGGCCTCCCTAACGTTTCTACTTGTCATCTCCCAGGCATCTAGCTGTGTATTTCCATCCCGTAGAGCACTAGAAACTGCAGGCACTTTGACAGCAGAGCCAAATTAGCATGAACGGTAAACATAGGGCACTCGACTTCCTTAAAGTCAGCTATTTGCTATCCCCAGAAAGAAGTGACAGTGATCCCATAAGGACAGCCAAGAAAACAATGAATGACATTGCCATATCCCTAGGAATCAGAGTGCACAGAGACCAGAGGAGTTCCAGGCCTGGCTATATGTGAAAATCTGAAGCCTGGCATTCAGCTGCAAAAAGAGTCTTTGTTTTCTTGTGGCCATTGCCCTAGGGGTATGTTTAAACATGTACCTGGTACAACAAAATCATGTTTTTGATGGATTGCCAGTGGCGCTTCTCCACCATAAAGGATTCCCAGGGCAACCAAGCCAGCTGTGAAGTATATTTCCCCACAGTGTGAAAACTTTTAGCATTAAAACCACCAGCAGAAAGGTCAATCAATGGACACCCAGCTTCATTAGTCAATGAAGCTTTCCATGGGTTTATCCACACTCCATTGATAAGTACTAAGAGGGGTCTGTGTGCAGGAAGCTGTGACCAAGATTCTCAAAACTCACCAGCTCCCCTCAAAGTTGCAGAGAAAGTCCTGCACAAGGAGTAAAGCCACCTCTCCTGCCTTTGATCAAGACTTGTGAAGGGAGAGATAGACTCCTTGCATACTTTGTTTACCCCTGGTTTCCATTCTCAGAAATCCAAGAGGACATACAATTGCAACCCACGACAATCTAATCTTCACTATCACCTACCTTTAGTACACTAGCAATTGCTATCATATTGTTCCATACTGCTGCTTTATTAAAAGAAACTTTCAAACTGGGGACCTTGTTTACCCATTTGGTCCAGTGCTAGATGCCTTTGCATACCCCACTTCCTAGTTGCCATTTTCACTACTCCACAGCTTCCACAACCCTCCTCATTTACCTGCTGTAATGCCAGGTGCATTTCCAACAAAGTCTCTTATACCTTTCTTGATGGTTGATATTATCAACCTAACAGAACCTAGAACCACCTATAAAACAAATACCTAGGTGCATCTGTGAGGGATTTCTAAATAAGACCAATAGCAGGGAGAAAACTCACTTTAAATGTAGGTATGTGAGTTGCACCACTTCCTGTGTGGGGGTCCAAGATTAAACAAAAAGGAGGACATGAGCTGAATAACAGCAATAATTTCTGACTTCTTCCTGGCTACAAATGCTTTGTCACTGACTCCCTCAAGCTCTTGCTCCCATGCCTTCGTCTTCAAAGTATGAGCCTTAAAAATCACTTCTTTCCTTAGGTTGCTTATTTTCAGGTATTTTTGTCATAGAAATTATAAAAACTATCTACTAGTGTCTTCTAAATTCAACCTTCTCTGAGAACTGCTTTCGTTGGAGTCCAATCAGATTGTGTATATGTGTCTGTGTCTGTGTGTGTGTGTGTGTGTGTGTGTGTGTGTGTGTGTGTTTCCCCACAGCATCTTTCATCTGTGTATCTGTTTCCTGGAGAAGCATAGTACTTGATATTACCTGCATCTCTATTTTTGCCTCTATTTTTCCATCTAAAGCTTTCTGCTCCGAATCCCTTGACATGAAGTTATGTCAAGAATGACCAGTTTGTGTTTTAGTCATTTCCTGATTCCTTTCCCAGGCATCTCCTTATTTCTTTCCTCCAGGCTGCTTCAATATTTCTAGCATTGCTCATACAAACTGATGATTTCACACACATAAGATGGAATTGTCAATACCCAGCATTCACTACTACTACTACTACTACTACTATTATTATTATTATTATTATTATTATTCCATATGAATTTTGTTCCCCCATCATCTGTGCTACTAATACAGAGACCTAGTAAGGCCTACAGACTTGGAAAATATCTTAACCAATCCTCCATCTGATGGAGGGCTAATACCCACAATATTTAATGAACTCAAGAAGTTAAACACCAACAAACCAAGTAATCCAATTAAAAAGTGAGATTCAGAGCTATACAGAGAATTCTCAACAGAGGAATGTTAAATGGCAGAGAAATACTTAAAGAAATCTCAACATCCTTATTCATCCAGGAAATGCAAATGAGAATGACCCTGAGTATATACCTTATTCCCATCAGAGTGGCTAACATCAAAACCTCAAGGGACAGCACATGCTGAAGAGAATGTGGAGAAAGGGGAACCCTCCTCTGTTGCTGGAAGAAATGTAAACTTGTACAACTACTTTGAAAATCAATCTGGTGCTTTCTCAGAAAATTAGAAATAGTGCTACCTCAAGATCCAACTATACCAGTCCTGGCCATATATCTGAAAGATGCTCAACTGTACAAGAAGGACATCTGCTCAACTATCTTCAAAGAAGCTTTATTCATAATAGCCAGAATCTGGAAACAACCGAGATGTCTCTCAACTGAGGAATGAATACATAAATTGTGGTACATTTACACAAATGGATACTTTTCAGCAACTAAACATAAGGAAATCGTGAAATTTTTAGGCAAATGGATGGAAGTAGAAATGATCATCCTGAGTGAGGTAACCCAGAAGCAGAAAGACACACATAGTATATACTCATTTATAAGTGCATATTAGACATATAATATATGATAAACATGCTAAAATCTATAGTCCTAAAGAAGCTAAACAACAAAGAAGACCTTAGGAAAGATGCCTAATCATTCAGAAGGGCAAACAAGATAGAAATTGTAAGTAGGAGAAGAAGTAGGGAACAGGGCAGGAGCATTCTACAGAGGGCTTCTGAAAGACTCTGCCCAGGAGGGTATCCAAGCAGATGCTGAGACTCAGCCAAATTTTGGGCAGAGTGCAGGGAATCTTATGGGAGAAGGGGGAGAGAGAAATATCTGGAAGGGACAGGAGCTCCACAAGGAGACCAACAGAGCCAAAAAATCTGGGCCCACGGCGGCCTGCAGAGTCTGATGCACCAAGCATCCTGAATGGAGAGGACCTAGACCCCCAGCTCACATGTAGCCCATGGGCAGCTCAGTCTCTGTGGGGTGCCCTAGTAAGAGAAGTAGGTGCAGTCACTGGCATGCCAGCTCTTTGATCAATTATCTTAAGTAAGGGACTTATATTCAGAATGGCATAGGCATTTCCAATTCACTCTAACAGTTCCGATTACCTCCATATTCAGAAACTTGACCATCAATCATTAGCCTTATGTTGACTCAAGTTGGCAGTAATTCAAATACTTTTTCCTCTTTTCCTTTGCTTCTAAGACTCAAAACTTCTTTAATTATCTTCCTATTCACTGGCCACTGTAAGCGGCTTTGGCTGAATGTTCTTTCTTTCTCTAATCTCATACTATGAATATGGCTTTATTTCTATGATTTTCACTTACAGTTGATGTTTTGCACTGCAGGGAAGTGGGCCTAATTAATATTTGACTTGTGCTACCTGATAGGAGTAGAAACATTGGGTATGGGTTTTCTTCTATGTGGTATGGGTGATGTTTTCTCTTGGCAGAGGAGTAAGGCTTGATTGATGTGTGACTTAGGAGACATGACATAGACTTCCTCTAACCCCAGGCAGCAGGGGGTTGGGTATACTGTTGCTTCATTTTCAGCCCTCTTTGCTTAGAGTCTAGTCTGGATCCTCTGACAAACACCAGGAATTTATATCAAAGAGTCTGGCTCTAGGTTTTGTATTTAGGCATCACACTACGCTCTTTCCTAAACACTTATAAACTCAGGGTACTTCATGTGTATTTTTAACCATCCGTCTGCTTTGTGTTTGTCTCTATCTCTTCTGGAATGCAGGGTTTATAGAATAGAAATGTTTTCAAGTTTTCCTTTTTTTTTTTAATCACTGCTGT
Source organism: Psammomys obesus (assembly GCF_907164565.1). Taxonomy (NCBI): domain Eukaryota; kingdom Metazoa; phylum Chordata; class Mammalia; order Rodentia; family Muridae; genus Psammomys; species Psammomys obesus. The sequence continues at coordinate 15,816,873 of NW_026596046.1, forward strand.
GCTCTAATAGCCCCCAAGAGCCTCTAGGGCATAGCACCAGCCCAGTGAACACTACTGGGACAAATGAACAAATGGGTACCTGCTCCTGCAGAATGCAATTCCAGTGTGAATGGAATCTTCACAAAAGTCTCCCTCCACATGATACTCTAAAAAAAAGTGTAATTTAAGATGTTTTTGCATAGACTATTAGGGTTCTTTTTTCAAAATTTGGATCAGAGTACACGTAAACAAATCTGTACTATGTCATTCACTCAATCCCATGTTTGCTAAGGGGTTTTGCTATGTGCAAGTAAACTTTAGTACCAAAGAAGTTAGACTGAAATACAAGAAATCGGATGCAAGGTGCATGGGAATGGAGAAAGGTTGTGCAATCTTTATTAGGAACACAATGCAGGTTAAGGGGCTTGAACCTGCCAGAGGATGTGGAGATTGTGAAACTGAGTCTACTACATATTGATGGTATGTAGAGGTTGCTTGCGGAACCAGGAGCTACCTTGCTTTGGGAGCACTGAAAGAATCTATCAATGTCTAATTTTTATTTACACCAATTCTTCTTTTTTTAAATATTAAGCAAAAAATAAAGATAAAATAGTTATTAACTATAATTCTGAATACCTTTTCCAGGCTACACACTTTAGGCACTCAAACACAGTGCTTGGGTTTTGGAGTCATACCACTTTTGCTACCAGTAAAACGCTAAAAGAGATCCTTAGATCCATCACTTACCATCTCCAATCCTCATTTTCCTTGTCTGAGAAATGAACACAGAAATGCTATCAGACCCATTACATAGATTTTAAGAGGGTGTTTCTGAAACAGGAAAATTATCAGCACTGTACCAGGGAAGACGTAAGTACAAATATAAGAGACTAGCATTCATTATGAAATAATCCAGTGAGAAAGATACTGCTATACTATGGTGGGAACTAAGGCTTGAAAAACTTAAGCAATTTTCTCAGAGACGCTTGGCCTGGTAGCGATAGAGCCAGAATTTATGCTGCAATTGGTCTAATTCCTTGTCTAACAGACCATCTAAACTGTCTAGTAGAAATAACATAGTCAGAATCACTGGTATTTCTCATAGGTTTGGAAATTACTCCATGTCATGATTGTTCTCTGAACACTACAGAGAGTACTTGTTATTCCCCTTCACAAATGGTAAACAGACAAAGAAAGGACATTTTGTCACCATCATAGCTACTGCTGGTAACTTATCTCCAACCTTTTCATCTTTGCGGGTAGGGTACATATATGGGTAGATGTTCTTGTGTGTGTAGGTGTTCACATATGTGTGGAGATGCATGTAGAGACCACAGGTAGAAGTTAGGTGTCTTCCTCAACAGCTGTCCTACCTTTTATTTTAAGAAAGGAGATGTCATTGAATCTGTAACTAAATAATTGGCTAGACTGTAAGGTCAGAGAGCTCCTGGGTTCTGCCTATTTTGCCCCAACCCCCGTATCCCAGTGCTGGGTTAACAGACATGCACCACATTGCTATGCTATGCCGAGCTTTTAACATTCTCCTCCGGTAGCACAGGACACAACTTAATGGTTACTTCTTGGTGAGGAATGACTACTCAATTCCAAGTTTCCTAGCTGGTAAGCTTTAGCACCATTAAACTTTGATATCCACCCCCACCACCCACGTTTTAAAGTCCATTTGTCATGGAGACTTCAACTCAGCCATGAACAATACTAACAGTAACAACATCTTGTCCTGTGCTGTAAATCTGACACTGACTAAACCAGCGAATCTAAATAATTGATAATAATTACAGGAGCTCTTTAGGAATAATCTGTCTGGAACAACTTAGAAATGAGAGGATTAAAAGGCAGGGATAATTCTGAGCAGCTGCTCCAAAGGCATTATGCAAGGGAGTGACTGACACCAGCCTGTTGTGCCCAGTCAAAGACGACGTCATCCTCAATTACTTCCTCAACTTCTTGTCACCAGGGCAGATATCACACCATTCGTTGCTCATTGGACAACATTTTTTTTTTACATTAAAAACCCTCTTTCGTGTTTAAAAACTCTTATAAATTAACATTTCTGAATTCTTCTCCTAAGGCTGATCATAATTATAGAAATAGAGCCCGTGGGTTTCGGGCAGAGCTGGTTGCATAGGCTGTCATGTTGAAGTAACAAAGGAGACTCGGTAGCTTGAAACAACAATATATATTGTTCTGATCATTCTGGGGGGGCCTTTCCAAATTTCTCTCAGTTCTGGAGATTTTTGCTGTTGATACTATGTTTTTCAAGGGGCATCTCTCTGCTTGCAGAGCACATGTCTGACTTCATATTGATTTAACTATGACCCAACCCCCCCCCCCCACACACAGACACTTTTTTTTTTTTTTGTCATCAATTCCTTGGAATTCAGGCCTACCCTGACCTCACTTTCATGACTAGTTATGTTTGTTTTGTGGTTTGCAGGATCAAGGACTAAATTCAAAGTCTTATATAAACACCCAGCACACTACCTAGTTATAGCACTGAGGTACTTATCCAGTGCCATACTCAGTGACTTCCTGGAAACAAGAAGATAGCCCAAGTTGAAATGCTGAGGCTCAAGCCTTCAGGATAATGATTTCTGCCCAGAGAAGTGGAAATAGTTTAGCTCACAATACTGGTAGATTCCTTCATCTTGAAGTGAATTTTATTCTGTCATCTCCTCTCTTCCGTCTGGGCAACTTAGCAAGCCAATCAGAAACATGTCACTACAAGGGTAATTACTATTCAGACCCCTAAGTTTCATACCCCAGGCTAAAAAACTCTGCCTGCAGACACCCCTACTCATAACCTGTAGTGTTAAGTTTTAGATTATAAGAAGGAGGTTTTACACTGACCAAGTACCTACATGCAGTGGGAGATGATGTCTCAGCACACTGAACTTCCTTTAAAGCTCTCAAAAATGTTATGAGCATTTTACAAGTATTAGAGATCAAAATATAAGCCTCAGAAAGCTTAAGAGACAGATGGAAAAGCCATGCAATTAGCTCTGGGGGAACTAGTAGGTTTGGCTTTAAGCCTAGGAAAGGAAACAGAAGGGAGGGGAGCAGAGAAGAAGAGAAAGAAGAAAGGAAGGGAAAAGGGAAAAAAAGAAGAAAGAGGAATTTAGGCCTTAGGAGTAGGAGAGACAGAGAAACTGAATGATGTTAAAAGCCAGTAGACTAACCAATGACAACAGAAAAGTTTAAATCCACATTGCCCCCCAAATGAGCCATTTTATAGCACAATAAAAGACAGTGGCATGTGATACAATCTGATGCTACCCGTTTGTTTAATCATTACACCCTTACAGCTTCCCCAGGCACCCATTACGCAGGCCCCAGAACACTTGGCAGAGCATTGCAAGACAGCCTTTACATTAGCCCATGACTTTAGTACAGCCAGTATGTACTTCCCTTGCTCCAGGAAGAAGTACTTGTATGCTTGCGTCTTGTGTGATTAGCACTTTAAACCAATTAATAATTGCTTTGAAAGATAATACCACAAGAACCAGGAAGAGAGAGGAAGGAACTGGCATAGTGAGCTGCTTAATATTAGCAGTTTCTGTGAAGCACAAAGATTATGGGGAAGGAAGAAAAAGTCCCAGTGTCATACCATGACTCTGCCCGACTTTGACAGACAGGACTGAAAATGGAAAGAACATCATTTTACCCGTAGACCTGATAATGCAAAGGTGAATTGAGAAGAATCTTGTATCCATGGAATGATTCTGGGTTCAATTAAGCATACAAGCACCTCTGGCAGGGACACAATAACTTAAACTAGTCCCTATGTTTCCTGCTAATTTAAAAGAAACTAACTGTCCACATCCCAACTGATCCAATGCTCCCAAGAGTCCCTAGAATATAACTGCTAAGCACGAACAGTTATCTGCTTGGAAGGTGGCCATGGAAGGATGACTGACAGACTTGGGGATAGGTTTAGTAATTTGTAGGAGCAAAAGTTAGCTGAATATCTTCCGAATGTTAGGCTGAACTCATATGAGGGTCGATATTAAAAGACCCTGGAGGGTTTATGAATCAAACAGATGAGCCAAAGAATGGATCATAATAAAACACAGATGTGAGTCCTTGGGGCAGTTCAGAAAGACGCACACCCATTCTAGATACCAACACCTGCCTCAGCTTCCATCACCACCCCCAGTAAAACTACAAGTGAATTGAGTTTCATCCTTCTCCAGAATGAATTTACAAACAAATGGTTGTTCTGACTCTATTTACTACTTGATTTTTAAGTGAGCAGGGAGGGATAGAGAACATTTTAAAGTCATAAATTCTGGAAATATATGCTGGGTTAGGGCTTGGCTTGTCAAAATTTTAATGCAGATTTTATATATGGCTCTAAAAAGCATACATGTTTGGAGTGTCCTCCAGATAATTACTTGGTAGCCCCCACCCTTTTGGATTTTGGCCAACTTGTCTGTTATAAATGCTGCTATGAACTTTCCTTCATACCACACCAGGGAGGGGGAGAGGGAAGCCTGAGAATTTGGACTACTCAGATAATACATGTAATAATAGAGCCATAAAAGAAAAACAATGTAAAGTTTGATGTGAAAGGGCTGTGGGCACCCAAACATTAAAGTCAGGAGATAAGGCAGATGGAAAGTAGGACAGACTTCAGATGTAGGAGAGTATATATATATATATTTTCTCATTGTTCTGCAAAACATACAATAGAGTTCCCATCTGCCAATCCTCTCATGTGTTAAAACATGTTCACAGACCATGTTTTGGAACACACTTCTCATCTGGAGAAAATAACAGCATCATATAACGTCAAAGTAGAACCTTTTGAACTCAATGTAGATGACAGGCTTTTTGCCAGGCAGTTACATTAGCAAATTCTCATAATAATCCTGAATGTTGTTATTACTCCCACTGTGTATACAAGGGTTCATGAAGGTAAAGACTAGTTCACACCACACTCTTTGACTCCAAAAGCCATATCTTTCCCAGCTGCATCTCACACTCCAGTTTTCAAATACAGAGCACTCTCATGGGTCTCTCTACGTGTTGAAGACTACCATGTGATACCAAGGTATCACAATTGCATCTTTGAAACCATGAGAAAAAAACTCAGAATGCTTGTTCCAGATATTCAATTTTTTTTCCTTAGTTCATATGGGATGGTTTAATTCAACATCTCAATTCCTTCTAATTGGTTGCTAAAGGCAGCTCTAGGTAGATTTGCTTTGGCAATTAATCTGATGTAACAAAGTTTTGCTAGTAATTGTCTCCAAGATTTCTTAAGCATTATATATTAAAATTAAAAGCATGGGCTGTAGTGATGGCTCAGTAGTCAAGAGATCTCGCTTGACAAGAGAACCTAGATTCAATTCTTAGCGTGGTAGTTTATAGCTACCTGTATCTCCAGTTCAAGAGGATTCAAATACCTTCTTCTGGCCTGCCTTGGCACCAGAGATACTCATGGTATACAGGCACTCAAGCAGGCAAAACACCCATAAACATAAAATTTTAACAATTTGAAAACAGAGGAAGTTACACTTATAGCTGGTTGCATTTGAAAGGAATACCAAGATAATTAGTGGGGGAAATAATCATCTTTGTAATACATGGTACAGGGACAACTGAAAAACCTCCCAGAGAACAAACCTGAACCTATAATTTATACCCTAAATAAATATTAGCTCAATATATACCTTAGACATAAATACAGGAACTAATAGCTATTAGGAGGAAATACATGAGCAAACATTGAGACCTATAGTGAAGTGAAGCTTCCTTAGATATAGCACCAAAAAGATAGTCAATGAAGAACGTCATAGATAACTGGATTACAGGATAATTGAAAATAGTCTGTGCATCATTCAGTATTTAAACATGCACTCATTGTGGGACCCAACAATTCCACTCTTAACTATACGTTCAAGCAAAATCAAAACACGTGTCAAACAAAATCTGCAGGACATCAGGAAAAAGTGATTACAACCTACAAAGTGGAAAGTATTTACAAATTACATATTTTTTTTTTGCTTTTTCTGTCATTATTAATGACATTTTTTAAATTCTTTATTAATTACACTTTATTCACTTTGTATCCCCCCTGTGGTTCCCTCCCTTCTCCCGTCCCAATCCCTCCCTTCCTCCACCCTCTGCATGCATACCCCTCCCCAAGTCCACCTATAGGGGAGGTCTTCTTTTCCTTCCTTCTGATCCTAGGCAATTAGGTCTCATCAGGAGTGGCTGCATTGTCTTCTTCTGTGGCCTGGTAATGCTGCTTCCTCATCAGTGGGAGGTAATTAAAGAGCAGGCCAATCAGTTCATGTCAGAGACAGTCCCTATTCCTATTACAATGGAACCCACTTGGATACTGAACTATTTGCAATAGCCAGAAGTTGGAAATAGCCCAGATGCCCCTCAGTGGAGGAATGGATGCACAAATTGTGGTATATCTACACAATGGAATATTACTCAGCAATAAAAAATAAGGAAATCAAATTACATGTTTTTTAAAGAATATTAACATAAGGATATAATAATAAAATATAAGTAATATAAAATATAACAAGCGTAGTTTTAGAAAATCAACAGAGGGTATTACTGTTATTTTTAAATGAACAGTGGTCGCATGAAGTGACCATATGATATCAGTGGTCATATGATATCATTAGCCATCATAAATGTAAAAATAAAAACTGGGTAAGATGGTCATGATATAAAAGACAGATGCTGTGGATGGATCAGAGGAATCATACAATAATGATGGGGAATAAATTCTTATGGGAGTAGAAAACTTGAAACATGCAATCATTACAGGACCAAACAATTTCACCCTTAATCATACACTCTGAGAGAAACAAAACGTGCCACTCAAGACTTGCACATAAGTTTGTACCACAGCAGTATTCCTTCTAGGAATAAAGTGTTGGAGAGATGGCTCAGCTGCTAAAGGCTAGGCCCACAACCAAAAATATAGGAATAGAGTGTCAGAAAGGATGAATGATTAAGGTAGTGTGTAGGTGAATGGCATAGTAACATAGCATCTACTAACTGACCAGAAAATCCTGAACTCTTAGTTCAGGCTATCTTATGAATGAACCTTGAAAACAGTATTCTCTATGACAGAAATCAGTTGCAAAATACCAATTATAGTCCCAGTAGAAAGAGACTGGATTATTGGATCACTGGTGACTTAGGGTCGAGGTCACTAGGAAGAGAGATTCTTATTTAGTAAAGAGTTTCTTTTTAGACTCATGAGAAACTTTCCAAAGATGACTGTGATTATTATATAGCTTTGAATCCATTAAAACCATTAAGTTGTAAAGAAATAAAACAAAATTTAAAATCTTCTAAGACACTAATAAATTGGAGATTATGGGTTCAAAAATGCAAATGTGGTACATTTAGTCAATGGAATTATTAAGTAAAATTGAATTAAACATTTTTCATGTAAGTAGGTGGAGCTAGAAAAAAATCACCCTAAATGAAGCATTCCACCCAAAGCCAAATTGCATGTTCTCTCTTATATGCAGATGGTAGCTTTTAAACTTTAGATATATGTGCTCTAATCCAAATAAGCATAGAGGTGTGGTAGCTAGGAAGGAACCAGAGAGGAGCAGGTAATTGTCCAAGGAAGGTAAATAGAATATAGTGTTATAAAGGCATAAGAGAAACTAGAATAGAGGACTAAATGATCGTGGGCAGGATAAAGAGTAAATATGTGGAGGGACAACTCACACTGAAAATCTGTTGAGAAGCCATATGGAAACCATAGGAAGTAGAATTTCTCATAATATGTGTGTAATATGTACTTATAGAAATGGAATTTAAATGAAGTCACCACATAATGGGAGAGACAGTGGCTCAATTTGACAATCATATGCCAGCCAAGTAAAGTCTCTAGTGCTAAGCTGAATTATAAATTATCTACTGACTTTAATGCTTGGGTGTCCACAGACCTTTTGCATTAAATATGGATTATATCTTGTGGAGTTGTTGGACAAAAGAATGCATAGACACCCCACCCATCATCACATGGTATTACTGTTGGTTTTCCTGTATAACTTGGTGATGAAACCCTGTTTATGAAGACACAACTTACTTTTATCACCAAACTTGAAGAAATCAAGCTGATGTACAGCTAGCACACTTTTCACTAGCTGATTAATATTCATGGCACTGGAAGGTACACGGCATGCTACTGGAGAAGAAAAATAATCATCAATATTATGCAGCTACAAATGTTGTGCCTTCCAACAGTGAGCTGTATATATTGGCACAAATATTATGCAAGTAACCAACATTAAAAAAAAAGATTTTAGGCCCACTCCATGAAATGGACCCTACACCAAACACCGCTAAAATGGCCAAAGCCCCAAGCCTTGATAAGTCATATGTTCATTGCAATAAGAAACAATTTTTAAAATTTTTGTATTAATTACACTTTATTCATTTTGTATCCCCCCAAAGGCCCCTCCCTCCCCTCCCTATCCCACCCTCCCTCCCCTTTCTGCATGCATGCCACTCCCCAAGTCCACTGATAGGGGAGGTTCTCCTCTCCTTTCTGATCTTAGTCTATCAGTTCTCATCAAAAGTGGTTGCATTGTCCTCTACTGTGGCCTGGTAAGGCTGCTCCCCCCTCAGGGAGAGGTGATCAAAGAGCAGGCTAATCAGATTGTGTCAGAGGCAGTCCCTCTTCCCATTACTATGTAACCCCCTTGGACTCTGAACTGACATGGGCTACATCTGTGCAGGGGTTCTAGGTCATCTCCATAAATAGTCCTTGGTTGGAGTATGATTTTCTGGGAAGTTCCCTGTGTTCAAATTATCTTGTTCTGTTGCTCTGCTTGTAGAGTTCCAGTCCCCTCCAGCTCTTACTATTTCCCACTTCTTACATAAAATTCTATTCACTCTGCCCATCAGTTGTCCATCAGGCTCAGCATCTGCTTTGACAGTCTATACTGCAGAGGCTTTCAGAGGCCCTCTGTGGCAGGTTCCAAGGTTGTTTCCTGTTTTCTTCTGGCTTTCATAGGCCCTCTGTAGCAGGTTCCGAGGTTGTTTCCTATTTTCTTTTTCTTCTGATGTCCATCCTCTTTGCCTTTCAGGATGGGGATTGAACATTTTAGTTAGGGTCCTCTCTTTTACTTAGTTTGTTTAGATGTACAGATTTTAGTGGGTTTATTCTTTGTTGTATGTTTATATGAGTGAGTATATACCATGCGTGTCTTTTTGCTTCTAGGATAGCTCACTCAGGATGGTCCTTTCCAGGTCCCACCATTTACCTGCAAATTTCATGATTTCCTTATTTTTCATTGCTGAGTAATACTCCATTGTATAGATGTACCACAGTTTCTGCATCCATTCTTCAGTTGAGGGGCATCTGGGTTGTTTCCAGCTTCTGGCTATTACAAATAAAGCTGCTAGAAACATGGTTGAGCAAATGTCCTTTTTGTGTACTTGAGCCTCTTTTGGGTATATGCCTAGGAGTGGTATGGCTGGATCTTGAGGAAGCGCTATTCCTAGTTGTCTGAGAAAGCGCCAGATTGATTTCCAGAGTGGTTGTACAAGTTTGCATTCCCACCAGCAGTGGAGAAGAGTTCCCCTTTCTCCACAACCTCTCCAGCATGTGTTGTCCCTTGAGTTTTTCATCTTGGCCATTCTGATGGGTGTAAAGTGAAATCTCAGGGTTGTTTTGATTTGCATTTCCCTAATGGCTAGTGAGGTTGAGCATTTCTTTAAGTGCTTCTCTGCCATTCGATATTCCTCTACAGAGAATTCTCTCTTTAGCTCTGTTCCCCATTTTTTAAGTGGATTACTTGGTTTGTTGCTTTTCAGCTTGGTTAGTTCTTTATATATATTGGATATGAGTTCTCTGTCAGATAAAGGGTTGGTGATGATTCTTTCCCAATCTGTAGGCAGTCGCTTTGTTTTGATGACGGTGTCCTTTGCTTTACAGAAGCTTTTCAATTTCATGAGGTCCCATTTATTGATTGTTGCTCTTAGAGCCTGTGCTGTTGGTGTTATGTTCAGGAAGTTTTCTCCTGTACCAATGAGTTCTAGGGTATTCCCCACTCTTTTTTCTAGCCGATTTAATGTGTCTGGTTTTATGTGAGGTCTTTGATCCACTTGGACTTCAGTTTTGTGCAGGGTGATAAGTATGGATCTATTTTCATTTTTCTACAGGTAGACATCCAGTTGGACCAGCACCATTTGTTGAAGATGCTATCTTTTTTCCATTGTATGGTTTTGGCATCTTTGTCAAAAATCAGGTGTCCATAAGTGTGTGGGTTTATTTCTGGGTCTTCTGTTCGATTCCATTGATCCACCATTCTGTTTCTATGCCAGTACCATGCAGTTTTTATAACTGTTGCTCTATAGTACAGCTTGAGGTCAGGGATGGAGATACCTCCAGAAGATCTTTTATTGTAGAGGATTGTTTTGGCAATTCTCGGAAGAAACAATTATTTTGCTGAAAGAATATAATCATAAAATGACTCCTAATGACATTTTACTATATTCATAGATCAGTGCCTCACTCAATCCCACATCATTGAAGAAGCTTCTTTCTGTACAGGAGAATTAACACAGAGACCCACAACTGGATGATGTGCAGAGAGTGAAAGACTTTGTAGTATTCCACCATACATGGGATGATGCCTTTATTTAGCCCTTCTTCTCAGGGCTCAGGGACATATGAAGAAGAGGAGGCTGAAAGATTGTAAGAGCCAAAGATGGTGAATGACTCCAAAGAATCCTATAGACACAATACTGCTGACACACATTTGAACTCACAGAGATTGTTGGAGTATGCACACACCCTGCACATGTTTAAACTGGACAAAATTCCAGCACAAAGAAAGGGAAATGAAAACAAGGCCAAACCCTAACCAAGAAGCTTTCTTTAATGTTTACCTGATGGTAGAGGAAAAAAAAATCAGTTTTGTCCAATGAGGTGCCATTGGGTATATCAAACATATCCCAGAGAAGACTCTATTCTCAATAGTAGTTGGCCAACAGAGAACTATTCAGTGTTGTTTGTTTGTATTTCTTTTGTGGGCTTTCCACTTTTGTTTTGTTATTTTTATTACTCTTTGTTTTTAGCTAGTTTGGTTTGGTTTAGGGGTATTTTGTTGAGAAAGAGAGAACCGGAAGTTGTGTGAGGAGGGTGGTGGAGAGGATCTTGAGAAGTAGAGGGAATAGAAAGAATATAATAAAATATATTTTATGAAAGATTTAAAAAAATAAAATCATTTTCCAAATGGAATAAATGACTATGATTAAGCTGTCACATCATGGAGGAGAGTAAAATATATTACTGAGATATTGGTAAAAGTGAAGAAAATATGATTTCAGAATTAATAATCCAAGAAAGATGGTGGATTTCAGATCATGTTTCAAATGAGAGATCAATAGAACTTATAAAACTTTGAAAAAAAAATGAATACTATCAGAATCCTAGTCTTCTGAGTAGAATTATAAAAGGATACCTATGTGGATCAATGGAATCGAACAGAAGACCCAGAAATAAACCCACACACTTACGGACACCTGATTTTTGACAAAGATGCCAAAACCATACAATGGAAAAAAGATAGCATCTTCAACAAATGGTGCTGGTCCAACTGGATGTCTACCTGTAGAAAAATGAAAATAGATCCATACTTATCACCCTGCACAAAACTGAAGTCCAAGTGGATCAAAGACCTCACATAAAACCAGACACATTAAATCGGCTAGAAAAAAGAGTGGGGAATACCCTAGAACTCATTGGTACAGGAGAAAACTTCCTGAACATAACACCAACAGCACAGGCTCTAAGAGCAACAATCAATAAATGGGACCTCATGAAATTGAAAAGCTTCTGTAAAGCAAAGGACACCGTCATCAAAACAAAGCGACTGCCTACAGATTGGGAAAGAATCATCACCAACCCTTTATCTGACAGAGAACTCATATCCAATATATATAAAGAACTAACCAAGCTGAAAAGCAACAAACCAAGTAATCCACTTAAAAAATGGGGAACAGAGCTAAAGAGAGAATTCTCTGTAGAGGAATATCGAATGGCAGAGAAGCACTTAAAGAAATGCTCAACCTCACTAGCCATTAGGGAAATGCAAATCAAAACAACCCTGAGATTTCACTTTACACCCATCAGAATGGCCAAGATGAAAAACTCAAGGGACAACACATGCTGGAGAGGTTGTGGAGAAAGGGGAACTCTTCTCCACTGCTGGTGGGAATGCAAACTTGTACAACCACTCTGGAAATCAATCTGGCGCTTTCTCAGACAACTAGGAATAGTGCTTCCTCAAGATCCAGCCATACCACTCCTAGGCATATACCCAAAAGAGGCTCAAGTACACAAAAAGGACATTTGCTCAACCATGTTTCTAGCAGCTTTATTTGTAATAGCCAGAAGCTGGAAACAACCCAGATGCCCCTCAACTGAAGAATGGATGCAGAAACTGTGGTACATCTATACAATGGAGTATTACTCAGCAATGAAAAATAAGGAAATCATGAAATTTGCAGGTAAATGGTGGGACCTGGAAAGGACCATCCTGAGTGAGCTATCCTAGAAGCAAAAAGACACGCATGGTATATACTCACTCATATAAACATACAACAAAGAATAAACCCACTAAAATCTGTACATCTAAACAAACTAAGTAAAAGAGAGGACCCTAACTAAAATGTTCAATCCCCATCCTGAAAGGCAAAGAGGATGGACATCAGAAGAAAAAGAAAATAGGAAACAACCTCGGAACCTGCTACAGAGGGCCTATGAAAGCCAGAAGAAAACAGGAAACAACCTTGAAACCTACCACAGTGGGCCTCTGAAAGCTTCTGTAGTATAGACTGTCAAAGCAGATGCTGAGCCTGATGGCCAACTGATGGGCAGAGTGAATGGAATTTTATGTAAGAAGTGGGAAATAGTAAGAGCTGGAGGGGACTGGAACTCCACAAGCAGAGCAACAGAACAAGATAATTTGAACACAGGGAACTTCCCAGAAAATCATACTCCAACCAAGGACTATTCGTGGAGATGACCTGGAACCCCTGCACAGATGTAGCCCATGTCAGTTCAGTGTCCAAGGGGGTTACATAGTAATGGGAAGAGGGACTGCCTCTGACATAATCTGATTAGCCTGCTTGTTGATCACTTCCCCCTGAGGGGGGAGCAGCCTTACCAGGCCACAGTAGAGGACAATGCAGCCACTTTTGATGAGAACTGATAGACTAAGATCAGAAAGAAGAGGAGAACCTTCCCTATCAGTGGACTTGGGGAGTGGCATGCATGCAGAAAGGGGAGGGAGGGTGGGATCGGCAGGGGAGGAGGGAGGGGCTTATGGGGGGATACAAAATGAATAAAGTGTAATTAATAAAAAATTAAAAAAAATAAATATGGTTTTAAACAAAAAAAATCTATAAGATGAAAAAAAGATACCTATGGTAATTTAATAAATTATAAAATCCTTATAAACTATTAATACCTTGTATTATACAAAAAGAGTTTGCCTCATTAAAAATACGATAACAAAAGGAAAACTGAATGTGGGAAATTGGTTTTGTCATTACAAATCCTGTAACAATCCTCCACACTGATATCGGTTCAGAGATTAAAAAAAAAAATTCAAATCCTGTAAATTATTTATCAGAAATTAATTCTATCTGTTTATTCTGTCCATCTTTTCACCTCATGCTATTGTTGACCAAATAGTCCTGTTTCATGTAATTTAATTCTATTTCATTCAGTGTGATGCTGTCAAATAATCCTAAAACAGGGCTGTGCCATTAATTCAACTCTCCAAAAATACTAAGGCTTCCTTTGTCTCTAATCCCTGTATTTGATATTCAGTATATCAATTATTTTACAAAACTCTTTATATACAATTATCTCTTAATTTTCCCACTTCTTATTTTCTAAAATGACTACCCCTAAATGAAGCATACGTGTTTCAGAATATCTTTACACTTACATTTCTCTCTATTGAAATTCTTTCAACCTTCAAAAACACAAATGCTTCTTGTTTTATGATACTTAATACAAAGATTAAATTCTACTTTGACTTCAGCATGACATTTTAAAAAAGCAATATTTGAGTATTCCATGATATTATAATACCTAGCCATTCTTTACCAACAATTCATTCCCCACCCACAGGGTACTTATTCTCTCCTACTTTACCTACCAACTGCTTTAAAGCATCTCAAAAATCTAACTCACACTTTCCAGAAAAAGTTTATGTAGGTCTAATCCGTAGGAATGAACAGAAATTGTGTAAATCAAGAGAAATGCCAACAACAAAACTGAATTACAGAGCAGATGATCACAAAGGTTTGCACAAAGATCATCATCATCTACCTTTCTATTTTGTTGTATTAGGGAAATTGATATCCATAGGTAAGAACAGATGTGCAAAAGATCCAACTTTTGCTTCATGACAGAGCTCAAACTAGACTCTAGTTCCTCTTTCTATTATTGTTTTTTAAAGCCTAGTACAACAGTTTGCCTAGATGTCCATGCATCCCATAATATAACCTCACCACGGAAATCTTCAATTAGGTAGGCATGTGGTGACAGAAGAGGGGCAGGACTTAGCTCATGTATACTGGTCTAGAAGTGAGGCTCAGGGGAAGTGGGTATTCTAGTTGTTTTAAATGATATTTGGGACACCTCCAAGGCCAGCTAATTTTCACAGAGTTGAAACAAATTAGGCTGGTGTGAGAATATTAGGCATAGCTTCCTGTGGATAACACTGCCTATCAAATGTGTTGTGTTTGAGATGGTCAGAAAGATCTAGAATCAATGTCCATACCTCTGCCTTATCTAAGGTCCTAGTATATTCAAGGAAGAGAAGAGCACTCGCAGGAGTACAACATACATTCAGCTTCCTCCCCCCTCAGTGAAGTGCACTTTCCAGAAGACAAAAGTAGGTTTGATACTTAGCATTGTATTTTCTAATATCTGCAGCAAGTTTAAAAATGAAGGGAGGCTACTTGGATACTGAACTGCCATAGGCTACCTCTGTGCAGAGGTTTCAGGCCATCTCCATGATTGGTCCTTGGCTGGAGTAACAGTTTGAGAAACGAACCCTGTGCCCGGACTTTTAGGTTCTGTCGCTGTCCTTGTGGAGCTCCTGTCCTCTCCAGGTCTTACTATCTCCCACTTCTTTCATAAGATTCCCTGTACTCTGCCCAAAGTTTGGCTATGAGTCTCAACATCTGCCTCGATACCATGCAGGGTAGAGCCTTTTCCTGACATGAGCTGATTGGCCTGCTGTTTGATCACCTCCCCCCAAGGGGGGAGCAGCCTTACCAGACCACAGAAGACAATGCAGGCACTCCTGAGGAGACCTGATAGACTAGGATTAGAGGGAAGGGGAGGAGGATCTCCCTTTTCAGTGGACTGGGAGAGGGACACGGGTGGGAAAGAAACAGGGTGGGATTGGGACAGGAGGAGGGAGGGAGGTACAGGGGGGATACAAAGTGAATAAACTGTAATTAATAAAAATTAAAAACAGATGAAAAATGAAGAGAGAAGGAAGACAACACGTGACACTGAGGGGCAATGACATAAGCCAGTCTTTCCTTTTTAATTAAATTTTTATTTTTATATTAATTATAGTTTATTCACTTTGAATCCCAGCTGTAGCCCCCTCCCTCACTCCCTCTCCATCCCACCCTCCTTCCCTCATTTCCTCCCATGCCCCTCTCCAATTCCTCTGATAGGGAGGTCCTCCTCCAGTCATTCTTAATGTTAGTTCTTCCTATTACAAAAGCTTTTTAATGTCTCTGCTATCATCTGTGTTGCCTCCAGCATCTATTAAGTTCTTTGAGTTTCAGCCTTATTAAAAGAAAGATGTTAGAAACTATTAAGAATGAGGATCTTCAAAGGCTTACAATTTTGTGTGTGTGTGTGTGTGTGTGTGTATATATATATATATATATATATATATATATATATATATATATATATATATATATATATATATATATATATACCATGTACACATAGCTATTGAGTCCATGACCTGGCTAACCAAGATGCTTCACCAACTCTTTAGCCAGACTTGCCATATATTACCAGATAGAAAGGCAACATCAGCCCCATTTTAAAGATTATGTTATCAATGAGGAGTAGACATCTACTACTTGAAGCTGAACTTCAAGCCAGCTCTTCTCTGCCACCTCTTCTAGAGAGCTGACAAATCACAGCCTAAAGGATAAACCTAATTGGCAGCCTGCTGTTATAAATAAAGTTTATTAGAATACAGACACACTCATTAGTTTGTGCATCATACATAGTAGCTTTCACACAGACAGCAATGGTAGAATTAGTTGTAACAAATATCGTATGGCCAATAAAATGATAGATAGATAGATAGAAAGATAGATAGATAGATAGATAGATAGATAGATAGATAGATAGATAGA
>NW_026596046.1:15833295-15959589 GCF_907164565.1 Psammomys obesus
AGATAGATAGATAGATAGATAGATAGATAGATAGATAGATAGATAGATAGATAGATAGTACTTTCACAGAAAAATTCTAGCCTGATCTAGCCTTCCTTTGGAACTATGCTATCTAATTCTTCTCTTAGAAGACCATTCTAATTTGTTCTCGGTATCATCTTAATTAGAACCTTTAATCTTCATGAACCCCTCTGCCTTCCAAGTTCTAACAGGTTGGAAAATACTTTGCAGACTGAGTTGCAAGAATCTATTCTTATGCTTTGTATATAAGCTCATACATTACATGGTTTCGATAGTAACTACAGTGGTGAGGTATTTTTAAGGAAGAAGGAAGTGCATAATTACTCAGACACCTGCATAAGGAGAGAGAAACAAAGCCCCAACACTCTGATTCCAATATGACTCTTGGGCTGGTGAACAGTAGCCGCAGTGGATCACATGAAACCACAATTGCTAGCTCACCGCCTTCCAAGTGAAGCACAGCACCAGGTTTCCAAACAGAAGGGAGTGCTAGGAAAACCCAAAATCTCTGAGGTGTGATTGAGCTCTCAGCAGTAAGCATTGAATAAGGATGCTCACTCGGTGTCGCAAACCCCACAGTTGCAGAAGTACACAGTGACTGAGCATTATGTGGTTTTCTGAGCCGGCGCACACATACGTGTGTGATATTTCAATTGTTACAACTCCATTGCTTTTGTAACTGTTTTTAATTACTCGTGAGACCATTTCTCGCTCTGAGCTGAGCATATGGGTGCTTTGCATTTTTAAACTCCTACTTTTCAAGTTTTCCACAGGCCGAAAAAACTAATTGGTTTATTTTTTTTAATGTTAACAAGGTGTTTCAAAAGCCTTCACAACAAAAGTATTAGAGAACCAGCCTACTACGGTCCCAGATCCTGCCACTGAACACTTCCCAAGAGGATTTCCACGTGGCACTGTGTTCTTAGTCCTAAGAGTCTTTCAAAAAAAAGAGCTGATGAAGAAATACTATTCACAGTACCAAATGAAGTTTAAAGAAAGCAATGGAAGAGAATCTTCCCTTGGCTATGTGTGCTGATAGGGAAACCATTGAAGTCCACTTTATTCTTATGTAGCTGTTTATTAAACACCCACTGCATGTTGAGTACTATGCCAGACCATAAAAATAATCAAACAATTAGTATGTTTTTCTATGCCCTACTGACCTTTGATCATGTTAGGATGTGCTTAAACACATATGACCAGCACAGGACCATTGTATAGGATATATAAAGTCCCAGAAATTAAACAGGAAAAAATATAAAAGAAAAAAACAAAATGATATGGACAAGTATGTGTCCCTCTCTAGAGCACCTTGACAGAGGCGTTTGGCCATAGGGAAAAAGGCAGTGAGAAGCCATGATGGTCGTGGACAGGGTAGAGAAAATCAGAGCTGTGGTTAGGAATTAATTTGTAAGATGAGATGCAGAATGAATTGGGAAGTGGAGAAACTAAAGGAAGGAATGTGTGGACAAGTATGTGGACATATAATTTGCAAAAGAGAATATTCAAATAACCAATAACCGTAGAGATAAATAACTTTCAGCACTCATTGGGGAAATGTAAATTAAAACTACAGTATGAGATCACCAAATGTTCATTTGACATTGAAACTCCAGAAATCAGTAAGCATTAACATATAGCATAACTGAAAATGATGCTCCCTGCTGGAAGGAATGTTGATTGTTAAAATTACTTTGGGAAAATATTCTTAAGTTATCAATAAAATACATCATACAGCATTCTCAACAAAATTCTTGTTTTCTATTCTAGAAAACCCACAGATATGTTCATCAACCTTGAGTGTTAACAATGGCTCCATTGAAAAGAGCTCTGTATTTGAAACCAAATTCCCTTTCTTCAACAATAAACTGGGCTAAATGAATTGAAGAATATTCACTTCTTTCACTGGAATGTTATAGAGTAAATGATCTGTAGTGCTAGGTAATAGAACAATGTTGGGAATAGCAAAAACACAATATTGAATTGGTGAGACACAAAACCAAACCAGATGTGTAGCATTGGAAGTCAGGACGTTGATTTCTCTTGGTGTGAACATAGAGAAGGAACCAGAGAGAAGCATAAAGGGCTTTCATTGTGTGGAGATTGCTTCTGTCTAGTCATCTGGTTAAACCCTACAGATCTATACAAGGCACCCACAATAAAATTGTAGAGCATCCTAACTTAAGTCTTAGGGAGGATTATGACTTTCAGCTGTAGAAAATGGAAATATCATCACCAAAAGGGATAACTCATGGTATAATGACCAAAATAGATAAAACAGAGAAAACACATAGCTATTTGTAAGAATCTGGATATGTGGAAGAATGATAGAGCCAGAAGAGTAAGCCCAAGTACTCTCTGAGATACCTTGGGCATTTAGCTCTCATGGAAAAGGGAAGGACAAGCTTTGATGGTCCTAGACAGGGTAGAGAAGATCAGAGCTGTGTTCAGGAATTAACTTGGCAGCTGAGATGCACGATGAATTGGGAAGTGAAGACACTAAGGGAAGAGAGACCAATTTGGATGTAATTGCAATTGTCTGGGTGGTATATAATGAGGCTTAAATTAGGATGGTAGTGTGAGTGGAAAAGAGATGTATGTGAGAGGCATTAAAAAAGACAAAGAAACATATTGCGTATTTTTGTTGAGGGAAAGAAAAGAGCCCAATGTGGCCAGTCTGGGCAATGGGAAGATAAATCGTGCCGTTAACTGAAATAAGTGAATTAAAATTTCTTCCGCAAGGATAAAGGCTGAGCACTGGTGTTACTGCGTCCTTTATCTCATACTCCAGAGCTGTCATCTGAACACAGGACCTCAGTGCAGCTCACTGTGAGATCTTGGGTCCCTGAGGAGAATGCCAAGGCATCCTGCCAGCCATTTGTGTCCTTTAAAGTATCTGACATTTTATGGGAGATACCATGGTAAAAAGCACATTTTCCAGACTTTCAGGTAAGAGTAGCAATTTGACTGGGTTGCAAGAAGACAAGACCTATGTAACAATGAGTCTGTGCCCTTCAGGAGGAGTCAAAAGTTCTTAGCTTCTTTCTCATGACTGAATATAGATGATGATAGTAGATACAGCCCCTCTGGGGGTATGAATAGAAGCTACAGTGAAAGACACTCAGAAGGAATAGATGGGACAATCTTGACTCTCAATGACTCTAGAATACCTACCTAGCCCAGATGATCTCTTTGAGCTTTATGTGACAAGACAATAAATTCTTGTCTACGTTGCTCTTTGACTTTCTATTACTGTAACTAAATTGCTGTAAAATAATTCCTAACCCCAAGATTCTGGTTTTGATCCTTGAGATATATTCTTTATTGTAAACTCTTATTTGCAAAATGATTCTTAGATATTCGATTCTGTACTAAGTGCCAAACAATTAATTAATTCTGTACTAAGTGCCAAACAAACAATTAATGTTAAGCGTATTCCCCAAATACCCCTGGCCACTGCTGATACTGTATGATAATATCTCAAACTGATTTAACATATAAATTGCCAGTTATGGGAAATATTCAAAACAATACTGGGTTTATGTAAGTAATCCAGGGACATATTAACTAGATCCTATTTTAACTTTAGTTGTTATTATGTTTTTACAAACTGTGTGTGTGGCGTATATGTGAGAGAAAGGGGGAAAGAGACAAACGCACATGCGTGTAGGCACACACACATAGAGAAGGGAGAGCCTACATGCTACAAAGCCACGGATGTCAGAGGACAGTTTGTAGAATTTGGTTCTCTCCTTCTACCATGTGGGTATGAGGGATCATACTTAAGTCTTAGAAGCATATGCAGTTAATTCAAGCAGTTAGCACTAAAGAAATGCCCTCAGGTCATATTTTGTTTAAGGAAAAGCCGTCAGTTCTAGTTTGGTTTCTACCACTGTACTAAAACTCTGACCAAAAGCAGCTTAGAGAAGAAAGAGTACATTGCACATAGAGGTCACAGCCCATCATCAGGGGAAGTCAGGACAGGAGCTCAAAGCAGGAACCTGGAGGCAGAGACTGAAGCAGAAGTCATGAAGGAGTGTTGCCTACTGGTTTGCAATTCGGCAAGCCAGGCTTGACCTGTTCAGTGTGTTTTTTTATAGATCCCTGAACCACTTGTACAGGAGTGGCACTGCCCATAGTGGCTGGTTTAGGCCCTCCAAAGACAATCATAAATCAAGGAAATGTCCCCATAGATAGGCCCACAAGCCATTCTGACAGAAGCAACTCCATAACTGAAATCCCCTCTTCTTTGACAATTCCAACTTACATCAAGTTGTCAAAAGCTAACATGAACACCACAATACGTGACAAAAGTCATCTCATGAGTGTCCCACCTTGCCAGAATTTCTTGGAGGGATCTTCTGAGTCAGCTGGTGCCTCCTAGTCACCTTGTTTGCCATCAGAATAAAATAGAAGGTTTACAAGCATTTCCTTTGTACTACTCAAGGTGTTTTGTCCAACTTCACAGAAATTAAAATAACTTCAGTATTATTGAATGAAACGCTGCTGCTCATTTTCCTTAGCAAATAAACAAACTGATTGGAATACTATGCACATTGAAGGTATAATTCCAACTGTTTATCTTATCAATGGAAAATTCAATTCAAATTACAACATGTTTTTCTCAAACACAATTTGTCATAAATATCTAACTGTCTATAACCAGATAATATCTGCAATCGAATCTCAGAAAAAGAATACACAAAACAATAAAGCAGATGTGTAGTTTCAAAGGGCTTATTATTGTATGTGCTTTTTCAGATCTTTGATAAATGACCAGAGAGGCTGGTAGAGAGCTAACTGTTGCAAGTTCAAGTAGAGACAGAGTACTGCACCTTTCTTTTCCTACTGTGCTATGTTTACAACTTTACCTGCCAAAGAACAGCATCTATATATACAAACAAGGCAGCACACATCAGCTAGGCAAGCCAGCCACCTACACAATTTAGAAAACAGGGCAAAGTGTCATAAGAGCTGGAATATGATCAGCGTTCAATTAGTATAAAAAAAATGCTGTCTTCTATTTACAGAATGCCTTGCTCCTGCTAATGGTATACCATGCCATATCTTGAATTTCTATTAATATGTTTGCTTCAAAGTCATCTTTCATGCACACACCATCACAGGCATTGACTCTCACACATACCTTTTATGGGGCTACCTAAAAATTAATCTTGTTTCAGAGGCAGTGACTTGGGTTGAATTGCTGTGCCTATGAAATATCACTAGTCATTGAAGGGGAAGTAAATGGACTTATGGAGCTGGGGAATGGCTTGTTTGGTAAAGAGCTTTATGTGAAAGCAAGAAGGCCTGAATAATTCCCCAGAACTCACTTGAAAAGTCCCAGCCAGGGTGTGTGCACCTGTAAATCCAGCACAAAAGAAGTAGAGACAGGAGGATACTTGGGGTTTGCTGACCAGCCAATCTAGCCAATCAGTGAGCTCCCGGCTTAATGAGAGACCTACCTTTAAAAAACTCATTAGAGAGTTCTTTAGAAAAATACTCAACCTGGACCTGTGACTTCATGCAAAAATATCCATATGCATGTATGAAAAACTAGATTCTACTTTTGCATTGATTACAGTCCTGCAATTCAGCCACTGTAAGGTCAGAAGAAGTGATCTGACTCCAGGATTGAGTGTACCTGTCAGCCGAAAGCCGATGTCACTTGGCTATCCACTTAAAATGAGGAATCAGTTATATGAAGAGGCACAATGACATTCTGGAAAGTCAAGTGGCTTCAACATCCTAGCTCACTCTGTGAACTCTTTGGTGAATGCAGAAATGCTCCAAAGCTCATCAGGGTGAGTGGAAATAAGCCAACTTCAATCAGTACAGAACTTAAAAAGAGAGAGATGTCAAGACATTTGACCATAATGAAAAACATGAACTCACTTTCTGTAGTTAAGAAAACAATAACTTTAGCCATGGAGCTAAAACACTAAATGACATGTTTTTTGTCAGGGTTACCAGATTACAGAGAAATACTTCAAATGTACATTCTGCTTTTTCTAAATAGTTTGTCATCTCTATCAAAAAACTATAAAACAGTTTCAGGTGCTTGTTTCAGATAGGATCTTATAGCGATTCAGGGAGGCCTAGAAGTTGCTGTCTATCTCCATGCTGCACTCAAACTTTCAACATTCCAGCCTCTGGCTTTTTCATGCAGGGATTCTGTCTCTCCATTTCATTATTTTAAAACAAACGAGCCTGGAAGGCTCACAAATAACTTAGAATTTGGTGTCATGAGTAGCTACCCTACTTCTCAACTTCAGCTAAAATTCATCTTACGTGAATCATATGCTCAGTTTAACTTCATCAGTGTTTTCACAGTATAGCATGCCACTTGTGCTTCTGAAAATTGGAACGTGCTGTTCCTCCTTTACGAGATGCTCTTCCTTTCTGTATTTACCAGAACAATTTAAACTCCTCTCCCCTCACCTTGCATTCTTTTTGACACAGGTGTGAAAGGCACAGTGGCAGAGGCAGTTCCCCTTTCTCGTTTTTTTGGCCAGTGAGCAAGAAGAAAAGTCTCAGCAGGGGGTAAATGGGGAATGAGACTTAGATGAGGGTGGGTGGGAACAGATGAAAAAGCAGAGAGGAGAAGATGTTCTCCAACAACTGAGCTGAAGCTCTGAGGTTGGGCAAACATCCATGCCTGCCTTTCAGTCTAGAGGTCTGGCATTGGCACAATGGCTATGCCATCTTCCCAAGGAGACTAAAGGAGTATGTTACCTTCTACAAAATTTCCTTTTTTATTTTTGCTCCCAGGTTGGGCTAGCCTTCCATTATTGATCAATGTTAGTCAGTGCTAGTCAGTACTGAAGGCCATGACGTAAAACATGTTCTAGGGTAAGAAAAGAAATTCGTTCTGCAATCTCTTCACAAGCTTAAAAGGGGGCGAGAATCTGGATTTGGTCTGATCGTAGAAAATAATACATCATTGAATACACAGCTGAATTTGATCAAAAAATATTAGTTTTAATACTCTGTGTTTGGCATGTCTTTGGCTGTAAATTTTAACAAGCGGAGAACTCAGTTTTGTACAGCTATGTCACTAATTCCCTTGGGAGTTGTTCATTGTTCATAGCATCATCATATGCAAGAGTGATCAGTATAATTAATCTAGCAGGAGAGCACAGATAGGATCCCTGGTAAGAAACCAGAAATAAGTTTTGTTTTGTCTGGAGAAGTGATCTCTGATGGCTGTTCTATTGATTTTGAAGGAATGAGTTGGTTAAGTATGAAACAGCAAGAGAAAAAAATAATGAGAAGACATCAGATAGAGAGCAAAACATAATCATATTGGTCACTTACATCATACAGCAAAAACTAGCTGTGGCAGCTGGAAGGAGAGAAAAAGATTTTTAGTGTCATCTCTGTTACTATGATTTAAAGAAAAGAATGGAGAGAGAGAGAGAATTTTATCAAGCAATTTAGGAAGAGAAAGGGTTTGATTGGGTTATACTTTCCGGTAACAGTCCACCCTTGAAAGGACTCAAGGCAGCAACCACAGAGGAACATTGCTTGCTGACTCAATATCCATATCATGCTCAGTAGCTTTACTATGTAGCCCAGATGCCTGCCTAAGGAATGGTGCTGCTCACAGTGAGCTGAGTCCCCCTGTATCAATTAATAATGAAGACACATCCCCCCATATCTACTCACAGGCCAAACTGATATCGGATATTCCTCAATTAAAGCTTTCCTTTCAGATGACTCTAGGCTATGTCAAGCTGACTATTTCTAGAAAAGTAGGGAAAGTAGGCAAAAGTAGAAGAATAAGTAGCAGGCAATAGATAAATGTCAGCATCAAATAGGCTGCTTGCAACACCCAGCAAAACAACGGAGGAAGGCGTGTTGGCAGCTGGAATTGGCTGGAAATGATAATTTAGAATCATAGGGAAAACAGTTTCTCTTCAGTGAAGCTACCAAGTAAAGGAATGATAACTACTAGTGGCAAATAGATTATAAAACATCAGCTTAGGTACTTCTAACAGCCAGCAGGAATGGCTGAGGACACCCCGTGAAATAGTGATCCTGGATTTCCCAACTGAGAGATTTGGGTGTCAGAGCACAGCATCTCCTCCCCATAGGAACTTGCAGTTTCCTGTTACCATCACAGATATTTTATGACCTCTGTTGAAACTTTTGCCTTCTAGCTGTTCTCAGAGCACAGTGTTTTTTTGTTTTTTGTTTTGTTTTTTTTGTTGTTGTTGTTGTTGTTTTTTTATACACTTAGCTGTTTGTTATTCTCTTTCTTCTCTGTTATAGGGTAAGGGGGAGAACCTGCCCCAAGACAGAGACTGGAAGGACTCTTGAGATAAGCGTGCTTGAGTATGATTCAAGAAGTTGTGCCCCGGACTCTGAGTCTGACCTCAGCAAGTACAGATATCAAATGGCAATTACGTGATACAATTTATGCTCCATTTCTGAAATTAATATTGTTGTTGATTTGTTACCTGTTAAGTCAGTCCCTATTCTACAACATGATTTCATATAAAATTAAAATCCAGTGACACCTTCTTTTTTTCCCTTCTGCTTTTAGCAATTTGTGTTCAGAGTATTGGGGGGGAAGGGGGATGTGGCTATAAGAGGGACAGGATCAGTAAAAATGAAGCAGGAGGGACTAAGTGCCCTAAGATAAGTCTCTGTCTCTGGCATTTCAATTCTTGCTTAACCAAATTTACCAAATGTGCCTCAGCCTCTCCCTTTAGGTATCTGAAGCATCACTGAGTAATGTTTTAAAGAGATATGAGGCCTATAGTTCTACAAGCATAACCTAATAATATTACACATTAACAGTACACATGCTAAAGTCATTTATACCTTCCTTTCATATTTTATTCTTTTTTTTCCCATTTCTGTTAGTAAGCCCATGATTCTATTTTTTAAGGTAGGCATTATATTATAAAAAATGAGATACAACAGCAAGAGTCTTTTATGCAAATACTAAAGGACGCACAAGAGTAAATGAAAACAATTTATAATATGTGCAGTTCTAAATCAGCTGGTGTTTAATAAAAAAAATAAAGTTTAGACAAATGTTCCCCATAAATCACTTTTGAGTTTATTTAGCATTCTTTTCCTTCACAACACACAGGCTCTTAGTTAAGCAGAGACAATGACTTGGTAAAGTGTTGACAGTAACTCCCTTGTGTGTTACACATATTCACTCTTCCGATTTTTTTTTTCTGATTTTATATTGTTTCTCCCAACCCAGAAAATTTTATGCATGCAAGTGTATGTGTGCACAGAACATTAAATTTTCATGTAAAATAAATATGTATCTGTACTCTGTCAGATAACTCTCATTATCCACTTGTTTCTTTGATGCCGAAGATCCAAGATATAGAGAACTTGAAATATTTATTTTTCTCCTACTCATGTCTTGACCATTAGTGAGTATTATAAATGTCCTTAAAACAAAGCCTATTCATCCATTTCACATCACTACCAACTCCTCTACTCTAGTCCATACAGCACTTCTTGGCTAAGCTTTTATGCAATAACCTGTTTCCTTTTGCTCCTGTTGTTTCTCTGATGTGTATACCTCACAGAGGAGACTGAGTGACGAGTACACATGTACCACAGAAGGATTTCCATCTTCTTTCTCACTAAGCAACTTCGCACACATCTGGCCTTTTGGGTAAGGCCACATATCATGTCATTTGAGAATACAATGAGTCAAAAATATGAAGCAGCCAGAAATTATATACCCATAAAACATCAAGAAACTACAAAATTACAAAAGAAAAAAAAATGAAGTGCATAAAATTGGTGAGGTCACAAGACAACCAAATGATTACAATCTACGAAGAATGTTATCTGCCCAAAACAGACAAACACACGCACCACCACCACCAACAACAACAAACCACACCCAGAGAGGGGTAATAGGAATAAACTAGACTTTTAAGCAAGAAAAATAAATTAATTAAGTGAATTTATCATTGCAAAGTGCGAGTTAGCATGTCTGGATAACACCTCTGGGAGCTGAATACACATGCAAATCTGCATTCACTTCCAGGTTCTTTTATGCTGCAAAACCTCACAGGACACGTTAGGATTAGAGGCAAGGCAGAGAACTAGAGTGAGCAGTCCCAAATTACACTGAACTAAAAGAAGGGTTAATGGTAGATGGTCAACCCTAGCAAAGCATAATGCTTCATCTCCCTGCACAGATCTTTTCAACACATGAAGGACAAAAAAAAAAAAAAAAAAAAAAAAATCACCAGGCCAGAAAAAGAAGAGCAGCAACAACCCTCTCAACCAAACATGAGCGGGAAAAACATCCATCCATCCGTGTAGTGAGGGTTCTGAGCACAGAATCTTATGCTAGTAACAACAGAGACTCCCCATCACTATCAGACAGAAAAGGAATTCTCCAGCGCAAAGTCAGATATTATGTGACAATAAAAAAAAAAAAAATGGGGGAAATTCCCAGAATCTGTGAAGTTCACACCTATAGTGCTTAACTGATTTAAAAGGGACTGTGTCAAGATGGACACCTTTACCTGATGACTAAAGCTCACTGTGCTGGTATATAATAATAATAATAATAATAATAATAATAATATAATGATGATAATAATAAATAAACACTGCTCAGACAGAGGAGGGTAAAGGGATCCCATCCTCATCTGTTAGAAGGCTGAGCATGAAAAGCAAATACTGAAAATCATCTACAATTATTCCAGCTATTACTTTAAGAGTAAAAGTATCGGTAGAGGAATTTGAAGTGTGGGATATACAAACATTAATTGCAATAATGACAAAAAGAAAATTTAGTTCTAGTCTTAAGTTGATTTCATGTCTCATCTTAAATGCCTGAGAGGAGGCATGTCGATTTCTCGGCAGAACTGCTGCTTCCATACAGCTCTGCTTTTGAGTGTGGGATTTTAGTCACTTATTGAAACAGTATGAAATACGCTAAGTGTCAGGGGTGGGAGTGAGATTATTTCAATGATACAAAGCAATCACCTCGACCAAACAATGTATGAAAATATCTATGATTAATGTATTAAAGGATGCAGTATTAATATGTTCAATACACATGAACAGACGGGGAATTTCAACAGAGCAATAGAAACTATAGAAACAAAGCAAGTGGAAGCGCTAAAAATAAGGATACTCAAGAAAATTATGTCAGAGATAATTATTTGAACAGCCTTGAGAATAAATCAACAGAAAACATCCAAATAAAAACACAGAGGAGAGCATCCAAGAAATGTATGAAAGCAGCAATTCATGTTAAGCGTAAAATATAGTGTATAATTGTATTCACATAGAAATATAAGAAGAAAAAATAGAACTGAGGAAATACGTAAAGTAATAAAACTAATAATTTTCCAAAGACAATAAAAGCTACAAAAATACCAACGCAGGGTATATAGAAAACTTCCAAGATAGAAAAAGAATCAGACAAATAAACACTAAAGAATGTTATCCATACTACTTAAAATAAAGATTAAAAAAAATAGTAAAAGGGGATAATTTATATGTAAAGAAAACAATTATAGCAAATTTTTGATTAGAAAGAAGGCAAACTGGCAGGAAAAAATGCAGTCACACCTCTAAATTACTGAGAAAAAAAAAGAAAACTGTCAATCTAAATTTTTATAACCAGCTAAATCATACTTTTAATACTTACGAGGGTTTGAAAGGTAAAACATCTGAAAGACATAATTTTCATCAACTTACAGAATGCTTTTCACTGAAAAGAAATACAATTCAATATAATTCCAGACATAAACTTGAAGTGGTGTTAATTGAAATGGAATCTTGAAGTGTTCAAAACAAGGTTAAATACAAAAGGTACTCTCCCTTTCCTTCATGATTACTTTTATCTTAGTTATGTGCGTATGTGTAGGTGAGTATGGGGTTGCACATTTGTGAACTTCTGTCCTCACGCAGTCCAGAAGAGGGCGTCAGATCCCCCACAGCTAGAGATGCAGATGCTATGAGCCTCACGTCATGGGTGGTTAAGAATCAAGCTGTGCTCCCTGCACAGATGAACTTTTCACCACTGAGACATCTCCCAGGCCCCTGAAAATGCACTTGTCTTATCATTAAAAACAAATAATAATAATAATAAGATTTTTGAGGCCTAAAACATATGAGAAAACATAACACTGAAAACATAGAGAAGATAGTACAGAAAGTATGTTGTTTCAAGGTCCCTGTATTTTACAAAATGAAATATATTATTTGAGGATAAACTGCGGTTAGTTGAATACATGAATTATAAATTCAGTGGATAATTAGAAAAGCCAGAAAAAATATAGGTAATAAGCAAAAATGGACATCATATTGAATCGCAAATTTCCTTTTTTTTCTTGTCTCTTTTTTTTTATTCTTTCAGAATCTTAAAACATATATACAATGAAATATGGTACTATTACTCTTTCTGCTTCAACACCTCTCATACCCTCTACAAGACATCCTTTTCCTAACTTCACGTCTTTTTATTTTTAGAGATCTATTACACCCAACTAGGGATTGTCACACGGGTATGTGGGGGAGGGGGAACACACCCACTGGAGCATGACAAGCCTGTCAGGGACTCTATTCTCAAGGAAGAATGATTCTCCCTTCCCCAGCAGTTATCAACCACCAGTGGTTTCTCAGTAAGGAGGGAGTTCTGGAGATTATCTGCCCCATGTTTGGGAAATTTTGCCTGGCTTGAACTTGGACAGGTTTTGGGCCAGTTACCACATCTGCCGTGCATTCGTGAATGCAACAACCCTCCCATATTGAGAAGACAGCATCCCATTCTTCCATGTTATTCATTGATATTTTCTGAGGGTGGGGCTTGGCAATGTTTAACTTACGGCTGAACACTCAGTCTCTTCTTGTCAACGCTTGGACCCATTATGCATCTATGTTTTGACAGTAGCCCAGTGAAAAAAGAAATTTCTCTGACACAGGTTACGAACAACCCAGGTCTATGAATATAAAGACAAATATTTAGATTAGGAATTTGATGAAATGACCATTTAGTAAAATCATAATAGCAAGTTAGATACTAGGGCCTCTGACCTTACCAGACTTTCGACCAGGATTATAATATCTGGCATAAAATTCCTTCTTGTATGACAGACCTCAAATACAATCAGGAAGTGATTTCTTATCCCATAATACTCATAGCATTATTTCATCAGTGAGCACATCTGGAACGACAGGGTGGGACTGTATAGCATAGGTAAGACCACTGTTGCCTCTTCTCCTCCAGCAACCTGCATAGCACCTTCTGAACCTATGAAGGTAGCCAGTAGGAAGGAAGTTCCCAGGTCAATGTGAGATTGAGCCCATCAGTAGGGTATTACCATGTAGATATGGTGAGTGATCGAGAACAATGGTAATGACCTGTGTTGTTTTAGAGACCGCTGAGGCCTCCCTGATCATTTACTGGTTAGGATCTATCTCATACAATGCACTGTAATTTTCATTTAACAAATCCGTGTGTTCTGAAAATGGCACTGTCCATTCATGCAGAGTAACTATATTTGAAATTATTTTTAACTTATATTTAGAAATTCACTTACTAAATAGTGGATTTCCAAAAGGCTTTTTTTCATACATCCTAGACAGTTTAGCTTGTCTAATACCCCCTTTTCTTCCTACTGGTTCAACCTCCATCTCCACTTAGTCTTTTAATTCTTAGTATTCCCAATTCAAAGAAGAAAAAAACAATTAAACCTAGGTTATGGGACTGAGCAGAAAATACAAATGGCTAGGAAACCCTTTAAAATCTGCTTTTGGGAAACACAGATTAAAAACACTTTAAGAATCTATCTTACTCAAGCCAAAACGTATATCATCAGGAATACTAATGACAATGAATTGAGGCTTGGATGTGACTAAAGGGAACTCTTATTCACTGCTTTTGGGAATGCAAACTACTACAGCCACTTTGGAAATGAGTCTAGAGGCTTTGCAAAGCTGTAGAAATTGATCCAGCTATACCACTCCTGCATTTTGTATCCTATTATACCCAAAGAACTATAAACCCTTCTATAGAGGCACTTACACATCCATTTATTGCTGTGATGTTCACAAGGATAGGAAACATGATTCCAACTGAGATGTCCATCAATAGATGAATGGATTTAAAAAAAAAAAAACAACCTGTTATATAACGGAATATTACTCAGCTGTATGTAAGGAAAAAATTGTAAGTAAGTAATGTAACTAGAAAAATAAATAAATAAAAGTATTCTGCGTAAAGTAACTGAGGCCCAGAATGACAAAAAGCCTCATGTTCTCTCTCCCAGCTCCCAGCTTCAAGCCTTTTTGTTCTGTGTGTTTAACTTGGAGCACATGTGAAATCCACGTAACTAGAAAGTTGACATTGGTGACAGTGATACCTTAAAGATTATCATAGGTAAAATAAAGAGAGGTAGAATTCAGTAGATGGAAATGCTTAAGCAGGACAAGACATAGGCATATCAGAAAAATTATGGAGTTGGGGAAAGTGCCAACACAAAGAAAAGGTGAATGAAAAAGCAATATGGAAGCCTACCATCTCACAACCCAATTAAAAATACCCAAAGTTTTTAATAAATTTTACTTTTTATACTTTAAAGGCCAAATTTTACATTCAGTAGTTTAGCTAATCTCCTAAGCCCTGTAAAACTTTAATAGCTTTGTACAGTCACCTTAAATATTTTCTCAAACATTCCACTATGAGCTCGTCAGTCCACAATCCAATGTACAAACAGTATTATACCTGCATTCAACTCATGATAGTGCCAAACCAAATCATCTTCAAAAAAAATCTACCCAGGCCAACCTGAAAACCATCTATTCAGATCCTGTATACAAAGCAAAATGTAGTGACTTGTGTATTAGACACATGTACATCATTTGAAAAATGGGCAATCAGAATAGTATGTGTCAACAAAGTTGAAAAAATTAGACAAAGACCACAAAGTAATAATGCTACAAATAAAATGTAAACCATGTAAGTGAAATTACAGAAAAAAGTAACTGGCCCTAGACACTGTCATTATGAAAGAGAGGCCAGACATAAAACAAAATGGACTTGGTGAAAACACTGATCTTGTGGAGAGAAGGGAATGATGTCCTGGAAGAAGTGGTGATGGTAAATTCTTCACACTGAAATATCCATCATGACATCTTAAATCTTTGAATACATGAAGTATGAAATTCTGAAAGCTGTTTCAAACTTAGAGACTAGGACAATACGTCTATCGATAGAACAGATGTTCATTCCACATTGCAATTTACAATGTAAGAAAAATTGAAGGTCATGAAACAATTAAATATTATCCCATTGGCTGTAAAGGATGGGTTGGGATTACATAGTCACTGTACAGGGCTATGAAAAAAATAGATGCTATTTGTAATCAATTTAACACAAAGCAGGCAAACAAATAGAGAAAATGGCCAAGAAATGCAGAAATTAACTTTCAACTAGTCAGATGATAGATTTCAAACCAAATCTATCAATAATTTTCTTAAACATCAGAATTCTAATATTTTAATTAAAGAGCATGTGTCTACTGAAAACAAGTAGCATGTAACTTTGCTTTGTTGGTCAGAGACCCCTGAATAATATGGGCTATCATTATTGCCTATATTGATTGCCTCCCAGTACTTGAAAGTAAGGCTGAAGATACCCCACGGTTTAGATACAGGACTTAGAAGATGTAATCTTAATCGAATCTCTTCCATGAGAACTGGATCCCATAGTATGCGAAGGTATGATACATACTGCCAAGAGAGAAAAGAGATTAATAGTCCTACCCAGATGTAAATTTCATCAACCACAACAATGACAAGATTGACAAGATAGCTCCAATAGTATAATAGTGGCATTTTAATAAGGGGGTTAAACAACAGTTGTATAACTGTACTTAATAGCTGTTCAATAGGTGGGAATCTCTACCTGGTATTGTAAATCTGGTAAATCTAGCCAAGTATCTGTTGCTGAACAAGTAATAAACTATAGAGGAAAACCAAGTGCTGTCATTTTTCTAAATCTATATAATTTCTAACTGTATTCTACCTATTTACCTTTGTTCCCACAGATAACAATATCTCTCAACCCTCATCAAAGGTGTTTTGTGAAACAAAAGGAAACAGTTACAGAGATCCATGGCAGTCAAAATGCAGAGAATAAATGAACATGGGATTCCCAGTTCCAATTGTTACATTTACAGCTGAACTAATATCTTAATCTCAGAACATATCATGGAAGAGTAGGCAGAAGAAAAGAGCTAGAAGAAAAGGATACATATTGCTAGACAGTTCTTCTAGACATGATAGGGATGCTACATCTACATCGGTAAAAATCTCAGCAATATGTTTGCCTAAACAAGATTTGCATAATGACAGCACCAGTGGACATGTCAGCATGAATGGGGGGGAATATTACAAGGCCATACACCTAGATGATTTCTAAAGACAATTAATGGCTACTGAAAGAGAAAAAAAAATCACATTTTCTACAGGGAAAAATCACCTGAGAGGTTAATACATATTATATTAATATTATATATAACTCATATATGTATAATGACAATAATTATGAAGAAATGGATTATGAATTTGAGAGAGAATGGGAATTACATAGGAGAAGTTGGAAGAAGGAGAGGAAGGGGTAGAGATGATATAAAACATTCTCGAAAGTGGCTTCCTCTGGTCAAACTCAGCAGCAGTGTGGTCTTCCCTATTCCCTTCACTGCCATTTCTCATGTACCAACTCTACCTGAAATCCCAGAGACCAGCAGCCATCAGAGACTACCTCGTTAGACCCCTCCCCTGATTCCTTGATTGTCAGGTTTCTCCGGACAAACCGAGCAGTGGTGAGGTCAGCCCCTTTGCCCTCCAAGTACCATTACACAGGCTTCAACTCTA
This sequence comes from Psammomys obesus, assembly GCF_907164565.1. NCBI lineage: Eukaryota > Metazoa > Chordata > Mammalia > Rodentia > Muridae > Psammomys > Psammomys obesus. Next base: position 15,850,201 of record NW_026596046.1, read on the forward strand.
CCTGCAATGCCAGAGGTGGCAGCCAGCAGGACCTACTGAAGGCCTGCAGCCAGCAGGGACTATCAGAGGTATTCAGCCATCAGGAATCACCAGAGGCCTAAAGCCATAAGAGCCTACCAGTTCTATCTGCAATTCCAGAGGCCTAGTGCCAGCAGAGACCACTAGGCTTGCCAACACCAGAGAAAAATTGATGGATGAAGGCCAGCATGAAAACAACACACTCAACAAAACTCAGGGTGATATGGCACCACCAGAACCCAGCTATCCTACTACAACAAGCCCTTGATATCCTGAAAAGTAAGAAAAAGACCTTGAATCTAATCTTATGAAGGTGATATGAGGCCTTTAAAAGGAAATGAATAAATCCCTCAGAAAAAATGCAGGAAAATACAAGCAAACAAGTGAATAAAACTGTTCAAGACCTTAAAGTGGAAATAGAAGCAATTAAAACAGCCCCCCCCCACACACACACAGACACAAATGAAGGCAATCCTGGAGATAAAAATTCAGGAAAAGAGAACAGGAGTTACAGACACAAGCAGCACCAACAGAATACAAGAGATGGAAGAAAAACTCTCAGGCATAGAAGATACAATAGAAGACATTGGTACATCGCTATAAGAAAATGCTAAATCTAAAAAGTTTCTAACACAAAACATCCAGGAAAGTTGGGCTACTATGAAGAGACCAAAGCTAAGATAATAGCAATAAAAGAAAGAGAAGATTCCCAGCTCAAAGGCATAGGAAATACCTTCAACAAAATCATAGAAGAAAAATTCTCTAACCTAAATAAGGTGATGCTTATAAACATACAAGAAGCTTACAGAACACCAAATAGATTAGACCAAAAAAATATAAAAAAAGAAAACCCTTTCATCAAAAATAATGATCAAAACACTAAATGTACAGAACAACAACAACAAAAGAATATTAGAAGCCATAGGTATGAGGGCCAAGTAACATATAATGGCAGATTTACTAAAATTACAGCAGACTTCCCAACAGAGACTTTAAAAGCCAAAAAGACTTGGGCAGATATCATGCTGAAACTAAGATATACCAGCCCAGAATACTATACCTAGCAAAGCTTTTAATCACCAGAGATGGAAAAACAATATAGTCCGTGACAAAACCAAAATTAAACAATCTTTCCACTAATGCAATCTTACAAAGGATATTAGAAGGAAATCAATACAAGAAAGGTAACTATACCCAAGAAAACACAGAAAATGAATAATTTTATGCAGGCAAAACAGAAAGAAGGGAATCACACCTACCCACCACCTCCACAGCCACCTCCAACATCAAAATAACAGGAATCAACAATCATTGGTCATTAATATCTCTCAACATCAATGGACCCAATACTCCAATAAAAAAAGACACAGGCTAACACAATGGATTGTGAAGACAGTATCTATCATCCTGCTGTGTACAAGAAATAAACCTCAGCAACAAACATTACAATAGACATTACTTCAGAGTAAGGGGATGGAAAAGGGCTTTGTAAGAAAATGGACCAAAAAAGCAAGTAGGAGTAACCATTCTAATATATAATGAAATAGAATTTCAACCAAAAGTAATCAAAAGATAGGGAAGGAAACTTCATAGTCATCAAAGCAAAAATCCATCAAGATGACATCTCAAATCTGAATACCTATTCCCCAAATGAAGAAGTACCCACATTTGTAAAAGAAATATTACTAAAGCATAAACCAAACATTGAACCCCGCACATTAATTGTGGGAGACTTCAACATCTCAATCCTACCAAAGGACAGGTCAATTAAACAGAAACTAAACTGAGAAAATTATGAAACTAACTGATGTTATGAATCAAATAGATCTAACAGATATCTACAGAACACTTTACCCAAACACAAAAGAATATACCTTCTTCTCAGTACCTCATGGAACCTTCTCCAACTTTATCAAATGTGCCTCAGCCTCCCCCTTTAGGTATCTGCAGCCTCACTGAATGATGTTTTAAAGAGATATGAGGCCCATGAGTTCTACAATCATAACCCAATAATGTTACACATTAACAATATACATGTTAAAGTCATTTATATCTTCCTTTCATATTTTATTCTTTTTTTCCATTCTTTTTTTTTTGACCATATATTCAGTTACAAAGCAAGCCTCAACAAATACAAGAAGATTAAAATAATCCTTTTTATCTTGTCAGACCACCATGGACTAAAGCTAGACCTCAACAAAACAGAAACAACAGAAAGGCAATAAACTCATGGAAACTGAACAACTCTCCACTTAATGACCACTTGGTCAAGGAAGAAATAAAAACATAAATAAATAAAGACTTTCTAGAATTCAATAAAAATGGAGACACAACATACCCAAACTTATGGGACACAATGAAAGCAGAAGAATAAAGTTCGTAGCACTAGAACCTTCATAAAAAAATTGAAGAGCGCTCATTCTAGCAACTTCACAGCACATCTGAAAGTTTAAGAACAAAAAGAAGCAAACACACAAAAGAGGAGTAGATGGAAACAAATAATCAAATTCAGAGCAGAAATCAGTAACAATCTAAATAGTTCTATAACCTCTAAAGAAATGCAAGCAGGCTTTAAAAGTCTCCCAACCAAAATTATAAAATAAACATAAAAAAAATTTTAAAAAGACCAGGGCCATATGGTTTTAGCACAAAATTGTACCAGACTTTCAAAGAAGAGCTAATACCAATGTTCTTCAAACTATTCCATAGAACAGAAACAGAAGAAACATTGCCAAATTCATTCTATGAATCTACAGTCATCCTGATACCTAAACCACACAAAGATTCAATCAGTAAAGATAATTTCAGGCCAATATCCCTCATGAACACTGATGCAAAAATACATAATAAAATACTTGCAAACTTAATCTAAGAACTCATCTAAAACGTCACCACCATGATCAAGTAGCCTTCATCCCTGTGATGAGAGAGTGGTTCAACATGCAAAAATCCATCAATGCAATCCATTATATAAACAAATTATAAGAACAAAACCCCACTTGATCATCTCATTAGATGCTGAAAAAGCCTTTGACAAAATTTACCACCCTTTATGATTAACATTTTGGAGAGATCAGGGATACAAGGCCCATACCCAAACACAATAAAGGCAAAATGCAGCAAGTTGGTAGTCAACATCAAATTAAATGGAAAGAAACTTAAAGCAATTCCCCTGAAATCAGAAACAAGACAAGCCTGTATAATCTTTCCATATCTATTCAATATAGTACTTGAAGTTCTAGCTAGGTCAACAAAACAACTAAATGAGTTCAAGCTGATAGGAATTGGAAAGAAGTCAAAATGTCTCTGTTCACAGATGATATGAGAGTATATATAAGTGTCCCCAAAAATTCTACCAGAAAACTTGTACAGCTGATAAACAACTTCAACAGAGTAGCTGGATACAAAATTAACTCCAAAAAATCAGTAGCCCACCTGTATACAAATGGTAAATGGGCTGAAAAATAAATTAGTGAAGCAATACCCTTCATAATAGCCACAATTAATATAAAATATATTGGTGTAACTCGAACCTAGTAAGTGAAAGACCTGTATGAAAAAACTTCAAGCCTCTGAAAAAAAAAGAAACTTAAAAAGATACCAGAAGGTGGAAAGATCTCCCATGCTCATTGATCAAAACGATAAACATAGTAAAAATGGCCTTAGTAAAAGCAATCTACAGATTCAATGAAATTCCCTTCAAAATTCCAGCACAATTTTATAGACTTTACAAGAGAAATCCTTAACTTCATGTGGAAAAATAAAAAACCAGGATAGCTAAAACAATTTTGTGAAATGAAGAACTTCTGAAGGTATCACTATCCCTCATTTCAAGTTGTACTACAAAGCATGGTGTTTGCACAAATACACACAGGTTCATCAATGGAATTGAATCGAAGACCCAGAAATAAATACACACACATACAGACACTTGATTTTTGACAAAGAAGCCAAAACAATACAACAGAAAAATAGAAAGCATCTTCAAAGATGGTGCTGGTTTGAGTGTATGTCTTCATACAGAAGTATGCTAATAGATACATGTTTATCACCCTGCATAAAATTCAAGTCTAAGTTGATCAAAGAGCTCAGCATAAAATGAGATACATTAAACCTAATAGAAGAGAAAATGCAGAATAGCCTTGAATTCATTGGTACAGAAGACAACTTCCTGAAGAGAACACCAACAGCTCAGGCTCTAAGATCAACAATTAAAAAATGGGACCACATGAATGAAACTGAGAAGCATCTGTAAGACAAAGGACACTGTCAAGAAAACAAAACAGCAGCCTAAAAATTGGGAAAATATTTTCATCAACTCCACATCTGACAGAAGTCTAATATCTGAAATATATAAAGAACTCAAGAAATTAAACACTAACAAATCAAATAATCCAATTTTAAAAATGAGAATAAAGCTAAACTTAGAATTTTCACTAGAAGAATCTCTAATGGTAGAAAAACACTTAAAGATATGTTCAAAGTTCTTGGTCATCAGGCAATCAAAACCATTCTGAGATTTTACATGGCTAAGATTAAAATCTCAAGTGACAGCACATGCTGGCAAGAAGGTAGAGAATGAAAGACTCCACCTAGCAGGAGATCAAAGCAGATGCAGAGACTCATAGCTAAACTTTGGGCAGAGCACAAGGAATCTTATAGAAGAAGGGGGAGATAGAAAAACCTGGAGGGGACAGGAGCTCCACAAGGAGACCAACAAAGACAAAAAATATGGGCCCAAAGGGCCTGCAGAGACTGATGCATTAATCAAGGTCCATGCATGGAGAGAACCTATAGCCCCTCCTCAGATGTAGACCATAGGCAGCTTAGTCTCCATGTAGGTTCCCTGGTAAGTGGAGCAGGAGCTGACACTGTCATTAACTCGGTTGCCTGCCCTTTGATCACCTCCGCCTGGCTGGGTTGCTATACCAGGCCACTGAGGAGGAGGATCCAGGCAGCACTGATGAGACTTGATAGGCAAGGGTCAGATAGTAGAGGAGGAGGAATACCCTATCAGTGAACTGAGGGAGAGGGATAGGGGAGGAAAGGTAGGACAGAGAGGAGATGGACACAACATGAATAAATTGTAGGGAAGAAGAGAAGGAGGAGCAAAATATTGGGGAAAAAAAAAAGAATGTTATGACAATACTAACCAAAATAAGGTGTTAGATATACAACATCAGAAAAATACTTCAAAACACAAGATATTAAAAAAGAAAAGATACATTATGTCCTGATGAAGGAATTGACTCATCTACAAAAGACAAGTAAGTCAGTTATAGGTGTGTATGTATGTAACCCTGGAACTTTATATAGATGAAGCAAGGGGCTGGAGAGGTTGCTCAGGTTTGAAGGCACTTGTGCTTCTAGAGAACCTGGCTCTAGTTTTCAGCACTCACAAAGGGGCTCACAACCATCGACAACTTCAATTACAGGGGACCCAATACTTTCTTCTGGCCTCTGAAGGCCCTGTACACATGTGGTGCCCAGACATACCTGAAGGCAAAACACCCAAACATATAAGGCAAAAACAACATTTTTTTTAAAACAAAAACTTAAAGACTTCTCCCTTACTTAGAAATAAGTGGATAACATAAAATAAACAAAATAAAAATTAATCAGCTTGATACCCAAAATTAAATCATAGGTGTATGTTGATCAAGGAAACTAAATATTAGTATGGTTTAATATATAAGACCTAAATGAAAGTTTTACTCAGTTTGGCCAAACTCACATTTTAGTAGACTTTATCATACATATGCATTGTTTTCAAATGAAATTAAAATACACATCCTGCTTTCAATGGTTCATGTAATAACCACAAAGATAAATTCCATTTTGTGCTATAAATGAAGCTTTTTGCAAATTTAAAATAATTTAACCATATAAATGATGATACTTAAATATAAAAACATAGTTTTCAATAATTGAAAAATACCTAGTAAACTTCCCCAAATTTGAACATTAAGAACATAATTTTAAATAGTCCATGGGTTTAAAAAGGAGATAAAGGAGATAAGAATAAGATACTTTGAATTCCATGAGAAGGAAAACAAAACTTTGAAATGTGTGGAATAAATGCAACTAAAGTGTTACTAAAGTGATGTTTGCGGTAGAAAGGAAAGTCCCAAGTCTGAATGTATAAACTTTCGGTTTCAAGAAGAGACAACAAATTGTATTTAGGTCATCAGGACATACATAAATGTTAAGATCATCAAGAAATAAAATTGGAAAAATAAAAGAATGAAAAAAAAACAAGAACCAGTAAAAATACCAAAAAACAAAACAAAACTAAAAACAAAAATCCCAAACAAAACAGCAGGAATTGGAGAGGATCTAAAAGGGTTGGAAGAGAAGAAAAACATGGTCAAAATATATTACTTATTTTTTCAATTAAAAATATAAAATCTAGTATGTGCAAAAGAGCAACATCATTGTTAATCTTATAGTTTATTGTTCAACAAATTACAACCCATTGGCAAAATCTAGCTCAATATGTGTCTTGCAAATGAACTTTTATCAGAACACAGCCACACCCATTTGTTTATTATGTTTTCATGGCTGTTTTCTACTGCAGGAAAATAGAGTATCTGACATAAATACTAATGGCATATACAAAATATGTCATGTATGGCCCTTTTCCAAAACTTTGCCAAGTTCTGTCTTCATCTGAATCAAAAAACAATGAAGGGAAAGAGAAATTAAATAGATTTTCAGTACTGTGAATTTGGGAATTAAGGAATTCACTTCAGATCCAATAGACATTCAAGTATAATGAAGATATAAAATAAATAGCTTTATACAAAAAAGCAGTAAATCAGTAAATTAGGTAAAACAGCATTCTTAGAAGACACAAATAGCAAAAGTTCCCAAAAGAAGAAATAAATAAGTTGAAAAACTGCAATCCATTAAATAAATTCAAACTGTGACTCAAATCTTTCCCATCAAAGACATTTGCAGACCCTGATTGCTTCATGAGAAACCTGTGTTGAACATTTCAGAAAAGAATAATGTTATTTTTACATAAGCTTTCACAGAAAACAGAAAAGGACAAAACCCATTTACCAACACATTTAACAATGCCAGAATTATCATGAGATTAAAATAAATACATGGCAAGAAAAGAAAGCCACAGATTTATTTTCCTCCTGATGTTGGGGAAAATATCATCCACAAAGATATCAGGAAATTGAATATAGCAGGATACAAACACATAATGCGTCTTGGCCAAAGACGTTTACGCCAATGATGAAAACATAGTTTAATAGTAGAAACTCAAACTAATTGAATATATTTAAAAGGAAAAAAAAAGATAAAATTGCCTGAATAAATGGAGAACAGACTTTTAGCAAACCTTGACATGTATTAATGAGTAAAAATCTCAGCAAAAATAAGAATGGAAAGAAACTTTTCAGTATGATAAAGTTCACTTTTAAGGTAACCCTGTAGGATAAGATTTTTCACCCAACCTTCTTCATTTAGGGTTCTTAAATAGCTTTATCTCCCGTTTAACCCCTACCCCACACCTTAGATAGGAGGTCAGTAGGAAAAGAGGCTGTAGACCTCTTTTATGTACTTTCTGCTGATTAGGGTAGATGGGTCTTTATGGCACTACCAAAATTTCCAAACTCAGTCCTCGGGATACCAGCAGTGCAATCCAAAGGCCAACACCAAGCAGCAACCACAAGTCATTGAAAGCTGCATAACACAGTTGGATTGCCCTAAGAAGTTCTCTGAAACATTTTTCTCTGTGCAGTCAAGAGTCAAGCATGAAGTTCAGCACAAAGATTTTGATCCAAAAAGCAAAGCCTCACTGTGTATGGGCCTCTCTCTATCTCCTCTCCTCAGAGTCCACGCACAGATATTCTCAACTAGCCAAAGCCAAGCTCCTCAGAAGAGAGAGCTCACAGAAAAACATCACGTGCGCTCTCACAAGCCAACCTTTATCAAAACATCACATGTCCAGCTTGCAGCGAAACGTTCAAAGAAACCAGAAACTTCTACTTAATAACCAACAGTAAATTTCACTTATCCTGTAATGTTGACTTTTCCCTCATTATGAAAAGGGAAAGGGTATTCATTCTCTCCAGTCCTATTCACCCATACTATCTGTGCTACTGTAAGAAGAAATGGCTCTCGGGTAGGAGATGTGCATGTATTGCCTCAATTGAAATCAAATATTCTCCAAGGGCATGCTAACAATTGTCTAAGTAGAAAACTCCAATGGTTCTTTAAACCAACCTTCAAACAATTCAGGAAGTCCATAGGATTGAACGCTAATAAGATATAAAAATAATTCTATTTTCCTACACTGAGAATGAATAATTGAAATTAACTTAAATGTACCTTTTATAATAGTACTGAAAACCTAAAATAGTTGATAATAAATTGAAGAAAATCATATTATACAATCACTATGTTGGAAGGCGTGAAACAGGGAAAGAATCAGGTAAACCTAAACAAACTTCAAGATGCTGTGTTCATTGAGAAGATGATTCAGTGTTGTTAAAAGGTCAATTCTTCTGAAATTAATCTGTAGATTTGAGTAATTACAATCAAAACACCAGCAAGAGCCTTCATTCAGATGTACAAGCACATTTTAAAATTTATCCAGAATCACAATGTAACTGTAAAATGCATTTTATTGTTGTTGTTCTTCTATTCTGTATATTCTGTAGAGAAAAACATATACATGTAAACATACTACCTAATTCCAGATTTACAACACAGCTTGGTTAATCAAGACAGCTGTATTCCGGACACGTGAGCAATGCAACACAAATTAGACACAAACAATTGCAGTCGACTGATTTTTGACAATGATGCAAAATCAGTGGATAACAGTCTTCTTCACAAATTACGCTGATACAATATGAAAACAAGAACTGGGGTAATAGCTCCCTGGATGAAGTATTTGGGAGACTGGTCTTTGATTCCCAAACTCCATGTATATTAAAAAAAAAAAAAAGTCATGTGTGGCCAGTATATGCTTCCAATCCCAGCATTAAAGATAGAGAGAAAGATAGATGCCTAAGGTTCCCTTGCCAGTTACCTTAGTTTTCTAGGCCTGTGAAAGAGCCTGTCTTAAAAATGGTACAAAATGCCTGTTAAATAATCCCCCAGGTTACTCTCTGGCCTATGCTCACATACTTACATCAAAGCATATTCACACACACACATATACACACAGACACACATGCACCTACATGAACACCACTATTTAGACAACAAAAAGGTGGGGAGGGTAGAAAGAAAATGACTTAAAACTATAAGGTTACTGTTAGAAGACATCATAGAAAATCTTTGTAATATTGGACTATGGCATGGGAACTTGAATAAAATACTAAAAGACTGACTGAGAAAATGAAAAAAAAAATTACAAGAAGGACTGCATCAAAACTTCGCACACTTGTCTTTTTAACTATGAAAGATGACAGACTGAAAGAAGATATCCATGTACAAAATGTGTGTTTGATAACAGACTTTTGTTCAGAATATAAAGAATTATCAAAATCCAATAAAAGAACAACATATTTTTAAAATGAATCAAAGATACTGAAACTGACATATCAGAAGTGATAAGCGAATGACACACTGCTGACTTTCCTCATTGCTGTGAGAAGCTGATAGGAGTGAGGGAAGGGAGGAGAATGTAGGCTGAAATTTTTCACCTACCTTATTTAGGATTCTTTTCTTTCTTTCATTTAAATTTATTTGTTTGTTTATTTATTTATTTCAGTTGATTCACTTTGTATCCCAGCTGTATCCCCCTCCCTCATCCCCTCTCAACCCCTCTCACCCTCCTTCTTCTCCTATGCCCCTCCCCCAGTCCACTGATAGGGGAGCTCCTCCTTCCCTTCCATCTGACCCTAGCCTATCAGGCCTCGTCAGGACTGGCTGCATTGTCTTCTTCTATGGCTTGTCAAGGCTGCTCCCCCCTCAAGGGGAAACGATCAAAGAGCCAGCCACTGAGTTCATGTCAGAAACAGTCAGGGTTCCCATTACTAGGGAACACTCTTGGATACAGAGATGCCATGGGCTACATCTGTGCAGAGGTTCTAGGTTAACTCCATGCATTGTCTTTGGTTGGAGTATCAGTCTCAGAAAAGACCCATGTGCCCAGAATTTTTGGTTCTGTTGCTCTCCTGGGTTCTTAAACACCTTTTCTTCCCTTCCAACAATCCTCTTCCACCTTAGGTAGGAGATTAGCAGGGAAAAGTGTTATAGACCTCTTTTATCCACTTCCTGCTGATTAGGGTCAATGGGTATTTAGGGGATTACCAAACTCAGTCAACTCAGTCTGCAGAATACCAGCAGCTAGTCCAGAGGCCAACACAAGTTGCAACATAGATCAACTCAAGTCAGCAAAAGCCACAAGACTCAGTGGAAAGTTCTCTGGAAGGCTTCTCTCTCCCAAGTCAAGTGCTGAAGCATGAAGATCAGTGAAGCAAAAGTAAAAGTGAAGCCTCGCTATGCGTGGTCCTCTATATATCTGCTCTCCTCATGGTCAACCTACTGATGATGTCAGCTGGCCAAAGTCATGCCACTTTGAGAGCTCACAGCGAAACAGCACAAGCTGTCTCACAAGCCAACCTCCAGCAAAACATGATGTGCCCAGCTTGCAGCAAAACATCACATGACAAAACTGATTCTTCAAAGAAACCAGAAATGTCCACTTCAGCAGACCCTGTTTCTGGTTCACAACTTGAGAGGGATTTTAACTCATCATGTCCGGGAAAGCACAGTGAGATAGCCTATTCTGTGGTAGAGGACATATGAGGGAATTGTTTCTTCAACTTTGTAACCAACTCCTCTCAGCCAGTCTTCACCACCGAAAACCTCCACAGCCTTCAAACTGCACCATAAACTGGGATGTAATTTAGGGAAAAAAAAAAAAACAACAACAACAACAAAACATCAGTACATCTAAGGAGAAGAGGAACGTTAGGATCTCTTCACCATTAGATGATAAAGATCACCCTGGAGATTATGAAGAGGAAGGTGACCACGGAACCAAAGAAACATTTAGCTGTCTATTGGTAGACTGGAAGTAAGAGGATGCCTTAGACAGATGGAGTAATTTTACATTAGGTAGCTGGGCTTCCCAGTAAAGCACTGCAGTGGATTGGGAATACAGGGACAGAACAGAACAGTGATCTATCTCTATGACCTTGATGACAGTGATGGCATCACAGGTGTTCATGTATGCCAGCATTCATTGAAAGGTCTGTATTAAACATGTGTGGCCTTTGCATGTAAATCATATCTCAGTAAGTCTTTTTAAACATCCTGCCCATTTATCAGTAAAACAGTAACAGGTTGCCCCTGAGAACCTATGACCTTTCCAGTTGTAGACTTTGACTACGTTACAGTAGTTGCCATGTGCTTCTCTTGCAAAATGGGTGTAAAATCCATTCACAATAATGTTGATTACCCTATATTAGTTATTTCTATGTTGTTGTGATACAATTCCTTAATTAGAAGCACCTCAAGAAATTTATCTTGACTTACAGGGCATCATGACAAGAAAGGCATGACAATATTTTGGGAAAACAAAGCAGCCAAAGCAGGAATGCCACTTTTCTTTACTGAAAAAAGGGGTAAAGAATAGAAAGAAAGGTCAGGCTTTAAATCCTCAAAGCCCACTCTAGTGATGTATTTCTTCCAGCACACTCCACCTTTCAAAGGTTACACAGTTTTCCCAAACAAATGGCATCAGCAGGGACCCAATGTTAAAATATACGAACTCATCGGATATAGTTTGTATTCAGACCACCAAAGCTCCACCATAGCTGAACAACTAGTACACTAGTAGGCACACCTAGTTTGGAAGGTTGGTCTTGTACTTCACAGGTTTCACAGCTCAGTGAAACAGAATATGGCTTTTGTCCCCACAACAACCATTAAAGTACCTTCCAGCAAGCACTGTGAAAGTACAAAAGTAGTATGAAGGGTTATTAAGACACACAAACACACACCCTAGCTTTTCAGCCCATACATTGTATGTATACCAGTATTATTTAGTAAGAGAAAAATAATGGATTTCAGACAAATTGAAGGAGTAAATCAACAATTTGAAAGAATTGTAATAGCAACACTACCCATTTGTTAATTTGTTTTTTATTTATTATAATTTATTCACTTTGTATCCTAGCTGTAGCCTCCTCCCTTGTCCCCTCCCAATCGTACCCTTCCTCTTTCTTCTCCTCCCCTCCCCCTCCCCCAGTCCACTGATAGTATTGTTGTTGTTGGAGGGACAACACTATTCATTAACAAGCTTTGAAAAGTTAGCCACTGGCAAAACAAATTGAATTTGAGAAAATATATGATAGTCTATCTTATAAAGTTTAATTTTCATGTTTCTCTAAATACCAAGACAAAAAACTGTTATTAAGCCATTGGATTGGCAGATCTATTGGGATCTTGCTTGTGCTTTCTGTTGATTGTTCACCACGACCAGCACAAGAGTGATAAAGTCCAGTTCCTGTTCTTAAGCCGCTCCAGTCCTCCATAGAAGGTCAGGACAATAAGTCATGAGCAACATTCAATGATAAAAATAAAAGGGGCTTAAAAATAGTACAAAAATGTCCAATAGCAATGCATGTGAGTTATGAATTACGAGGGTCACAAAGAAAACTAACATTGGAGGTTGGGATCATCTGTGAGCAGGACTAGGCTTGGAAGGTTTCTTAGTGAGTATAGGATATAGTCTTACTACAATAAAGAATGTGGTCGACATGATGACACAATATACATGGAAAATAGGTGTCTTATTTTTTTTTAAACTTATCACATAGGGAAATTTCATCATGTCACTTAAGAAATAGAGCTTCGAGTGACAATAGACAAGATTAGCTATTTTTTTCAAAACAATAATTATAAAGGCCTTGGGCAGGTTCTACTATAGAATTTGCTAGCCGTAGATTCTTTTATTAAAGTGCAAAAGCTGAATAGTATCTCATGCAGGCATTTTGCCTCCCTGGAATTCCCTTTCCCGGGTGGAAGCAACAGCTTCATGTGAGAAAGAATATAAAGTCTCATCAGGAGTCTTAGGGACACTGTTGATGACAGTGACTATGAATTTATTCTTGTTCCTGCTTCGATAGTTTGGGATCTGTCACAAATTTTTTGAAAGAGACAATGCAGTGCTGAACAGCTTCCGCTTTGTTCAGGTGTTCCTTTTTACCACACAATGCCTGGGAATATAGATCCAACTCTTCCCAAAATTCGCATTCTAATATTGTAGCAATGTCTTAAAGTAACAAAACAAAGAGATGCATAAATGAAAACAGTATATAGTGGTGGGTACATCAGGTAGGCAGGTCAGAGGAAGAAGGACTCTTCTATAGACCCAGGTCATAATGACATCTCTTTTATAATTGGTGGAAAACTGGGCTTTTGTTAATACAGTCCAAAAGGTCTATTCTTTCACACAAACACACAGCCCTATTATATATTCTTAAAGTTTCAATGAAAATTATGGACTTATTGTGAAGCTCCATCCATTGCAATTCCTGTCAATATCACTATCTATCTATCTATCTATCTATCTATCTATCTATCTATCTATCATCTATCTGTCTGTCATCTATCCATCTATCTATCATCTCTCAGTCTCCTTTTTACACTTGTTAATGCCAACCATCAGGGTCCTTTTTTTTCATATTGTCTTATTTAATTTGAGCCCTAAAAAAAAAAATACCTTGCTTGCTGTATCAACTTGATACCTGAACATAGCTCCTTAAAGTATACCATTCCAATCCTCAGTTCCAAAATTCTAATGTCCATTCAAAATAAAAACCATATTTTTCTACTTCTATTAGTTTGCATAGCCTTAAACATAACAAAACTGTTCAAAAACAGAAATTTAATATCTCTCCTTAAATTCAAAGTAATTCTTAACTATAAGCTTCTATAAAAGCAAACAAAAAGATGATCCAAACACACAATAGCATAAGGTAAGCATTTTCATTTCAAAAGATAAGAATAGGAGAAAGCTAAAGAACAGTACATCTGGGACACAAAGTGAATAAACCAGAATAAATTAAAAAAATATATTAAAAAAAGAACAGTTGGACGAAAATAAGACCTTGTCTCAGAAACACCAGCAGTAAATCCTGTCATCCATACTAACATCTGTGGCATGTATTGTTAAGTGAGCTCCAGTAGTTTCACATAAGTCCTCCTGTGGCCTTTTCATTCACAGCCCACTAAGCCTCTCTCTTGGGTGGGATCCACTCATTAACTGTCATTTTCCTTTGCCAAATCCTTAAATTCTAAGCATCTCCAACATCCTAGCATATCTACTATAGCTTCAACTTCTCCCATCCTCACATCACATTCTCAGGGGCTGCCTGAGCAGACTCCAATCTGTAATACTTTGTTTTCCTTTCAAGGCTTTCTTTTGAAACATAGTGGAAGGTTTCCTAACACAGTAACGCATACATTTTCCCATCTGCAAACCCAGCATCCTGTAGATGATACAAAGTTCTGTTGCCAGCTCAAGTGCCATCCAGTATATTTTGGATCATGGCTACACTGGCCTCAGAGTGCCTGCATGATGGAACAGAATGAAACAAATCAGGGATGACAACTTTCTTAGGTGGTTCATCTTAAGCTGGTTTTGCTTGTGAAAGAAAAGTGGCTTTATCGTTTTACTTCACATTATGGCTATACATGAGCCAGAGACTACATATTTTCTCTATTTCCTGAATTGCCTTCAAGACATCTTTTCTCTTTCTTTATGCAAAGAACTTAGCTTCCTTTCAAAGTCCCTAATCTCTTCTTCAGAAACACTTTCCTGGGTCCCTAAGAGCACAGAAGCACTGCTTTTCAGGGAAAAGGACACATCTTCTTCACACACACACACTACAAAGCTGGCTAAGAGCATCTAGCAATGGTCACACCAAAATCTAAATGTTGGACTGACTTGAAATTTCCTCTTCTAAATTGAACACAAAATCTATAGACATGAACAAGATGGAGACAAGTATATATGATGTGTGAACTCGAGTCCAATTCCAAAAAGATTCCTTTTTTTCTAGATGAAGCCTCATGGGTATTCTTTTTTTACTTTCCATATTCCTAACAGTGTTCTGAGTGTTTTCACCAAAATCACCTATCAAAATAAGTTTATGTTATTTCAGATATTTTTAGCCACATGACTCAAAATTCTCAAAATTCCTCTTGCAAACTTGTCCTAAGGTTTCTGAGTATCATTGCTAGTCAGTGACAGCAAAAGCCCTACTTTATCAATACCAACTTTTGCTTTTATGATCCTGGGACCACACCGCACTGGAGACTAAATTAAAAGAGCTATATTGTTCATGGCTTCCAGTGTTCCAGTTCATGGTGGTAGGGAGAGCGGGACAGCACGGCTTATGTAACAGCAGCTTGAATGCAGAATGGAACAGTAACAGGAAGTGATAAGGCAAAAATATATTTTCTAAAGACAACTACCTAATGGCCTATTCCTCCAACCAAGCCAAAAAGCCAGAGTTCTCTTATGTCTAGGTAATCTATCTAAATTTTGAATCTGTCAGTCACGGAGTGGTCTAATAGTTTCTGGAAACATTCTCACAGCCACACCCAGAGATATTATTTTCTTTCTGTGTTAAATGAAGGTAATGGTTCTTTATCCATGAAAAACCTCCACTTCTGTTACCCATAGGACAGCGCTTAGAAAGGTACTAAGTTGCTTTTGAGCACATCAAAAGCTATAAAAATGTGAAACTATGGACACTGGCATAAAACACTCCCAGTCCAGAGCTACTGAGCAATTTGTACATTCTTACAAACATGCTAACACACAGCCGTGCTTTTATATTCAGCTATGGCACTTCTCACAAAAGATGATGAAGACTAAAGATTTGTGTTTCTTCTACCCTCTTGTGGAAAGCATTAAGGCCCTGACACTCACCTGCCTTCTACCTCTACTCAAGACAAATTCTGATGTGCTGGTGACTATAATGCATAAGATCCCACCTCCCTCTCATTTTAAAATTTAGGATTATAATTTTGCCAGTCAATTTTCAATCTTCTGATTACAAACATTTCTCCATGATTAGGGTTAATGATTCAGTGATTTGGACAGTTTCTTTAGTATAACGGGATGGCATTCTTTTGCACTGAAAGATTAATATTTTTTTAAACAGATAAAAACTCCCTTCGTACTTCCTCATATAACTCAAGTGGCCAATTGCATTTTTACATTTTTTTTCTTACTTTTGGCAGTGGAGAACCCAGTTCAGTTGCTAAGAAGCTCCAGAACAAATAAGTTAGGGATCTCTTTTTCTGCCTCTTATTATCTGTTATAATTATGTGCCCAGACATAAAATAGACCTAAAGCCTCTCCTTTAATGAAATCCTTAAAGGTCCGTGGTTTAGTTTAACATCTTTCTGTATTTCAACTCGCCCTAGCCTTAGAATTGATGAAATAAGAACTAAGGACCTATGTTCTCATTCATTCACATCCATTGCCTTATTTACAGCTTCCCTGAAAAGAAATTTGTTCTCTTATCACTACTAAAAAAGATGAAACCAGTACAACTAAAATTATTTAAAGAGAATCATAGAGACATAATTTTGTCAGAAACAAAATAAATATTTTATAGAAAATATAGTCATAAAATTTAAATAAGCTGTTGATTTGAATCACATAGTACTAGGTAATACATGCTTATGATGCCATCTCAACAAAGAAGGACTATATCTGACTGTCATCATACTGTCTCTCTCCTACCTCTGCCCTGTCGATACCACTTCTCTTCCCTAGGTATAGCTGCTGGAGCCTTTGGTGAGTTTCTTGGGCTAGACTATCCTGGCAAACACTTACTCAAATGAGTCTTCCAAGCAGATGCAGTGGGCTGTTAAAACTCATTTATCTTTTCAAAGAGAGAGAATATGCAATGCTACATTTCAACAAGAATTTCAAACATTCACTATGTACAGGCTAAGAAAATTACAGAGGCAATTTTCTTGCATTTCCTAATTAACTTCCCTGAGCTAAAAGAACTGATTATGCTGTGCTTGAAACTCTCTATTCCTTATCCTTTCCTGGTTTAAAATCCTTTAGGAGCTCCCCAACCTGGCAAAAATAAAATTTATCTTTTTATTATTTTCCTTTTCTACCAACACATATTTTTTTCCTATCTTCTTCTTCAAAGATCTCAGTTTAAGTTTTTTTTTCCCATTATTACTTCTTACTTCCAAGACTTTGAGCATTTTAGCTGTTATCTGTCACCAAATGCCCTTGAACCTCCTTGACTTCCCAGCAGGACTGTATTCATCCTTAAAGATACAACCAGATCTTAGCCTCACAGAAGGTCTTTCTTTTTTCTTTTTTTTCCCTCTTCTTTTTTTCCAAAGTTAATTTTGTGCTCCCTTATCACATCAGTCTCTCAATATCTATTACTGTACTTACAATGCTGCATTTCTCCTGGCAGTTCAAGAGGGTTCCCCAATAATAGGACCAGGGACCATCTCTGACATGAACTCATGGGCTGGCTCTTGGATCACCTCCACCTGAGGGGGGCATTGCCAGGCCACAGATGAGGACAAAGAAGCCAGCCCTGATGAGACCTGATAGACTATGGTCAGGTGGAAGGGGAGGAAGACCTCCCCTATCATTGGACTGGGGGAGGGGCATAGGAGAAGAAGAAGGATGGAGGGTGGAATTGGGATGGAATGGAGGAGGGGGCTGCATCTGGGATACAAAGTGAATAAACTGTAATTAATAATTTTTTTTAAAAAAAAGTAAAAACAAAAATAGCTAAAGAAAAACTCTTGCTTATTTCCAATGGCTGTGCTTCATCAAATTGTTGGGTGATGCTATTCATAAGTTCTGTTCACAAGCAGGCACATGCACAAAATGAACTCTTAGATTCTGTTCACACTCTTGAATTGTATTATGGTTTCTCATGAATGGTGGGGGTTGGTCTGTTGCTAATTATCCCATGTTAATCGCCTTCCCCTCTGAGACATACTTGCTATAAGTAGACATTCATGTACCCCAAATGACTTTGTAAACTTTTACTCTCTGCTTAATCAATAAAATGCTGACACACCAGGGCAAGTTGGATGGGGAAGTGTGGCCAAGTTTTGAGGGCTTTTGGGGGCCGGAGAGGATCTTGGGAAAGAGAGAGAAAGGAAGAGAATAAGGAAGAAAGAAGGAAGAAGGAAGATGGGTTATTGTGGAAAAGAAACCATGTGGGCTGGGAGAAAGGACTCTGAGAATGGCATGGAAAGGCCCAGATGAAGAATACAAGGGACTATCTTGGTATTGTGGGTGGAAAGTAGCCGAGATAGGAATGATTAAAGCAGATGGAATTGGATGCGGGCTAGGAGATTCGAGATAGCCTAGGTGAAATTATCTGTCCAGCCCAAGGTGGAATAAGCCAATCATAAAATCTAACACATGTCTGTCTTCTGTTGATTATGATAGCAGGTTAGATAATACTTCTGTAATAATTATAGGGCTAATAATAAACGTCATTAGCCTGGTACCACGTATTCACCAAACACATGACTGGAAAGGTCACGGTGGTTCTATACTGTATTTATTTATTAATGACTTGTACATTTGTTTATAGCAAAATGCTGTTGCTAGAGGGCAAGGGTCTGGGCTGCTATATAACTGCACCCATCCTGTCTTTGGCTTCAGTACTTTCATGTCTGCTCTTTTACTACTTGGCTGGCCTAAGACAGCTTTTCTTGTTCTGGCTCCTCCTTCCCCTACCCCAAGCTGGAACACATCTGAATTCCCTTCACTTGTACAGCACTGATCATATCCCCTCAAGACTGTAAGCTCAGAGAGCAAAGGTTATGTTTTTATCTTTGCAGCCTGACACAGATTGGCCCTGGTGAGTGCTTGCCAGCAGGTGTGTGTGTTGAAGAGCTACTTCCCTCCAATGGTCTGATCTTTGGTGAGTCCAGATAGACATTGGCCTTTACTACTAACCCTTTCTTCTCCTTCTACACAAGCCACTGTTACTCTAATAATTTAGCTAGTTTTGGCAAGACAAAGTCTCTTTGGTCATAAAAGAAACTTCCTAGGTTGTGATGAACTTTGTCCTTCTGAATAAACTACTCTTTGCCACTTGCACAGCCTCACCAGGGAATGCCTTTCATTTAAATTTCAATCCTCTGTGTTGTCAGGAGTGAGAAACAGCTTTCCTTTCTTGGGACTCTGGCTTTTCACTGTAGCCATCTCCATAGTCTTTTCTTCAGTCTTTCTCAGTATAGCATCATTCAGAAGATCCTACAGGGTCACTTAGATTTCCTCTCATGAGCTCATGGTTCAAACCCTTGTACATCTCTAAGATGCTTCATTCTCTAACAACCCTGGTAGACGAACTGAGCCAGATGGAAACTGCTTCTTACTGCACAGGCTAATTCTGAGATAGGCTTTTGTTTTATACTAAAGCTTGGTCATCCAATAGTTATTATTATTATAGGACCATGTATCCAATTTTAGAGTAGCTAAATTTTTTTTAGTAGTTCATCAAGAGAGCAGTCATGGAATATCACAGGTTCTGAAACCCAAGATCAGTTACCATTGTCATGTGCAAGCAGGTGTTTTCTGCATCTCCACTTTCCTGTTAAGGTTGTTTGATCCCAAGCCTTAGACCCATGCCTTCAGTTTTCCTTCCTAAAAGTCAGCACTTTTTAAATATCCGTCTGCAATAGGACTCTGCTCTAAACAAATCTAGTGTTGATTCCAAACAGCTTAAATGTCCAATATCAATGTATTTTACACTGTCTGTACACAGTAATTGCTTACTCCTTGAATAATATACTGGTAAGACATTGAAATCTGTCTTCAATAAATCAGCAAGTTATTCAGATTAATTTTTGAGGGATTACATTTGGCATAGCATTAAGCTTATTTTTGCATTTTGTTTTAGTTGTATAATGTTGACTCATAGTCACTAATTATAGCAAACAATAACAGTTTATGATTTGCCTTGCCTTGTTTTATTGGGAAAGGCTTTCAAGTGAGCCAGGCTATCTTTGAATTTCATTTTTAGCATAGAATGAACTTAAACTTCTGTCCACTCCACATTCGATGTTCTAGAATTACAATGAAGGCCACTATGTGTAGACACCATGT
This sequence comes from Psammomys obesus, assembly GCF_907164565.1. Classification (NCBI taxonomy): domain Eukaryota; kingdom Metazoa; phylum Chordata; class Mammalia; order Rodentia; family Muridae; genus Psammomys; species Psammomys obesus. The sequence continues at coordinate 15,870,329 of NW_026596046.1, forward strand.
ATTTATATATGTTTAAATCATTATTCCCAAATATTAAGTACTTGTTCACAAATAACTTCCTTGTAATATCACCAAAGCTATCAAGACTCCTCAGAAATAGGGTATGTAATTATATTTGTGTGTTCTCATTTCTATCATTCGACAATGGAATGGCCACATTATAGAGAAGAAGAGAGAGATTTGTGACTCATACACAAAAGGATACAATATATATCTAGAGATAGGAACATATTTCCTATCTTTACAAAATAAATTACATTGGCAATGTAAAACATACACATACTCTAGTAAGTTGAAATTTCATGAATAATATGTTTGATGTTTTTAACAAATGATAACCTATTTTTAATATTTTATAAACGTATTCACATATTGGAGCTAATATTTCCCTTACACATATGGTGGCATTTTGTACAAGCCTTATATATGGAGATAACATAAGTGATTGAAGACCATTCTACAAAAGTATTTCTCTCATTTCTACCACCTCTATGTAGAGAACAAACATGTCTAGTCCTGACCTCTTTTGTCTTCCAATCCTGCTGAGATCCACCACATGGCATCTGCTTAAAAACCTTGTGTAATGTGGGTAAAATCTTCACATCTTTTCCCTAAAACAAAGTGTCTAGTGTTCTAATAGAACTTGGCACTGCTTCCACCTTATCTCCCCCAACAGTTATTCATTGGAATAAATTTTTGGCAATTAATTAATTTCTGTTATATAAGTTGTATAAGTAATTTAAGTTTGTAAATTTATCTTTGAAACAATTTATGGAACCTTGTAGGCAGAAACCAGGGCCCATTTATCTCTTATCCCCTAGTCTCAGCAGCATTGCTAAGCTCAGAGGACGCTTTTCCATATATGCTTTGAATTAACATTGGGTAAAATAAAATTTTGCTTTTGATCCATGAGCCTTCTTCCCAGTATGCATGGATTATGGTTCCTAATATAAAAGACACCATGGTCACAATAGCAATTTCTTACTGAAATCTCTTCTCAGAGTATTTTCATGGTTTTGCCTTGTTTTCCTACAAAAGGGATCTGAGAGGAGGAAAAAAGGGAAACCTCCTGGAATGCAGAGGTATGCAACAGCTGTCATTTTAGACTCATTTTTACTTTTTGTGATAGAGAATACTCTTCACCCTGCGGTAGCTATAGAAAGAACACAATAGACAAAGATCCCTTGGGGCTCAAAAAGATTAATATCCTTAAATACCCAAGCCTCTCACAGAGTGCCCTGTCAGCTGCCTGCTGAGAACCTAGTACAAGGCTCCTTTCAAGTCAAAGGCAAAAGGAATACGCATCCAGATTTGCATCTTTCTCAATAAACTGAGATTAATGCCTTGCCTCTGGGTAATTCGATAACTTTATGTCTGGGGGCAAGTCATTTAGCCAAAGCATGTTTCTGTTTCCTATCTGTGTTTTGAAGTCAAATGCAATAAAAGGTGCCAAGTTTTACCAAATGAAAGATAGTCAGACCCAGAGAACCTGCACCAAGTAATCAGCAGAATGAATCTCTCAAGGCTACACAGAAAGTAAAAGCTAAACTGGGTTATCTGTTTTTGAACCCTTACTGTATACCAGGGTATTGCCATTGATTTTTAGTTAATCGCTCAAATATCCTGCCATTGAGATGAGACAGTGCCTCTCATATTTTTGAATGAGAAAGAACCCCCTTCTCACAAAAAAAAAACCCACTGCTCTTAAATAGCATTCTCTGAACTTGACTTCATAAGCAACTCCCATAGTCACTTTCTATCTTCATGCCATGACTTGTTGTATAGAGTAGCAAAAACCTTTACCTTGATTGACTGGTTGGCAAAATGTATCAGAGAATTCAGATATTCTGAGCTTAATGTAAGAGTTGGGTAAACACTGATTTCCTACTGCCACTGAAGGAAACAGAACAGAAGAAATGGTGGAGATGAGAAGGATGCTAGGAAATCCTTCTCATCTCCAGTGATTCTTTGACATGGACATGCCACCTCTGGATTGTCTGCTTTGACGGATAGCAGAGCATTGAGAAGTCATAAGACGAACTGTTAATTTGACAGGATCTAGAATTATCTTGGAGACAAATCTCTGGGCATGTCTGAGAGGGTATATCTAGATTATGTTAACTAAGGTAGGAAGAGCCAACCTTCCGTAATGTGGGCGTGATTTCCCAGGCTGGAGCTCTTCCTTGCATAGGAAGGAAGACAACTGAGGAAAAATATCTGCTCCATTACTCTCTTCTTCTTGATTGTTTATACAATGTGACCAATATCATGACGTCTTTACCACAATGCCTTTCCCTCAGACTGTACCCCTTTTTAAAATTGGATTGCTTGATTTATTGCCTTTTAACTTCTTTAGTTTTTATATAATCTGGATATCAACCCTCTGTCAGATATAGGGTTGGTGAAGATCCTTTCCTAGTCTGTAGGCTGTCTTTTTGTTGTGACAACTCCCACCCCTTGAGGGAGAAGCAGCCTTGCAGGCCACAGAGGAGAACATTGCAGCTAATCCTGAAGATACCTGATAAGCTAGGGTCAGATGGAAGGGGAGGAGGGCCTCCCCTATCAGTGGACTTGGAAAGAAAGGGTCAGGGAGGAGATGAGGGAGGGAGGGTGGGATTGGGAGGGAATGAAGGAGGGGGCTACGGCTGGGCTACAAAGTAAATAACCTGTGATTAACATTAAAAATACAATTATTTTAAAAAAGAAGGGGAATCAGAAGAGCCCCATTTGCTTTATAACTGCTTGAAGTTATGAACAATGAAAACATAGTGGCTGAAAAAAAAATGGTAATGACCTGGAGATGATCAGATTGTCATGAAGTTGTTACTCCAGAAAGAGAATATGTTTATCTCTGCACCCTCAGCCCCTTAGAAACTTGTCTCTAAACATTCCTCACTGTGGCTGAAAATTATGCAAATACTCCAAAGAATTTCTACTTCATGGATTTGGTTTACCTAATGGCAATTTATGTCTGGATCTCAGACAAGCTATTTGTACCATAGTCTTACCAGTGAATCATAGGGAACATATCTGACAACAAACCCTGCCTGTGCACATCCCAAAACTAAACCATGGTGCTTCAATATGAAACAATCCCAGTAAACTGGCTGACCTGTTGGAGGGGTATTTTGGCATCTATGAAATACACAGTGCTGGGTACACTGGGTAACCCAACACAAACAAAGAAGATTGGTGGAAAAAATAAACAGATTTAGTGTATCTGGTTTTATATTGAGGTTTTTGATCCACTTGGAACTTACTTTTGTGTAGGGTGATAAATATGGATCTCAGAATGGCTAAGATCAAACACTCAAGGGACAACACATGCTAAAGAGGTTGTAGAGAAAAGGGAACCCTTCTCCATTGCTGGTGGGAATGTAAACTTGTACAACTACTTTGGAAATCAATCTGACACTTTCTCAGACAATTAGGAATAGTGCTATCTCATGATCCAGCTATAACACTCCTAGGCATATATCCAAAAGATGCTCAAGTATACAACAAGGACATTTGCTCAACCATGCTTGTAGCAGCTTTATTCATAATAGCCATAATCTGGAAACAACTTAGATGTCCCTCAACTGAAAAATGCATACAGAAATTGTGGTACATTTATACAATGGAATACTACTCAACAATTAAAAACAAGGAAATCATGAAATTTGAAGGCAAATGGTGAGAACTAGAAAAGATCATCCTGAGTGAGTTAACCCAGAAACAGAAAGACACTCACTTATAAGTGGCTATTAGACATATAATATAAGATAAAAATTACTGAAATCCATAGTTCTAAAGAAGCTAAACAACAAGGAAGACCTTAGGGAGGAGGCTTAATCCTCATTCAGAAGGGCAAATAGGATAGACATCAAAAATAGAAGACAGGGAGCAGGACAAGAGCCTACCACAGAGGGCCTCTGAAAGATTCTACTGAACAGAGTATTAAAGCAATGCTGAGATTCATAGCCAAATTTTGGGCAGTGTGCGGGAAATCTTATGGAAAAAAGAGGGGATAGAAAGACCTGGAGGGGACAAGAGCTCCACAAGGAGAGTAACGGAACCAAAACATCTGGGCCAGGGGATCCTGCAGGGACTGAAGAAACAACCAAGGACCATGAATGGAGAGGACCTAGATCCTCCTGCTCAGATGTAGTCCATAGGCAGCTCAGTTTCCAAGTGGACTTCTTAGTAATGGGAGGAGGGGCTGACTCTGTTGCCTGCTCTTTGATCACCTACCTCTGGTGAGGTGGCCTTACTATGCCACAGATAAAGAACATCCAGACAATCCTGATGAGACCTGATAAGCTAGGGTCAGATAATAAGGGAGGATGACTTTTCCTCTCAGTGGATTAGGAGAAGGACATAGGGAGGGAAAGATAGAAAGGGTAGGACCAGGAGGTCCTAATGAGGGAAATGAGGGAGGGGGCTGCAGCCTGGATACAAACTCAATAGATTTTAAATAATAATAATAATAATAATAATAATAATAATAATAATAATAATGAAAAATAAAAACCCTCAAGCTATTTATCTGCCACATTCAAGTTGCTTTGAAAATAACTAGATTTTACATTTGCCCTTTAATTTCTCCATCTTAATCACATTCTGTCAAGAGTGAAGCACACATATTATGCATAAAAAGGTCAAGAGTTCCCTTGTGTGTTGCCTGATCCAACAATAAGATGTGGTACGGACACTGGCTACATGCTTGCAAAATTACAGGCATAAGCTTCAATGAACTGGATCAGCAAAAAAAAAAAAAAAAAAAAAAAAAAGATATAGTTGGATGAGCATGGCTCTCTAAGGCAAGTTCCCAACCTGAGGCATGAGAATAGTCCATCAGTAGAAATATCACACTTGTAAATAGTTTCCATTTTACTCAGGTACAAAATAAAGTGTTTTATAATACATGGGACCATTTCCTGGCTCATATTTTCTTTTTCAAAATCCGAATTTGGCCTAATCATAAATGTCAGTTATGACTTCATGTACTATTGGTACTATTCAGGGGAATTTTGTTTTATGTTGTTTTCAATGTTTGTTAGTTTTTGTCTTTAGCTGATGCTAAGAACTTGCACTAGTGCTGTACCAGGAAGATAGGTCCTTACTGACTCTTGATTCTTATACACACACACGCACACACACACACACACACACACGTATAAGTCTGTGTATATATATATAGACAGATATAGATATATATATAGATATGTGTGTATATATATATATATATATATATATGCATATAATTGAGATTTCTTGTGTGTGAAGGCTCACAGTAATCATATTCTTCTCAAGGACCCAACATTATTAAATGATTGGCATGACAGTGACTGTGAATGTGTTCTAAAATACTCTTTTGTGGGTGTTTTCACCTATCTTCACTGTATTTCTCTCTGTACACATTCACTTACACACAAACACACACACTCGGTGGTGGGGGCACAAAGGGAGAGAGAAAGAGAGAAGGAAAGAGACAGGGAGAGGAATAGGTACAAGGACACGGAGAGAAGAGGGGACAGTGAGAGGGAGAGCATGGTTGCTATACAATCAGCATATTTTCTGAAATTTTATTCTTACAGATACTGTGAGATTCACGGGTTGGCTTTCCAAACCTCCTTGGTTTTTCTTCCTTCATTTAGTCATCACCAATCTTTGAGGTAGAAATAAATAAAAACTAACCAAATGAGACCAGCTAAGACTACTCATTTTGAAACTGCCAAAGCTCGGCTATGATTCCTGCTCTGGCAGAAAGTCAAGGGCAGATGGAGCATATAGTTTAAGATCAGAAAGAAGGAGAGGAAGACCTCCCCTATCAGTGGACATGGGGAGGGGCATACATGCAGAAAGGGGAGGAAGGGTAGGATCAGGAGGGAAGGAGAGAGGGGCTTATGGGGGGTACAAAATGAATAAAGTGTAATTAATAATAATAATAAAATATAAAAAAAATAAAATAAAGAATAAAAAAAGGTTTATGGAAGAAAAGAATGAAGCTCCAGGTCCATCCTGAACAGAAGTTGTGTTCTGTGAATAAGCTGGCCAAGGAGAAGATTCTGTATGATTAGTTCAGGATATATGTTTGAACTCCCCTAGCTGATTCTGAAATGAAAGTAGACACAGAAATTACAGAAGATGTCAGATAGGAATCAAATCCTAGGCATTTGATTTCCAGTTGCTTCAAAAGTTATTGTTGAGTTCTCTTTGGTGTCGCAGTAACCACCAATGTGACTTCCAGAGAGCCCAGTTTACATCAGTGTGTCTTCCAGCATTATTTATTGCAGTAGATAGGGGATGCATTTCCTCTGTGGTTGCTATAGGTTACGGGTAAAAGCTTTTTTGTTTGTTTGTTTTGTTTTTATGTATGATGTGGACATTGTCTATCACCTCTCGCTGAGTATTCGCTACGTGTCAACGTTGTTTTTTGGTACAGGTTATTCCAGATGTATGCAAAGTACTCACAGATAAATGGACTTTATGCTCTAATGAGAAATACAAATCATCAGTAAAGTTTCCTCTGGGTGGCTGATATTTGTTCTCTACTCTGGTATGTCCCCATGACACATGGCTACCACAAATCACCTCAACAAAGTAGCTAGTCTCAAGCCTCATCATGTCAGAGAAGTTGTAGGAAACTATGAAAGGACCATAGAAACATAGTACACATGTCCATTCTAAATGTCTTCTATGGTATTGGTTAAATCATGGTTCCACTGAGCTTCAGGTTTACCATCCTAGAATAAAAATGACTGCCCAGTTGCTACAGTGCATTTATCTTTTTTAAATATATAATTCTACAGTATAGCATCCTACTGATATTGGAAATTCTCAGTTGGCTTATCAAATACATTGTGGTCCTTTCTGTGTTGAAGTAACATGATACAAAGCCTCAGTAGTCCAAAGAGCCATTCTGTATGTCTTTTGTTAATTACACTGTAAACAGATGCCACTTGTCTATAGAGGGACCAGCCTCTATAGGGGATAAAAGCATTTTCCCCCATGCTTTGGGAAAAATATCTAGTCTGCTTTATCCTTCATAACACACTTTTATTTTAGTATATTTTTGAGGTACTCAGAAATACAAAAATCATTAGTTCTTCCTTCTGAGAAACTTGGAAACTAATCTTTATTAATTGGCTTTCTCTTACCAGAACCCATATATTCACAGAGGATGGCAACACTCAGTTGTTGGTCAGCCGAAAAGACTTTCACAGAACTTTCAAACATACCTTTTAGCTGAAGAATTGGGACTTTTGAAAGAAATCTGCAATTACCACCTCAGATCATCTCATAAACTTTGAATTGTTTTTCCCCCCTTTGGAATTGTATTGTCTCCTGGGACTCGTTTTTCTTCATGTATGCTGTGTCACAAAATGGCAATTATGAAATCATAACTCATGGCAATGCATTTCAATCGGCATCCTGCAAAATAACTCCTTAAAGACCATGTCAAAACACGGATTTCAGGACAGAAGATGAAGAGCCTGTATTTTTGACAAACTTCCAGAGGCACTGCTGTTTGTCTAGAAAAGATGTTGTTATCAGTACTGCGTTACAGTACAGTATACAGGCCACATGTATCCACATGTATCAGACCCAAAGCACAAACATTATGTTTCACACAAAAGATAATGTAGAAGATGTAACCAGGACTCTAGAGCATTAAATATTTACCATACGTCAGATTTGTGGACACATTAAGAATGTCTATTTGAAATAGGCACTGTCTTATAATGTCTGTTTCCCTGAACCACATGCCACTTTCCCAAATGGTCTAATTAGTTCCATTTTGCAAAGATGTTGCAGAGAAATAAGATTCCATCTTTTTCTTTATTATCAGCATAACAACTTCCAAAAGAGGAAGGGGGAAAAAAAGGCAAAGCTTGGACACAGACCATTGCCATCAGCAGATTTTAATAGTATCTCGCCTTCTCCAACCTTTGTCCTGTCCCCAGCAAGGATTTTGAAAGGGTGTGGTGAGCTCAGAGGAAAAGGAGTCTCTTGGTCGAAATCCCAAATGAAGTTGTGTTCTAAAGGAAAGAAACCAACTTGGTAGGCAGCAAGACACTTAGCCATTAATGGAATGCAATGCCTGGCCCTTGTGCTAGACACCTGGTAACCTGCACTAATATTCTTAGAGAAATGTGAAGATACTAACTATTGTGTGCAGCTTGGCACATTGGACTGTTTTCAAGGGTTCCAAACAGCAGGTAATAGACCTGGGGTGATCTGTTCAGGAGCAGCTGTTCAGTTTTCTCTGAGGACTCAGGATTATCCCTTCATTGCTCTTAATTATTCAACAGTGCTAACTCAATCAATGAAATTAACAGCTTTCAAATTACAGAGATACCACTGAGATGAAAATAATACATTTGTAACTCTCTTTTCCTGTATAGAGGTCTAATAGAGCCCTACACAATCTAATTTGTTCTTGTTTCTTACCTGACTGCTCAGGTTATCAGTGTCTCCATCCTTCAGGTGGCATTCCTGGGGCTCCAGAGCCTAAGTAATAATCGGTTGCCTCTGTCTCTTGCTACCCCATACATTGGTGGCATAATGTTCTTCTCTCTTCTCCATTTCTACCTCTTTATGGATTTTTTCTACCGAATATATTTTTTAATATTATAATTCAACAAAGGAGGGAGTCCTTTACTTTTGCGACAAAAAGGTTGAACATGAAAAAAAATGGATTTTATTTCAATTATTTAAGTGTCAATAAGAATGTCTTTGTCTGGTCTCATCCGAACTGGCTGCATTGTCCTCCTCTGTGGCCTGGCAAGGCTGCTCCCCCACCTAGGTGAGGCAGTCAAAGAGCTAGCCACTGAGTTCATGTCAGAGACAGTCCCTGTTCCCCTTTCAAGGGTACCCACTTAGATAAGGTAAGCTAGGGTCAGATGAAAGGGGAGGAGGACCTCCCCTATCCATGGGCTTACAGAGGGGCAAAGGAGAAGATGAGAGAGGGAGGGTGAGATTGGGAGGGGAAGAGGGAGTGGGCTACAGCTGGAATACAAAGTGAATACAATGTAATTAATATAAAAAATAAAAAAAGACAAATGATATAAAATATAGATAACAAAATAAAGAATGTCTTTGTATTAAGTTCTTGATTTACAAGATGACTTCTTTTTTTCTTTTTATCAGCAAATTGATTCTAAACATGTTTGTTAGATATTTCATTAAACTGGTAGAGTTTAATTAAATGTGCCATTGATTAGGTGTTTGCTGCTCTTGATGCTTTGCTTTCTAGGTAACATTAGTCATTCAATCTGTGAGGATGATAGATTCTCTTATCTCTGGGGAGATGTCAGTTGCTTTTGCAAACTGTGAAGTATCCAATTCATTCACCATTTATTCCTGTGTATTTTCAGTGTATTTGATATGGGAATACATAGATAGAAGCAAATAAGAGTTCAGTATTCACCTGTGGACTAAGAGTAAATCCTCATATGAGATGTCCTTTTCCCCAGAGAGCTGTGTATAAACTATGTTCCATGTCTACCTTCCAAACTTCTAGTGACATCATGTCATCATTTCCTGGCTTAGATGAGCTAAAAAAGATAAAATACAAGAGGGGATATGAAAGCATTTAAGGTTTGGTACAGTTTTGGTGAATTTGTCAAACATGTATGGTCCTGGGGCAGTCATGGGACAACCTGAAGATCCACCCTTATGTTGTAATCTTTTTCCATTTTTGCTGTTTCCCTTACTTCTGCAGAATGTGATGTGGGAATTGTAATCAGGATGGAAGGCAGAGAATGGCAGAGAAAATAACAAATAGAGTCAGTTATGAAGCCCGTGTTAATTCAAAGTTTCCAAAGTTGGAAAAAGTAATGAGACTTTTTTTTTTTTTTTTTTTTGAGCTGTGGGGGAAGTATTAGAATGGTACGAGGTGGTTGTAGGTCTTACACAGGAAACTGAAGATAGGCCATGCATGTCCTTGGAGATTAATGCCTGTGATAAGATATTAACTTGTAGGAAAGGCAAGGTCTTTGTATGTCTTCTCCTATGATATAGGAGAGATGATTGAATATTACCATGGAGATACGATTAAGAGTAGAAAGATTTAGAAAAGACACAGTATGACTAGGATCAAATATATTAAGGGATTTCATATATTTAATGTGAAAAGGGAAGAGTGTCCAGAGATAATAAGCTTTTTTATCTTAGTACAAACAAAACAATTTTCATCAGTTACAGCAGTTTTCTAAATAACTAAGCTAACTTGTGAGGTAATGAGTTCTTAGTCAATAAAGATATTCAAGACAGGACCAGGTGTCAGTTCTGAGAGCGATTAAGATTCATGTGTAATGAGAGAATATTATAGTTTTAGCTTTGAAAAAAGAAATTCCTAAACCTTGTTTTTCATTAAATTAGTGCAATGATATTTTATGTTAGTGAATTCTATTCCGTCTCGCTCTGCATTATTTATTTAGCAGCCTGTAACACCCTCTCCCCTTGCTTTGCTCTTTTTTGGTATGCTCTCTTCTTTCCCCACTGGCATCTCTTTCTTATCACTATGTAAATTCTATTCAATTAAATTTAGTTCAATGAGCTTTGGCTGAGTTCCTATTGTCCTTAAGTGTTGTGAGAAATATAATAGAAAAAGCAAATGGGATGAGGTGGTGTCTCAGTCTACAACATGCTTGTAAAGCAACTTCATCCCTAGAATTCATGTTAAAAAAAAAAAAAAAAAACCCTCCAAGCATATAATCCCAGTGCTGTCAGGGGAGGGCAGAAGACCACTGGGAGAGCCAGCCAATTTACTTCGTTTTTGTTTTACACTTTGTTTAATTTTATTTCAGATTGTTTACTTTACACACCAAACATCTCCTCTCCCTCCTTTCTTCCCAGTGCCCTTCAATTTCCCTCCTTCCCCTTTCCCCTCTTCCTTTGCCCCTGAAAGAGGAAAGCCCCCACACCCCATATCAACCCTCCCAGCGCATAAAGTCATATCAGGACTGAGCAAATCCTCATCCCCTGAGGCCAGGCCAGGCAGCCCTGCCAGGAGGAATTGATCCAAGAGCAGGCAATAGAGTCCATGTTAGAAACAGCCATCCCACCTCTACTCACCAGGCGACCCACATAAAGACCAAGCTGCTTATTGACCACATATGTGCAGGGGCCTTGGTCTAGACCATGCATGCTTCTTAGTTGATGTCTCAGTCTCTGTAAGACCCCATGGGTCTGGATTAGTTGTCTCCTATGAGCATGTGTCACATGAAAAGGTCCACATACATGGGTATAAGGCACATTAAAAGTGCACAGTATGTTGAATCTTAGGGAATCTCTAAGAATCTTTAAAAAAATAAAAAATAAAGGAGGAAACATGCCTCAAACAGCTGTTATATAAGATAAAAGATAACCGCCCCAAATAAAATGTTAGTGGAGATCATCACATAGGTGAGTATTGTCTCAGGAGGCTTATCATATCTAAGAAGAGCCCTAAGATTATGAAAAACAGATATCAACACCCAAAGACAGAGAAAAACATGCATCCCAGGCATGGTCAGCATCTTGGGAAAGACATTGAAAAGCATTGACTGCATTTGGGACCAGCAACAGCTCACTGTGTGGGCAAACATCCTGGCTTGACAAGATGAGGAAAGCTGGTTTGGAAAAGGTAGAGGTGAACTTTGAAAGTCAAGTAAATGAAGCTTTATTTATTTAGTGTAATTGGACATACTTGCAGAACATATGAGATTTAATAGATAATCTGCAGAGTAAGAATTTTCTTCTAGGGCAGTTAATGTGCTAGGTTTATTTAGGAAGGCCTGATGTGGGGAAAGTCAAAAGTGGATCAACAAGATACTGTGATGGTTTGAGTAATAGCATGATTTCAACAACAGAAGTGTCTATCCTATAGTAAAGGAAGAACACAAATCTAGGTTTCGGGTTTTTTAAAACATACTTATTTGTACTCACTGAAGAGAAAGTCAGAAAATAGAAAGTACAAAGAACAATCTAAAATCACCAATTATCTCGAGATTGACTATAGAGGTTAATATGTCAATACATAGATAATCTGCAACTTATTTTTAATTTATATTTCCCCATATAAATTTTGATAATACAATGCATACTGCTTCGTGCATTGAGTGTCTCTACCTAAAGGATTTCAGTTATTCTCCCAAGTCTGACATATGCCTTCATATGCCACCTTAGAGGCTGAAAAATATCTTATATAGGAATGAGTTCTAATTCATTGAGCCATCTTCAAATTTCAGTTCTCATGTACTTTCTAATTGTCTTTTATTATCACAACACTTCCACAAATATCAGTGCATGCATTCAATTTTGAATCTCTTCCTGATTACCTCCTTACATACATTTTTAAAAGTGAAATGGGTCAGGAATAGCTGCTGAACTCTCCTCAGTATGGATTCTTTGCTTGTTTTATTAAACCTAATTTTGCCAAGCCTATGGACACTTCGTACACACTTATCCTTTCCATTTGTGTTCATTACCCTTGGATGGAGGCTGACAACTGCTTCTCATTGGCAGACTCTTGATTGTGACTTTTCTGGTGCTTGCAGACAGAACAGTTAGAAAGAAAGCAGCCATACAAGATCTGGGAAGCATTTTGCTGAGAGCAATTAAGAATGTGCTCAGTCATGATACTTCTTGATGTGCTGGGATGGGTAGGTGGGGAAGGGCTTGCTTTTTCTGTAGAGGAGGAGAAGAGGAATATGGGGGAGAGGGAAGGACAGTGGCAACAGGAGGAAAGGAAGAAGGTGGCTACGAGTGGGATGTAAAGTGAATGAATGAATGAATCAATCAATAAACAGATGGATAATAAATAAATAAATAAATAAATGAAAGAAGACAGGTTTCTACCCCAGGAGACATTCTATGGGGTGCCATTCAACACTGGTTCTTGCCCATCCCTAGGTCAAAAAAAACTATATATATATATTTATAAATATATATTTATATATTTACATACATATATATGTATATATACACATGTATGTATACATATATATATATACACTCAATCTAGAAATTGATTTCCAATCCCACACAGCTGAAATAATCTTAACTAAAACAACAATTTAAAAAGTTTGCACATATTTAAGCCTTTCAGGATACACTGCTAGAGCTGAATCCAAGAAATCTGGGCTGATGAATGCTCCCACCTGTAATGTGCAAATTAGAGTCCCATTCTCCATTTATCCTAGGTAACACTGGTATTATTACTCTTTTAAAATCTTTGCCAATTTGGTACTTGATAAATGGTATATCTTTAATTAGTACCTCCATACTCATTGTTCTCAGTCTTTTCCCTATTCTCTTCCAATTCCCTGGCATAACCCTCTTTCTGGCTGAAAATTATAATATATCTTCTATGTTAGAAATACAGTCCTAGGGATAAACCAGTTACCTTGGCTACTCTTCTATAATTGTTCTGATTTCCATCCAAGGCACTGTAGCTTCTGTTTCAGTAAAAATGCATCCAGGGGTTTTTTTCTTGTCTTTTGCTGATGATTTTTCCTCTGTTAACTTCATCTGTTCCAGGCCACCATGCTCAGCTGTCTTTGGAAGTCCATGGACTATACAATAGCAGCAAGAAAAATGTGAATGTATATAGAAGAAATTTCGTCCAGCAACATGGTTACTCTGGCAAGTGATCACATCCAAAGACCTTCCAGGTCTATATGGTCCAACTGTAATGACATACCTTTAATCCCTCTGGCTGCAATAGAGACATATCTTTAGTACACATCTTTAATCCCAAACAAGGGTAAGGTTTGTTTACAGAAGGAAGTAGCCATGTTTTAAAGTCATGTCTAATTGAGGGACCGACACAATGACAAAGCAGGGAAAAATTTGACAGAATGAGTCAGAGAAAGGATACTCACAACTCTCACTCTCAGGAGAAAGACAGAAAAAAAAAAGCTACTTAACGGGAGTACAATAGAATTGAGACAATAGAGTATGGTACAGTAGAGAGTAGAGAACACAATACAGTAGAGTATGGTACAGCAGAGATTTCAGTAGAGAAGGCAGTACAAAGATGTGGAGAAGATAGTACAGTAGAGTTGAGATGAGTACAGTACAGTACAGGCAGTTCAATCAGTTCAGGGCACTGGGGCTGAGTAGGACAGGCAGTTAAGAGTGTAGTGGAGTTCATTTCAGTGCAATCCAGTCCCTGGTGTTCAGAGGAAGTTTTCCAAGCAGAACACTCCAGTAAGATGTTGAGAGAAGCCAAATTGAATCAGTCAGCTTGGAGAGGAGCTTGGGCCAGAACAGCTGAGTTGTACCAGCCAGCCAGAATTCAGCACTAGAAAACTAGCCAGTAAACATCCAAGACTGCAGTTTCATTTGGCAAATAAAAACTACTTTTTACAAAGGTACAAGTGCTGAGCAAACGGGGCAAATCAGAAGTGTTTTAGAGTTGCAACATGAAGGCCAATATTCATTTCTCTACTGTTTTCTTGCTTCTCTCTTACCACTTTCTCTCATTTATCTTTCCAATCAGCCCAAATCCAGCTTTTCTTTATATCTTTTATCAGTGAGAAAGTGAGTTATTTTCTAATTGGTTTAAGCAGCCATTCAAAACCTTTCTTTTAGCATTCATTGAAATAAATATTCTACAACCACCTGCCCTAGACTTTTCTATTAAATGCCTCTGTAGTCAGCCTCTTTTCTCTCTGAGAAATGACCAAATCTTAAAAAATAAAAAAAATAAAAATAAATAAAACTACTTAAAGGACAGTAACAATTGCAAAGAACTTACATAACTAATAACAAACTAAAATAATAAATATAAAATTAATGAATATAAGTAAAATCAATACATTAAAAATAAATAATATAAATTAAATATTATTAAATAAAAATAATAAAATAAAGGTTACAAGTTAAACTTTAAAATCTACATAATACATGTCAATTATCTCATCTACCTTCCCCATGTTTTTCCTACATTCACCTATTCTTTCCTTAATGTCTGCTCTCATAATTCCTGTTTTCCCCAGAGTATCACATTGGACTTAACACTGTTACAAACAAATACCTCTGGCTTATCTTCTAAATAGAGACTCATTCATTACCTGCATTACCAAAACATTAAAGTCTGAAAGGCACACCTGGGTTTGGAAGACTTCATTTCTTCCCAACATCTTTTAAATCTATTTATAAGGTTAAGGGGTAATGAAAACAGTGGGATGCTGTTTTCTTTATGCACCTTCTTATTAAGGAAACAGGTCACTTAGAGTTCCCACCCAACTGTCTCATCTTTTCAAGTAATTGTGCATCTGTCTTGGCAATGACTTCTCTCTCTCCATGTTTGATCTGCATCTTCTACCATTTTCATTGCTTTGACAGCCTCTCTTTATAAGATTCTGTTTAGGATTGATTACAAGATTTTTTTTAATGCACTCACTGGGTTAAAGTTCAAGATAACCTTATGGGTTATTATTAGCTTCACTTGGAAAGTAAGAATGCTGAGTCTTACTGCAGCAGCTAGTAAGTTTAAGAAAGGGCACTGGGTTTGTTTTTATCCCATCAGGGACATCCTTCTGCCTCTTCTAACATTGTTTCAGCTTTTTCTTCATGTTTTGATTAATCTGTATCCCTATATTGTTCTCTGTCATTCTGATGTTTCTGCCCAAAGGTCTTTCTGCCATCTGCATTTTAACTTCAATTAGAATGAACTCTTGACTTGCCCAGGCCTATAAGCTTAATAACAAATCTCTTATAGCATAGACTGATCATTCTGGTCCTCCCATTGCTTAAGGCTGAGAAGAATAAGTGGATCCTAAATGTCACCAATTTTGATGAAAGTCATGCTGCAGTCTGCTGTCTTGATGAAATAGCTAACTATAATTTAGTGTTGATAATTTACAAGCATGGTGCTGATCTTTTAGGTATTTTGTCTGTTTTGCTTTTTACTCTTCCTTGAGTTAGTCTCACTAGTTTGGCCTCAAGAAGTCTGGCCTTAAAGGCAGACTTCTTGTCTCAGTCTTCCAGGTCCTGGAATTATAAGTGTATGTCACCAGATCCAGCTTAAAACTGACATATATATGTGGGGGGGGGGGAGTGTATAAGTGTGTGTGTGTGTGTGTGTGTGTGTGTGTGTGTGTGTTGCAGAGGTAGAATACATGGTATTCTAGGCAAGTACTCTGCCATTAAGCAATAACCTGAACCCTAGGGCTGAGCTTTTATACCACATCATTTAGTGCTCACATAAACTCAAGCAAATTGTTCTATTACTATCCCCATTTCCAATCAAGAAACTGAGAATAGCAGTCTGACAGGATATGGCCTCTCTCATGCAGTGAACAATTTGCACATTCATTGGTTGAATCCCTGACAGTGTACATTCAGACTTCCCTTCTTAACTACCTTGCAGTGTTTTATCTATGTAATAGTATTGCTGCTATCATAAAATACCAGAGGCCCAATGGGAAAAGTAATTACTAAACTACCCATTCCTAAGCCAGTCAAATGTTAGCATCCAAATCATTTAATACACAACCATGAACACATCCAATTTTAGGTATTTATAATAAATAGCGTTATGAGTGGAATTAGACTTTTCTACATTTCCCCATCAACATTCCATAAGCATGTCATTTCTCTGGTCATAAATTATGATTTTTCTAGTTTTATACCAGTTGCCAAAACTGACCCAATAAGAATGGAAAATTTCTATATTCTAATTATTATAAAAGGGAAAATAAAAGGTGAATTTTAGTTGAGTTTATCTAACTTATAAACAATAGGTAACTCCAGGGTCATTCAAACTAGATGTAGAAAAAAAATATAGGCAAGGTTCAAATCTATTTCTGCAGGGTTAACAATAGGCAAAGAAAAGATACAAGAAAGCAAACATTGTACAATCCAATACATATCAAGTTGAATATTAAGACAAGAGCCTACCACAGAAGGCCTCTGAAAGACTCTACCCAGCAATATCAAAGCAGATGCTGAGACACATAACCAAACATGGGGCAGAGTGCAGGGAATCCTATGAAAGAAGGGGAAATGGTGGGACCTGAAGAGGACAGGAGCTCTACAAACAGAGCAACAGAACCAAAACATCTGGGCACATGGGTCTTTTCTGAGACTGATACTCCAACCAAGGACCATTCATGGAGTTAACCTAGAACCCCTGCTCAGATGTAGCCTATGGCAGCTCAGTATGCAAGTGGGTGTCCTAGTAAGGGAAACAGGGACTGTCTCCAACATGAACTCAGTGGCTGGCTCTTTGACACCCCTCCACCCAAGTGGGGAGCAGCCTTGCCAGGCCACAGGGGAGGACAATGCAAACAGTCCTGATGAGACCTGATAAGCTTTGGTCAGATGGAAGGGTAGGAGGACCTCCTCTATCAGTGGACTTGGAGAGGGAAATGGATGGAGATGACAGAGGGAATGAAGGAGGGGGCTACAGGTGGGATACAAAGTGAATAAACTGTAATTAAGTTAAAAAATAAAAATTTAATAAAAAAGACAGCAACCCTTCAAAATTACTAAAAAAGTACCACTATATGACTACATAATGTTTATTCCGATAAAACAAGTATAGTCAATATCAGAAAATATATTTTTGGTTGTGAGCCTAGCCATTAATGGCTGAGCCATAGGGCCTCTGAAAGACTCATATGAAAGAATCATATGAAAGAAGGGGGAGTTAGTAACACCTGGAGAGGACAAGGGCTCCACAAGGACAAATACATCTGGGCACAGGGGTCTTTCCTGAGACTGACTCTCCACCCAAGGACAATACATGGAAATAACCTCGAATCCCTGCTCAGACATACCCCATGGCAGCTCAGTATCCAAGTGGGTACCCTAGTAAGGGGAACAGGGACTGTCTCTGACATGAACTCAGTGGCTGGCTCTTTGATATTCCCCTCCCACCCCGAGGGAGGAGCAGCCTTGCTAGGCCACATTGCACACAGGAGGACACTGCAGCCAGTCCTGATGAGACCTGATACACTATGGTCAGATGGAAGGAGAGGAGGACCTCCCCTATCAGTGAACTTAGAGTGGGGCAGGGAGGAGATGTGGGAGGGAGGGTGGGATTGGGAGGGAATGAGAGAAGGAGCTACAGCTGGGATACAAAGTAAATAAACTGTAATTAATAAAAAAGAAAATATATGCATGTTATATTATGTTAAAAAATAAAAAAACATTAAAATGCTGACATTTTAAATAGAATTTAACACTCTTTTTAAATAAAATTTTAAGTAAAATTGAAGGACAGATATGTCTTTCCAGGCTGCTGAAAGTAGAATAGGGAGAATGCTCATATGCACTGAACTCCCCATGTGCCAGGGTTACTCTAAGCCTTTTACTTACTTAGTCCATTGGTTTCTTATGAGGACATTGTCTTTTTAAGTACATATTCATATGCATTTGCACTGTAGGCACAGAAAGACTACATAATCCTGCTTTGTGTCTTACACTATCTAGCTGATAAACTCTATCTTCAAACTTCTGGATACTTACTAATTCATGCTGCTAATCAGTGTAAAGGAGAAACAGACACCAAGCGGACTTATGACAAAAAGATGTTCGAGTTTAGTCTTGGGAAGCTGGGTCTACCTCAACATATGCTGTGGTCTACCTCAACATCTAGCAGAAACTCTCTCTAAATAACTAATTACTATGATGCAGTGTTGTGCGAAGTTTGCTTGATTTTACAGAATGGATACCCCCCATATACTTGGTTTTTGAGCATATGCATTCCATGATAATAGAATAAATATTCCCCAGTTGCTGTGAAATTGATTTTATGGGTTGCAGTTTTGTCAGCTTCAGTTTATAGGAGATATCCTTAGCGATCATTGACATGAAAGTAACACCCGGGTTAACACTTCAGGATGTGTAAGGAAAGAAGAGATGCACATCACTGGCAAAAAGCTATAGGCCATCCAGAGACGTATACTGCAAACTGAAAGAAGAGCAGAAAGTATTTGGAAACAATCTGGTCCTATACAACCATAAGGTCAACCCCAAAACACAACAGATTTCTATCTTGAGAGATCTTGAAGATCCAAAGTATCCCTAATCATTATCACCATTTACATGAAATAAAGCTAAATTTTCACTTACAGTTTCATAGAGGGCATAGTAGGAATTTATTATATTACCTTTTATTATTTTAACAGTGCTGAGATTGAACTTAGAGAACTGTGCGTCTTAGGCCAGCACTCTACCACTGAGCTACATTCCCTGCCCAACTGTTTTTAACACCCAAAACTCAGTGTTTTACTTGTATGTAAATCACTCCTCCACCTTGTTTCATCTTCCTCAAATGTCTATTTTAACTGTGTCTTCCACTCATCCGAGGTCTCTCTGCCATTAATCAGTTTCAACTTTCTTCAATAATTCTAGAAGCTTCTTTCCATCAAGTTTTTCATCAGTTTCACAGAGTGACTCTTTAGCACTGAGGGGAAAATGTCATCATATAAATGTTGGCTTTGATCTCTAAATAAAACAAAAGATCCCCTTGTCATCCTATTCCATTCTACATTAAATTGGTAGAACAGCTTTGATTCTTCCTAACCACAATATGTGTTTCTTTCTTGTCACATATTTTATATCGAATTAAAATTCATTTATGTATGCTCAGTTGACAGAAAACTGAATCTTATGTGCCCAGACCTTGCATTCTAACTTCCAATTTTTTTCTTAAAAAGTCCCAGTTCTGAAAGATGGAACTATCTCAAAAAAAAACCATTAATTATGTCAAGGCTCTCATGAGATGTAGTAGCACTGATTACTACACAAACATGAAGTCTTAAAGAAATGAAACACATTTGTCTCCACCCAACTAATCCTAGTACAAGTTTCATTTCCTTTTTTTCTTGGGAAAATTGACCTAGTTTCAAAGAAAAGTTCCAAATATATTTTAAGCAATAACTACATTACTGCAATAAGTGTTGAGCCTTGGGCAACGTCTTGACATACACAACACAAATATGCAAGCAGAGGTTCCTTTGTATTTCTTAATAGCACAATCGGTTCTTTTAAACCATGGTCACGTCTCATATGTGGCACAGTCCCCATGGGCAGTGAAATTAGAGGTAAACTGCACAGCCATTTGCTGCTAAGAATTTACGAAGAAACAGAATATAGCGCATAAGTGCATGCATAATTATTCCCAGCAACAGAAAAAAAAATCATGGAAAAATTCACAACCAATTAGCTGTCTGCATACATGCTAATTGCTGTCTACTAGAGGTGTGCCATCAAGAATGGCTTTCGTGTCTATGTGAATGGAAAACTTGTGAATGAGTGATAGTGTGGGTTCCTAGGTAAAAGAAAATTCTTATCTCACAGGTTCAAATTCTCCAGGCTCATGAATATGACACATTAATATTCATTAAGTGGAACACATTATCATTTTAGGAGATTACTATTTTCATTCCATCACATTTTCCAATTAAGAGTTCCACTTTTGCAAATAATCAGCTCTCTGTTGCCAAGGGCTTTTCAGCTGCTTTCTGGCAATGGGGTCTGGAGCCAAGTTCAGCACCCATTTAAGAAACAGGAGAACACTGAAGTACAATTCTATTTTTTAATGACAGGTTAATCTTCCTGCCATGAACCTGATCAAAGAGGAGCCAAACACAAAAGGAAAAAGGCAAGAATCCTTTTGAGAAGATGAGCTCACAGGGAAACTGGAGAAGTGCACATGTCTCCTGGTGGCCTGCAGTTATCAAGATGTTGAGAACTCTCAGAAAGCCAGGAGAGGATGAGTAAAGGGAGATCCCAGAGCTACAGAAATGAAGGCAAGGTCAGGGCTAACGGCCATCCCTAGCGGCGGATAACACAATACAGAGGGAAACAACTAATAAACACATACATTTCTCCCGGATTAATATTTGAACTCTAAAATATTGATGTTTTGTTAAATGTTATGATCGTGTTAGAAACAGGTATTAATTGAAACAAATAAAGTGGGAATAAAAGACTAGTTTGCTTTTAAACATGTCAAATACACTTGGGATGATGTATTTTCAAATACGGCTGCTTACTGACCATTTGTCTCTAGTCAAAGCAAATTTTCTAAATAAAGGTCCCTAAATATTTATTTAAAATATACATTAAAGAATTTATATAACAATACCTTAAAGTTCCTTTTATGATAAAAACAATCTATTGTTTTACCTTTTTATATTTGATATATGGACAAAATATACAGAAATACATTTTCTTAGTTCTTTCTCTCTCTCTCTCTGACACACACGTATACACACAAACACCTGTTCTCCCAACTGTTTTTCAACCCTATACTTGGGAGTTCTAAACAAACAAATGAAACCAGTAATAAAATACAGACATGCAAATTGCAAAAGTAAATGCAATATCCCTCTGAAACAATAATCCAAATTAAACAGTTTTTTTATAGGCTGCCTTTTCCATGGTGTTTTATCACAGCAACTTATACAGGTAGCATTAATTTCTAACTGTATATATTTGTGTTACCAAAAAATTTGAAGTTGTCTTTGGATGTTGCTCACTGGATGCTTTTCTTTCTTTTCTTTTCTTTCTTTCTCTTTCTTTCTTTCTTTCTTTCTTTCTTTCTTTCTTTCTTCTTCATCTTCTCCTCCTTTTCCTCCTCCTACTTCTCTCTCTGTCTGTGCTTCTCTCTTTTTCTCTCTGTTCTCCTCTCTCCATATGTATACATACATTTCTGGATATATAATATGTATATATATAATGATAATAAATACATTAGAATATTTAAGAGGAAATACACACGTTAACAATATTGAAATATGCACTATTTTAAACACCAGTCAATTTCATTTCAATATTTTGTGCAAATATTTTATATAACTTTTTAAAAAACAGTAAAATTAAATTAAAAATATTTAATTAAAAATAAAAAAAATAAGTAAAATTAATAGAATAATTCCATCTATGATGAAAGTTAAAAAGAATTTAATATTAAGAACAAATGTAATAAAATAAGTATAAAAGATATACCTTGATAACTAGAATTTATTTGTTAAATATATTTAAAATTGCAAAAATGTACAGGGCTTTACTTTCATGAAACAAAAGACTTAATGTTGCTAAGATAATATTTCTTAAGTGTATATATTTTCTTCTTAGTTTTTTTTCCATTTTTTCCAATCTGACCTCTAAATCTATGTGAAATTCAAAGCCTCAATCTTAGCCAGAAAAGGTTTGACTAAAGGGAAAAGGAGAGAACTCACACTTTCTAACTTTAAAACTTAACTACTAATGGTATTTTAGTGTGCTTATTTTATAGCCAAGAAATGGGCTCTACCTTCATCTCCATCAACAAATACATGAAAACAAACAATACGGTATATGTATCCAGCATAAATTTATTCTAAATTATAATGAAATAATGTAATCTGAGGGAGAATAGATTGATCCAGAGAACTTGAGAGAAATAAGCCAGAATCAGCTAGACAACTGTTAAATTTGCATACTTCCATGATGTATGAGACCTGAATGTAAACATGATAGATTACATATATGTGTATATTGACATGTGTAATATATATATATATATATATATATATATATATATATATATAGAGAGAGAGAGAGAGAGAGAGAGTATAGAAAGGGACTATAATGAGACCTAAAAGGAGAAAAGACAGAAAACAAGAAAGTGTATATTTATATTCAACTTTTCTCTCTTATTTAGAAATCAGATATAGCTACACATACACACATATATATTTAACAACAACAACAACAAAAAAGACCAGACTATTGAGTATTTTCTGGGAGGAGAAAGATCAACTGGAGGCATTGAAGAAGGGCAGCAGGGAGCAGGGAGCAAGGTACACTGAAGTATATATACAAAAATCTTATGATGAAACACATTTGTTTACACTAACTAAAAAAAAAAACTTTGCAAAATCAAATAAATACTTAAAATGTTTATGGAATAAGTATGCAAAGGTAAATCCTGATTATATCTGTAAATTTAATTTCATTAATGACATAATGATGATTTCATATGCATAGCATTTTCTTTTTTTTTTTTTCTCCCTTAATCCTGCTTTATTACATGTGACAATAAGAAAATGATGGTCTGTTCCAGGCAGATTAGGCTCACTGCAGATAGATGCTACTTTCAGGCCAGGTATTTCAGAAAGATGGTATTGATTTTTTTTTTTTTTTTTTTTTTTTTACATTTTATTAACTGTGTATCCCAGCTATATCCCGCTCCCTCATGCCCTCCCAAGGCCTCCCTACCTCCCTCATCTCCTCCCTGCCCCTTTCCAAGTGCACTGCTTGGGGAGCACCTCCTCCCCTTTCATCTGACCCTGTTTTATGAGGTATTTTCAGGACTGGCTGCAAAGTCCTCCTCTGTAGCCTAGCAGGACTGCTCCTCCCTTGGGGGGTGGGGAGGTCAAAGAGCGTGCCATTGAGTTCCTGTCAGAAATAGTCCCTGTTCCCCTTACTATGGGAAACCAATTGGTTACTGAGCTACCACAAGCTTCATCCCATCCAAGCAGAGGTTCTAGGTTATATCCATACATAGTCCTTCCTGGAGTATCAGTCTCAGAAAAGACCCCTGTGCCCAGATATATTTGGTCCTTGTGGAGCTCCTATCCTTTCCACGTCATACAAACTCCCCCTTTTTTCATATGATTCCCTATACTCTGATGAAGGTTTGGTTATGAGTGTTAGTATCTGCTTCGATACACTGCTAGGTAGAGTCTTTCAGGGCCTCTCTGAGGTAAGCTTCTGTCCTGTTACTTGTTTTCTCCTATGTCCAATGCATCTCCCATTTGTCTTTCTAAGTGAGGATTAATCTTCTTAGCCTGGGTCCTGCTTCTTGTTTATCTTTTTTAGGTGTATAAATTTCATTGTGTTTATAATATCTTATAGGACTATATGACTGAGTATATACCATGTGTGTCTTTCCCCTTCTGGGATATCTCACTCAGAAGATCTTTTCTAGATCCCACCATTTGTCTGAAAATTTCATGATTTCCTCCTTTTTGATTGCTGAGTAGTATTCCATTGTGTAAAAATACCACAATATCTGTATCCATTCCTCCGTTGAGGGACATCTGGGTTGTTTCAAGATTCTGGCTATTACAAATAAAGCTGCTACAAATATAGTAGAGTGAATGTCCTTGTTATGTACTTGAGCAAATTTTGGGTAAATGTCTAGGAGTGGGATAGCTGGGTCTTGAGGAACACTATTCCTAATTGTCTGAGAAGAAACTGGATTTATTTCCAAAGTGGTTGTACAAGTTTACATTCCCACCAGCAATGGAGGAGGGTTCCCCTTTCTCCACAACCTCTCCAGCATGTGTTGTCACTTGAGTTATTCATCTTAGCCATTCTGATGGGTGTAAGGTGAAATCTCAGGATCGTTTTGATTTGCATCTCCCTGATGGGTAAGGATGTTGAGCATTTCTCTAAGTGTTTCTCTGCCACTCTATATTCCTCTACAGAGAATTCTATGTTTAGTTCTGTACCCCATTTTTTAATTGGATTACTTGATTTATTGTTTTTTAACTTCTTTAGTTCTTTATATATGTTGCATATCAGTCCTCTGACAGATATAGTATTGGTAAAGATCCTTTCCCAGTCTGTAGGCTGTAGTTTTGTTCTGACGACAGTGTCCTTTGTTTTACAGAAGCTTTTCAGTTTCATGAGGTCCTAATTTATTGATTGTTGCTCTTAGAGCCTGTGATGTTGGTGTTCTGTTCAGGAAGTTGTCTCCTGTGCCAATGAGTTCTAGACAATCCCCTACTTTTTCTCCTAACGGATTTAGAGTATCTGGTTTTATGTTGAGGTCTTTGATCCACTTGGACTTTAGTTTTGTACAGGGTGATAAATATCTGTAAAAAATTGAGTTGATATTTTGATGGGAATTGCATTGAATCTGCTTTTGGCAGGTGGCCATTTTTACAATGTTAATCCTACCAATCCATCTTTCCATCTTCAGATATCTTCTTCAATTTCTTTCTTCAAAGTCTTAAAGTTTTTTTTCAAACAGGTCTTTTACTTACTTGGTTAGGTTCTCACCATGGTACTTTATGTTATTAGTGGCTATTGTGAAAGGTGTTGTTTCCCTGATTTCTTTCTCAGCCTTTTTGTCTTTGGTATACAAGAGGGCTTCTGATTTTTTTGAGTTGATTTTGTATCCTGCCACTTTGCTGAAAGTGTTTATCATGTGAAGGAGTTCTCTGGTTGAATTTTTGGGGTCGCTCATATATACTAGCATATCATCTGCAAATAGTGACACTTTGACCTCTTCCTTTCCAATTTGTATCCCCTTGATCTCCTTTAGTTGTCTTATTGTTCTAGCTAGAAATTGAAATACTATGTTGAAGAGATATGGAGAGACTAGGCAGCTTTGCCTTGTCCCTAATTTCAGTGAGATTGCTTTAAGTTTCTCTCCATTGAGTTTGATGGTGGCTATAGGCTTGCTGTATATTGCCTTTACTATGTTTAAGTATGTGCCTTGTATCCCTGATCTCTCCAAGTCTTTAAACATGAATGGGTATTGAACTTTGTCAAATGCTTTTTTGGCATCTAAGGAGATGATCATGTAGTTTTTCTCCTTCAGTTTGTTTATGTGGTGGGTTACATTCATGGATTTCCGTATGTTGAACCACCCTTGCATGCCTGGGATGAAGCCTACTTGGTCATGGTAGATGATATCTTTCATGTGTTCTTGGATTCGATTTGCAAGTATTTTATTGAGCATCTTTGCATCAATGTTCATAAGAGAGATAGGTCTAAGTTCTCTTTTTTGTTGGGTCTCTGTGTGATTTAGCTATCAAGGTGACTGTGGCTTCATAGAATGAGTCTGGTAATGTTCCTTCTGTTTCTTTTCTAAATGCTATGGGACCAATATGACATGCACATGAAGAAGAAAAGTTTTGTACTCCTGCCTCACAATTTATGCAAATATTAACCCAAAAGTGATCCAAAGCCAGGTTTAAGAGGGAAAGCACTAAGGTTAGGGCTGAAACAAAGAGGAGAATCCTTAAGACAGTAAACTTGAGAACAGATTCTTTCAAATGCCACCAAACTGGCAGAAAAGGGAGGAATAATTAAATTTGACTTCTTCAAATTAAAACTTCCTTTCCTTTAAATGTTTCAAAGAATATCATTGAAAGACAAAAAACAATCTACTGTAGGGGAGAAGTATTTACAAATCATATCTCATATAAAATAAAGGGTCAGTACAGAGACTATATGAAGAACCCTATAAAGTCAATTATAGAAAAGAAAAACAACCTAATTAAAAATGGTCAAAGATCTTTAACAGACATTTTTCCAAAAAAGAAAAGTGGATCCCAAAATACATGTAAAGATAGTCAACAGTGGTCATCAGAAAAATAAAAATAAAAACCATAAGGATATGAAATCACCCAGTATTCACTGTGATGGTTAGTTAGGAACTAACTAAAAGTTAAAACTCGTGTAATTGTTGTTGAAAATACAAAAGGGTAAAAACATTGTGAAGGAAAAGTGCCCAGAAGTAGCTCAAAATTTTAGGTCTAAAGCTTTTGTTCTTCCAAGAAATTTCAATCCAAGGAGGATTTTCAAGAGAGCAGCTAATACTAGTAATAATGTGGAGTAAGAGGAAGATTCATTCAATGCTGGTGTGAGTGTAAACTCATACCATCATTATGGAAATCGATGTTGTGGTTCTTCAGGAAGGGATCTACCTCAAGATCCAGCTATTCCACTCTTGGACATATACCTAAAGGATGTTTCATTCTACCACTGAATAATTTTTCAACTATGATTTTTGCTGTTTTATTCATAATAGCCGGAAATTGGAGACAACCTGGATGTTCTTCATCAAAAGTAACGATAAAGACAATGTGGACAGTTATATAATGGTCTATTACCTGTGCTGGTTTAAAAAAAAAGTAACATCATGAAATCTGCATGAAAATAACTAGAACAAGAAAAAAATCATCTCTAGTGATATATCCCAAACCCAGGGAAAAAATGAAATAAATTTATCTATGTGTGGATATTAAATGTTAAGTCAATATTATCCAAGTTATAATTCATAAAACCACAAATGGTAGGCTTACAGTAATAGACTATAGGAAACAAATATATCTCATTCAGAAAAAGAAATAGAACAGAGAGACATGGATGGATGTGGAGCTGGGATGAGTGTATGAAGTGGGGAAGGCAAAGGGAAAGGTGTTTGTGGGAGGTATTATGGAGAAAGACAGCTAACATTAAGGAATGTTTGAGGAGCAATATGTAAACCTAATGCAGTAGAAGCATCCTAAAATATGTAAATATATGAAGACTATCTAAATGAAGTCACCAAATAATAAGAGGAGACAGAGTCCCAACTGGACACACAGAAAGACATTATGCAAAGAGTGAGAGACTTTGGAACACTCAGACACAAATGGGATGTCGTCATCAAATTCCTTTCCTCAGAGCTCAGGGAATACCACAGAAGAGGCAGAAAGATTGCAAAATCCATAGGAACGGAGGACACCAAGAAAACAAGGTTCTCTAAGTCAACATGATAATGTATCATATGATCTCACAAACACTGGAGCAGCATGTACAAGGCCTGTATGGATTCTTACCATGTCCTCTGTGTTTATACTGTGGCTTCCAGTTTAGTGTTTTTATGAGATTCATGACTGTGTGAATGAGTGGATCTCTGATTCTTCTAACTTCTCTTGGGCTCTTTTGTTCTGTTGGTTTTTCTTGTCCCAACTTTAATGTGATAGAAACTGACCCATTATTTATACCTTCTGTGAAAGAAAAATCCATTTTCTCCAAGAGTGATACCGGGTATATTAACCACTGTGGGGCAGGCCACATCTCAGGTTCAGGTGAGTTAATCAATGTATAATAGACTCCACAAAAAAATGAGAATATAAAAACTTGCATGTGTGCATTTTAATCAGCATTATTCATAACAGCAAAGAGATGAAAGTAAATCATATGGCTGTCAACTTGTAAATGGATTAAAAACTGCTTAACTTATGCTTTGTACATACTATTGGTATACTCATATTAGTTGATATTATTTAAGCATAAAGTAATGACATCTTTATAAATGTTATAACTACACGAACTATAATTTTATCTTTATACTCACAGATAAGTGCATTCCTCACCCCTCAACAAAGAAATTCCTCCTTGCAACAGACAGAGACCATTACAGAAAAACACAGCTAATGAAAATGCACACTGGTGAAGCCCACTTGCAATAGATCTACCTGTGAAACAGGAACCCTCCTCCACTGCTGGTGGGAATGTAAACTTGCACAACCACTCTGGAAATCAATCTGGTGCTTTCTCAGACAACTAGGAATAGTGCTTCCTCAAGATGTAGCTATACCACTCCTAGGCATATATCCAAAAGATTCTCAAGTACACAATAAGGACATTTGCTCAACCATATTTGTAGCAGCCTTATTTGTAATAGCCAGAATCTGGAAACAACCCAGATGCCCCTCAGTGGAGGAATGGATGCACAAATTGTGGTATATCTACACAATGGAATATTAATCAGCAATAAAAAAAATAAGGAAATCATGAAATTTTCAGGTAAATGTGGGATCTGGAAAAGATCATCCTGAGCGAGCTATCCCAGAAGCAGAAAGATGCACATGGTATATACTTACTCATATAGACATATAATATAGGATAAACCTACTAAAATCTGTACACCTAAAGAAACTAATCAAGAGGGAGGACTCTTGCTAAAATGCTCAATTCCTATCCAGAAAGGCAAAGAGGCTAGAAATCAGGAGGAGAAAAGAGGGAACAAGTCAGGAGCCTGACACAGAACACCTCTGAAAAGCTCTGCCCTGCAGACTATCAATGTAGATGCTGAGACTTATAGGCAACCTTTGGACAGAGTGCAGGGACTCTTAGGAAATAAATGGGAAACAGTAAGATCTGGAGAGGACAGGAACTCCACAAGGAGAGCAACAGAACCAAAAGACAGGGGTCTTTCCTGAGTCTGCTATTCCAACCAAGGACTATGCATGGAGATAACCTAAGACCCCTGCACAGATGTAGCTCATGACAGTTCAGTATCCAAGTGGGTTCCATTGTAATAGGAACAGGGACTGTCTCTGACATGAACTGATTGGCCTGCTCTTTAATTACCTCCCATTGAGGGGGAAGCAGCATTACCAGGCCACAGAAGAAGACAAGGCAGCCACTCCTGAGGAGACCTAATTGACTAGGATCAGAAGGAAGGAAAAGAAGACCTCCCCTATCAGTAGACTTGGGGAGAGGCATGCATGCAGAGGGTGGAGGAAGGGAGAGATTGGGATAGGAGGAGGGAGGGAACCACGGGGGGGGGGGATACAAAGTGAATAAAGTGTAATTAATAAAGAAGAAAAAAAAAACAGTAACAAAAAAAAAAAGAAAGATTCTAAGATCCGAGGCTCTTGGGGGCTTGATGTGAGGTTGAGTCCCCTAGGAATGTCAGAAACCACACTAATTAAGTCTCACCAACATGACTGCCCAAATATGAGCTGAACAAAGATGACACCACTAGACATGCTGATGTGGACAGAGGAAAGCCTACAAGGCCTCAGTCTTACACACAGAACTACAAGCAACCTAGGCATGGCGAGAGTGAAAGAAATAGTCTTCTCTAGGAAAGAACCCATGAACTGGTTATCCAATATCACATGGTCATCCCTCAAGTTGTACAGATAAGTAACATCATAAAGACTGAACAGGTAAAATTTGGAAAGTATATGTATGTACTTTTGGGTATGCAAAAACAGCAATTAATTTTAAAAAAAGATGTCATCAATTTGAAGTAGAAAGTCTAGGTATAAAGAAGGGTTTGAAGGGAGAAAAAAGAAGAGGAAAATGAAAACCCCTAAAATAAAATCAATAATTTATCTTGATCTGCTGCTGGGTGGGGCCTCCTAGAAGACAGGCATGTTAGGATCCTGTCTGCAAGCAAAGCAGAACATCATTAATATTGTTAGAGGCTGGCTCTCAACCATGGGGTGAGTCTCAGGTTGGGCCAATCATTGGTTGGACATTCTCTCAATCTCTGTTCCCTCTTTATCCCTGCACTTTGTGTAGTCAGGGGAAGGGATAACAGAAGAGGAGGGAGGGGTCACCCATGGGATGTAAAGTAAATAAACTTAAAATAAAAATTAAAAAAGACTAAAAACCCAATAATTTAAATAATCTCAGTGACATTAGTCTGTTCAAAGGAATGCACCTTTTCAATTTCATTTATGCAAAACATTTAGAATACATAAATCCACAGAGATAAGTTTATCCTTTTTTGCTGAAAGTTAGGGAATCTGGTGTAGAAAGAGGAAAGGGATGGAAATGATTACTAATGGGTATGTGGTTTCCTTTATGGAAATAAATTGCTCTAAAATCACCTCTAGTGAGTTTTGTAGATGTCTGAGAGCACTGAAAATCATTGGTCAGCCAGGTGTGGTAGTGCATGCTTTTAATCCCAGTACTCAGGGAGGCAGAGGGAGGAGGATCACTGTGAGTTTGAGGCCAGTGTGGTCTACAAAGCAAGTCTAGGACATCCAAGCCTACATAGAGAAACCCTGTCTTGAAGAACAACGACAACAACAAACCTACTGGTCACGAAGTAAAATGACTTAAATTTATAGCACATTAATTGTGTCTCATCCAGTATGGTGTGAATGTATGTGTGTGTATGTATTTATATGTGTATGCATGTGTATGTGTATGCATGTGTGTTAATTCACTACAAAATTTCCCTTATTTGATCTATGTTTCAATTTCTAAGAGAGATGTGCAAGGATCAGTTCTTCAGGAAAGAATGCCATTATTTTGCTCCAATCTAGAAAGCAACAGACTTCTCACCAAAAGATTTAAACACAGAATGTGTGTTTCTGTTGATTCCCAAGCACAGCATTGTGAATAAACTTTTCTCTAATGAGGAAAGCATCTTCCTTTGTCACTCAGACCTCCACATAAATAGCAAGCCAGCTGAGGGCACAGTTCTATTTTAGGCAGCTGATGAATAAAACACAGAAGAATAATTACAACTATTTACACTGAATCAATCAACGTCCCATTGATACTTAAGAGTTAGCCTACTCTACTGTGGGAGAGTTGATGAATGGAATCACAGAAAGTAAGAGCTGGGAGTGCCCAGAGATAATCCAATCCATACGATTAACTTTTAAATATGAAGATATTGAAAGCCATGAGGGGAAATATTAGGTTTAAGGTTATCAAGCAATTCAAGGCCATATAGTCGCCCTTCTTTTCCTGAGATAAGCTGTACAGTTATACATAGGCGAAGGTCAAAATTATGTTGATTAAATATAATATGTTTGGGAAAGGACTGTAGCCAACTCCAATATAAGGAGAATGTAGCTACCTAATGACATTCATTTGTATATTTAATATGTTAGATATACAATATGTATAATATGTATTGTTACATATTTGTATAATATGTATAATATGAATTGTTACTGTGTTTTGAATAATACTTAATTTTTAATGTTTTCACTATTATTTTATTTAACATGTGTGTTTGTTTTGCCTGCATGTATGTCTCTGCATCACTTGTATGCCTGGTGCTCTCGGAGTCTATGAAACAGGTTACTACAGATAGTTGTGAACTGCCATGTGAGCGCTGGGAATGGAATCCAGGTCCTTTTGAAGAATGATCAGTGTTCCTCTCTTCGTTGCTGAACCATCTCCCACGTCCTATACAGAATATCTCAATGAATGCTCACGCAGTGGAAACAGGCAGGAAAGGACCCCTCACCTTGGTGTACTGGGCCAGCAACACAGTTGTAAATGAGGAAGATTCTGATCCGGCTAGAGTTACAAAAGAGACTTGAAGAGGCCAGTCAGATCCTCATTCCAAGTGCAATCTTTAAAATCCTTGCATGCATTAAAACACTTTGGGGTCAACAAAATGGTTCAATGGGTAAAAATGTTTGCAGTACAAAGCTGATGACTTGTGTTAAACTCAGGAACCCATGGCTAAAGGAGATAACTGATACACCAAAGGTATTTTTTATCTCCACATGTGTATATGTGCACACAGCACAGAAACACACACACACACACACACACACACACACACACATAGGCACATGGGGTGAGGAAGGGAGAGAGTGAGCAATGAATATGTAAGAATAATAAATTTAACTAAATTAATAAAACATTTACTAGTTGAAACTTTAGTCCATTGCTCCTAGCTCTTTTCTTCAGATCAACAGAAATGTCGTCTCCTTCTTCTTCCATACAAAACACTTTTATATAATGACAAATTTTATATATATTCCTACCATTGTCTTTTCGATAGATCAGTCATTTCCAGATCTGTCTATCAATAAATCCTCAGTCAGAGGCTTCTGGAGCCACAGCCTCAGGCACATCATTTGTTGTTATCCTTCAACACTGTGACTTTTTTAATTAAAATTGTATTTTTTATATATTAATTACAGTTTATTCATTTTGCATCCCAGTTGTAGCCCCCTCCCTCATTCCCTCTCCATCCCACCCTCCATCTCTCATCTTCTCCCATGCCCTTCTCTTAGTCCACTGATAGGGGAGGTTATCCTCTCCTTCCATCTGACCCTGGCTTATCAGTTCTGATCAGGACTGGTTGCATTGTCCTCCTTTGTGGCCTGGCAAG
The DNA here is from genome assembly GCF_907164565.1 of Psammomys obesus. NCBI lineage: Eukaryota > Metazoa > Chordata > Mammalia > Rodentia > Muridae > Psammomys > Psammomys obesus. The sequence continues at coordinate 15,902,916 of NW_026596046.1, forward strand.
ACTGCTCCCCACTCAGGGGAGGTGATCAAAGAGCCAGCCACTAAGTTCATGTCAGAGACAGTCCCTGTTACTCTTCCTAGGAAACCCACTTTGATACTGAGATGCCATGGGCTACAACTGAACAGGCGTTCTAGGTAATATCTATGAATGGTCCTTGGTTGGAGTATCAGTCTCAGAAAAGACCCCTGTGTCTGGATTTTTTGGTTCTGTTGATCTTCTCATGGAGCTCCTGTCCTCTCCAGGTCTTACTATCTCCCTGTTCTTTTCTAAGATTCGCTGCACTCTGCCCAAAGTTTAGTTATGAGTCTCAGCATCTGCTTTGATACACTGCTGGGTAGAATCCTTCAGAGGTCCTCTATAGTAGGCTCCTGCCCTGCTTCCTGTTCTCCCCATCCTCCAATGTGCATCCTGTTTGTCTTTCTGAGTGAGGATTGATCCTCCTATCCAGGGTCTTCCTTCTTGCTCAGCTTCTTTTAGATGTACAGATACAACACTGTGACTTTTTTATTTTTATATTTTTTTAAATTAAGTACAGGTTATTTGCTTTGTATCCCAGCTGTAGCCCCTCCCTCATTCCATCCCAATCACATCCTCCCTCCCTCATCTGCCCCCTACCCCTCTCTAAGTCCATTGATAGGGGAGGTCCTCCTCCCCTTTTAACTGACCCTAGTTTATCAGGTCTCTTCAGGACTGGATGCAATGTCCTCCTCTGTGGCCTAACAAGGCTGCTCTTCCCTCTGGGGAGGGGAGGAAGGTCAAAGAGCCAGTCACTGAGTTCATGTCAGAGACAGTCCCTGTTCAACTTACCAGAGAAACCAACTTGGATGCTGAGCTTCCATGGCTTCTTCTGAGCAAGGATTTCTAGTCTTACTACTATACAAGCCAAAGTTTGTTTTTTTTTTTTTAATGGTAAAGGATCAGTTTTCTTTCAGAATTAATTGAACAAATATACATATAAAGGTTTGCTATTTTAAAGTTACTGTAGAGAAATATACACAGTCACTGTTCCATATGTTCCAATTCATAAGAAATGAATTAATAAGTGTTATGGTAGAAAAGAAAAGTCAAATAAGACAGAGAGGGCACAGTGCTTGGTACCACTTTGTACATCTCGAAATAGAACCTGTTTTATGTTTTAGTAGGATACAATTCATTTAATATCAGTAGAGGAAAGGGTATGTAGGGAGTGCTTTTCAGAGTACTACTTATGCAGTGCAATAAGATACCACACACTGAGTATAAATTCTTAACATCTTTTCATTCTGGTATGTGCAAAAAGTTCTATATACTCCAAGTGAACCATAGTTCTGATGCTGAACAGTTTCTAAGCCAGACCACAGAAAGATCTGTTAACCATTTTGTACCTCGTTCTCAAACACAAAAGAGTGTACTAACGGTAAGAAATACCCCTGGAAACCAAGACTATGTCTAGACAGAACTTGCCAAAGAAAAATCAATTGTACATAAAAGAAGTACTTATTATTAGAACAGTAGACATGGGATTCTGGAACACACAGAGTTTGCATTAACACTGCAGCTCCATGCATCATCTGTCACTTTCCAGGGAAACGCATACATTGAGGAGGTGACAGATTATAGCCCTGTTGAAAGCCCTCCAGCCGACCAGCATCATTACCTTCGGCCTGCATCAGCTATCATCAGCTCTTGAAAGCAGCCCCTCAGAGCCTCGGTGATAGCTCATTCAGGCCCACTTCCCTTGCACCTCCCACAGCATGTCATATTGCAGTCTTCATATTCTCCACAGGGGAGTAGAGAAGTGATTTATAAGCCCTATTGAAATATCATAAAAATTCAAGAGATTAAAGAATATGAAGAAAGGAAAAGGGAAGTATCTGCTTTTAATATGTATTCACTATATACTTATCAAAAAGCTACTGAAGTCCAAAGCACCTACCAATGGTCCATATCAATGTTTTCCATGAACTTTCTGTACTTTACCTTATGTTTCTTTAATACTGGATCTTCCTCTTAAGTTTGTATGCATGGAACAGTTTGACTTTAGAAGAGAAATGGTGAACATCTTCAGCTTGTCTGTAGTGGTTGATCAATAAATCATGACCACTGGGAAGACCAGTTGGAAGAGCATCAGGATGTATTCTGCCCATTGCAAACTAGGGACTTGATTGATCAGCGCTGTGTGCAAAGGTCTCAGGAGGGAAAGGCTTCAGAACTAGTGGTGTGATTTAGAAACAAAAATGGTAGAGGAACAAATGACAGGGTAGATATTCAGGCAGTTTCTATTGGAAACATAGCGATCAATATAAAGGTTCACAGGTATGACCAAGCTGAGGTATGAAAAGCACAAGAACATATGCATGTTTTACTTATGTTAAGATTAAATGAGGTCATGAACATAAGTGAAGTGAAAGACAGCACCTGGCAGAGGGTCTGAGGCTCAGTAAATGGAAGCTATTCTTACTGCTCATCATAGTTTATGGTAAAATAATATATTTTTCCTGTGCTTCAAAAAAAATAAACTGATGTTGATTCTATAGTAAGTTGACTGCATTGCAACACATCTCTTTTCTTTTACCTTTTGTCTTTGTTTATTGAGCATACTATCTTTGATCCTCAAGATGGATGGGCATCAGGACCTAAATAAATAGTAAGCATCAACGCTGAAGGAGAGGAGTGAGGAAAACAGGGAGTTAGGGAGGGAGGGAGAAAGAAAATTAGAAATGAAGAAGGGAAAGTACAGTGAAAACATCAGTATAAGTACACTGTCTTAGTTGTAATTTCTATTGCTACAATAAAACACCATTAGCAGAAAAACAAGCTGGGGAGGAAAGGGTTCATTTGGTTTATACGTCCACATTGCTGTTCATCACCAAAGGAAGTCAGGACAGAAATTCAGATAGGAAAGAAACCTGGAGAGAGGAGCTAATGCAGAGGCCGTGGAGGTGTGCTGTTTACTGGCTTGCTTCCCTGGCTTGCTCAGCCTATTTTTTTTTCTTTTCTTAATTAATTTATTATTATTTATTTGCTTCTCTGGCTTGCTCAGCTGTTTTCTTTCTTTTTTTAGCTAATTGATTTATTATTATTATTATTATTATTATTATTATTATTAATTATAGTTTATTCTCTTTGTATCCTGGCTGTGGCCCCTTCCCTCATTCTCTCTCAGTCCCACCCACCCTCCTTCTTCTCCCCCATGCCCCTTCCCTAGTCCACCTACAGGGGAGAACCTCCTCCCCTTTATCTGACCCTAACCTATTAGGTCTCCTCAGGGCTGGTTGCATCATCTTCCTTTGTGGCCTGGCAGGGTCTCACCTCCCCACCCCCCAAGGAGAGGTGATCAGGAGACTAACAGAGCCAAAAAGCCTGGGACCAGGGGGGCATGAAGAGACCAATACTCCATCCAGGGACCATGCACGGAGATGACCTTGACCCCCTGTTCAGATGAAGCCCATGGCTTACTCGGTTTCCAGGTGGGTTCCCTAGTTAAGGGATCAAGGGCTGTCTCTGACATGAACTCAGAGGCAGGTTCTTTGATCAGCCTTGTTTTCTTAAAGAATCCAGGGTGATCAGCCCAAGGTGACACCACCCACAATTAATCACTAATTAAGAAAGTGCCCTACAGCTGGGTTTCATGGAGTCATTTTCTCAACTGAGGCTCCTTCTCTGATAACTCTAGCTGGTGTCAGGTTGACATAAAACCAGTCATTACCTATATGCTCTCCACTCTCTCAAGCATTATTTTGAAAACTTAGCTTACACAGCAAAAGCATTCTTTCATGAGTTTGTTTCCCTTTGGCTTATTCTGTCATTGCTGGAGAAAAGAAGGACAAGCCACAGGGAAAGCTGAAGTAGAGACTCATGCCTGAGGTACCCTCACCGTACATGCCATTATTGTCACATTGAACTAGAAGATATTGTTTACTTGCAACTCATTGATACATAATTTTTTTATCAGGCCCGACTTCCAACTTATCGTAATTTTTTCTAAGTAAAATCTACTTGCCACATCTCAAAATCTGTTATTTTTTTTTCATTTAAAATGCACTGTCATCATAGTCACATAGGAAAAGATAATGGCCTAGGCCACCTGAATTGCCTCTGATATTTTTGAAGGCCAGAGTATTCTTCCCTAAGGCACTGACTCTTGAGCCTCAAAGTTCTGTCTCTTTTGTATGTTTGGTGCTGAAAACAATATTTGGTTTTTCCTTAAAATCTTCATTTGATTATTTACTTTCAGGTTTTTATTACTTCTGATCCTCTTTTGGTCTCATCTGTACAGTAATGTATTTCCCTATTAGGTAACTGGCTCCTCTTCTTTTTTCATATCACATCATAGGCTGTTTAACCATTCCAGAGGCCAGTCTAATTCCCTGATTTCTCAGTTCCTTGAGATCTTCATCGATTTTATATTTCTTTTTCTACTTCCTACCAACTTAGAGCCACCTTCTTAACAATTTAGGCATTGTTCCTCCACCTCTGTTTCTTGATGATTATGTTCAGGTTCCCAAGTCAGCATACTCTTCATACCACTTGGGGTTGCTAACTGTATACACCACAGCATCCCATTCACTCAACACAGAGCTTCTGCTCTTGTTTACACGGACAAAAAGATATTTTTTAAGGTGGAAGAGGAGGAGAAACCAGATGAGGAGGAATAAGAAGAGAAGGAGAAGAAGGAGGAGGAAAGCAGGAGGGAGAAAAGTATGAAGAAAAAGAATCTAGCTGTATTCTTCATCTTGATAATTGCTTTTATCAGTCATTACTAGATCTTTTACATAACCCATGAAATATGCTTTAAGCTCTCCTGTCCTATAGACAAACCTGAATAAATTTGTCTTTTAGTATCCATCTCCTTGTTCTCACATTACTTAATTTTTTCTGTCTTTTATTTATAGTTTATTACAAGAATTTTTTGAAGTTTGTTTGAATTTATAGCATCTTCTACTCTCTGGATGATAAATTATAATTTGTTTCTTGTACTGACATCTCTACTTTTGCTACCATCACCAACATCACTCTTGGCCAATGTGTTGGTCTACACCAATTCCAGAAGACACTCATGTGATTTTTTTTTCCCAATAGTGATGAGTATGTTCACAAATACTTCACACAGAAAGTTTTCTTATCCCTTCTCTGCAATGGTACAAGATTTTATATGATTTTTGCCCACTGTGCTTAACATTCCCAGTCAGAAGGCTGTGAATTCAAAGTGCAGCTAGAGGCCTTAGCTGTCTGCCATCAGAGGTGTGAGAAAAATGCTCCCATGGCTACCACATAGAATACAATAAGTGCTCATTTGCTTTTGCTTTAATAGTATCTGGATTCTAGAACCCCTGCACAGATGTAACCCATGGCAGTTTAGTGTCCAAGTGGCTTACATAGTGATGGGAAGAGGGACTGCCTCTGACATAATCTGATTGGCCTGCTCTTTGATCACCTCCCCCTGAGGGGGGAGCAGCCCTACCAGGACACAGAAGATGACAATGCAGCCACTCCTGATGAGATCTGATAGACTAAGATCAGAAGGAAGGAGATGGGGACCTCCCCTATCAGTGGACTTGGGGAGGGGCATATGTGAAGAAGGGGGAGGGGTGGTGGGATGGAGGAGGGAGGGGCTTATGGGAGGATACAAAGTGAATAAAGTGTAACTAATAAAAGTTAAAAACAAGAAACAAAGCAAAAAAAATAGTATCTGGAGATGATTAAACTTCATGATGATTAAGGAACTGAATTGTAATTTTGAAGAAGTCCGTGTTGCAGAAACAGTGTTGCTTGCTGTTATCTGTTACTGCAGATAACGGCATACTAGAAGGTATTAGAGACAAATCTGATAAGGTAAGAGGCAATTTGATAAGGAAGGAGAGTTGTCATTTGCCTAGACCACACAAAGCCAACAAATGGGAGATATAGAAAGCTATCTGGGAAGAAAGCAGGCATCAGATGTTTATAATTTCAAAATAAGATAATTGTTTTGGACTGGATCTTATTAAAATGCTGCCACACGAAAGCCTACATAAGTTGTAATTAGATAGAAGGTACATTTGATATTCATAGTTTTAGTACCACTTAACAATTAAGAACAATATGAATATCCACAGCTGTTGCACTGATTGAGTCACACAATGGACTAGTATGCTACAGTGAAAAAGTTGCAGTCATGGTGTTACATTCTTGTCATCCCAGGACATGGGAGGCAGAGGCAGAAAGTCTGCATGTTTAAGGCTGGTCTGGGCTGTATAGTGAATTCAAGGTGAAATAGGACTATGCAGTGAGACCGAATGAAAGTTAAGAATAGAAGAAAGGATGGAGAAATGAGGAAAGGGAAGGGGAAGACCAAAAGAGAGGAGGATCATACATGGTAGCTCATGCCAGTAATGCCAGTAAGGAATCGGGGAGACTGTAAGGTCTTGGTCATCTCCATCTGTATATGGATATCCTGACTCTAAAGCAAAGAGAAAAAAAATAAGAAAATTCTTTTTATAAAAAATTATCAATCTTTATTACTTGGTCACAATGCACAATTCAGAAAGCTTGAATAATAATTGTTTTCTGTTTATCAAGTATAAGCATACACATGCTACTCTGGAAAAATAGCATGGGAAGCAGGTTCTGCCTTGCTATGTTGGTGTCACGGATTTCTGCACTGCAAGAGTTGAAGGGAGAATCACTTCTTATTGCATATTTGACACTTTTGTATTTGCAGTAAATAACCACCATCATAAACATGGAAGAGGAATGAATGAACATCCAAATAGAGCAAGAGTCCTGAGCTGGCCTCTGAATGGGCAGGCACACTGCCATTCAGTACCACTATCAGCTGATCCCACATGGAAGAGTTTTAGCAACTTTGTTATGACCGAAGTCAAAATTAGCATCTCTTTTTCATTCACCAGATTTTGTCTCAATTAGTATCTGTTTACTGACATCTTCTCTGGTCTTCCATGTGTTCCATGTGCTCCGTGGTAAACTCAGACCTGGTGATTCTTCTCTCTGGTTTTTTTTTTTTTTTTTCTTTTATAGACTTCTCACTTGGTACAAGCATTCATGCTTGTTAACCATTATGTCTTTCCTGCCTGACAAAGATCAGTCTAAAGGAATATTTGTAATTTAATAAAGACAGTCTTTCTCAACAATTGCCTCCTAAGGTGCCTACCATATTATTAACTGAACTAAAATACCACTTAGAGGCTCACTCTGAGGCTTTGCTACCTGTGTGGAAAGTATTAAAGTATTTCCCATCATTCATTCTCAAATTGCTTCTTTTGATTTCATGATCTGCTTCTTAATTCTAGTCTTCTGAGATCCTTAGAAACAAGCTATAATTACCGTTTCCGTATGTCAATTATTTTTATGGATTTCAACGTGAAAGATTAATATTGAAAACCGATATTATTTATGACACAAGGGGCACATATATATATAATATGACTAAAAAGGAATTGCCTCTCTAGTTTAAACCATAAAACAATTGGATAGGTATTTATATGCCTACATGATTGCATACACACACACACATGCACAGAGAGAGAAAGAGAGAGAAGTGACCGAGTGATGCACTGACAAATAGACCAGTCTTCAGGGAAGCTTGGAGTATTTAGTGAAAGAAGCCTAGAGGAAATAGAGTTGGAATCAGCCAGATTTGATGTCAATGAATTTCCAGCTCACTTTTGGGGATGAAACTATAGCTGGGAAATTATATTAAAAATGAACATAAAGTTAACCTAACAGAGGACCCTGACATACACATATACAAAGTGGGTTAGGTCCTAAGAGGTAACACAATTTAACATCTTTCAACTTTTGTACGTGTGCAGCTCAGTGTCAAAGAGAGTTCCCCAAAAATAGGACCAGGGACCATCTCCTACATGAACTCATGGGCTGGCTCTTTGATCATCTCCACCTGAGGGGGAAGCAGCCTTACCAGGCCACAGAGAAAGACAAAGAAACCAGTCCTGATGACACATGATAGACTAGGGTTAAATGGAAGGGGAGGAGGACATCCCCTATCACTGGACTAGGGGAGAGGCATAAATGAAGAAGAGGGAGGGTGGGATTGGGAAGGGGTGGGAGAGGGGCTACATATGGGGTACAAAGTGAATAAACTATAATTAATACAAATAAAATTAAAATTAAAAAATAAAAAAATCAAATAAATAAAAGATTTACATGCAAAAGAATTAGGGTGTTGAAGATTTGAGTCTTTGAGGCTCAAGTTTATGTTTTTGTCATAAGCCGTAAACTTTCACAGATATATGAAGTTAAAAATTAACCTGAAGTTAGAAATTCCTGGTCTTCTTTAGGTTTCCAACAAATCCCAGCTCATGGAGTGGGAGGCTGCTTCAGAAAGCTAGTAAAGCCAATGCTGAGCTTTCACCCAAGAATGGCACTGTCTCAAAGTAAAACAAATAGTGACAAAATCAGCAGAGGACAAGGTGTGCACTCTAAGGTAGAAGGGCCATGCAAAAGTGGCTGGCAAACAGGGTCTCTTGAAAGTGTCACATTATCTGAACATTGAAATTTATTTTATAACGGGGGGAATGAAGAATAAATATAGAATACTAAAACAAGGGTGTATCTTTAAAATCCCAGAAAATCTACATAAGTAAAATACAAATATCTCAGAAGAAAAAATTGAAATTGTCTAAGGAACAAAGGGAAGTAAGGGAGGGATGGGATGTATTCAAATTACATTATATACTCATATGAACATGTTTTTGTGAAGCCCAGTTGGATATGCAATAATTATATTCAATTAAGATATTTTTGAAAGAAATATTAAGATGTCTACAAAGTAAAATAAAGAGAAAAGCAGATCTCTTTGAGTTCAAGGCCAGGCTAGTTACTTAGTGAATTCCAGTCCAGCTATGATTACATAAAGATGTCTTGTCTCAAACAAAAAAGAGAAAGAAAAATTCATCATACAGTTTGAATAATGGATGTTATATCTGAATGAAGAAATTATATATTTCTAGATTGAACTGAAAAAGTCACCTAGAAATTAAAGCATTGTTCTGTGAAATTTACTAAGTCAAATTTATTTCTGATTCCAGTTTCTTCAGTTGGTAAAATTGCAATATTCTTTTGCCTCTGTATTTGTAATATTTAAAACAGAAATTATTAACATATGTGTTAACTTTTTCTGAACCATTTTAATCAATTAGATGATAGTTGTGAAAATATTATTCAAAGAGCATGTGTATATACATATAATTATAATTATCATAATGTTAATAAACAATGTGAGGACACCGTTGCTCCTATCCCTTCCTCTAGAAGTGCTGTTCTTTTATCTGTTTAGTGTTTAGAACAAATAATTAAAATTTATATATTCTATTTTCAAAGAATACCAGCTATCTTAGGATTTTGGTTTTAGAGGGATTATTTCTCTTATTCTGATAAATGTTTCAGACATTCTTGATTGAGAGAACATCCTAAACTGATCATCTACATTTCTGTCCCAACAGTCTCTCACTTTGAATTACACTCACTGTTTCTGAGTAGCATAGAAGTACAATGTCAAGTTGACTCCTTAGAAACATGTTGAGAATGGAATGAAAAGAACAGAGGGAAAGCCTACCAGTGAGTAGAAAACACACTATTCATACACACAACATTTGATAAAGTCAGCTTGAAAATTCAACACATGTGAGTCATTGCTCAACATAAATTAGCTTATTTAATTTTCTGAAATTTCAAATTTCTGTTCAGAATTCCACAAGCTACTAAGCCACAGATCATTCTTGTATTCATTTATTTATTTTATTTGTGTGCAGAGAATGCCTGAGAACACATGTATGGGCATTTGTATCGGTCAGAGCACATTTGCATTTCTCTCCTTCCACTATGCCATTATTAGCATTAAACTGGCTCCATGGTAGGTGCTTTACCCTACCTAATGACCATCCAAGGACCAATCATGGAGATAACCTGGAACCCCTGCACAGATGTAGCCCATGGCAGTTCATTGTCCAAGTAGGTACCCTAGTAAGGGGAACTGGGACTGTCTCTGACATGAATTGATTGGCCTGCTCTTTGATCACCTCCCCCTGAGGGGGGAGCAGCCTTACCAGGCCACAGAGGAAGACAATGCAGCCACTTCTGATGAGACCTGATAGACTAGGATCAGAAAGAAAGAGTGGAAGTCCTCCCTTCTTAGTGCACTGGGGGGAGGGGCATGGGTAGAGAAGGGGGAGGGATGGTGAGTTTGGGAGGGGAGGAGGGAGCTACAGGGAGATACAAAGTGAATAAACTGTAACTAATAAAAATTAAAATTAAAATTCAAAAATATACATTACATCAAAAAATAAAAAGAAAAGATATTTGGGGCACTCCATTTATTATTTGAAGCCATAACACAGTAAAATCATATGCTTCTGTGCTCACGTTTTGAAGACCGCTGCAGGCCTCGTGAGATGACTCCTCCATATGTAAAGGCACTCATCATTAAGCTTCAGGCCTTGGATTTGATCCTCCAGAACTACATGGTGGAAGAAGAGAACTGGATTCCACAAGTCGTCCTCTGACCTGCACGTGTGTGTCTTTACATATCTTCCCTCATATTGCCCTGCACACGCACACACACACACACACACACACACACACACACACACATTGACACATATAATGCATACACCCCCACATACATTTACACACATAAATAAATGAAATCATTTTTCTTTCTAACAAACTTTCTATGTAAAAAGTTTCTGTACATGAAGTGAATAAATCAATTAACAGCGGTTCTTTAGTAAAGTTTGATATAACTCTTACGAGTTCGACACATTTTGTATAATGAACCTTTTCAAATACTCCTATCGAAAGAATAGCTGTATCTATGAAGGAGTAACCCAACTACCACCGAATATTAAGATATTCATTCTATCTCACCAATCATATGTAAATGCAAACTAGAGAAATGAGATATCCCTTTATGCCCATCAGACTAGCAAACAGCCAACAGAGCAATGGCACCTATTGCTAGCAGGCTACAGAGAAACAAGAATTCTAATATATTGCTTGTGGAAATGTACATTATTATAGCCTTTTTTTGGAAAGCAAGCTGGCAATATCTATTAAGTTAAAAACATCTCTTGACCCAGACATCCCATTAAAGGAACCTGTCCCAGAGAAACAAATGCTTCAGCAGGAATACAATGGCAGCAATAATTATTGCATTGTGTGTTTAAAAATAAATAAACCTGGTAGGTAAATTGATTGTGATTAGTATAGAAATGGTTGGCTATTGTCAGCACTAGAGAACATTATGAAATTCTGTGCTCTATTACTTGACTGGAAACAATTTCTTCCTGATGTATTACTGAGTAGAAAAATCAGAATGCACTAAGGCACAATTAATATAATCTTATTTACAATGTATATGTATGTTGTCAAATACATATATATTTGTTCATGTACATATGTGTCATGTATCAAACTTATCTACCTATTGGTATTTAACTAGAGACAAGTATGAGATGATTATACAAATTATATTGTTAAATGTGAGAGTGAGGACAGGAAGGGGCAAGGGAGAGGAACAGGGTCCTAAGGGGAAATATTAACTAGGCCCACTATGCATGATTTGATCTTTTCTGTGACAGAGAGTCTTTAAGGATAACTCCAGCTTCTCATCTTACAGGATCTATACACTACATACTCTCCTCCTTGCAGCGTGCATGTGTTTAACTTAAACATCAGAGGACAGCATAGTGGTGGGGTATCACAGCTAACTTCTCTTCCTAAATGAGGGTCTCTGTTGAGATTTGTTTGGTTTGTTTGTTTGGCTTTTTTTTGGTTTTGTTTTGTTTGTTTTTCTTTCATGACATTTTGCTGCTACGCAGAGGTCTGGGTGGTAAGGAACTGTGGGCAGCTTTTTCAAGGACAAAAATCAAGAAAACAAATTCTGTCATCAATAATGAGAACTTGGATTTGAAGCCTTGATCAGAGACCATGACTTGGCTGATAGCCTGATGGCAGAGTTGCAGAGGACCTACATAAGCCATCTGGACTTTTGACTACAGTGCCATAAGGCATTTAACCATCCATATAAAATCCTGCATTTTCAAAAAATTTTTAAAGTTTTTTTTTTTAACACAGCTGTGTTTACCAAAACCAGTACTTGTTCAGAAATACAGTATCATATCCAAGTCTCACAAACAGCTCTGAAAGGTAAGTGTCATCCTTCTCTTTCAAAGGGGAAGCCTGACACTTTGTGGTTTGTTGGGGGCCAGAGCCCATGCTGTTTGGTCAAGGAGAGACATGAGCCAGAATGACCAACACAAAGTCTTGCTTTGTAGTTGTAGGTTGAGTACCTCTCTCATCCATTCCATTGAAATAACAAACAGGAAAAAAAATATCTTTCTTGTTCTACTTTTCTGGCAAATGTCTTTAAGTCTCTCTCACATTTTGCACTTAAAGATGAAAGGTTCTTAGCGTATGTGGAGATGGCCTCCAATTCTCACCTAAGGAGCCTTGTCCCCAGTCTTTTTAGAACGCTGTCTATACTCCACAGTAAAGCACTGAAAATAGTGTGTGTGCAGTTTAGAGAAGACGGAAGAAAATGACTTGAGACTGACTGGGATCTGAAGAGATGGTGGCTGAACTTTGAGGAAGAAACACAAAGTTAAGGTTTTCCAAGATGAACCCAGATGTTAAGCGAATGTGTTTGTTTCAGCTTTATTTGTAAAAGTCAGAAGCTGGAAAGAACCCAGATGCCCCCCATTGAGGAATGGATACAGAAATTGTGGTACATCTACACAATGGAATATTACTCAGCAATAAAAAAATAAGGAAATCATGAAATTTGCAGGCAAATGGTGGTAACTGGAAAAGATCCTCCTGAGTGAGGTATCCCAGAAGCAGAAAGACACACATGGTTTATACTTACTTATAGGTGGATACAAGACCTATAAGATAGGATAATCATACTAAAATCTGTGCACTTGAATAAGATAAAGAAGAAGGAGGACTCTGGGTAAGATGATCAATCCTCACTCAGAAAGGCAAACAGGATGGACATCAGAAAAGAGAGAAAACCAGGAACAGGACAGGAGCCTACCACAGAGTGCCTCTGAAAGATTCTACCCAAGATTCTATCAAGGCAGATGCTGAGACTTATAGCCAAACTTTGGGCATAGTGCAGGGAATCTTATGAAAGAAGGGGGAGATAGTAAGCCCTGAAGAAGACAGGAGCTCCACAAAGAGAGCAACAGAACCAAAAAAAATCTGGCCACAGGGGTCTTTTCCGAGACTGATACTCCAACCAAGAACCAATCATGGAGATAACCTAGAACCCCTGCACAGATATAGCCCATGGCATTTCAGTGTCTAAGTGGGTTCCATAGTATTGGGAAAAGGGACTGCCTCTGACATAATCTGATTGGCCTGCTCTTTGATCACCTCCCCCTGAGCAGGGTACATCCTTACCAGGCCACAGAGGAAAACAATGCAGCCAATCCCGATGAGACCTGATAGACTTCAGAAGGAAAGAGAGGAAGACCTCCTCTACCAATGGACTTGAAAAGGGGCATGGGTAGAGAAGGGGGAGGGATGATGAGGTTGGGAGGGGAGGAAGGAGGGAGTGACAAGGGGGATACAAAGTAAATAAACTGTAAATAATGAAAATTAAAAAAATAAAAATAAAAAAAATTAAAAAGACACATTAAAAAAAAACTCAACAAAATACTTGCAAAATGAATACAAGAACACATCAAAGATATCATCCACTCTGACCAAGAAGGCTTCATCCCTGGTATGCAGGGGTGGTTCAGTATACAGAAATCCATCAATGTGATCCACCATATAAACAAACTGAAAGAGACAAACCACATGATCATCTCCTTAGATGCTGAAAAAGCATTTGACAAAAATCCAACATCCATTCATCTTTAAAGTCTTGGAGAGATCAGGGATAAAAGGCACATACCTAAATGTATTAAAGGCAATATACAGCAAGCCTATAGCCAACATCAAACTAAAGGGAGAGAAACTTATTATTTTTCTTATTAATCTTTGACCCCTCTAGCATTATTAATGTTGTGAATAGAAATAAAGATTATATATATTTTCTTCTGGAAAGGTAAATTATGCCACTTCTATTTATAAATGAAGTATGTCTTCATGCTGGTTCAAATATTATGTCATTATATTCTTATTTTTCCTCAGATATAACTCTGACATCTCCTATGTGTTTCCTTAATATCTGTATCTTAATATTCTAATATTATGATTAATTGATTGGAATGGATTGTTAAAATCATCTTTTAAGTAATCCAATTTCCTTTCTGTTCTTTTTAATTTTAAATTTAATTTTTATAATGTATTTAATATGCAGCCAGATTGTAGCCCCCTCCCTCATCTCCCTCTCTTTTTCCCCCTATCCCTTTCCCCTAGTTCTCAGAAAGGGGGGGGGGGCTGTTCCTCTACCATCTGACCCCAGCTCTTCAAGTCTCTCTTACTCTGTGATCTGGCAAGGCCTCCCCACCAGGGGAAAGTGATCAGAGAGCTGGAAACAGAATCCATGTCAGAGACAGGCTCTGCTCCCAGGACTAGGGAACCTACAAGTAAACTGAGCTGCTTATTGGCTACATCTGAGCATGGTGTCTAGGTCCTCTCCATGTGTGATCCTTGGTTGGTGCATCAGTTTCTACAGGACCTCCTGGGCCCTGATTCTTTGGCTCTGTTGGTCTTCTTATGGAGTTCCTGTCCCCTCCAGGTCCTTCTATACCCCTACTCTTCCCTAGGACTCACCTGTGCACTGTCCAAAGTTTGGCTATGAGTCTTAGCATCTACTTCAATATCCTGTTGGGTGCACTACTTCAGAGGACATCTATGATAGGCTCCTGTCCTGTTTCCTCTCTTTAAGGGCTTCCAGTGTCTCTTCTATTTGCCCTTCTGAATGAGAACTAAGGATCTTCCCTAGGATCCTCCTTGTTATTTAGCTTCTTTAGGTCTGTGGACTGTAGCTAATATCCTCTTATAAAATGAGCATATGATGTGTGTGTTTCTGGGCCTGTGGTACCTCACTCAGAATGATCTCTTGTCATCAGGGAAATACAAATCAAAATGACTCAGAGATTCCATCTTATACCAGTGAGAATGGCTAAATTAAAAAATGCAAGTTTCCGCACATGCTGGCAAGGGCATAGAGAAAGGGGTACACTCCTTCATTGCTGGTGGGAGTGCCAACTTGTACAAACACTTTGGAAATCAATTTGGAGCTTTCTCAGAAAATTGGTAATAGCTCTACCTCACGACCCAGTTATGCTACTTTTGGGCATATACATCCATATAAACACTTAGGCTAATCTTACCCAATTTTATAAGTCAACATTTGGGGATTATAATGGGTATGTGAAATCTATGAACTATAATCACAATCTCCCTGGAAAGATGCCCATTTGTGCAATAATGACATGACAGATATGGGGCAAGCAATTGCTCCTTGTTTCGATTTGAGGCATGCTCCAGAAGAGAGAATTAGTGCTGAGTAAAATAAAGCCTATTCAAACTTACCAATGAAGAGGTCATAAGCTCTAGGAAGAGATCTAATATTGCTGCCTGGATGAAGTGACGTAACATCAAATTGCTTTCTAAATGTCCATGTTTATTCTTAGAGAAAAAGGCTACCTATCCCCTTAATCAGTGAAGTTCCCACTTGCATTCTATGGAAATAAGTGGAGAGACCTATTAGCTGAGAGTGAAAGACAGTTGAAAGCTCTTAAAAATGAAGCGGACATTCTGCTGGTAGGGACCGAAAGAATGTAAGGCCTAGAAATTTATTTGTAAATTGAGTGTTATATTACTTTACTGTTATAATACATAATATAATATATTATATTATATTATATCAATTATATATAATATTGTGGATTTTATTGAACATATTTTTGCTATTGTGAATGTAATTTTGACTTTAATTTCTGAGTATATTTTATTATATTAGAAAAAGGTTTATGAAAGTTTCTATTGTGTATCAAACAATATTAACAAGTTCTCTTTATCAATTGAGAGATAACTATTTTTTAAGTTATAAGCTCCTTGATTCTCTGATTATAAATAATCATATGCATAATAAAATCATTTACCACTGTTTCTCCTGCTTCTATAGCTTTTTAATTGTATTTCCCATTATATTTCTGTAGTTTTCAGAAAAGTGTTGGCTGATAATGATATTGTTATTCTTCATTTATAAAATGGATTTAGTGATTTGTTATTGAAAACAAAACTTGTTGATCATTGATAAAAATTTAATTAATATTTTATCCCTATTTGCTTTATAAGAACTAGCTAATGCCTTTTACCATTTGATTTCCTGGAAGAAATACTGCCTTTAGAAATATGCTCATTGTATTCATGAGATTTAATAATTCATTTATTTAGGTTTACATACATTCTTACAAGATGGGCTTAGTTTTCTTTGTCTGACATTCATTAACTTCAATAAAGTAAGCTTCATTGAAATGCAGTTTACATATTATCCCATTTTAATATACATTCCAAAAAAATTAGCATGTATGCAGTTATATAACCATCACCAAGGTAATATTTAGACACATTTTCAGGTTTTCAGAGTAGTGAATTCTTACCTTACTCGCAACCGTGGGCAACCACAACCCTTTTTCTGTTTATTGATTTGGCTTCTATTAATATTTAATTAATTAATTTATTTATTTATTTGGGTTGCCTTCCCTTTTGGGGGCGGTTATTTATTTATTTATTTATATTAATTACAGTTTATTTACTTAGTATCCCAGCTGTAGCCCACCCCCTCAGTCCTTCCCAATCCAACCCTCCCTTCACTCATCTCCTCCATATCCCTTTCTAAGTCTACTGATAGGGGAGGTCCTCCTCCTCTTCCATCTGACCCTAGTTTATCAGGTCTCTTCAGGACTGGCTGCAATGTCCTCCTCTGTGGCCTTGCAAGACTGCTCCACCCTCAGGGGGTGGGTCAAAGAGCCAGCCACTGAGTTCATGTCAGAGACAGTCTCTGTTCCCCTTACTAGGGTACCCACTTGGATACTGACCTGCCATGGGCTATGTCTGAGCAAGGGTTCTAGGTCATATCCATGCATGGTCCTTGGTTGGAGAAACAGTCTCAGAAAAGACCCCTGTGCCCAGATATAGTGGTCCTTGTGGAGCTCCTAACCTCTCCAGGTCTTACTAACTCTCACTTCTTTCATATGATTCCCTGCACTCTGCTGAAGGTTTGGTTATGAGTCTCAGCATCTGCTTTGATACACTGCTAGGTAGAGTCTTTCAGAGGCCCTCTGAGGTAAGCTCCTGTCCTGTTACTTGTTTTCTCCTACTTTCAATGTCCATCCCATTTGTCTTTCTAAGTGAGGATTGACCATCTTAATACTTAATAACTGTACATTATATAGTCTCGTGTTTCCTCACTTGTATAATGCTGTTGAGCTCATATACTTAGTACCAGGCATAATTATATAATTTTAATGTAATTTAATTCTATTTTATTGTGGAAATAAATAAAGTTTATTTCTTTTTAAAATACTGCTTAAAGTTTAAAATTAAAGTTAAGAAAAAATGATTTGGAAAAAATTTAGTTGGTTAGTATTAAAGAGTTTAATAATGTTGAAATAATCTTTTTCTTAAAAATAGACATTGTTTAGCTCTGGGCTCATAGATAACATTACCATGTTGTATATAAAATTTCTTTTGTATTGTTTCTTTTAAAACTGATCAATTCAAATTTATACTTGTTTCTGAATGAATTTTAGCAATACCTACTTGTCTAAGATAAAGTGCTTATTTCATTTGCCCAAAACTGAAAATATGAAAGTCCTTCCTTTTTCATATTGCCCTGGAAGTTTTATGTACTGTTTAAAAGTTTCCATTTCATTTTCTTCTACTGAATGGTGTGCTATTATCATCAGCCCTTCTCTACATTGCATTCTTTATAAATATGAAGCATTTTCTGTATTTTAATTGAAAGAGTATCACATCACTTCCTCCCTCATTTCAGTCCTCCATTCCCTACCTCAGTTCCTCCTGGCTCCTCTACCTTCCATCTCTCCCATGGGCCCCCAACCTCCCATGTGCTCTCTTCAAGTTGATGTCCTTTTTTCTTTGCTCTTACGTGTGTGTGTGCGTGTTTGTGCACACACAAATATATATCACACATATACATATGTGTGTACCTTCATATGCATTTCTGCATATTCATATGCACATACATATACATATATTTGTCTAGCTATATTTGAATATATATGCTGTGTGTGTGTGTTTACTATCACTTTCTTATTTCTTTCAATTTCCCTACTTACAGAGCATGGTATGATAACTTGACACATGTAAACATTCAATTTTGGTTAAGCATATCAATCTCTTCATTTATCATATCTTTATGTTAAGGCCGATGACAATGCATTCATCTTGTTCTTTTCCTGGTGTGTGTGTGTGTGTGTGTGTGTGTGTGTGGTGTGTCTATGTGTGCCTGTGAGTGTGTATCTGTGTCTGTGTGTGTTTCTCTGTGCACATCTGTATGCTTGTGTGTATGACTGTGCGTCTACATCTGTGTGAACCTGAATGCGTGCACGCTGTGTTCACACACATGCATATAGAAGCTAGGAGAGGACTTCAGGTGTCTTCATCTATGTCCACTGCATTATTCTGTGGAAGCAGGATCACGCACTGAGTCCAGAGGACACTATTCCTGCTAGACTAGTCATCAAGTAGAATCTGTTGATCCACATGTCTCTGCTTTCAATGCTGGGGTTGCAGGTATATAAGACCATGCCCAGACTGTATATGGCTGTTGGACATTTGAACTGAGGCTTACTTGCTTTCATGGCAAGCATTTTATCTACTGAACTGTCTCCTCAGGATTAATTTATTTTCCTTCTTTTCTTCCTTTCTTTCCTCCCTCCTTCCTTCCTTTCCTCCCTTCCCTCCCTCCTTCCTTCCTTTCTCTCTCTCTCTCTTTCTCTCTCTCTCTCTCTCTCCTCTAAGCATACAGTACATTTTCACCATCTGTGGTCACTATACCCTGCAGCAGTTGTTTATTGAGGCCCATATGCAATTCAGCACCTTTGACCCACCATTCTGCCATCTCTGTCCACATGCTCCTGAACTTAAGACAACCACTTTCCTACTCTCAACGTCTATGAAATCAACTTTTTTTTTTCCACATGTGAAAAGAGATCATATGGAATTTTGCATTTGTTTTCTTTTAAGTTCTTTCCAGCTTGTGCTTTGTTTGGTTGATTGATGCTTCGCTGATGTTATTTTTTCTAAAAGCACAAGATGAATAGCATCAACTGCTTTGGTTTTTATTATCTTTATAAATTCATCAAAATGTAAATTATACATCGTGTCAAACTTTATGGGTTTTGTTAATCTTTCTATTGCTTTCTGGGTAATTTGTATTAAGAAGTTTGATTCACTGTTGATTTAAGGAATATTTATCAGCTCAGTTCTTGTGTTAGCGTATACTAGTAACCTTTTAATACTGTGTTTAATTTAGAGAAAAAACTATCAATATTCTTTATAAACAAGTTCAAATTAATGTAGCAAATGCTACATGCGCTAATAAGACATATGTTTCTGTTAGACATGTATGAGTCTACATTCTATTTTCTAAATTTATTTCATTTTTATTTTATATGCATTAGTGTGAACATGTCAATCCCTTGAATTGGCATTACAGACAGTTGTGAGCTGCTATGTTGGTGCTGGGAATTGAACCCTGGTCCTTTGGAAGAGCAGCCAGTGCTCCTAACCACTGAGCCATATCTCTAGCCCTACATTCTATTTTTTTAATCACTGAATTTCTTCATGTACTTACTTATTTATGACAGGCAGATTTACCTAATTTCAGAATAAATGTAATGAAATCTTCTGCTTTACTGGTTACTCATTAAATTCTCCACAATTTTCTGATATGTTTTTATATTTATCTGTTATATGCATATAGTTTTGTATAGTAATATCTTCTTTAATTTCATCCATCATCATTACATTGGGTTCCTTTATTTGACAATTTTGATTTTGAATTTTCTTTTGGTTAGATTTTATTGTTATTTCTTTCAGTTTTTTTTTTCAACTCATTCATCTAATGCATGTTGCATTTCTTGGATTATAAAACAGCTTAAATGCATCTGAAAAGCTTCTGTAAAGCAAAGGACACGGTCAATAGAAAAAATAGTCTATGGATTGGAAAATGATCTTCACCAACTCTACATCTGTCAAAAGGCTAATATCCAATATATATAAAGAATTCAATAAATTAAATACCAACAAACCAAATAATCAAATTAAAAAATGGGTATAAAACTAAAGATAATTCTCAACAGAGGACTCTTGAATGGCCAAGAAGCACTTAAGGAAATGCTCAACTAAGGAAATGCTCCTTAGTCATCAGGAAAACACAAATCAAAATGACTCTGAGATTCCATCTTACACCTCTCAGAAAGGCTAAATCAAGAACTGAAGTGATAACACATGTTGGCGAGGTTGCAGAGAAAGGGGATCACTCCTCGTTTGCTAGTGGGAGTGCAAATTTGTACAACCACTTTGGAAATCAATCTGGCCCTTTCTCAGAAAACTGGAAACAGCTCTACTTCAAGACCTAGCTATAACACTCCTGGGCATATACTCAAAATATATTCCAGTTTGCAAAAAGGACATTTGTTCAACTATGTTCATAGTGTTTTTTTTTTTTCATAATAACCAGAAACTGGAAACAACCCAGATGTCCCTCAACCAGTGAGTGCATGAAGAAAAAAAAAGTGGTACATCCACACAATGGAATACTACTCAGCTATTAAAAACAAGGACATCATGGTATTTGCAAGCAAATGGATGGATTTGGAAAGGATCATCCTAAATGAGGTAATCCAGACCAGGAAGACAGAAATGGTATCTGCTCACTTATGAGCAGATAATATCATACAATACAGGATAACTATATGAAAATCTACAGACGTAAAGAAGCTAAGTAACAAGAAGGACCCTAGTAAGGATCTTAATTTTCCTTCAAAGAGGCAAACAGAATAGACACAGAAAGTGGTTGAAGACAGGGAACAAGATGGAAGGCTTCCATAGATGTCCTTTGAAAAGCTCCACCCACCAGAGGATTGAAGCAGATGCTGAGACTCACAGTCACACTTTGGACAGAGTACAGGTAGTCTTATGGAAGAGAGGGTAGAGAGAGGATAGAAAGACCAGGAAAGGACAGGAGCTCCACAAGGAGACTAACAAAGCCAACAAATCTTGGCCGAGTGGGGCCTGCAGAGACTGATGCGCCAACCATGGATCATACATGGAGAGGAACCAGTGCCCCTCTCAGATGTAGCAGATAGGCAGATCAGTCTCCATATGGGTCATCTAATAAGAGGTCCAGGGACTGTCTCTGATAAGAACTCTGTTGCCTGTTCTTTAATAACTTCCCCAGGGGGAAGAGGCCTTGCCAGGCCACAGGGGAAGAGGGTGCAGGCAGTCCTAAAGAGACTTGATAGTCTGAGGTCAATTGGTAAGGGATGAGGTTTCCCTCTTTCTGAGGACTAGGAGACAGGTGGGGGGTGAGGAAGACAGGGTGAAAGCTGGGTTATAAGGATTGCTTTATTACTTAAAAAAATATTTTCTAGTCCCTACAATTTCCCTGCTTGCAAATTTCATGATTTCCTGGTTTTTAATTGCTGAGTAGTATTCCATATGTAAATGTACCACAATTTCTGATTCCATTCCTCAATTGAAGGACATCTGGGTTATTTCCAGATTCTGGCTATTACGAATAAAGCTGCTACAAACATAATTGAGCAAATGTCCTTGTCGTATGCTTGGGCATCTTTTGAATATATGCCTAGGAGTGTTATAGCTGGATCTTGAGAAAGCACTATTCCTAATTGTCTGAGAAAGCGCCAGACTGATTTCCAAAGTGGTTGTACAAGTTTACATTTCCACCAGCAATGGAGGAGGGTTTCCCTTTCTCCACATCCTCTCCAGTATATGTTGTCACTTGAGGTTTTTTTTTTTTTGTTTGTTTGTTTTTTGTTTGTTTGTTTTATTTTTTTTGTCACTTGAGTTTTTTATCTTAGCCATTCTGATGGATGTAAAGTGAAATCTCAGGGTTGTTTTGATTTGCATCTCCCTGATATCCAAGGACCCAGAACATTTCTTTAAGTTTCTCTGCCATCTGATATTCCTCTACTGAGAATTCTCTGTTTAGCTCTGTACCCCATTTTTTAATTAGATTACTTGGTTTGTTGCTGTTTAATTTTTGATTTCTTCTGGATATTCTGGATATTAGCCCTCTGTCAGATATAGTGTTTGTGAAGACCCTTTTCCAGTCTGTCACCTGGCATTTTGTTCTGATGATAGTGTCTGTCCTTTACAGAAGCTTTTCAGTTTCATGAGGTCCCATTTATTGATTGTTGATTTTAGAGTCTGTGCTGTTGAAGTTCTGTTCATGAAGTTGTCTCCTATGCCAATGAGTTCAAGACTCGTTCTTCCCCATTTTTTCTTCTAACAGGTATAGTGTATGTAGTTTTATGTTGAGGTCTTTGATCCACTTGAACTTTAGTTTTTTGTAGGGTGTTAAGTATGGATCTATTTGCATTTGTCTTCATGTAGACATCCAGTTAGACCAGCAACGTTTGTTGAAGATGCTATTTTTTTTTTTTTTTACATTGTATGGTTTTGGCATCTTTGTTAAAAAAAAAAAAACAGGTGTCAATAAGGGTGTGGGTTTATTTCTGGGTCTTCTATTCGATTCCATTGATCCACTAGTCTGTTTCTATGCCAGTATCATGCAGTTTTTATTACTGTTGCTCTATAGTACAACTTGAGATCAGGGATAGAGGGAAATACATCCAGAAGATTTTATTGTAGTGGATTATTTAAGCTATTCTGAGTTTCTTGTTATTAGGAGGATCCTGGGTAAGATGATCAATCCTCATTCAGAAATGCAAATGGGACAGACACAAGAAAAGGGAAAAAAAACAGGGAAAAGGACAGGAGCTTACCACAGAGAGCCTCTGAAAGACTACCCAGCAGGGTATTAAAGCAGATGCTGAGACTTACAGCCAAACTTCAGACAGATTGCAGGGAATCTTATGAAAGAAGGGGTGATAGAAAGACCTGGAGAGAATATTAGCTCCACACGGAGAACAACAGAACAAAAATAGCTGGGCCCAGGTTTATTTTTCTTAGACTGATACTCCAACCAAGGACCATTCATGGATATAACCTAGAACCCCTGCTCAGATGTAGCCCATGATAGCTCAGTGTCCAAGTGTCTTCCCTAGTAAGGGGAACAGGGCTGTCTCTGACATGAACTCAGTGTCTGGCTCCTTGATCACCTCCCCCTGAGGGAGTGGGCGGGCAGCCTTACCAGGCCACAGAAGAAGACAATGCAACCATTATTCACTTTGTATCCTATCAGACTAGGGTCAGCAGGAAAGGGAAAATGACCTCCCCTATCAGTGGACTAGGGAAGGGGCATGAGAGGAGAAGCAAGAAGGAGGGCAGGATTGGGACGGGATGAGGGAGGGAGCTACAGGTGGGATACAAAGTGAATAAATCCTGATAAATTAAAAAATCAATAAATAAAAGCATTGTGAACCAAAAGAAAGAAAGAAAGAAAGAAAGAAAGAAAGAAAGAAAGAAAGAAAGAAAGAAAGAAAGAAACTATTGTTCCATCATTCTAGATTAGTGAAGTTAAAATAACTTATTTTTTTCAAAGCTTAGGGAACATATATGTTTCAACATTAGAAACAATTGCATATTCACAGTTGGAAATTACAAAAAGACAAAACAAAAAAATGCACATACTAGCAGCACAAAGTAGAGTCAGTAAGTTTAAAAGAACACATGAAGTCAAGAGGGAAAAGGTCTGAGGGAAGGAGTAGAGGAAAGGGAATAGGAAATGGATTTGAACAAAACATATTATACAAGTGTGTGAGATTCTCAAAGAAAACTCAAAAACATTCTGTAGATAGAACAAAATTATAATTATAGCAAACGCATTGCATTGTCACCTGTTATTTCAACCTTATAAAATGTTTAAATGGTGGTGACATTTATTCTAGATGTAATGTATAGTTTTATTTGACAATTACAGACTTTGCTGACTGTTGCTCCTCAGACATGTTAGTTGACATTGAGCATTTATCATTTAAATCATATTTAGAAGAATGTTTTAAAATTGATTTTCTGAATATTTCTCTACTGTAATTATCAAAAGCACAAAGGGTGGAGATCTTCTGAAACTTCATGGCACACTTCTAAAGTACCCAGTAACACTAATGATGCATTTGCTCTGAGTAGCAAAAGGGATTAACATGTATTCTGTAATCTTTCCAATATTGAAAACTGTCTTTGATGTTTTTAAATAGATGAGAAGTATTTAATTTAAACTTCTCCTGCCTGATTTAATACACATTTGATTTTCAAATTTTGTCACTGGTAAAAGTATTCAAATATTTTGGTAGTATTTTTATTTTAGTAAAATTGTATTAGTCTTTGAGGTACTATATCTACACATATATTGTTCTGCCTGTAATTTATATTTTAATTTTTTTAAGTACTGTAGGAACAATTTTAAAGTGTGGTAAATATTGTCCTGCGCATGTGTAGTTTCTTAGACTTTTCATACTGCATCAAAGTATCAGTTATTTACTCATTAAAAGAGAATATTGTCACTTTCAGAAAAGAACACTAGGCCACAAAGGCACTCCATGTCTTACTAAGATCAAATGCCATCTGGAGAGTGACAAAGCTGATTTTTAAAAATTGACAACCTGACTCTTGAATACACTTTAATTTTTCTTTTAGTTCTGTATTTCTTTATTTTGTTATTATCTTTTATTACAATGTATTCACTTTGTGTCCTGGCTGTATCCCCCTCCCTCTTCTCCTCCAGATCCCACCCTCCCTTGCTCTTCTTCCTCATGCCCCTCTCCTAGTCCACTAATATGGGAGATCCTCCTCCCCTACTATCTGACCCTAGCCTATCCAGTCTCATTAGGACTGGTTGCATTGTCTTCCTCTGTGGGCTCTTAAGGCTGCACCCCACCACAAGGGGGAGGTGATCAGAGAGCCTGCCCAGAGAAAGCACCTGCTTCACTTATAGGGATCCCACTTAGAGACCGAGTCAATGGGCTACATGTGAGCCCGGGCTTTATGTCCTCTCCATGCATGGTCCTTGGTTGGTGTATCATTCTCTTCAAGTCCCCAGGGTTCAGGGTTTTTTTGCTTTTTTTTTTTTTTTTTTTTTTTTTGTATTTTATTTTTTTCTTATCAGTTACATTTTATTAACTCTGTACCCCAGCCGCGTCCCGATCCCTCATTCCCTCCCAGTCCCTCCCTCCCTCCCTCATCTCCACCATGCCCCTTGCCAAGTCCACTGATAGGGGGGACCTCCTCCCCATTCCTCTGATCCTGTTTTATCAGGTATCTTCAGGACTGGCTGCAAAGCTCTCCTCTGTGGCCTAACAGGACTGCTCCTCCCTTGGGGGGTGGGGAGGCCTTTTGTTTTGGTTCTGTTGGTCTCCTTTTGGAGCACTTGTCCCCTCCAAGTCTTTCTATTTCCAACTTCTTTCATAAATTTTAAAGCTTTTTTTTCCTAGAAAAATGCAATTTTGTCTAATGAGAAATTTCCATTTTTTGCATTCTTTCTTTTTCATTGTTTGTGAGCATGCCAACACTCTTATATGTATATATATGTAGTCATAGTTATATGTATATGGATACATTAAATACAAAGTTTTATATATAGTTACTGTAGACATACATACATGTATCTATTTATGTATGCATGTGTGCCTATAATACCTGTTATTGAAAAGGGGCGTCATGAATTTAAGGAGAACAGAGGCTTGGAGGGTTAGAAGAAATGTAATTGTACTGTAATCTCAAAAACAAAAAATAAAAATAATTTTAAAGGGTTCTCCTAAAAAAAATTGGTTGGTGCTGTAAAGATAGCAATGCACTTAAAGGCAGGTTTTTTTTTTTTAAACAAAAAGTATTTAAAAGGGTCTTCTAAAGAATAATATTGGTTGGTGCTGGAAAGATAGCTCTGCACTTAAAGGCACTCATGCAAAGGACCCTGGTTAGGTTCCGAGCACCGACATGGCTGGCCCACAACCATCAGTAATTTCATATTTGGGGATCTGATGCATTTGGTACACATATACACATTCAGGCAAAAGTATTACTATATATTAAATAAATAATGTGGGTTTTTTTTTTCCTTAAAAAGGAAAGAAAAAACTCAAAGAATTATTGGTTAATCATAAGATCAATTTTTGGCCGTAATTCCCATACCCCCACTGGACAAAGGAAATTCACTGCAAGTTTCCCAGCGGTGTTTCTACTAAATGTGCAGGTATTCTCCTCATCTTTCTCTGGTCTCTTTAATGGTGAAAATCTTGTACATGAGCATACTTATTTATTCTGTAGTTATGCATACCTAACTGGCTAACAATAAATTATAATATATTTACTTTATATTTTAGGTCTTTTTATCTTTAATATATAACCTATTAAGGAAATTTAACAAAATTGCTTTGCTGTAGTGTTATTTAGCTATTTTTCTTCTTTTTTAATTTTTCCAGCCGCTCAATTTAAAGACTTATCTGCTCATTTTACACTAAACAATTATAAAATTATTTTTTTGTAAATATTTGTTCTTTATTTTTGACAGCTTCATACAAATGCATATAATGTATTATCCTCTCTTAAACTCTTCACTCTCCTTCCAAAACCTATTCTTTTCCAAATTAGTTGCCTTCCCACACTTATGATTATTTTTTTTTCTATTTGGTCCACTGAATTTACCTAGGGTTATGTTCATGAGCATAGGTAGTTTTCCATACCACTTGAGAAAATACACCCCCCCCAAAACAAAACAAAACAAAACATCATCCAACAATAGCTCCTTGGGAAGAAGTGAAGTCCTATGTGCATCTTCTGCAATCATGAAGAAATTTCAAAGGACCCAGCCTCCTGTAACTTTGTGGAGATATAAATAGCTATAGTGTGTGTGTGGGGGGGGGGTGTCTAAAATGACAGGGACCAGTGCACACTGTATCTGAGAGGAACAGGATCCGAAAGTCTGAAATTGGTGCGTGGAGGGACAGCTGAAGCCAGAACGTCGACATTGAGGCTTCCTGGGCCAGAGGGGACAAGCCATGAGCTGGGACAGTTTGGATCCAGGTCACGCGAGGACTGAGAGTGGTGAATAATCAACCTCCCTGTATTTTCCCTTGCCCCAAGCACAGGTCTCCCTGCTCAGCAGAGGCAGCAGTGGTTCCCCCAAGCATGAGCCTCTAAGCTCAGTGACCGAAATGGCACAGGTGGGTCTTCCAGGACTGCTGCTGCAGCAGGGCAGAGGCTAGCCCAAGCAGAAGCCTCAGTGTTTGGTGACTGAGACAGCAGAGGCAGATACCCAAAATACAAGTCTCCTTGCCCACGCCAAACAGTGGACTCCACTGAACTGATGGATCTCCTACACAGTCATTTGCTCCTGTGGGCCAAATCTGAGAGTAGAGAATAGGGGGAAGCCCTGTGCTTTCCAGTTAGTCCTGTGAACAAGTGAGTGTGCCTCCAAGTGAGTGTCAAAGAGCACCAGATCCAGAGTCCCTCTAAGGTAGCAGCCAGACATTGTATCCCTCCCACCCACACCCCCACTGTGGGCAACATAGGGCTCCTTGGGACAGCTTTCTTCACACTGAAGCTCCTGTTCCGTGGGGTGGGTCTACCTGTGGAGTCGAGGAGGACAGTAGGACAGGCCTATAGGCCAATGAGGTAGTCAAGGCACCTAAGCATGCGCATTACACCCATGAATAGCACCAGCACCACCTCCTGCACTTAAGCTCCACCTTCTAGGCATTTGCATGCCCTATCACTCTGTTCCTCAAAGCACACTTCCACACACACACCTGCACTTGATCACATGCACCTGCAACCTTACTCCCTTAACTACATCTGAAACACCAACATTGACTCTCAAGCCTGTGTACCTCTCTCATCTTCTTGAAGAATACTTCCTGAAGAATTGCCCAAACAGGTGGAACCAGTATGAAGTACAGACTCCAGGAACAAAGAGCAATGGTTACAGATAAGTAGATGGATAGAGGTCAGCATAAGAACACATCCAACAAAAATCAGGACATCATGGCTTCACCAGCAATCCCAAAATCAATAGATATTTTAATTCATCAGAAACACGGGAAAAACGATTTCAAAGCTATGCTTATCCCGTTATTAGAGGCACATAAAGAGGAAACAAACAAAGCTCTCAAAGAAATACAGGCAAACAGCCAAAAAAAAAAAAAAAAAAAAAAAAAGAGGCACAAGTAGTGGCATATAGAGAAAAAGTGAACAACAACAACAACAAAAATAGAGGCCATCATGGAAATACAGGAATTCACATTCAAACAGATGAAGGAAATGGTGCAAGACATGAAAACAGATTAGAATCAGTAAAACACACACACACACACACACACACAGAGAGAGAGAGAGAGAGAGAGAGAGAGAGAGAGAGAGAGAGAGAACCCTGGAGCTGGAGAACTTAGAGAAAAGATCAGGAACCACAAAGCACCACCAACAGAATACAAGAGATGGAAGAGAGAATCTCAAGAGCAGAAGATAAATTAATACATCTCTCAAAGAAAAAGTAAATTCAGAAAAGTTCCAAACACAAAACATCCAGGAAATAAAGGACACCATGAAAAGAAGAACTATAAGAATGATAGGAATAGATGAAAAGGAAGATTCCAGGCTCCAAGGCGCAGAAAATATTTTCAAGAAAATCATAGAAGAAAATTTTCCCAACTTAAAGAAAGACGTCCTTTAACAAAAAGAGGCATACAGAACACCAAATAGACTAGACCAAAAAAGAAACTCCTCATGTCACATCATAGTCAAAACACTAAATCTACAGAACAAAGAAAAAATATTAAAACAGCAAGGGGAAAAAGGTCAAGTAACAAAGAAAGGTGGACCTATCAGAATCACACCAGATTTCTCATCAGAAACTATGAAAGCCAGAAGGGCCTGAGCAGATGTCATACAGATAATAAGAGACCACAGATGTCAACCCAAATTAATATACCCAGCAAAGTCATCAATCAACATAGATGGAGAAAACAAAACATTCCATGACAAAACTAAATTTAACAAGACCTACACAGCAACCCAGCCCTATAGAAGATACTGTAATGAAAACTCCAATCCAATGAAATCAACTACACCCAAGAAAACATAGGATATAGATAACTTCACAACAAAGAAGTAAAAGAAAGCAAGCATGGTAACAAAGTAACAGCACCAACTCCACAATAAAAGGAACTAACATTCATGGGTTACTATTATCTATCCACATCAAGGGATTCAACTCTCCAATAAAAAAGCACAGACTAATGAAATGGCTTCACCAGCAATCCCATCTGCTGCATCCAAGAAACACAACTCTGCAACAAAGATAAATGCTACTTCAGAGTAAAGGCCTAGGAAAATATTTTTCAGGCAAACTGACCCAGAAAACAAGTTGGGGTAGCTATCCTAATATCGAATAAAATAGACTTTCAAAATTAATCAAAAAAGATGAGGAGGGGCACTTCATTCTCATCAAAGGAAAAATCCACCAGGAGGACATCACAATCCTAAAGATCTATGCCCCCAAAACAAGGGGACTTTCATTTGTAAATGAAAAATTATTAAAGCTTAAATCACACATCGTTCCTAATACCAATACCTTAATAATCCAATACTCAATACTCAAGACTTTAATACTCCACTCTCACCAAGGGACAGAAGCTAAATAAATAGGGAAATAATGGAACCTACAGAGGTCCTAAATTAAATGGACCTAATAGATTTCTACAAAACTTTTCACCCAATTTCATGAACCTTCTTTTCAGCACTTCATGGAACCATTCTCAAAAACTGACCATATAGTCAGCCACAAAGCAAGCCTCAACAGATACAAGAAGATCAAAATAATCCCTTGTATCCTATAAGACCACCTAAAACTAGACCTCAACAACAACAGAAATAACAAAAAATCTACATACACATGGAAACTAAACAACTCTCTACTCAATGACAGCTTAGTCAGGGAAGAAATGAAAAAGAAATTAGAGACTTCCTAAAATTCAATGAAAATGAAGGTACAACTTACCTAAACTCATGGGACACAATGAAAGCAGTGCTAAGAGAAAAGGTCATACTATTAAATGCCTCCAGAAAGAAGTTTGATACCTCTCATACCAGCAACTTAAACACACACCTAAAAACCCTAGGGAAAAAAATAGTGGACACACCCAAAAGGAGTAAACTATTGGAAATAATCAAACTCAGACCTGAAATCAATTAATTAGAAACAAAGAAAGCAATTCAAAAAATCAATGACACCAAGAGCAGATTCTTTGAGAAAATCAATACAACAGACAAACCTTTAGCCAAACTAACTTAAAGGCAGAGGGAAAATATCCAAATCAGCATTATCAGAAAAGAAAAGGGGGACATAACAACAGACACTGAGGAAATCCAAACAATCATTAGGTCTTACTACAAAAGCCTATATGCCACGAAATTTGAAAATCTAAATGAAATGGACAGTTTTCTTGATAGCTTCCATTTACCAAAATTAAATCAAGATCAGGTAACTAGATTAGATAGTACTATATTCCCCAAGGAAATAGAAGCAGTCATCAAAAGTCTCCCTTCCAAACAAAGCCCAGGGCCAGATGGTTTCAGCACAAAATTCTACCAGACCTTCAAAAAGAGCTAACTCCAATTATCTTCAAACAATTCCGCAAAATAGAAACAGAAGGAACTTTACCAAACTCATTCTATGAAGCCACAGTTTCCTTCATACCTAGCCATACAAAGACCCAACAAAAAAAAGAGAACTTCAGACCTATCTCTCCTATAAACTTCGATGCAAAAATAATAAATAAAATATTTGCAAAATGAATCCAAGAATACATCAACGTTATCATCCAACATGACCAAGTAGGCTTCATCCCAGGAATGGAGGCGTAGTTCAATATATGTATATCCATCAATGGAATCCACCATATAAGCAAACTGAAGGAGAAAAACACATGATAATCTCCTTAGATGCAGAGAAAGCATTTAACAAAATCCAACACCTATTCATATTTAAAATCTTGGAGAAATCAGGGATACAAGGTACATACTTAAACATAGTAAAGACAATATACAGCAAGCCTATATCAAATTAAATTGAGAGAAACTTAAAATCAATCCCACTGAAATCAGGGACAAGCCATGGAAGCCCACTTTCTCAGTATCTCTTCAACATACTACTTGAAGTACTCACTAGAACAATAAGACAAATAAAGGCGATCAAGTGGATAAAATCAGAAAGGAAGAAGTCAAAATATCACTATTTTCAGATGATATGATAGTATACATGAGTGACTCCAAAAATTCAACCAGAGAACTCCTTCAGCTGATAAACACCTTCAGCAAAGTGGCTGGATACAATTTAACTTAAAAACAAAACATAGGTCTCCTGTATAGGAAAGACAAAAGTGCTGAGAAAGAAATTAAGGAAACAACACTCTTCAAAATAGCCACAAATAACATAAAGTACCTTGGTGTGACTCTAACAAAGCAAGAGAAACACCTGTTTGAAAAAAAAAAAACTAAACAAAAAGTTTCAAGTCTATGAAGAAAGAAATTGAAGAAGATATCAGAAGATGGAAAGATTTCCCATCATCATGGGTCAGTAGTATGAATATAGAGAAAATGGCCATCCTGCCAAAAGAAATCTACAGATTCAATGCAACTCCCATCAAAATACCAACACAATTTTTAAGACCTTGAAATAATAATTCTCAATTTCATATGAAAACAAAACAAAACAAAACAACAACAAAAAAAAAAAAACAGAATTGCTAAAACGATTCTGTACAACAGATCATCTGGAGGTATCTCCATCCCTGATCTCAAGCTGTACTACAGAGCAATAGTAATAAAAACTGCATGATACTGGCATAAAAAGAGAATGATAGAACAATGGAATAAAAAAGAAGACCTAGTAATAAACTCACACACCTACAGATACTTGATTTTTCACAAAGTAGCCAAAACCATACAATGGAAAAAAAGACAGCATCTTCAACAAATGGTGCTGGTCTAACTGGATGTCTACATGTAGGAAAACGCAAATATATCCATATTTATCACCCTGCACAAAACTAAAGTCCAAGTGGATCAAAGACCTCAACATAAAACCAAACATATTAAATCTGTTACAAGAAAAAGTGGTGAATAGCCTTGAACTTATTGGCATAGGAGCCAACTTCCTGAATAGAACAGCAACAGCACAGGCTCTAAGATCAACAATCAACAAATAGTACCTCAGTGGCTTCCATAGTAATGGGAGCAGGGACTGTCTCTGACATGGACTGATTGGCTTGCTTTTTTGACCACATTCCCCTGAAGGGGGAGCAGCCTTACCTGGCCACAGAGGAAGACAGTCCAGCCACACCTGAAGAGACCTGATAGACTAGGATCATAAGGAAGTGGAGGAAGACCTCCCCTATCAGTAGACTGGAGGAGGGTCATGGGTGGAGAAGGGAGAGGGACAGTAGGATTGGGAGGAGAGGAGGGAGGGAACTACAGGGGGGATACAATGTGAATAAACTGTAATTAAAATATATAAAAATAAATTAAAAAATAAATGGGACCTCATTAAAGTGAAAAGGTTCTGTAAAGTAAAGGACTGTCATCAGAACAAAACGACAGCCTATGGATTGGGAAAGGATCTTTACCAACCCTATATCTGACAGAGGGCTAAATCCAAAATACATGAAGAACTTAAGAAGTTAAACACCAACAAATACAGTAATCCAATTAAAAATGGGGTACAGAGCTAAACAGAGAATTATCAATAGAGGAATACTGAATGGTAGAGAAATACTTAAGGAAATGCTCACCCTTCTTAGTATTCAAAACAACCCTGTGGTTTCACCTTATACTCATCAGAATGGCTAAGATCAAAAACTCAAGTGACAATACATGCTAGAGAGGATTTGGAGAAAGGGGAACGCTCCTCCATTGCTGGCGGGAATGTAAACTTGTACAACCACTTTGGAAATCAATCTGGCGCTTTCTCGGAGAATTAGGAAGAGTGCTTCCTAAAGATCAAGCATTAGCACTCCTAGGCATATATCCAAAATATGCTCAAGTATACAGCATGGATATTTGCTCAACCATTTTTGTAGCACTTTTATTCATAATAGCTAGAATCTGGAAACAACCCAGATGTCACTCAACAAAGGAATGGATACAGAAATTGTGGTACATTTACACAATATAATACTACTCAGCAATTAAAAACAAGAAAATCATGAAATTTGCAGGCAAAAGGTGGGATCTAGGAAAGATCATCCTGAGTGAGGTATCCCAGAGGCAGAAAGACACACATGGTATATACTCACTTATAAGTGCATATTAGACATATAATACAGGATAAACATACTAAAATCTGTACACCTAATGAAGCCAAGCAAGAGGGAGGACCGTGAGTTAGATGATCAGTCCTCACTCAGAAATGCAAACAGGTTAGACATTGGAAGACAGAGAAAACAGGGAACAGGACAGGAGCCTACCACAGAGGGCCTCTGAAAGACTCTACCCAGCAAGGTATCAGAGCAGATGCTGAGACTAAGTCAAACTTTGAGCAGAGTGCAGGGAATCTTATGAAAGAAGGAGGAGATAGAAAGTCCTGGAGGGAACAGGAGCTCAACAAGGAGAACAACATAACCAAAATATCTGGGCACAGGTGTTTTTTCTAAGACTGATTTCCAACCAAAGACCATTCATAGACATAACCTAAAACCCTTGCACAGTTTTAGCCCATGGTAGCTCAGTGTCCAAGTGTCTTCCCTAGTAAGGGGAACACTGACTGTCTCTGACATGAACTCAGTGGCTGGCTCTTTGATCACCTCCCCCTCCTGGTGGAACAGCCTTACCAGGCCAGAGGAAGACAATGAAGCCAGACCTGATAGGCTAGGGTTAGAAGGAAGCAGAGGAGGACTTCCCCTATCAGGAGAATTGGAGGAGATGAGGGATGGAGGGTGGGATTAGGAAGGGATGAGGGAGGGGCCTACAGTTGGGATACAAAGTTAATAGCTGTAATTAATAAAACACAAAATTTTAAAAATCTGTAATGTGTTTCTGATTACAAATGATATATGTCCAGATGGCAATAATTCATAACATCCATTTCAATTCTCCAGTTTCTCCATCCTCCGTACCAATTTTTTCAAGATATTTCTTGGTTATTGAAGAAGGTGATGCAAGTATCTTGTTTATTGCCAATCACACAGTATCCATTTATTTTCAGCACATTCACTAGATATAAGTTTTAACTGTTACCCACTGAGTAAAGGAGCATCTCTGCCTAATTTCAATAGTAACTCCAAACAATGTGTACAAAAACAAACAGTGAGAAGAAAGGCAGTTTGCCAAACAGTGGAAAAGGAAGAATCCTTTAGCCAAGCTCCAGTTTGATCTCTCTATATTTTATAACCAAAGTATATGGTGTCTCCAGCAATACTGTAGTAGCATACAATTCTACTTAGCCAACCAAGAGCAATGGCAACAGCATGTATTGTTTTAGGAGACACTAGATGCTGTCTGGCCAACAATTCATTGGGCAGTGGCCTGCTCGTGAAATAAGGATTGTTGTTTTAAAAATGTATGATATCTGGCACCATTGAGACCAGGGTCCCTGGTCTTAAGCTCCTTTTATTTGTCTTCATATTTTTATTTTGCTTATAAAGTAGTAGAGTTCATGGCTGGGAGATGACTCACTTGGTAACGTGCTTAATGTGCAAGCATCAAGAACTGAGTTCAATCCCCAGAACCTACATAAAAAGCTGGTCTCAGTACAGCCAGCCCTAGGAGGATAAAGACAAGAGGGTGTTTGGGGCTTGTAAAAAAGAAAGAAAAATAAAGTAGTAGGTTTCTATATTGCTTTTCATGTATCTTTTGTTTTTGTTAGCCTCCTACACATCTTATCCCTCTCTTTCCCATGCCACATTTTAACTTTTTTATCTATCCCTCAAGACTTTCATATCCTGTGTATTTTATTACACCCCACTTAATGCCAGCTCCTGGCCTTTTGCTTCTTGATTCCTGGTCTCTATTGACTCTCACACTAATTTAATCACAGAAACCTAACATTCAAAGCTTGGGCTCTACATCACAGAGAACAGGCAACAGTAGTCATGCAAAACTACTGTGTGAATTACCTCTCTCAGTAGTTCCTAGTTCCATTTATCTTCCTTTTATTTTAAAAATTTCACTTTTTATAGCTCAACAAAATTCCATTGTGTTTTGGGTATACACCCAGGAGTTATATACCTGGGTTTTGAGGTAGAGCTATTCTCAGTTTTCTGAGAAATCACCACATTGATTTCCAAAGTGGTTGTGCAAGTTTCCACTCCCAGCAGCAATGGAGGAGGGTTCCCCTTTTACCACATCCTTGTCAGCTTTTGCCATTGTTTGAATTCTTGATCTTTGCCATTCAGATGAGTATCTGAATCTCATCTGGATGGAATCTCAGGTCATTTTGATTTGTGTATCCCTGATGACTAAGGACATTAAATATTTATTTAAGTGCTTCTCAGCCATTTCTATTGAGAATTCTGCTTAATGCTGCACCCTATTTTTTTTTTATTTTGGTTAACTGACATGTTGGTGTTTAATTTCTAAAATTCTTTGTGTGTTTTGGATATTAGCCCTCTCTCAGATGTTGGGTTCGTGAAGATCTTTTCCCAATCTATAGGCTGCAGTTTTCTTCTACTGACAGTGTCCTTTGCCTTACAGAATCTTTTTGGTTTCACGAGGTCCCATTTATTAAATGATAATCTTGGAGCCTGAGCTGTTGGTGCTCAGAAAGTTTTCTCCTATGATGGTGAGTACAAGCCTTTTCCCCACTTTCTCTTCTAATAGATTTAGTGTCTCTGGCTTTATGTTGAGGTCTTCGATCCACTTGGAATTAAATTTTGTGCAGGGTTATAAATATGAATCTGTTTGAATTCTTCTACATGCAGGCATTCCATTAGATCAGCACAATTTGTTGAAGATGCTTTCTTTTTCCATTGTGTGGTTTGGGGTTTGTTAGATGCTCTGCCATACAACATGAACAATGTTCATAGCAGCTTTATTTGTAATAGCCAGAAATTGGAAAAAACCTAGATGTCCCTCTAACAAAGAATGGTTAAGAAAATGTGGTACATTTACACAATGGATCTCTTTGAATTCTTCTACATGTAGACATCCAGTTATACCAGCACCATTTGTTGAAGATGCTTTCTTTTTCTATTATATGGTTTTGACTTTTTTAAATCCTCCACTGGACAACAAAAACTATCATCATAGCAGATTTATAGCCAGAAATTGGGAACAACCGAGATGTTCCTCAAATAAAGAATGGATAAAGAAAACACAGTACAATTTATACAATGGAGTATTACTTGGCTATTAAAAACAAAGAAATGATGAAATGTGCAAGCAAATGGATAGAAATAAAAAAGATTATCCTGAGTAAGGTAACCTAGATCTGAAAAGACACACATGGCATATACTCAGATATTAGCCATAGTGTACAAGATAACCATATTACAATTTACAGACTCAAAAAGATAAGTAACGAGGAAGACCCATAGAAGGATATTTAAATCTCACTCAGACTCAGAAAGGGAAATAAAATGGACAGTTGAAGTAGTTGAAGAGGACTCAGAGTAGAAGAATAAGTGTATAAAGAGAAATGAGGGTGGAGATCAGACATAGAGGGGGCAGGAGGACAAAGGGCCTGTACCCAGAAGAGAAACTGTGGGTGGGAGCATCTCTGTGACAAGCCAGAGACCTACAACAGGGTAAGCTCCTGAAAGAATATGAGGTGACTCTAGCTGAGACTCCTACTAGCAGGGGTAACAGAGCCTGAAGAGCTCACCCTTTAACTAGACAGAACTCCTAGTGGAGGGAGGGGAACACCAACCTACCCACAAAACTTCAACCCAAAATTTATCCTGCCTACAAGATTGGCAGGGATAAAGATAGAGCAGATTAAGGGAATGTCCAACTAATGCGTAGCCCAACCTGAAATCCACCCCATAAGAGAGAGCCCACCCGACACTATTAACGATATTCTATGTTTGCAGTTGAGAGCTTAGCACAGCTGTCATCTGAGAGGATTCACCCAACAGTGGATCAAAACAGATGCTGGTGATCAAAACCAAACATTGGGCTGAGCGCAGGGAGTCTTGTTGACGATTTGAGCAAAGAAGAGAAGGACATGGGGGTGACAGGAGCTCCAGAAAAAGATCAACAGAGCCATATGACCTGGGCTCAGGGGGGCCTGTGAAGATTGAAGCACCAACCAAGGACCATGCATGAACTAGACCTAGGCCCCTTACAAAAGCTATCCAACAGATAGCTTGGCCATCCAGTGGGTCCCCAAGGAATGACAGAAGATGCTGTCTTTGACATGGACATTATTGCCCGTTTTTGATCACTTCCCCTGGTGGGGCAGCCTCTCCAGGCTGTGTCTGGTCCTGATGGCACTTGATGTGCTGGTGTAGGTTGGTGGAAGGGGGTCTTCTTCTTTGAGGAGTAGGGGAGGGAGGATAGGGGAAAGAGGGAGGGAGGGTGGGACTGGGAGGAGAGGAAAGAAAGCCTATGAGCAGGATGTAAAGGGAATATTAAAATAGATTATAATTTCAAAAGAAGAAAATCATTGTTGTACTAAATTTTTATTTATTATTTATTCATCAGTTGATGAACATTTTAGTTGATTCCATTTCCTGGTTATGGTGACTAGAGAAATTTGCATCTCCCTGATGAGCATGATATTGAACAATTTTAAAATTTCTTAGTCAGCTCCACATTCCATTTTTCTTCTATAAATTAATCATCTGTCACATATATGGGTTGAATTTTTCCCTCAATTCTGTAGGCTCTGTCTTCATTTAGTTGACTATTTCTTTTGCTGTCATTCTTTACTAAAGTTTTAAAATTATAATATTTTAAAAATCACCCATGTACATCATATCAAGATCAAATCTAAAGAACATGATATATTAGGAAAGTCTAATTTCTACCTGTGTTTTCCTTCTATTTGCTTAATTGTACGTTCATGTTTTTCAATAGTATTTTATAAATTTCCTCATTTAATATTTTGCACAATTTTCTTAATATTTATATTTTTGGTGTCAAGGTCACCTCTCCTCTTTTTACTATTTTCCCGACAACCTAGTTAAAATGTCTGAAGACTCATGCTTTTCTGTGAATTTATTATGAGTTACAAATATTTCAATTTTATTTCATTTTATGATAGGCAGGCATTTATTCTTTTTGAATTTCTAGTTAATCATATTATCATCAAGTAAGAATGAATTTATGTCTTCATTTTCAGCTCTCAGGCTTTAATTGCATTTTTATCTAATTTCATTGCTTATAATTCCAACATAATGATGGAAAGTTCTGAGTAGAGTGCCTTTAAATTTTCCCCAACTTCAGAAGAAAAAATCTTTATTCTTCAGTTTAAAATCATATAAGGATTTGGGTTGTTATACCTACAAGTGGGTTCCACTGTAATAGGAACAGGGACTGCCTCTGACATGAACTGATTGGCCTGCTCTTTAATTACCTCCCCCGGAGGGGGAAGCAGCATTACCAGGCCACAGAAGAAGACAATGCAGCCACTCTTGATGAGACCTAATTGACTAGGATCAGAAGGGAGGAAAAGAAGACCTCCCCTATCAGTGGAGTTGGGGAGGGGCATGCATGCAGAGGGTGGAGGAAGGGAGGGATTGGGACTGGAGGAGGGAGGGAACCACAGGGGAGATACAAAGTGAATAAAGTGTAATTAATAAAGATTTTTTAAAAAAAGAAGAATATAAGAATAAATTATTTTGTTAATGATTTAAAATAAACTTAATTATTTAAATATAAATATTTATGAAACAGGGTCTAACGGAGTTTCATCGGCCAATGCCTCACTGGATCTTCCAGGCTTACTATAAGGCCTGCCTTGGCTTCCTGAGTTCTGAGATTAAAGGTGTGTGTTACCATAACTAACTTTTAACAACATATTTTAACAATTTTCAAGTAAGTATATTGTATAAGCTTATAATGATCCAAAAATTACAATGAAACCATTCACACACACACACATATACACATATATTCTGGGGAAATGGGATAATAATTTTTTGTGCTTTGAAATGTGTTATGTATTCCCGCCAATGAAGTTATATGAGATTTTAAAATATAAGATATAGCTATTATTTTTTCATGGCTCATGTACATCAAAGCCATAGTCTATGTCCAAACTACAACAGAATCTCAGCAAATGTTATATTAACAGAAAAAAAATGATGGCTATATATGTGTGTCTTTTTTTTTCTATATTTATAAATATTTACAACATGATTTATTTTAATGAGATGTTTCTGTTAACCTTTACCATTTTTGCATATATGTAATTGCATATATATATTTATATATGAGCTGTTGCTTTTAAAAGCACATCATTATAAAAATGCAGTTTATACATAATAAAAGTTGCACAGAAAAATTGTACAATTATAGAATTGTACAATCATGTTAAAAGTTTGGAACAGTTTTCCTCCAGATAGAAAGCACATACCAGTTAGCAACTACTTCCTGTTAGCCTCCAATTCCTGGAAACAACTAATCTTCACTTTGTTTCTGTAGCAGACATATGCTATCAATGTACCAATACAATGTGCACTCACTGTGCTGCCTTCCTTTACTTAGTGAACAAGGCTCATGTCATGCATTAGAACTTCATTCTATGTATTGACAAATAGCATTCTCCATTGTAAGGATATAGCACACTGATATGTCCATCCATCAAGCAAAGGAAATGTGGTTTGCCTTGCCTTGATTCTTTGACAATTAATTACTAATAGTGCTGTTAAGAATATCCATATGTAAAGTTTGGTTCATGTTTTCACTCTTTAGAAATTATACCTCTATCTACCTCTCTCTCTCTCTCTCTCTCTCTCTATATATATATATATATATATATAATATATATTATTATATATATTATATAGTTATATAGTTATGTATATATGAGGAATATTGCTAGATTATATGATCCTGTCAATGCTTGGCATTTAAGGAGCTGTGAAATATTTTTCAAAGGAATCCCATCATTTTTTCACTCCCATTAGAAATACATAACTATTCTAGCCTTTTTTAAAATGTACTATCTTATTGAAATATGAATGACATCTAATTGAGGTTTTGTTTCTTATTTCCATCAGTTAATTATGTTGCAGATGAGTTCATGTGACTTCTGACCACTTGGTTTATTCTTAGAAGAACATAGAAGTTGTGTGTCTTTTTTTGTCTAGTGTTGTTAAGTCTTTCATACACTTTAGGTCTCAATCCTTCATTATACAGATTATTTGTTAATATTTCTTTCTGTTTATTTTTGGTTTTAATTTTCCTGAAAAATAATTTACAGGTTTTTTTTTAATTTGTATGAAGTTCAGTTCACTACTTTTTGTATATCTTGACCTTTGGTGATTTAATACAAAAGGGCTTGTCTAATCCCAGAGTCATGAAGTTTCATGTCATTGCAGGGAGATGTGGTAACTCAGGACTGGAATCCTAGCACTCAAGAGGCTGAAGGACTCTATCTCAAATCACACTTGAATTAAGTTAATAAAATTTGTAAATGTACCACAATTTATGTATCCATTCCTCAGTTTAGGGATCTCTAGGTTGTTTCCAGATTCTGGCTATTAAAAATAAAGCTGCTATGAACATAGTTGAGCAAATGTCCTTGTTGTATACTTGAGCATCTTTTGGATATATGCCCAGGAGTGTTATAGCTGGATCTTGAGGTTTCACAAGTCTTAATTTTCTAAGAAAGTGCCAGATTGATTTCCAAAGTGGTTGTACAAGTTTACATTATCACCAGCAATGGAGGAGGGTTCCCCTTTATCCACATCATTTCCAGCATGTGTTGTCAATTGTGTTTTTTATCTTAGCCATTCTGATGGGTGTAAGGTGAAACCTTAGGGTTGTTTTGACTTCCCTTTCCATGATGACTAAGGATGTTGAATATTTCTTTAAGTCTTTCTGCGCCATTTGATATTCCTCACTGGAGAACTGAATTCTCTGTTTAACTCTGTACCCAATTTTTAAAATGTATTACTGGTTTGTTGGTGTTTAACTTTTTGGGTTCTTTCTGTATTCTGGATATTAGCCTTC
Source organism: Psammomys obesus (assembly GCF_907164565.1). Classification (NCBI taxonomy): domain Eukaryota; kingdom Metazoa; phylum Chordata; class Mammalia; order Rodentia; family Muridae; genus Psammomys; species Psammomys obesus. The sequence continues at coordinate 15,944,160 of NW_026596046.1, forward strand.
TGTCAGATGTAGGTTTTGGTGAAAATAAAAACAAGGAAACATGAAATTTGCAGGCAAATAAATGGAACTAGAAAATATCATCCTGAGTGAGGTATCCCAGAAGCAGAAAGACACACATGGCATACACTCACTTTTAAGTGGATATTAGACATATAATATAGGATAAACATACTAAAATCTATGGTCCTAAAGAAGCTAGACAACAAGGAAGACCTTAGGGAAGATGCTTAATCCTCATTCAGAAGGGCAAACGGGATAGAAACTGTAATTAGAAGACAGGGAACAGGACAACAGCCTTCCACAGAGGGTCTCTACCCAGCAGGGTATTGAAGTAGATGCTGAGACTCATAGGCAGACTTTGGGCAGAGTGCAGGGAATCTTGTAGAAGAAGGGGGAGATAGAAAGACCTGGAGGAGACAGGAGCTCCACAGGGAGACCCACAGAGCCCAAACATCTAGGCCCAGGAGGGGCTGGCAGAGACTGATGATTCAACCAACCAAGAACCAAGTATGGTGAAGACCTAGATCCTCTGCTAAGACTTAGCCCATGGTCAGTTCAGTCTCTATGGGGGTCTCCTAATAAGGGGAGCAGGGGCAGTCTCTGGCATGAACTCGATTGCCTGCTCTTTGATTACCTCCCCCTGGTGAGGTAGCTTTGCTAGGCCACAGAGAAAGAGGATCTAGACAGTCCTGGAGAGATCTGGTAGGCTTGGGTCAGATTGTAGGGGAAAAGTACCTCCCCTACAAGTGGACTAGGGGAGGGACATAGTGGGGGAAGAAGGACAGAGAGTTGGACTGGGGGAAGATGAGGGCGGGTCTACAGTCATGATACAAAGTGCATAAATTTTAATAAATAATAATGATAGACTATAGGACAAGAAATAATAAAATATAAAAGTTTTAAAAATTTACACATATTTCTCCTAGATGTTTAATAGACTTTTAAAATATATATTTAGGTCCATGATCTATGTTTTACTGAATATTTTATATTATGTTCAGGAAAACACCGAAGTTAGTTTTCCTACTTTTCTGTTGCTGCAGATTGAACCCAGGGCCTTTACATGCTGTTCAACCATTCTGCCTCCCAGCTACCACATTTGTCTCCCTCAGATGATGATGATGATGCTGATCATGATTGCAGTGAATACCCAGCAATTTTAATTTCTTTTCTTAAATTTGTTTCCAAGACAGGATTTTTCTGTGTAGCCTTTGCTGTCCTGGACTTGCTTTGTAGAGCAGAATGGACTCAAACTCACAGAGATTGATCTGCCTCTGCCTCTGTCTCCCTGAGTGCTGGGATTACAGGCATGTGCCACTGTGCCCGGCTGTAATATTAATTTCTTGAATAGTAAAACCTCCCATTCTTTCCTACACTGCCTTGTCCTTGACTACAGAGGGAAAAATGCAAAATAATAAACTGATTTTTTTAGGCTCTCAATTCTGTTGTTTCATTCTATGTTTATTTTAATACATGCATTTATTAAAGCTGTGTACAATATATTTTGAAATCAAGAAGTTTGAATTCTCTAACTTTGTTCTTCCTTTTCCAACATCTTTTCTCTGTCCTGAATCCCTAATGTCACCCGAATGGCTTTGCCTTTGGAATTTGAAATGAATGGAGATTCCTAATTCTCATATTTGATTTGTTAGAACAGTCTCTTCAGCTCATCTGATCCTATTGAGAAACCATCATAAACTCTTTCTCCTTCCTACTGCTTATTAAAACACTATCTTCATTTTTATTCCCTCTTTTGCATCACCAGAATATAAAATCATTGCTAAACAACGGCTGAGAGCACATGAGTCTTTGTAACATTCCTGACTTCAATAAGAATTATTTTAAAGGCATGCTCGTAATTATGATGATAGCTATTAAATTTAAATAAGGCTCTTGATCAAACTCTTCCTGATTCATAGTGATCTTTTGATCAGGAATGCATATAGGGTTTGGTTAAATATCTCGGTCTTCATTTTCCTAACTATGAAACTAGGAATTTGAGGTGAGATTGAATTAATGTCCAGTTGAATAAATTATGGATTTGTGGCTAAAGATAATTCATTTATTTTTCTTCTTTAGCTTTTCTAAGCTCTGCTGAGATACTGAATCTCTTAAGTAATATTTTCAAGCTCAAATTTTTTATTTATGAATTGTTGTGGATAATTATATTTACCCCCATAATGTTTTTTATTAAAGCTAATAAATGTAAAATTGATACAAATTAAATCACCGAGAGATCAAATTTTGTTTATTTTGATACCTACAAAGAGTTTCCCTCTCTAAAATGCAATAGATGCTCTGTATTTTTTCTTATTGTTGCTTTAGTGTTTTTTGTTTTTTTTTTTGTTTTTGTTTTTGTCAGTCTTGATATAATGACATAAGAAAATGGACTGCTAAGTGTTCTAACTTGAAGGAAATTAAAGTTTTGACTTCAACCTGTATATGTATACACACATGTTTACATTTGTAGCTTTTACACGTGTGTATAGGTATTTGAGAGCACATGTGTGCAAGATATAAGTAAATCCATCTTGATCTGAGCTGGGAACTTCCTCCTTCATACCTATCTTTCAGAGGATTAAAAGATCCTGTGTAAAGTGATGTGGTAGACAGGGCCATTAATGATTCTACCCATCGGTGGACCTTAACAACTACAATAATTACTTCTCAGGAAACTATGTCTACTGGTACAATAATGGCACAACTGTTTATGGGAATAAATAACAGCTCTCTGGATCTGGAGCCCAATTCTTGCCTGGTACTATAACCCTGATTAAAAAGTCATGGCTGAGAAGAGCTGAGGTCATAAAGAGTAACATACTACTGCTTAAATAAATTAGTATAATGCCACACTTTCTTCTAGATAATTATCTTCATATCTCTAGCCTTAATTCTACTGAATATCTAAATGATAAAAGCTTCTCTTTGCCATAGATTGCAGAATGCCAAAACTCTTGGCTGCTCAAGGTGCTGAGAATAAGTAAAAGTTGAGTGCTCAGCATGAATAGGCATGTGCCACTCTGTCTAAGGCTCAGCTAACAGTGGAAGAGTGAGTGGTAAGAAAGTGAGAGCACAATGTTATTTTCCAGGTGTGACAAATCCATTGCTATTATAATATGAAAACATCTAAGCTTAGTTCTCCTGGGATCCTGAGTACACACACACACACACACACACACACACACACACACACACACACGAAGCAAGCCTATCCTCATCCCAAACTCAGGAACAACTGTCTCATCATGTGATTGTTCCTTCCACATGTTTTCCTACCATGATGCCATGTGACTTACCTAAAGGAACCATAGCCAGCTCCAAGGACTTATCAGAGGCATGTTCTCAAACCTTCAAAGTTCTGAGCTACATCGTAGCTGGCATTTGCTTGCTACTTTGTGGCGTCCTAAGCCTCTTCAACCCTCCTCTACCCTTATTCCACCCTGCCAACCCCTCAACACTAGGTAGGAGAGAAAGGCTAGAGAGGAAATGGTTGCCATTATCATTAAACTACTTCCTCCGGATTAAGGACATTGATTTTTTTTTGGGGGGGGCAGGGTTGATCTTTGCCAACAAGATATTCAATTTCTTCTCCCCCTTTTGTGCATGACCACTTGACAAACTACAACCAACAGAAACAGCAGCAGCAGCACTAGGAGCAGCAGCAGCCACTCTTGGGGCTCCAAGATTTCCCAGAATTGCAAATGTGATACATTTGTAGAAACTACCTGCAGCTGGCAAAATCATGACCCTGATAGATGATGAGACAAATCACAGTCAGCTGATGTGGACAATCTGAATCAGCCCTATATTCCACACCTGGGATCAAAGCAAAACTATATTTCCATAATATTTGTGGTTTAAAATAAACTAAAAATTCTCACTACACTACATAAACCTCTTTTATTTATATAAATTGTTCAGTTCCAAGTACTTTTGTAATAGTAATACAAAAAAACTAATAATCTTCATGTTTTAATTCCAAAATTGTACTTCTACCAAACAGATATGCTATGCGGTAATGAGTATAATTCAACAACAAAATTGATATAGGTTTTTGTGTGGTAGTCTCACAAACCAACATAAAAATCAAGTGAATGTTCCACATGGATTCTGAGATTTCTAAGTTGCTAGGTGTTATGTAGCGATTTCCTCTGAAATGAAACTCACCCTCCAGGAAGATATATGATTATTACGAAGTAAGCAGTGCACAGGAAGGAGAACTGTCCCCACCTGCCTCGGCAAAGCTGCAAAGCAGGTCCTCGTGATGTGTGTGTAAGAGACGTGGAGGGCTGAATAACTCAGCTACCACACAAGCCCAGATCCAGGGCTTTGAATTGGCCCACCTCAACATCACCCCATCTATGAACTTCTGGAGCATGTGAAGGGGTAAGTCCTGCAGAACCAAAGCTGCAGAATCTCCACTACACAGAAAAACAACAGGATATGCAAGAGGACTACAGGAAAGGACCCAGTATTAATAGTATAGGAGAAGCCAGAGGCCTCAATCCAGACCGATGATTCATTGCAATCAACACTTACAAGTAGTTCTGTTTGAACAAAAAGTTATAAAATAACATACCAAGATACACCACAGCCTACACAATGAAACTTTTGGTTTGTTGTTGTTGTTGTTGTTTTGTTTTGTTTTTGGCGGGGAAGTATTTTTTATTTATTTTTACTTTTGTTTTATTTGGGGTGGCAGGTTGTGAGGGTGGAGAACAGATATGGGGGGATGGGGAGATGAGGGGTATTAGGATGCATGAGGTGAAATTTACCAAGAATCAATAAAAAGATTTTAAAAAGAGTAGTAAATAATACACAAGGTTCAGGAAGTAAAACAAACAAACAAAACAAAACAAAACAAAAACCCTCAGAAGTCCCAGGAAGGTCCTGAAATATATGAGATCCACACAGACCCTCCCTTGTGTTAAATAGGCAGTAGCAATGCTGACTCTAAGAAGCTGCATTATCTGCAAGTCATGTCAGAAATCCAGGGATATTACTTTCTGTTGCATGTTTGCCCAATGCTGAGCTGGCCTATTTGGTAATACTGCTAAGACTGAGTCATCGATTCGCCTGAAAATAACCCCTCACCCACACATTTGTAAATAGCCCTATTAAACTTGCTGGTTCACTGAGCTACATTTACATGAGATCATTTCAGCGGTCTGTTCTTGAAGTCCTATCTGGGGTGAATAGACATTTGCTCATGCCTCTCTAGGGAGAGTGACAACAAAAGAAATAGTAGTCACGATTAATTCAATATTAGACAAAAACCATCACTATCCAGTCTACAACATCACTGTGACTTGTTTATCTGACTATTTCTATAGTCTTACACATATTCAACTCTTAAAGCAATTAATAAACTCATGCTATAAATGTAATGACCCGTGTACATGTTTCATGTCTCTCACTAGAGTGAAACATCCTTGGGTCAAGCAGTGTGAGATATCCAAATTAGCATCTTTTACATATGTATAGCATGACATAGGTATGGAAGTATGAATAAAGAGAGTGGATTATTCAGCAAATTAACAATGTCATAAACCACTTTCCTATTTGCATTGGTTATTTTTTTGCATCACTGTGACCACAATACCTGACAGAAACAAAGGTCTATCTTAGCTCATAGTTTCTGAGCCTCTCAGCCCATCCCAGGGAGGAAGGCAGGAAGTGGTACATAGATGGGAATGTCTGGTGTTGACTCTTCATGATACTGCAGCCAAGGAAGTAGAGAGCTCATCTCCACTGACTCAGTGCTATTAGTGAAGCTCCCATCCGGAAAAGTTTCAGAACAATTGTCCGAATTAGCCCCATCAGTTGAGGGGCTAATCAGAACAAGAGCAGGTGTGTGTGTGTGGGGGGAACATTTCATATTTAGAGTTTATATCCAAAACATAGCACTGCTTTAACTAGTACATATCCTTTCCTATGATCGAACCATAAAAAACTCACATGTCAGTAGCTACTCAAAGAGCCAAGTTGCCCAACATGTACCTTTGATACCATATTCTCTAATTCAAATGCATTCTGAGCACTTTACTATGAATTGGCTTTTCAAAGTTTATCTGATTATGCTATACTAGAAAAACTGTACAAAGACTGAAACATTATGTATTATATATCCACATGTGTTTATTTTAGCTTTATTCAAGTTAGGTACCTTTTATTCCTAGACTTTACAGTTTACTGGTCCATCACGAGCAACTAGTTCCCAGACAGGATAGTGTGGGAGGCTCTTCAGGTGCCATAGGAGAACTGATTATTGGAGGCCTGCTGCTCATTTTCATTTTTCCCCAGACACCTAAGTGCCCTCAGATCCCACCACAGTTTATCCTAAAGCATGTTCATCAGTGCGTTTACAGAAGTTCTAATTAATTCTTTGTAATTGCATAGTATTTTCTCCTTTCGTTTCTCACCGCTGTCCCTGCCATGGAAACAAGATGTTCCATCTCTGGAGACTGCCCTGGTAAAAGCCTATTAATAAATAATTAAGTTTGGAGGTTCCTGCAGTGGTGAATCATGATGGGAGATCACGTGGGAGCCATCACCATGGCAACTTACCAACAGGAATTGAGCTGCTCTGTTTCTCTTCTTTGCATGACACGAGTGGGGCAAAAACACAGATTAAAGGGATGTTTGGTGTTTGGGTTTTTTTTTGTTTGTTTTTGTTTTTGTTTTGTGTTTTCCAGTGTATTTTTCTTTCATTGAAAACATCTGTCACTAACTTTAGAATTTAAAAGAGACACATGATAGTAGTGTGGCGGATGCCATCAACAGCTGTGAAAAACCCTCCCACCTCTTGTCCCCATCTCCAGCTCATATCCTCGTGTAGAATGGTTTCTGTACTCACCCAAGCCCTGTCATACGTGACTATGATGTGGTTGTTTGAGTGAGTACTGTCCCCCATAGGCTCACGTATTTGAGCACCTTGTCCCCAGCTGGTTGCACGGTTTGTGGAAGTTACGGATCTTCTAGTATGTGACTACTTGCTAAACTTAGCATGTCACTCGGAGTGGGCTTGGGCAGTTAGTTCCAAGCTTGACCCAGATTCCAGATGGATCTGTTGGATTGCTGTATGGTCTGATGTAATCTGAGCTTCCTACTCTTACCCCTCTGCCATGCTTCCCTTGCATTATCTATCTGCACTCATATTTCCAAATAATCTCATCCTTCTATAGATTGCTTTTGAAAGTAGTATTTTATAGCAGCAGCAACAACAAAAGTAACCAATACATATCCTCTCTGTGAGCTGCTCACCAGGTTTTTCTGCTTGCTATACCTCTAGCTACCACCTCACCGTTCTTTACTAACTTTTTGTATTCTCACACATTAACTGCTGTACTCAAAGTAAAAATAATTTGAAATGAGAAGCACATGACTTTAAGGGTGAAGCAGATTTGGCCAATGAGAGAAATGAAGATGACTAGTCAGAGGGCAGACAGGGGGAAGGAGGATGTTGGCTATCTCTGCTCTACAGTTTTTGAACTGTAGAAGGTGATGATTCTCTCCAGAGAAGGATTTTAGGTTGTCACCCAGCTTGGATATCTTATTAGAAGCCCTCCCCCTACTCCTTTGCTTTATGAGACCTGACCATTGCTGTGAAAGGTGGTCTTCACTAAAACCTCCTAATTTTAATTAAACTCTGTCTCCTACTAGACAAGACAGAAATGGCTACAAATATTATGTTCTCTCTTATGGTTTGTTAACGTGAAGAATGAAACTACAATTTTAGGGCTATTGGGAAGGTCAGCTGAGGTCAGTTGGGATATGGATATAATTTCAGGCAACCATAGCTCCCATTCTCTGCCTTTTCCATCTTGCAATGTCATCACTCAGAACAATATTCTTAATGAAGCATCTTAATTATAATGTCTTACCACTTACTTGACAACTATTCCAGAACTTTTCCCCAGAGTGCTCTAACATCTAGAGTCACAATCATAGGCAGGCCTAAGCAGATTACAAGGCAACTCTGAAGTATAAAATAGTCATGTGTGAATTTGGAAATATGTCTATACGAGAAATCCTGGAAGGTGTGTGGCAAGTCTCAAATAAATCACTGCCTCCTGAGCAGAGCCATCATCACAGTGGAACTCCTCAGCTCCATCCATGGAAGACAGAGCCAGCTCCTCACAGCTGAATTCTCTTCAGGCTCCTGTTTCTTATTCCTTTTGAGATATGATTTTATAGACACCATTAATTTTCCGGCCTATACTCTAGACATTGCTTTCATATTATTTGTGTCATATCAGCATGTTTAAATCTTATGGGAGAGGACAAATTCAAAGAAAAAAAATGACCTTCCTAAGATCTAAGTTTTTTCTTTCTTTCTATCTCCAAGGATATTTCATTCCCTTCTTTGGGGGGGCAACCTCTTGTCTTCTCTTCCTGCCATCTGGACATTCTACTTTATTGTTGGGTCTTAGAAACTTATCAAGGATGTGTTCTTTGCTGGGCAGGACTTCCATCCAACTGATCCTTCCTTTATCCACATGTCTGCACTTATTTCTAATTCATTCTCACATCTCAGTGTTATCTGTGATTTCTGAAATCTTCTATTGGCCCCATCCTTGTTAGCTACTGTATGCTCTACAAACAGCTTGACTGATGGGTTTCACTTAAAGTAATGGGCCTTTACCCCAGATAAATGCTTAGAAGAAGCAGATGAAATTTTACTTCCCTGAAATGCAATGCATGTAAATCAGATTAATTGTCTCCTGGCCATGGGAACATACTGGATCTCATTTCCTGCCTAAGTCACAGGGACTTGCAGGTTAACTTTTGGCAGGTAAAGTGGCTAGGACCAGCCATTTGTCACCAATAACTGCACTGGAAACAGAGCAGATTGATAATCTTGACAAGTAGGCTGTGCTTTGCTTTCCAGTAAAGAAAATTCCAGTAACTTGGCCCCTTTATTCAATTCCTCTCTTGTCTACTATACAAAAGTTTCCATATGTGAACACAGAAAATACAAAGGGGCTCTTTTTCTTCTCCTGTTCCTCCAGTAAAAATCAAGGTCATCTAATTTCAGTGTCTTCTATAAATTCTTCAATTTTCCAACAAGAAATTTCACAGATCTCCACCAGTCTTAACTTCTTTTAAAGCTTATTAAGCCTTCTTTCACAACAGATAAAATCACATCAGGGCGATTTTGTTACTAAAAATAGAAAATCAGATATTAACAAAAATAATTATAACTCTTATTAATAGAAGCTTCATTTATAATAGCCCGCAACTAGAAATGTTCACATGTCCATCAACAGATAATTGGATGAACAAGTTGTGATGGTACCCATATGAAATATGAAATATTTTCTATAATAATGGCACCAACTATTCATGTGGAAAAGTGAATGATCCAAAAGTAATTATGCTAAGTGATAGAAGCCAGATTGAAAAGGTGCTATTGGTGAAACTTCACATGGATGATATTCTAGAATGTGTGAATGGTTTGCTAGAGCCAGAAAGCAGGCTAGCCATTGCCTGGGATTGGGCTTGCTTGGAGTGCAGCCATGCATATGGAGAACGACAGGAGAGGAAAGGAAGGGTTTGAGGTATGTGGATATATAATCTAAGTTGTGCTGTTAGCTTCAAAGTTGTATACATGTGCAAAAGGTAACTGCACTGTATGCTTCAGATATATGCAGTTTACTAAAGATTAACTATGTCTTAATTTAGAACAGTTTCAAAGCAAATTTATAGTCAGAATACCAATATTAAAACTTTGGCTCAAAATTCCCAAAGTGTGTGTTCCCAAAATGTGTAATACTGGCAATTTACCAAATTTCTGTATTTATGTCTGTGTTCCCTTGATTGTGAAAGAAAAATAAAATGAGTTTGAGGTGTGGAGATTTTGTTAATCTGAACTTGTTGACCATGTGAAACACTTGAAACGCTGTCTAACATGTATTCAGTACTCCAAGAAGTCAGGTACTTTCCTACCTGTTATGTGTCTGGAGTTTACAACCCATTTAACCTCCAAAAAAATCCAACAATGTACTTAATGTTCATCATATCCACTCAGAATTGATTTATTCTGTCACACTGCAAATTAAAAAGCTATAATTGCTTTTATTGATTGTCCTCTTGTCTCTCCAATAAGGCATAATGCAGCCCAAGCCTGAGAATAGTCCTTCTCATGTACTCTCTGCAGATGTAACAGGAAAAGGTAGAAAGAGCACCGAGAAAAGAAGGATCCAGTCAAGGTAAATGGGTGTCTTCTCACTGTTTTATGCTCCCACCTCTGATGTCGGTTACTGAAATTCAGATGGCGTACATTTTCTATAAAATCCACAGTGTCTCTCATTTGGGTGACTCCTTCAATTTCCATTTTGTGGGCTTACATGTCTTATAGGTTCTCCTTCCTACAGCAAGGTAAGATAACAAGGTTCCATGATAAAGCTGGACATTCAAAGGGGTTAAATCTTGCCTTTTAATAATTAGTACATTTCAGTTGTTGCAATCACAGTGGTAAGGTAATCCTCTGCTTTGGGTCCTCACCAGTGCTTTTGTTTCATGACCTGGTAGCCCTAGGCTTCGCTCCATGTTTCCATCTCTAGTCTTTTATCGTGACTCTTTTACCATGTTTAACTTGTGACTGGTCCTAAAGAAGGTCCTAGAGGGTGTCAAGAGCCTCATCAACTCAATGACTTCATCGATGAGCTCAGCTCATTGAGAGTGTGAGCCTGCAGAACACGGACTCTCTCTCGTGTCTCCTTTGATACAGCTCACCCTGAGCTCTGAAGGCTCTGACAGATAACATGTCTATAGATGACTGGCCACAAGCATGTCCTTCATCAGAATGTCCGAAATACTAAAATGCAGCGGTAGGTACACACTGCACTAAGAGAAGAAGATAATAGCATTCCTTATCATTAGTATTTGACATGAAACCAAGAGAAAATTGCAGAGTACAAAATGAAGTAAATGGATTTAGATGTTGAGCATCTTGAAATTCCTGAGTAAGAGTACAGCTATCTAGTAAATCTGGTAATTCAGCGCATAGATGCTGAGACCTTTATCATATTGGAAAGGCTATGTAATTTCATGTGCAAAGGTTTAGTGAAGTTTTGTGTAAGTAGAGAATTTGAAATTGGAAACAATAAATTTTCCCAAACAAATAATGTTGAAAAAGAGAGAAAGCAGTTACAAAAGGAATAAAGGAGCAAGTTCAACTTGCCTTTTCTTTCACTGAAGATACTCCACTGACTCCTACAGTAACATTAAGTAAGTCTCCCGAGATACCACTTGTTTTAAAGTATAAAATTGCTGAAGTCACTTAAATAGTTAAATAGTTCACTTAAATTACTATTTAGTTCCTAAGATCAAAGATGAAGAAGAGTCTTAAGCATTGATAGCATCTGAAAACATGAAGCCCTTGAGGACTGCTTTTGAAATACCAGAATATTCTAAAGTCTTTTCTGTTACCGAATTTATATCTTAGTACATATGTAGATATCTTCTGTAAAAAACTTATTTCTTCCTCCCTCCGTTTTTTAAAATGTGTTTTAAAAATCCGAAGTAAAAACTGGTCTTGTTAACATAAACATTTCAGCCTTAAAAATGAATTTTTACAACCAACATGTCTTGATGCTAGATACAGTTTTAAGAAATATTTTTTAATTTGAATAAAGTTAACTGAATTTTGAAGAAAAAAATGAATAACCTATGTTAGTATTAAAATATTGACTGAAGTTCAGCCCACAAGGCCACTTGCCTCACAGAACTTATGTGATAATAAAAAGATACATTAAAGACACAGAGCACTGATAGCTACAAACACCATTCAACAGATATTTTAGGAGTCAATAAGCCATTGACCCAGACGCCACTGGCTTTGGAACTGAGAGTCTTAACCTCTGAGTTCATCTTGGCTATCAGACAGTTGACTACCTTTGAAGACATTGTATAGTCTATGGGACCCAGTTTCTTCCGTTAGAGAATAAATTGTTTGTCTCCTGGGGGATTACTGGTATGTAATGACGTTCCTGAGGAGTCAAACTCTGTTCTTATGGCCCCTTGAACTGCTCCTATTCATTAAGTTCAGTAGATTCTCTTCAAGAAACAAGTTGGAAAGGAAATAAAGATGAGGGTGTGTAGAGAGGACCACTGAGATAAATGTTCTCAGAGGGCATTAGACCTATATAGTAGCTCATGTTCTTTCAAGGCTGCTTGTTCTCTTTTCTAAGCAGAATCACTGTAATTACTGGTGGCACTCTTCACAAGTCTTACTCTCCAGATATTTAGTCATTTCCGTTCCTTTGTTCTAGCCTTCTTGAACTTTCTCAATCATGCTCTAGTTATAAAAAAGGATGGAGGTGGCTTGCAGAAATGTATGGTAATGATGATCCACCAGCCCAAGTCCAGCCTCAGATTCTGCAGGTCCCTGGAGCAGTGACTTGAGAGGAAAACCCAAGTGATAGAATCCCAGTAAATGTGCAAACCTAACACTTACTATGGATTTATTGTAGGCTTAGATGTTTCATCAGCCCATCCAACTTTATGAATGAAACCATTTACACAGTTTTCCAAACAGAGCTCTTTGCAAGGCTCTTCAGCCCAGGAAGCAGTATAGGGAGAGATGGCCCATCACTTCTTTGATTTATTCAGGAGAATTTCAGTATGTGAAGAACAGTATAACTTCAGAACAACTAACAATGGTTTCCATAGACTGTAGCCTATCACACAAACAAACCTGCAACTTTTATCCACAAGTACATTTTTGATGATACATAGTCATGCTTGTTTCTGCACCATGATTTCGTACATGAATACTTGCAAAAAGAACCATATATCCTGCAAAGCCTATGATATTTGCAAACTTGCCCTGTCTAAGCAAAGCTCACCAAGTCCATTCCTGGAGGATGAGAGAATCATTCTGATGGTCAACCTTAATGCAAATGTGAAAATATTGAAGGAATTGCAAAAGAACAGTTGAGCTTATCATTGATGTTCTTAGTTAATCAGGGACATATGTGTTTTCTTCAACTCAAAGTGAAGAAGAAGGCACCAGGTGCATGGCTACAACATCTTGGACAGGCACACTATAACTAATCATTTGTGATTTCTACAGTACAGCTCAATATTAGCTAAATGCTTCTGCCTTCATGTTACTAAATTCTGACCCAAACTCTATCAAGTAGACATCAATGTATAACATCAATGTATTATCAATATTATCCACCTTTCGCAAATATGATGGAGCGAGAGGTCTGAGGAGATGAGTAACAGATCACTGCCTTCTAATGGCTCTTAATAAGAACCTTTTTACACCAAGAGGTTTTAACTTCCTGATCCATTAAATCTTCAGATTTTATATGTCAGTAATTATTGTGTCAATTAAGCAATGAATATGAAGATTTAGATAAACTACATGGGTTGCTGAAAGACTAACCATTACAGAATCGGTACCTTTGTGTTCAGGTAGTGGTTCATGTCTGTAATTGCAGGTACATGGAGGTGGAGAGGAGGGTTGTAATTTTGAGAACATATTGAACAACTTGGCAATGCTCTATGTCACAATAAAATCTTAAAGGCAAGGGGATATGTGTCAGTGGAAGAACATTTGCCTATACCGTACAAGGTCCCTAGGTTTAGTTCCTTGTCCTGAAAAAAAAATTAAGAAATGTGCATTAAGTCAATAAGCCAAGCACAGATTTCATAATTCATTCTGTTTTCATATCAAAAGATCTAGTACATCTATTCTTCCTCGTGTACATGTAGTATTTTAGGAAGACCTAGCATGCAAAGGACGATGGAAATCAGACTTGACATATTGTTAAATATTTCTTTGGCTCATATATGGAGGTCTAAGAACAGAAACTAAGCTGAAACTTTACTCAAACACATACACACATTTTACACATAGAGATATTTGTTAATGCATGAAAGCATATTTCAGATGCTCGAGGTCTCCTACCTGCTCTCACCCTCTTTTTTGGGGGAAGGGACAGAGAGAGATCCATGTGATTATAGTTATAGGAATGGGGATTAGCATTCTCCCAGAAGGCAACTGATAATGTCTGTAGTTCCAAAAGACTGTCCTATATAATCATATGGATCACCAACACAGCCATGAATACTTTTTTTTCTCAAGAGAAGTTAGTTACCAGACCCTGAGTGTCACAGTTTCATGTTTACCTTGTGGAGAACATTAGCAGATTGAAAAATACTTCATCACTAAAATACTGATCACAGTTCTGAAAACAAATAAACAAATACTGGAACTCATATTACTGACTCCTTTCTTTTTTTTTTTTTTTTTGCATGATTTAACAAATAGGTAATACCCTAGAACTCATTGGTACAGGAGAAAACTTCCTGAACAGAACACCAACAGCACAGACTCTAAGAGCAACAATCAATAAATGGGACCTCATGAAACTGAAAAGCTTCTGTAAAGCAAAGGACACCATCATCAAAACAAAGCGACTACCTACAGATTGGGAAAGAATCTTCACCAACACTTTATCTGACAGAGGACTCATATCCAATATATATAAAGAACTAAACAAGCTGAAAAGCAACAAACCAAGTAATCCACTTAAAAAAAATGGGGAACAGAGCTAAACAGAGAATTCTCTGTAGAGGAATATCGAATGGCAGAGAAACACTTAAAGAAATGCTCAACCTCATTAGCCATTAGGGAAATGCAAATCAAAACAACCCTGAGATTTCACCTTACACCCATCAGAATGGCCAAGATCAAAAACTCGAGTGACAACACATGCTGGAGAGGTTGTGGAGAAAGGGGAACCCTTCTCCACTGCTGGTGGGAATGTAAACTTGTACAACCACTCTGGAAATCAATCTGGTACTTTCTCAGACAACTAGGAATAGCGCTTCCTCAAGATCCAGCCATACCACTTCTAGGCATATACCCAAAAGAGGCTCAAGTACACAAAAAGGACATTTGCTCAACCATGTTTGTAGCAGCTTTATTTGTAATAGCCAGAAGCTGGAAACAGCCCAGATGCCCCTCAACTTAAGAATAGATGCAGAAATTGTGGTACATCTATACAATGGAATATTACTCAGCAATGAAAAATAAGGAAATCATGAAATTTGCAGGTAAATGGTGGGACCTGGATAGGATCATCCTGAGTGAGTTGTCCCAGAAGCAAAAAGACACACGGTATATACTCACTCATATAAACATACAATATAGAATAAACCAACTAAAATCTGTACATCTAAACAAACTAAGCAAAAGAGAGGACCCTAACTAAAATGTTCAATCCCCATCCTGAAAGGCAAAGAGGATGGACATCAGAAGAAAAAGAAAACAGGAAACAAGCTAGGAACCTGCCACAGAGGGCCTCTGAAAGCCTCTGCTGTGCAGACTGTCAAAGCAGATGCTGAGCCTGATGGCCAACTGATGGGCAGAGTGAATGGAATTTTATGTAAGAAGTGGGAAATAGTAAGA
>NW_026596046.1:15959689-15977988 GCF_907164565.1 Psammomys obesus
GAGTGGGAAATATATATATATATATATATATATATATATATATATATATATATATATATATATATATATATACACACACACACACACACACACACACTTATCAAAAGAGTTTCACAATTTGACAGAAACTCTTGTCAGGCTTTAGATGAAGAAAACAGAAGCAGCTGCATTATGATCCAAACAGATGAGAGGAAGAAATGATGGGGAGAGATGACAAGTGAAGAGTTAACTGTCCAATGAGATGTATATAGCCAAGAGAGTGCAGTGTAAGTAAGGACCATAGAAACTAAGACTCCAGACATCTTAATCCCAGTGTGAATATATTCTCTCACTGAAGCCTTATCACTGCAACAGCTTCTGGCCTTAGGAAAAGCATAAGGACTATTGTTCCATGCTCCCTTTGGGAAAAGAAAACATGTGTGGCCTTTCGGTCTCTATTTCCCTTAGTGTGTCCTAGTTCTCATTTGAGATCTCTAACTGTGTTTCTCATGGCTTATTTCTCCCAGAATGCACTATTTGCATTTTTCCAATCTATTTTCTTCTTCCTATTTCCTCACCGTGTTTCTAAGCCCTCCAGGTTCACTCTGCTAAACAGTTCAGCATCCCTGTCAAATTTAATTAATACACTGTGTGTTTCCCCTTCCACATCATTAGAAAAGATGCTGAATAAGAGAGGGTCCATGTTGCTGTCCTTCCAGAGGGCTCCCACTTCTGCTCCCCTCCCTCTGCATGTAGCCAGGTAACTCCCAACCCCTGCAATTTCTCACCTCCAAGTCCATTTAGATGCCCCAATGGGCCATCTTTTGTGAAGTGCTGTATGTAATGCATTAATAAAGTTGAGATTGTGACATTCAACGTATTACATTTATCTTCTCATTTGATAATTAAACCCAATAATGAAGCTGAAGTTTGTCTGGCAAGGTGACTTCATTATTAATGCTACAACTGGTTTTATAATTCATCTTCTTATTTAGATGTGCATACAGAAAGAGGAAGAAAAGAAGGGAGAGGAAAAGTGAGAGAGAGAGAGATATTTGTTATAATCTGAATGTTTCAAAGTCGCTCTTTAAGAAAATTAAATTTAACTGTGAGGTGGCTGATTATAGCCATACTTTAGAAGAATAATTAAGAATTTTAGTAATTACGAAAGCCCAGTTATAGTCAAAGCAGAGGTTAGATTGTTTTGAGAGCTTGGCTCTCTGTTTGGTTTTATAGCACTATATTGAAAGGGTTCCTATTGAATATCACTCCAATTGCCAAGGCCAGCCCCAAATCCACTGTGAAAATAAATGATTTAAATGAAATCATGGAGACAGGCAAGAGTCAAAGAGAAGTTTACAGGGGTAAAATGTCCAGTAGAAATGGGTTTTAGGAACAGGCCGGATGAAGATTTTAGAGTGGTGGCCATGAGTTATGGTTTCACTATTTTGGTGTAAGATTCTGACTTATCACCAACTGGTGGTTGCTAATCATATTTAAAGAGAGATAATGAAGGCCACTTCAAGCCACCCCCAGTGAGCAGCTAAGTACTGAACATTCTCACCTCAGGATGCATCAACCTTCACCTGATAAAAATGGTGTTACCTTCCATAGAAACCATGCTTCACATTTTTGAATTTTGAACTTTTTCTGGGCTACCAATATACAGTACAATATTATCTCAGTGCTCCATCACAGCCACTGCTCTTGATCAGTCCTATGAGTTCAGGGATAGTACAATTGATCGTCTTTAAGAACTGTACTGCTGAGCCAGGGTGTTCTATGGGTGGGACACATTTGTTGCATTTTTTACTTGCAACTTCCAATTCATGATGGGCTTTTGGCAAATGTTGCCCCATGGCATATAAAGGAGCGTCTGTATTTTCTACACAGGATAAGAGAATCTAGAACCAAAGGTAGTCTTGAAATAATCAGCGTCTCCTTAGAGATGGCGTAACATTCCCACAAGCATTTCACAGTATGAGTTATCCAAGGACAGCATTCTGAGAAGTGGAGCAGGACCAAAAGTAGTGTCAAACTGAGAGAGTCCAAACTGAGGACACACATAGTGTGAGGAGACGGTCAAGTTTGTATTTGAAGATGAAAGCAAAGGCCAAGGGAAAAAGATGTGTGAACTACCTAAAAAGCTTTAGAAGGTAATTCAGGAACACCTGGAAACCAGGTTGATGTCACTCTTATTTAGACCCTGAGCAATCCAAGAAGAGTGACATCAACCTTTAGCTTCTACATTCGTGCACACATATACACACACATGCACACACACAAACACACACACACACACCCATGCACACACATGCCCATATACACACATAAACTCCTATGCATATATATATATATATATATATATATATATATATATACACAAATACATATGGGTACAGCAATACGTACACATGACCCACCAAAACAAAATAACTTTGCAGTTTCTCCTAGTTTGCTTTCTATTATCATAACAAAACAACTTGGGGAAGGAAAATTGTTTACTTACACATCCCAGTCATGGTCATCACTGAGGAATACTGAGGCACAAACTCAGTCAGGGCAGGGACCTGGAGGCAGGAACAAAAGCAGAGATCAAGGAGCCATGTTGCATACTGGCTTGTTCCTTGTGGCTTCATCGGTTTGCATTTTTATACTAGCCAGGTCCACTTGCCCAAGGATGACACTGTCCACAGTAGGCTGGTCACTTCCTTATCAATCATTGATCAAGAACTGCCCTCACCCTCAATAGTCCAATATGATGGTGGCATCATTCTCAACTCTGGTTCCCTTTTCATTTTCCCAGATGACTCTAGCTTGTGTTGAGGTGACAAGAAATTAACCAGCATACAGTTCAAGAGAAAGTCAAATGTGGCCTAAACTAACCAATAATGAGGAAAAATCATAGTCAGTCCTGAATCTGGCAGAAAGTGCCTTTTTAATGAAGAGTAAGGATGGAAGGAGCAGACAATAGAGGCTCTCCCCAGTTCCTCCATCTGGGTAATCAAGACTTATACTAGAACTCACTACATAGAGAACACATGAGGAAATGGTTTGGGGGAAGAGGGTATTAAGTTAGATTGCAAATAAAAATTAACCAGAGTTAAGGTTCTCTCAACCCTGTCTCCAAATACTAGTCTCTGAGACATTCACCCAGGATCTTAGGCAGCAACAAGAATTGCACAGTTCTAGAAAAATCCAGGTAGACTAATTCTGAAGTAAATGTCCCATGAACTCTGTAACATGCCTGTGTAGAGAGGTTCCACAAATCCAGAGCTCCTGAAAGAGTTCTAGGACAGCTATGGAAGACAGCAGGTTTTAGTATTTGTAGTCTCAAGGGATTTTTGCTCCTAAACTTTTATTTAAATTCATGAACCATCTTAACCAAAATGAGCGGCCAACAATAACGACTAACCTTGCAAGACATACCTGTAGGTGCTATGGTGGCAAGGGGATTATGAGAATAATACACCCACGGGCGCAATGGTGGCATGGATGGTATGAGGATAACGAATTACTCTATGTTTAGGTATAAAGGCAACTCTACATGAGGGAAAATGGGCGTAGTACTGTGAATCTGGTCAAAAACTTATGTTTGGGAGCTTACAGACCCCAGGATGAACCTAGTACTATTATTCTGCTAAGTATAGTGTCAAACTGCCCTCTAAACCTATATTTTTTCTATCCCTGGAATAGCGCAGGTCTCAGACCTCATCAGAGAAGTTGTTTCTGCAATGGATGTTGGTTAATGCGGACATTCACAACTAGCCAAAGTACAGATAAAAAGGATCAGTGGAGTGCATTCACAACGAGGCATCTATGCAAACCTGATCTCAGGTCTCAGGCACCACTGCTGAAGAGGTGCTAGAAAGACTGCACAAGCCAAAAGTCTGTGCCAGAGCAAAGACATATCCTGTGTGCATGACGGAATGTCTGTTCTCATGAACTCATGATAGCGTGGTTGCCTTCCTAAGACGTGCACAAGATGAAGCCAGTCAACTTTCTTCAGTAGAGGGTAGATAGAGTTCATGAGACCCACTCCTAACGATGGAGCTATTGGCAGTTAATGACCAACTTTTAGGAAATAAGGAGTTTATTTTCTTTTCATATGTGACCTGTAATAAGTCAATCATGCTCCAGTAGAAGGCCCCAACCCTATGAGTATAGAGGTGGCACAAATTGGACTCAGTGAGTTGCCAATGAAATATAGCCGAAAGTGCAGGGAGATGGAGTGGAGAAGTGGCCAGTGGATCTGTAAGGAGTTAGGGGGCATGAATAGGAGGTGAATATCAAAATATATTGTGCAAATTCTCAAATAATTAATGAAATGTTATATTTTAAATTCCTATCACATTATTTACGTGTATGTTCATCTGTGTAGCGTGTACATCCCACAGTGTTCGTGGTGACCAGAGGACACCTCGTTGAAGCAGGTTCTCTCTATCCTGTGACTGTGTTGGGGTCAGGGCACTAGGCCTTGTGGCAGATTCTCTTGCCCACAGTTGCTCCTGGATTTTAAATATCTATTCAAACCTACTACATGAGCAATAAGCTTAGCTGAGTCCTATAGTATGTGCTCAGCATTCACAAGTCTTGCAGTCTATCTATCTCCAGGACACAGACACACACACAGAGACAGAGACAGAGAGAGATGTACACACACACACACACACACACACACACACACACACACACACACTACAAACAAAACCAGTTACTAATCCACAGCATTTTGCTGCAAGGAAAAGAGAGAGAAAATACTCCAATCCCTACCTCCTTAGTCATTATTTTCCCAAAGTCGCTGTTTCTCTTGTTCTAGTGAATTAAAAAAAAATAAAATAAATTAAAAAAGCACATAGCAACCTGCTTCTTCCTTCTCAGTTTAGAAATAGTCCCTGCCTCTCATTAACCTTTTATTTTCATCCCAGTCACTGACACAGTATTGGAAAAACAACATATTTATTTTTTGCAAGATGGTAAATTGTCAATAAATTGGAGGAAAGAAAGAAAGAATGGAAACACCGAGGCAGAACAGATGGAGAGCAGTCTGATGAGAATCAGCTCAGAGAGACAACCAGGAAATTGCCTGGCACCCTCAGTACCACGGCATGGGGCACTCATTGGTCACACCTTATCCTCACTTGTAAGGCCTCACTTGTGGGAAGAGGCCATTACTCACAGGATGCCACAGGGAGCAAGACAGAGAGCAGATTATATGCAGGATTTTGATGAGTGTGCACAGCGGACATTAAGCAGCCTTGGAGTATAGAACGATTAACTGAACTTTAGAAGCAGGAGCTTGGTCATGAAAATAGGGTTGACTCTGATTGGCTGACTCACAAAGGCAGTCCCTGAAGTGAAGATACTGCCAAAAGGCTATTTTCAGAAGCATAGCTCTGCCATTGATTATCTAGCTTTCAAAACTTTGATTGCTTGAGCACATTGTCATTGATCAATGAAGCGTATTTACCACCAGTTCCTAATGTTGTTGTTGCCTTGGCCATGGGATCAATTTTCTCTGAAAGGGTAGAAACATTCACTCTAAGAGTTAATTAGAACACGATGTTCCAAAATCCTCTGGTCATGAAGCACATGGTGGGATTTGGACTTTTTATTGACATTTCCTGGGATTGGGCTAGAACTAATAAGGAATTGGCAGAGGTGAAGTATACACAAGAGGTCATCTCTAATCAGCATGTCATGTAAGAGCATTATTAGGCTATGCAGCTGATCAGTCAAATTAAGTACGTATTGATAGACAGAAATCAAACTTCAAATATACTCAGTCATACTGTCTTACGGTTTTCGTCATCTCTGCTTTTAAACTCTTGGTGTTCTTTATTGCTACTTTGCTTAGCTATTTTAATAATGTACTATGTTTTGGTGTTAAAAATTGATTATCAAATGAGAAAGCCTTCTAGCATTTCTGGTTAGTATGCCAAGGGTATATGCAGAGCTTTGTGGATTACGAAATCATAAGCAAGTCCCCAGCTGTTTCATGTTGGCTGCCTCAACTAAGCAACTTAAGTAAAGCCTATAAAAGTCTCAGCTGTGTGCTACTGTCATCTCAAAGCTAACTTCTGTGATGACGATGTTATCAGACAGCCCTATTTATTCCATTCAGTAAGCCTTTTCAACCCCTCTTTGTCCCCCATCTCTCACTGTTCAAAACAAGATAAAGAAAGTCACAATTTCTGTGCCAGACTTCCTTCTAGATATGTGGGCAATAAAGGCAAATGCCCTGATGCATGTTTGATTTGGGGCCACTTTTATACAGTCCTTGAACAACCTAGTTTAGACTTTCACTTCAGCCCCAACCCAAAATGATATCCATTTGCATGAAACTTGGCAAGTCATGAATACAGTTTATTTTTGTGCGCTTTTTTTTTTTAATTTTTAACTTTTCAGTTGGCTGCTTCTATGCTAATGCAAAGACACAAACTTTATTATTTCTCATTTGTTCCAATTGGGTTACAGTCTTCTCTGAAACTATCTGAACAACTCGAGCAATTGGACTGTTGTTTTAGTCAAACTGATTCTATGTGCCAGAAGGCCAGACTAACACTGAGCTGCTTAATCACCAATCAGCTCCCCTAGGTTGCTAGGATGATGCTACTAAGAGGGCTCTTTTGTTGAGTGAAATGTCAGGTATTCAGAAGCACATGTTTGCAATGATACAATGAGGTCTCAGTCATTATGCCTATCTCCCTCAGTTTCTCCTTTTTTGCATAATACTGCACCTGTAAAAATGCATTATAAAGGAGTATATTCAAATAACTTTCCTTAGTTATTTTGGTATATGATAACAAATCAGGTGATTTACAAATGATGGAAATTTGATTTTGGCTCAATCCTGAGACTGAGAAGTCTAAGAGCAAGACACCAAAAGATTCGAAAGATTCAGTGTCTGGTGTAAGTTTACTTCATGTCTCAAAGATCATGCCTTCTGTGTCCTCCCATGCCAAAGAAGGCAAAAAAAAAAAAAAAAAAAAAAAAAGCAGTCTTACTCAGAGACTTTCACTCTTGTTCTTGCTCTCATCTCACTATGCAGCCCAGGTTCTCCCCAGACTTCCTGCTTCAGTTTCTGGAATTCTTAGATTACAGGCAAGAGCCATTGTGCCCAGCCCCCACATCCCACAAGTGTTTTTGTTTGTTTGTTTTATTTTGTTTTGGGTTTTTTTTTAAAGAGGACTAATAACAACAAAGCTTCTAGGACTTAAGTTTCAACACCTACCTCTGAAGACCACCAGCTCACCAGCTATATACCAGCTATATGCCCAAAAGATGTTCCACCATTCAACAAGGACATTTGCTCAACTATGTTCATAAAGCTTTATTTTTAATATCCAGAATCTGGAAACAACCTAGATGTCCCTCAATGGAGGAATAGATACAAAAATTGTGGCACATTTATACAACACAATACTGCTCAGCTATTAAAAAATAAAAAATTAAAAAAAAGGAAACCATGCAATTTGCAGGCAAATGGATGGAACCAGAAGAGATCATCCTGACTAAGGTAACCCAGAAGCAGAAAAAATATGCATGATATAAACTCACTTATAAGTGGATATTAACCATATAATACAGGATAAACATACTACTAAAATCTACAGACCTGAAGAAGCTAAACAACAAGACTCTAGGGAGGACGCTTAAATCTCATCCAGAATGGAAACAGGATAGACACCAGAAGTGTTGGAAGAGAGGGACTAGGATAGGAGTCTACTGCAGAGGGCCCTCTGAAAGGCACCACTTCACAGAAGACCACCATATTGAAGACATAAATTTGAACTTATAAATTTGATGTTAAAGAGGACACAAAGATTCATATAATAGTAACACATTATGAATGAAAATGAAAGAAAAGCATGGTAAAAATTCAAAAGGGCTTTTCAACATACAACTCTCCATGGAGAGCTCCCTTCCTGGTTCTCATAATCCCAGTTAACTTCATTGAACCTTCTGCTCATCCATTCAGTCTTTTCACTCTTACCTTTCTTCGCTGGTTTTTATTTTCCTAATGCTTTTTTTGAGAACTCTTATAATTATCACACATACATTCGTGCACACACACAAGCAGGCATGAATACATGCGTGCACATACTTATACACTCACCTCTTTTCTTCTTCCGTTTTGGAATCCTCTAGCCACACTTCCACTCACCTGCTTTCTTCAGCAAACACATTCTAAAGGCCAATTCGAAACAGAGAGCAACTCACATGGCTTCATGTTAATGTCCCCCCACCTACCCACTCCAACGTTCTCTTAAGTTCAACAACCTTCCTATGGATCCTATTCTTGTGTATCTGATATCTCTGGTCCCTTCCTGCCTCTTGTGCTGACATTATTCACAAGCTCAAATTCTCAAAATCATCTTTTTTTCTATTCTAGTCCCTGCTACCCTGTGTAAAGCAGATTCTCACCTATGGTCCCAAGATTCCCCTAAGCACTAATTCAGAAAAGTTATAAATATTTGATGTCTTCCTATGCCTTTGATCTCAATGTCATGATCCTAAATCCAGCAACTGTTCCTAACAAACAAGTCCCTTAACAGATCTCACCATGGTTCACACTTGATTGTCCCAGTATATTAGGGTTAAATCTTGTCACTCACTATCCCACTTCAAAGTTCTTTGGTTTCTTCTTCTTCCTCCTTCTCCTCCTCATCGTCCTTCTTCTTCCTCTTCTCCAAGTTCTCTGCAGATATAATCTTACCTAGATACCACTGTATGAAGCAATTCACCCTATGCTTTACATGAGGTAGACTATGGGAAACTAGATCCTCTCTGACGTCTAGGGAACATGAGGCAAATTCATAATCTCAGGAGTCTGAAGGAATTGGTTACAAACAACTGATGCAATGGACTCCAAGTGACACGAACAGAGATATAGGAAAGCAGTGAAATGCAGTGACCACTGCTAAGGTTTCACCACCACGGTCACCTTAACCACTGGTGTTGAGCTTCTGTTTACGAGATGCACTGGGCTTGACAAAAGGCCCATTAACTCTACATTGAGAAAAATGTGACCTAGGCTCCAGCTGTTGCCAAATTTTCAAAGAAGAGAAATCTGAACTGCCTGAAGGATGGGGAAAGATTCATATACTGAGAAAGAGAACTCATGGAAGGAAAGAAGTTAAATCAGAGACGGCAGAGAAAAGTATAGAAGGGGAAAAGAAGAGAAAATTTTAATATTTCTCCTAAATCTCTGAGGTATCATTCAATGTATTTTGATCAAATTTGTTCCCTATTACTCCCAACTCTTCTCACATCTACCGTCTCTATCCTGACCTCCATACCCACTCAAGTTTTCCAACTCCTCTTGAGAGTGACTTGGAATAGATCTACCAGTAAAAATTATTTTTAAAAGTAAAATCATGGTGTCAGAATGACTGGAAATTCTGGTTGGGGATAAAAGACATTCGAGATGGTATTATTTTTATGTTTTTGTTGTTGTTGTTGTTAAGACAGGGTTTCTCTGTGTAGACTTGGCTGTCATGGAACTACTTCATAAACCAGACTGGCCTCAAACTGGCAATCCATCTGCCTCTGCCTCTCTGCCTCTGGGATTAAAGGTGTGTGCCACCGAACCTGGATCAAGCTGTTATAAGAATTAGAGGATTATAAGGATTTAGAGGACTTTGTCTGTTGGACTTCTTAAGTGGTGCATGATGAAAACTCTTCCCATGACTCAATTCTTGAACAAGCCGACTTTAGAGGAACTTTCCTATAATTAAACTATCTTGGAAAAGTGTAACAGGCTCAATTTCATATCCAGACCAAGGAAGGAAATGAGACTACGATACACCACATTTTTCTCTTGCAGAGAAGGACTTTGATTCCCAGTACCCATATTAGACAGCTCATAACTGCTTGTGATACCAGCTCCAGAGACATCCAATCCCTCTGTCTTCTGTGGTCTTCTGCACATAGGAGAGCATGCACACACACACACACACACACACGGGAAAATTAAATATTAAAAGCTAATCTTGAAGGAATTATAAGCCCTACATCTCTGCAGAAAATAAAGTGAAAGATAAATTGGATCCCAAGCCATTTTTTAGAGTTTCCTCAAGTAGATAGATTTCTAAGGCCTAGGATGCTCCAGTTGAAAATAACATTGATAATATTACTAACAAGTTTATGCTAATAATAGAGCTAAACTGCCTTCCTGGAGGGTTAGCTAAATAACGTGCCACAGTATGCTCAGTGATCTTTAAATTGCACAAAACATCAAAATCTTTTATGAATATCATAAGTAAAAAGATCATCACGAAACTATGTGTATTTAAATGACTGCATTGAAATAGAGCTGGGATCACAGACACTGAAAACTTACAAGCAAGAACGTTTTCAACAACATGAATGCTGGATGTCACAACTTAAGGTATCCTTTCCAAACCACTGTATGTTAGCTTTGTTTTCTTATCATGGTGCATATAATTGACAATAGTTACAAGTCCCAAGTACCCATTGCCTTTTGATTCCTGTAGCCATTATCAATGAGTTTTGTCTCTACCACTTGTTTCAAAATATATATAGGAAATATGTAAATGAATTGATTGGAATGGGGTCTACGCCTAGGCTTCTACACTCAACCTAAAAGGATGGAATAAATTACAAACAGGACCAATTTAGATGCTGACAACATTTTTTTGGAAGGAAGAACAAACAAAAAAGCAACAATCCGTATATAACCTACGCCTAATTGCCTTCATTTCTCTTGGCTGTATCATCTGAACTATGTATCTGTGGTTTGTGGAGTTGCACTGACATATTTACAGAAGATGGCGTTTTGGCTACTCTTAGTATGCTAATGTAAGTGGAAGCAGGAGACAGTGTTTCTGACTTCACGTAAATGGCCTGTTTCACTTATAACAGTAACTTTGAGGAACTCATGGATTTTATAACTGAATCTCAAATCTATGACAAGTTTCCCACAGAGAATTTGTGTCACTGACATCATTCTCTGCAGTGCAAAGCACATCATCTTTTCCATAATACATACATGCTTAAAAGGTTGTGTGTGAATAATTTTTTTTTTATATTTGGAAGACAGTTTCTTCAGTTATACAATGAAGAGGTGGAGAATCAAATTCTATTTCAGACTCACCAGGGAGGAATTATTTTACTTAAAGAGCCATGCTGTGAATTTTTTCTATAGTGGCAATACTGGTCTACTAATTGATCTGTTTTGAAAATTTGGATTTTCATCCATCATGCTTCGCTGAATCCATCTTTGAAAATCAAATGGTGGCTTTAGAGAGTCTAAGTGCCAGAAATCTAAAAGCCGTTATAAGCTAAATGCAAAACCTGGAACTGTAAGTTTCTTTTAGCTATTTAAGAAAATTACGTCAATTCAGGGATAATCATCAGTGATCCAAAGTGACTAACTTCTCTTTTTGTTTTTTTTAAGTTCTTTGCCTTTTAATAGTCCCTGCCTCTGTAAGTAACAAACAAGATTCTGATAACTCATTTCAGATCTCTGCTTAAAAGCCCCACTCTTCACCTTTGAAGAAATGGGTCTCATGAAGTTAAGTAAACAAATTACAGATGGCAGAATATATTCATTCAGAAAACATGCTGATTAGTCAGCAAAATGGCATTGAACAACACAAAGAAACTAAGAGCTGAGCTGCTACACCAAATCCTCAATGGAATCTCATATCTCTATCTGTGGGACGTCTGGGGAGAACAAAAGATTTACTCTCTTTTGTAAGGGATGGAATCATGAAAAAGGTATTTCACCATAAATCAAGTACACTCGAAATATAGCTTATCCTATTTTGATACCTAGTAATGGTATAATTCTCTCCATTATGTGCATGCTGAGGGCAAGAGAACCTCATCATTTGCATTGAGAAGGGCATCATACCTCCTTCTCCTAGGCAACCCCCCCCACGTTTTTGTACCAGCACTAAGACAGAGTGATTCAAATAAATAGGACTAGTATCTGTTTGTTCTTAACAGTGGGATTTCCCATAATTTCTCCCCTATAACATATTTAAGAATATTAGAATAATAAAATAACCCTTGTGAAAGAGAAATAATAATTGAACAATAGCAAAGTCTAAACTTGGGGAAATGAGAACACATGCAGTTATCAATAAGAGCATAAACACTGTTGGGTATCTTTGCATGTGTGCATAGATGAAAATATTGGCCCTAGCATACTGCTGAGGGATAGGAAGTTGGGCCTCCATTAAGGGTAGATTTCCAATTCCTGAATCACTTCTTACAAATAACCTTCAGCAAACTGACTTCTCTGATGAACTCAGACATGGTTAAATGGCTCCTTCCCACACTGGTTCTCTAATAGGCAGGGTATTAAAAGACATGGAAACTATTCTTGAGGCCAACTTGGGAATTTCCATAGAGGTAAAAGGACACCGTAAACTTTGGAGAATGAATTAGTTCTATTACCTCCAACTCCAGGATAGAGTCATTTAAGGTCATCATAAGTCAACAGGGGCTTTCTGCCTTCTTTTGCAAATACACACAACGTATAAGAAATAGTGGATTAGGCAAAAATAACCTAGGCTTATTCCAACACACAGGAGATGTTTGGCAGGTGAGACAACTAAAATGACTCCATGCCTAAGATAGCTGTCAGCATAGATGTAGATAAGGTGAGGTAGAGAAAAGAGAGGCATAGATAGACTCATTTCTCTTTTTTCCATTCTATGGCCTTGGGAAGATCCTGTCACTCTTCCAGACTTTGAACTTTTCTTGCACATAAAATGTTTTAAATACAACTGCCAAGATTAAGATCAGAAAGAAGGAGAGGAGGACCTCCCCTATCAGTGGACTTGGGGAGGGGCATGCATGCAGAAAGGGGGGGAGGGTGGGACCAGGAGGGAAGGAGGGTGGGGCTTATGGGGGAATACAAAATGAATAAAGTGTAATTAATAATAAAAAAATAGCAAAAAAAAAAAAAAGATTTCTCCTCTTAATCCAAAAGGGAATGAGTCCTGGGGAATGGGTGACACTAGGAGTACTGGGAGAAATAAGCCTCAACCCACTACCAACTGGCAGATTCCATGAAGGAGATAAAAACCTGTTCACTATTATAAATATAGGAATACTCTCTATCTACAGGAAGACGTGATCTGGTAAACAAGTATGCATTATTTTCATTCTATATATTTATTTGCATGTGTGGATGAATTTAATAATTCAGTAGTAGCTAGATACAGAATTTTATCCCTTTAATCAACAGCAGACCTCTAAAAAGAACTCAAAAATCTGTATTTCTACACTCTTCCTGGCAGATCTCAGAAGGTCAAGGTTTTGTGTCGCCCTAGCAACAGCAGATAACATCACTGCTACCTGAAGCTACCCAGAGGGCCTGCAGGCTCTGCAGCACTGTAACTGGTTATGATGTTATCCCAGTGTGCTGCATCAGGGAAGATGGGTAACCATAAAGTCATTTTTCTAACCGTCTTGCCTCTAATACGCTGTACTAACAAACACTTCCATTGCTAGATTACACACATTCTATGAACAACTGGGATCTTAAATAGTGGTTCATAGCAGGTTTCCTCTTCAAAAATCTAAGTGATTCACCTTTGCCTCCTGAAATGAATGGCTTATCTATTTAAAAATATATTATTATATGGTTTAAGTGGAATTGCAACCCATACCAAAATGTGCCTGAATAACTTTTCTAATTCTTCTCCAGGGACTCTACCCACTAATCAAGCCTACAGATCTTTTAGGTTGGTCTCTGTTGTATCTGCAAGAAGGAGGTGGAGAAGAAAATGTCTTAAGATAATATTGAACTTTAAAAGTAGATTCATAAAAACAGAGAATTCCTGTTCTCCATTTGAGTCATCCCTGATTGACTCTCTTTTAAAATGCATCTTCTGTCTTTCTTATAACCCAAGGTTTTAAAATTCAAATGTTCGTGAACAGCAGCTTTATTAAAATTAGGGCTTGGGGAAATGGCTTGGAAAGGGAGAAGAGAATATTACCCAACCATTTAAAAGATGCTAATTAATGAAGTTCTAAAGCCCAGAGAAGACATTTGATACAGCAAAGGTTTCTCTACCAAAGAGGAACAGAACACATCTAAAGAACAAAAAGGGAACCCAGAATAAAAAAAAAAAAAAAACTGAAGTAGATTAACCCAAATTTTTCCCCAGGTGCTGGAGTGGACCTTGGGAGTTTTGTTATAATACCAGAACTTGTGTTTGTCTTATTGTGAACTGAACACATCAAACTTTTCTGGTCCCAACTCCATGCTGGCCTTTAAACAATTAAGGAGCTACCTGGAATGTGCAAAAGGGGATATTCCCCCGCCACTGAGTTAAAACACATATGTGTGCTCCTCAGTAATCACATTCTCAGTCCTGGTCAAAACAGGGAATGAGGAGAAGGAAACCACACAGATGGCTTCAATCTACCTTCTGCCCATAAACGCTGTCCACTTTAAATATGAAGAGGGGGGTCTCTTCTCCCTCCTTTCCCCACCACTCTTGCCCCATATAGTATGCCACTGTAGCTTTAGATTTGGAGCTAGTGACAATACCTCTCCCTCTGTGTGTTAAACATCATTAGGCTTTTTCAAAGGGCCTGTGGTTAATCTTGTATCAACACTGCTACTGTTTCTCCATGATCAACAGAATGTGTTATGTTTGATTTTTATCTTTTTATGACTGCACATTGATGGAGCTTTTTCCAATATTCTATAGGAATCTCAATCTCTCTATATATGTATGTAGAGAGAGAGAGAGAATGAGAGAGAAATATGTAAATATATATAGAGAAATATGTAAATATGCACAGAAATATGTAAATATCTCCAGCTTTGTAACATAAAATCATTTTTCTGGAACCTAATACCGATTTCCAAATACTGAGATGGCAATCAGATGACCCGCTTGTCATTCAATGAGCGTGCTGTGGTAGAAGAAGGCTTAGTCTTTGACTGAGATGGTCCAATGGGAATGGGAGGAAAAGATACTTTAATTTGGAGGTCAGTGCCAGGACTGTGAACATAGGGCGTGGCAGAGCAGTCATGATAAGTCTGCTATTCTGTAAACACCCAAATAGTCTCCCTGTCATACTGTGTCAGCTAAGATCTTAGATATCGCAGCTCTGAGAGTCCAGGGATAGCATGAATACAATTGTCCCTTGTGCCCTTGCATGTGGGATGCTATTTTCTAGGAGGCCCTTTTCTTTCTCTCACTCATTTGTCCTTTGGTGATAAAGTAACATGATTGAAGAAAGCTAACCTGTGTCAGGGACCTTGCTGAGTGCTTTATATAGCTACTCATGACATTCATGTTTCTCCCAATTTTGTGAAGTATGTATTCTATTTCCCTGCTTTTCAGATGGGAGGTCTGAGTTTTGGAGAGGTCAAAGTTTTGGCACAATGGCGTATAGGTTAGGAACAGCAGAAAAAGGATTTATCCAGTCAAACCTAATGTTCATGCTCACCATAGGAGCAGCAGTTCAAAGGTTACTTCTATTAGAAAAATTCCTAGCTTACAAGAAAGGATGTGTCTTTGCCCACCCCAACATCTGGAGAAGCCATAGAAGCTTCTCATAGATGATGTATCAGGAAGTATTGTGATTAGTTGAAACACTTTATGTACATACCTCTCTATCAGAGCATCTTATGCATAAAAGCAC
The DNA here is from genome assembly GCF_907164565.1 of Psammomys obesus. NCBI lineage: Eukaryota > Metazoa > Chordata > Mammalia > Rodentia > Muridae > Psammomys > Psammomys obesus. Next base: position 15,975,311 of record NW_026596046.1, read on the forward strand.
TGACTTCATTAAGGCTTTATATACTTGGAACCGAAACTCCCTGCTATATAGCAATTCCTTATAAGAAACTATGACTGAGTAAATAAATGACAAGGGAAAGCAACAAAGACCTTACGCCCTTTGGATGCAGAATCCTAGCCCATCATTTTCAGTTCAGGGGATGATGACATGGTTCTTTCTTTTTATTGAGTAGTGAAAGCAAGTTAGCTTGAGTTGCAGTCATGGAGAATCCAGGGGAGCTGTCACCCATACCCAACGTAACACCACACCACACCTTTATGGTGTAAGGGGTTGAGGTAGCCTGGGTTGAAACCTGTAAGGATAGACTGAATCTGAGAGACAATAAGATATTACAACTTATATCTTAAAGGCCCAGTCTGTAGAACAGTGAGTGACATTTTACTATGCTGCTGCCTTCACTGATCTACAAAAAAAAATTAATAATAATAATAATAATAATAAATAAATAAATAAAAAGAAAATGTAAATCTTAACTCTCAGTATGGCTTAGATCTAAATGTCCCCCACAGTTTTGCATTTTCAGTACCTAGTCCTAAGCTCATGTAACCATTCATAGGAAGCAGATATTGGCTAGCTGAAGTAGGTTAGTAGAAATGGGCCTTTGAAGGCTAACCTGGCCCTCTTTTGTGCCTTGTGTTTTCTGCTCCTCAGCCTGCAGTGTGAACACATACTTTACCTCTTTCCACTAGAAACTGAGCCACAAACCCACAGAACCCTGCCGTGGGTGGGGGCCAAGCCCTCTGAAACCAGGAGTAAAAAAACCTATTTTCCCTTAAGTTGCTTCTGCCAAGAAATCTGTTGACAGCATCACAAAAGTAGCTGATATACCTTTATTTCTAGTTAAGACAGTAATCTAGAAGTAGGAGGTGGCATGGGTGTGGGTAGAGAGCAGTGCTAACAGGCACCATCTTCAGTCAGATGGCTTTGTAGTATGGGCCCAGCATTGCTGTTTGTACCACCCCTTGTGAGCGCTGTGAAAATGCAACAATTCACAGATTGTTTTGGATTGTGCAGGACAGCCTCTGTGCTGATTAAAGAGACATTACCATAGTTAGCTACAAACCATGTGTTTTATCTTTGTCTCACATTTCCATAAGCTACAGCAAAATGTAAACAAAAAGAAAAAGAAAGAATGGATGTGTTATGTGAGTTCATGTGAAATTGCTTGGAAATGCTCATTAGACACAAGAGTGAGTGAGTAACACTCACTTATACCCAGGAATTCTTGGACATGTAAGGAAACATTGTGCACATTGGAATGCTGTATCTGAAAGTGCCTGTTGCAGACTAAAATGATGACCTGGCAGGTAGCACAATGCACAGTGAAGAGAGTAAAAAGTAAAGTGCCTAGAGTGAAGGAGAAGCTTGCATATCTAGTGGGGACACTAGAATCCACAACCATTGGTGGAGCTATGAGCCTGTTCTTCTGAAGCATCAGATCAAGGCCAGCTCTCCACACCTGCTTCCTACAAAATGTAGATAAGGTTGGCACAAAGTTCCAGAACACAGAAAACTATTAAAAGCAACAGAGTCTAACTCTCATATTTCATGAGGCCCAGAGAAAAGGCTAACACTCCACTTTCTCTTTAAGGACCTGCACTAAACCTACCCTCCTAATCAAATGATGATAAAATCAGACACATTCAGATTAGAGAGCACCTCCAGATCTGGGTAATAAGAAAAGTAGTCGGAGAGGACGGCTTTAACCTAAGCATCTGTTCAATTATCACACGAAGGTGCTTGTATATGACAGGCAAATATGGTGTGTTTGCATCTTGAGAGTCCAGGGGTCTTTACCAGGCTGTGGATATTGTTACCATATCTGTACATAATCTTACTGAGTATGGCACAAGCTGGAGAACAGAAAAAAGGAGAAGGTAATTTCCAAAAGAAGACAACTCTTCAAAGAAATAAAGCTCTCCAGGATTATACAGGATAAGTGACACCCTAGGATGAAAGTGTCTCAAAATCATTCCAGATTTGTATCCTGGGCTACATGTGTTGGTAGTAACCTAAGAAACCTTAAGTAAGTTATGAATCTTTCTGATCTTTATTTCAAATACTGTGTAAGGTAAGTGTACAACTATGAAGATACTGAAAGCTGAAATAAATTGAACAGTGAAAGAAAATGATGGGAGCTGTAAAACTGCATAACAATATTAAGACATGAAGGAAAAGAAGTGAGGACGAAGAAACAAGCAAGAGGGAGACTTGGGCTTCTTCTGAGAATGTGTGATGTAGTCAATGTTTAAGGTACTAGAAAAGTGAATTGCAGAAGTCTAGTGAAAATGCACTTTCTAGTCAGTGACGGGTTTAATTATACAGATTTCATTATGTGTACATAACATGTACAATGTCATATATCAACCCTGTAATTATCCTATTGGGCAATGTCAATGTCAATTAAAATGTTACTGTCACCTTTGATGTTTTGGGCTGTCATTTTCCACACTCACAAAAATGATTCAAGATAAACATGAGCCCACACTGATACATCTGATAAAGTCACCTGAATGGCCTCAACTTCTAACAATAGTATCCCATAGAGAAAGATGGATTGATGCATGGAAAGACCATAAAGAGAAAAATAGATGTGGAGTTATATTAGATAGATAGATAGATAGATAGATAGATAGATAGATAGATAGATAGATAGA
>NW_026596046.1:15977998-16014520 GCF_907164565.1 Psammomys obesus
AGATAGATAGATAGATAGATAGATAGATAGATAGATAGATAGATAGACAGATAGATATATACGTACATACATACACACACACAGATACAGAGATGCATAGATAATAGAGAAACAAATAAACCAGGAACAGTGGTGCACGCCTGTAATACCATCACTCAGGAGACAGAGGCAGGTGGATTACTGCTGTGAGTTCAAGACCAGACTGACTTACAAAGTGAGCCAGGTCTACACAGAGAAACCCTGTCTAGAAAGACAAAAAATAAAAATAAAAAATAAATTATAAATAGATACATAGATAATGGGTAGATAGATAGATTATAAAGAGATAGATAATATGTAGATACAGATAGATATTAGATAACTAGATTAGATAGATAGATAAATGTTCTAGTGTTTTCTAGCTCTTTATTTGCTTACTAACTTTTTAATTTATACTTTCTGTATATGTATATGTGTACAAAATGTGTGAATGTGTGTGTTTATGTATATGGGTACATGTATGCAAATATCATAGCACATGTGTGGAGGTCAGAATATAAATTCAGGGTATTATCCCCATTTTTCTACCTTGTATGTGACAGGGTCTCTTCAGCACCAAACTAGCTGGTCTGAGAGCTTCTGGAATCCTCCTCTCTCTGCCTCCCATTTCCCAAAGGAACCCTAGGATTGCAAATGCTTGTGGATACTGTCTAGATCCTTTGTGGGTTCTTGGGATCCAAATTAGCTCATTAGAATTGCATGGCATGCACTTTTACCACTGACCCATCTCTGGAGCCCAGATTCCCATTGAAGTAAAATATCCCTTTGTGTTGCCTTTCTCCTGCTATCACCATAAACTTGGGAAGCCAGTGCTATTGTCTACCAATCAGACTCAAGCTGTAGATGGTAGACTGAGAACAGGGAGTTTCTGAAAGGAGATGGCTCTATATTATACCTGGTAAAGAAGATTGGAAGATTGACTTTCTATTTATCCAGGTTTACATGACTTGTACAAAGTTACTCAAGTGGCCCATGGTAGCTCAGTAACCAAGTAGTTTCCCAAAGTAAGGGGAACAAGGACTATTTCTAACAGGATCTCAAGGCCAGGCTCTTTGACCTCCCCCCCCCCCAGGGGAGGAGCAGTCCTGTTAGGTCACAGAGGAGTACTTTGCAGCCAGCCCTGAAGATACCTGATAAAACAGGGTCAAATGAAAGGAGAGGAGGTCCTCTCCTATCAGTGGACATGGAAAGGGGCAGGGAAGAGACCAGGGAGGGAATGTGGGGTTGGGGAGGGAATGAGGGAGCGGGATACAGCTGGGACACAGAGTTAACAAAATGTAACTAAAAAGAAAAATAAAATTAAGAAAAAAAAATCTGCTTGCTAAGATGAGAGTTTGTGCAGATCTGTTAGACCCCAAAGTCTATCTTCTACTAAAAAACGCTTTCTCCTGATATTCCTAAAATTGGAGAAAAAAAAAATGTAGACTTAAGAAATTTACTGAGAATTATTTTATTTTGTTTTATTTTATTTTATTAATTACACTTTATTAACTTTGTATCCCCATAAGCCCCTCCCTTTTCCCCTCCCAGTCCCATCCTCCCTCCCCCTTCTTCACACATGTCCCTCCCAAGTCCACTGATCGAGGAGGTCCTCCTCTCCTTCCTTCTGATCTTATTCTATCAGATCACATCAGGAGTGGCTGCATTGTCATCTTCTGTGGCCTGGTAAGGCTGCTCCCCCCTCGGGGGGGGTGGTATACTCACTCATATTGACATATAATATAGGATAAACCTACTAAAATCTGCACATCTAAAGAAACTAATCAAGAGAGAGGACCCTGACTAAAACGCTCAATCCCCATCCCGAAAGGCAAAGAGGATGGACATCAGAAGAAGAAGAAAACAGGAAACAACCTAGGAACCTACCACAGAGGGCCTCTGAAAGACTCTGCCCTGCAGACTATCAAAGCAGACACTGAGACTTATGGCCAACTGTTGGGCAGAGTGCACGGAATCTTATGTAAGAAGTGAGAATTTTTGTAACTGTCCATACTATTGAACATAAAGTCTAGGTTTCAAAGAAAGGTGAAATAAAGAACATTAGAGAATATTATTACATTTCCAGTATGTCAGCAGAGTTCCCAAATCCATTCATAATTGACAAAATATTATTAGTCATGTTCCTGTTCTATCTTAAAATACTTCTATTTTCATCTTGTGAGGTAGGTAGTTTACAACACAACTAGGAGTTGCAGGCTTAACAGACCTACAGTATGTTTTTGTATATGTGTATATACATATGTATATGTATGTGCATGTACATATTCTCTTTATTTGAGACAGCTCAGTGGATGAAATGTTTGCCTCTAAATCATGGGTACCAGAGCTCATATCTCAGTGACTATGTAACTGTCTGGGGCCCAACTATAGACCAAATCTTGGAAGTTGGCAAAGGGGTCCATCTCTAGGAGGTCAAACTACCTAGACCAGCTAGATCAGAGGCTTTGCCTCATGAATAAAGTAAAGGAATGATAAAGTGTTGCGGGTTGGTCTGATGCTTATATTTTGATGCTAATTACTGGCCCTCATGATGTGGTTCCTGCCCGGATATACCTATCCTTGTTGTATAAACCTGCCTAAGACATTATATCTGATTGGTTGATTAAAAGGCCTAAAACCTGGGCAGGGCAGAATGGGGTAGGTGTGGCTTATGTGTCTGGGCTTTAGGAACAGGAGAATCATGTGAAACACACAGATGGACAGGAAGAGAGGAAGGAGGACACCACAATGGGTTATCATGTAGAAGAAACCATGTGGGCCTGGAAAAGATTCTAAGGATGGTGGATAGAGAACACACCAAGATGAAAAATATAAGCAAGTATTTATAAGACTATGAATGGCAGGTAGCCCGGATGAGGATGGTTAAGGTGGATGGTGAGGTTATTGAGACAGGGTAGGCGAAATATCTCCCCAGTCCAAGGTAAATAATGCAATTATAAAATCTAACAGGTGTCTGGTCTTCATTTGATTGTGATAGCAGGTTCAAAAATACCGCCATGATAATCATAGGACAGATAATAAAAATTATATGACCAAACACCATTTTATTTAAAACAACCATCAAGAAAAAAATTTATAAACCTCATTCTTTCACATACCCAGGCACACAGGCATGCCACCACATGTGCAAACATTTATACACACACACACACACACACACACACACACACACACACACACTCTGCATGCACATGTTTGTCAGTTTTATGTCAACTAAACTAAGCTAGAGTTACTTTAGAAGATGCAACCTCGACTGGGAAAATGTGCCCTCCAGAATAACCTGTGGGCGAACCTGTGTTACATTTTTCTTGACTGATTGCTATGGAAGAGCCTAGCTCACTGTTGGCTGTGCCACCCCTGAGCTGGTGGTCCTGGATGCTATTAAAAGAAAAAAAAAAGTAGGCTGAATAAGCTAAGAGGAACAAGCCAGTAACCACTACTCTTCCATGACCTTTATCTAAGTTGCTGCTTCTAGGTTTCTGCCTTGAGTCCCTTGCTCTGACTTTCCTCAGTGATGTGGATCTTAAAGCTAAAATAAATCCTATCCTCCTCAAGATGCTTTTGACTATAGTGTTTTATCACAGCAATAAAAACCCTAATTAAGACAGTGTACCTATACAACCCTTCTCGTTAGATACTAGAAAGGTAGAAGTCTAAGTTTCAGCTGATATGGTGAGTGAACATAGTAGCTTCCTGGTATTTGTCGATTCATATGTCCTCTCCAAGTGCATTCTATCTTCCCCCATCTTCTCATCCTTTCTGACATAGGTGACAAGAGAAGGAGGCAGTACAGTTTTTGATAGCACAATGACAATGAAGATAAACAGCTCCATTACACATTTTACCATAAATTCTCTTTGCTTCTAGCTGGTTTCATTTATAGCTATGTGCCTGGATTGATGAGGTTATTGGCTGTGCTCATTCGGGTTTTGTCCTATGAATACTGACCAGACCAAACCCAGCCAGTTGGTTTGCCAGAATCTCTATTTTTCCCCTAACCATCAGCCTTTATTCTAAATAAAGCATCACCGGCTTTGTTACATTTTTATGTGCAAAAGCCTGTAAAATCTTTCTCATTGTGGAAGTTAAAAACTGCAATTTCACAGCATGTGCTATACAATATTCATGATCTAAGAGGAGGATGTGCACAAGGTGGAGTCTTAGTCGCCATTTGGACAATAAGCAACTGTGAGCTTGACTTAGGTAATAGCTGCTCAGAACCTCAGCCCCTCCTGTCTAAATGTAAAGTTGGAAGAAATTGGCTCTAAGAAGTTTTGGGATATTAATAGTTAGCTCGGAATTTACTGTTTCTCCTCTTATTTAAACACAACTTGATCTCTATTCTATAGAATATTTTGCTAATTCCTATTTTATTTTCAGCTCATGGGGTTTCCACACTAAGAATGCTTCTCTTCTTTACCTTCATTGCTTTTCTGATAATTAGGGGAAGCACTTCTCACCCAGCACAAAATACCTTAGCCCTCTGCAGCCTCGGTGCTACCCTGATCAAGCAGCAGAAATGGCAATGCCAAACTATATCGAAACCTCTCCGTGGTAGCACCTGAGTCCAGAGGCCAAAAAGTCACCCTTTTTGGTAATGAGTGTAGGCAGAATATGCTGGAGGCAGACAGTAGGATTGTGACTATGGGGCCACCCTGGGTTAAGTATTTGCAGGGCATGGTGGCACATGCCTGTAGTTTCAACTACTTGAAAGACTGAGACAGAGGATCACTTGCATCTTGGAGTTCTGGTCAATAGTATGCTATGCCAATCAGGTGTCTGAACTAAATTCAGTTAAAATATGGTGATCTCTAGTGACTGGAGGACTACCAGGTTGCCTAAGGAGAGATGGACAGGCTAGGGCCAGAAATGGAACAGGCCAAAGTCCAGAAGCTCTTTCAGGGACTTTGATCTCCTTATACCTGTTTTGTGTCACTACAGTTCATCTTCCACATAGCAGAAAAGTGTTGACAAATCCTTAGCACCACTCCCAAAAGCTCCAGGACTAGCTTTTACCTGATGTCTACCCACCCTCTCTTTTGACCAGAACTCCACAGGTCCCCTTCTTCATCTTGCTCCTCCAGCATCGCTGGTGTATTACTGCCTGGTGGAATAAGTACTTTCTTGATCAATGCTGAGTTGGGGGTGTCTTGCCTCATTTTCATAGCCTTCTCTCGCCATTTAAGTCTCCACTCGTATGAAGTCTTCTTTAAGATTGTCTTTCCAAATTTCCTCAAGCGCTTCCTGTGTCTCTAAAACCTTAACCTGTTTTATTTCCTGCATGAATTTATTAATGCCTGGACTTTGGGTTGTTTATTATTATTCCTCTTTTGTAAATAAAATTTCCATGAAGACAAATATTTATTTTATCCTGTGCATTCTTTTCTTCAATATTTAACAAGCAAGGGGCACCTAAAAGTCTTTTTGTTTTTGTTCAATGAATGGCATTCAGTAGAAGGTGCCTGAGCTTTGGCAAAACTATCGGATCGCTACTATCCATGAATCCTTCCCTAAAAGCTGAGTGTATAAATATTATACTGAGTATATATATATTATATATATATATACTTCCCTAAAAGCTGAGTGTATATATATATATATATATATATCATAGTATATAATATATAATATAATAATATATAATATTATATGTAATATGTAATATATATTATATTATAATAATATAGAATAATATAATATATAATATAATATATATACAGAGTATATGTATATTATACATATATATTAATCATAAGTAAAAAGATCCTTTACAACTTCTTATAAGGTATTGTTTTGATCTCTTAACTTATCTTTCCTTTGTTCTTTTCTGTGTGGCTAAATAAACTCATGACTCTATAAACCCCACTTCTTTATTTTTAATTTTGTATTGATTCCCTGTGAGTTTCACATCATGTACCCCAATCATCTCCTGTCCCCTCATAACCACCTTTCACCCTGGCATACTTCTCCCAAAACAAAAATACACACAAAGAAACAACAATGAAAACAAAGCATAAACAACAGCAACACTCATCTTGGAAGCTGCAGTGTGTCACAGTGTGTCTCACAGTATATCGCTCTGTCCACACATCTTCACTTTCAAATGTTTATGGCAATGAGTCATCAGCCTGGCCCAAAATCTCTGGTTTCTGGTATCTTCGCCGGACTCCTTCAGGTCATCCCATTGCTGCCCTATGTCATGGAGATCTTGTAGCCCAAGATAAGCAGGACAGGCCCCTTCATGCATCCCAACCAGACATAGGCCAATTCAGAGCCCTGGATCTGAGCCTGAATGGTACTTGAGCTGCTCAGCATGCTAGCTCTCCCTTACCTCCATTACTGCCCCTGCTAGACCATTCAATGCTGCCATCAGGAGGTAGGGTCAGCTCTCTGCTCTCATGCCCTTGGAGCCCACTCATCCATATTCATCTCCAGAGCCAGTGCCACTGTGATACCCAGACATGGTTCAGGGTCCACTTTCCCAAGTGATGAAACCTTTGAGGGACTGGACCAGCTTTTCCACTCTCACCCCCTCAAGGCTGCCTCACCTGTGCCTTCACTGGCAGTGCCAGGTCCACTCTGTTGTCCAGATGCGGTACAGGACACACTCACCTGCCAGTGAGGGACATGAATAGCTCTCCTGCTCTCATGACCCCAGGTCCAGTTCTACTGACTGCCACAGATGGGAGTGGGGAGGGGTAAAGGGAAGAGTATCTTCCAACACCTTTGCTACCTCAAGGCAGAGGAGTGCAGGGCAAGCTCTCTATTTCTCTTTCCTCTGGGCTGACCCACCTGTTTCCACTTGACCAGGGTCAGCAAGACTGTGCTGTCCAGGCAAAATGCAGGGCCTTCTCTCCTGAGTGCCACAGCCAGTGATGAACAGGGCCAACAATCCCTTTCTCATGATTGGTGGGGCCATTTCTCCAGACTGCTGCAGATGGTGAAGGACAAAGGGGTAACCACTATGCTCATACCACCTCAAGCATGATGAGTGGTGAGGCCACATGTTCCATGCTCTTGCCCTTGGGGTGGGCTCACCTGAGCCCCTACCATCAGGGTCAGCTCTGCTGTGCTCTCTAGGTGATGTGCAGGCCTGCTCTTCTGAATGCTGCAGCTTGTGAGGAGCAGGGATAGCTCTCCTGAGCTCATGACAAGAGCAGGGGACAGAGGGCAAGACATCATCTCTGCACCCATGCCACCCCATGGCAGACAAGTGGCAGGGTTGGCTCTGCCACACCCATACCCTCAGGGAGAGCTCACCCACACCCTATCACAAAAGCCAGCTCCACTGTGCTGCCTAGGTGAGGCACAGAGCTAGCTCTCTCAAGGTCTGCCACCTCTCCAGTGAGAGGTGGTATCAGCTCTCCAGAGAGCCACATCCAGTGAGGGGCAGGGCCAGCTATGCAAAGCCGCTGGATACCCCTCAAGTCTCCAGTTCCATCTGTCTTTGTAATCCTCAAGCTGCTCCACTTTTTTTTTTCTCTCCCATCTGACCATCACATGCTTCTACAATGTGGTGGCTCCTGCTGGAGGCTGTACAAATGGCTAGTGGGCCCCTGGGTGACTGTCTCCATCTGTGCTGCATGGTGTGGCAGCAAGCAGGTGTCTGTGGCCTGACTGTGTGCTGGAGGGTAGGTCTGCTAGTAGCATGGTGGTCCACAGGTCTCTTTCTCCTCCTATGCTGCAATACCTCGATTTAATTTGATTTGTTTTTTATGAGTCGTAGGCATAAAACAGCTTTGGCTACCTAGCAGGCATCAAGATAGAATGAGCAAAGGCCTGCCATCTGCTCTGTACCTGATTGGTACAAGAACAATACCATCAACAAGGTGTCTCTTTGCTCATTGCCAGGGGAGAAACCCCGTACCTAATGTAGTCATTTCTTTCCTTGTTTTGCCATGGAGAGTCCTATAGGTGAAGGAAAACTGGGGTAGTTGGAAGAAAGTGTCTTGGTTTTCTTCCTCTTCCTAGGATGCTTACTTCAGCAATGGTTCTTCACTCCTACAGAAATGAGTGATTTCATTTGCAATGCCCTCTGCCCCTGCACACCATTTTCACAAATATGCACACAAATATGCTTCATACATATGAACACCTACCTTCCCACACACACACGTATACACACACACACATATGAACTCTTTATGCCATAGCCACTTCCACCCCCACTTACACACACACATACCTTTTATGCCATAGCTACTTACACACCATACCCCCCTACACAAAAAAAGTACACGAATCTTCAATTTTCCAGGGTGAATTTTAATGTGTATTATAATTCTCAGTCTCAGTTACTTACTTACTTGTTCAAGTAGCTATAGGTTCTACTTCCAAGCAGTTAGGCTCTAATGCCCCTCCCCTCTTCCTTTGTGTCTCCTACCTTGTAGCATCTGCTTCCTCGTGTTAGTTTATCTATAGATGCTCCTGGAGAACTTCTGCTTTTTACTCATCCAATACTTGTCTCCCTAAGTCTACATTATGTTCTGAATATTAAAATAACTAGAGTGGTTTTTATTTGTTCTAATGGACCCCAGCTGATAGAGAAATGTACAATTTATTGCTTCGCACATTCTCTCTCAGGGCATCTTTCATTGGCATAAAAGACAGGAAACTTGTTTAGATTAGGAATCACCCCTCACTTAGCCCTCTGCCTGCTGGAAGTGCTGCCCCCTGTGTTGCAAGAAGCCGGTGCATGTTTGATGACTGGCGATTATAAATCAAGAGATAAAGTCACTTCATCTTCTTATTTTCAGAAGCAGCATTTTTAAACCTTTAATCTTCAAGCCCTCCAGGAGAGGAAATTCCTCAAGTGTTTATTTTAATTGTAATATGTCTGCTGGTTAACTTGTGCCAGAATCAGCTTTCTATCAAGAAGTGCTTCCCACATAGACCCGATGGCAAGGATTTACACAAAGGAGAAATGCTTGAATTTGGGGGGGGGGGGAGAAGATTTTTAAAAATAAGCAATAGAACTTTTTTCATAAATAATCCCTGCTGTTCTCAAATAATCCAATTATTTGACTTATCTCAAGTTTAGTCCCTCATCTCTTCCCTTAGTCCAGGACTGTGTGTGCGTGCACACTTGGGTATGTGTGTGTATGTGTGTGAGTTTGTGTGTGTGTGCGTGTGTGTATGTGTGTGTGTGTCTTTCTGTGTGTGTGTGTGTGTGTGTGTGTGTGCGCGCGCTCGTGCGCACGCACGTGTGTTGGGAGAAAGTTCATATCTTATTCTCATTCTCTTTCACAAAGTCACCAATGATTTGTCTGAAGTCATAAAATTAAACCCAGTTTTGGGCCTTTACAAAACTTCTACTGCACGCAGCCTACTTAGTGCTGGTGGCTGGAGACTCACATCAATTATTCAGGATTTGTATGTAATCATTTAAAGACCCTGGAACTGAACATTCAAGAAAAGTAAATTTCTTTGTCACCCATTTCCCATATAACCTGGTGTTCTGTATTAAATGAGTAGGAAATGAGTATTCATAGAAATACATGGATGGGCATCTGTGTTCTGATCTAAATTACTCTATGATATGTAAAACAATGACTTATGGGCTGTAGCTGGCCCTGGGTGACTCCATTTTGAGTGCAAATAAAGAAGCAGGGTGATTATGAATCCTTATTATGCATGTAGACACTGTCACCAACCATGAAGCATAGACTGATAAATTATCATCTCTACAGGTAAGAAGCTACTGCCTATAAACCCATCACGGTAAATGAACATGTTAAAACCATATTTAAAAAATAAGACTGAGAACTTAGGGAAACTGACTGATACTTTGCAAAACACCTTAACTTGACTCCCATAAGGAGAAAAACAACTAACACCTTGCTGGCAGTACCCCACTGGCATGTCTAATAATCTGACTGCCTAATGTATGTGTCAGGGGATCCTCAGAGAACTCCCAGACACCCTTGTGGCTTCAGACAATGCGGTACTCCTTTTACCTTTTAAACATTTTACTGCACTTTTGTTTGTTTGTTTGTTTGGTGTATGTGTTTGTTAGTGTTAGTGTTATTGTGTGAGTGCATGAATGGAAGGCAAAGGACTACTTTGGAGAGTCTTTACTCCTTCCGTACAGGTTGCATTACTTGAACTATGGGTTGGTAGCACATACCATTACTTACTAAGCCATCTTCCTGGGACCAGGTCTTCTTTTCTTGATGTGGCTTACTCAAATGGCTTTATGTTTGTCTTTCCATCTATCCATGAGTCCATCTGGACTCAGTATTTTGTCTTGATCTCACTGTCCTCTACTTTATATACCTTGAAAGTTGGTGCTTAATGCTGAGACCCTGCAGGTCAGCTCTGTGCCTCCAGCAGCTCTCTCCAGCTGATTCCTTCATGTATTATTTAGCCACCTGCAGTGACTCTCCCTGTATCTGTTCCAACTTCATCCAGCTTTCTGCCTCTTTGAACTCCTTGAACTCCGCGACAGCTTCCTTAACCCCTTTTCAGCCATTCTGTGAAAATATATATAGTCATAGATTGTGTATATGATATGTAATGCGTGTCCTGAGATAATTTCCTAATTAAGATTGGAATAGAATACCATTGCTTGGCAATAGCCAGCTACCAAGGAAAAGGAGACATACTTGGTAAATAGCAGTTAAAAAAAAAAAAACAGCGCTTGTGAGTTTACTGTTTTTCAATAAATTCTGACACTGTGGAAAGAGAAATGTGTTTCTGTGTTTGTAATGCGGGATATTTACAAAGAAATCTGAACACACTGACCAGCAGTGACCAGCTGCTCTTCTGAACCCCCAGCTCCATTCCAGAGCCAGGTGGGAGGGAGACAAGCCTTCCCTGGGAAATTCCTCCCACATAGCTCTGCTATGAGTTTGGCTGCTGAGTAGTACAAGCTGAGAGCAGCCATTGAAATGGCCCTTAACTTCTCACCTAAGGTAGCAATTGCTTGGCAGAAGGGGAAGAAGGCATGGTGGTCTTCAGGGAGATAGGTTCTTTTCAGGCCATCCTAGCTCTGTCTCCCTCGCATTCCTCTTTCCAGGTTCCTGGCTTCCTCTGTGCTTCTCTATTTATTTTCTTTTACCTTCTGTGTTTTCCTACCTCCCTGCCTTTTATTTCCAGCCCATCCCTCTGTAGCCTCTGTCCATCTTCATTTCTCTCCCCTCCCACAATACTGAATGGAAAATAGGAAACTCTCCATGTTTGACCCTTTTTTTTTTTTTTTTTCTGGAGTCCATTAATTCTCTGGAGACACCCTTTCTTCTGTTATGCTAATATAATTGATTGGGCTCCAGACATCTATTCCATCAATCATGTTCCAGCTGGGCTTTTGTCATATGATGCTTCAGCCAGCTTGATTAGACTGGGGTGTTTCCCAAGACTCCACTGTCTCACAGAAGGCAGCCATCATAGGAGAGCTTAATTCCACAGATGGTTAATCTCATTTTTTTATGTGTTGATTTTTCCTAGTTTCTCTCATGGAGGGTAATTTATTTCTAAGATCCAGGAGCACTTCATTGTAACCTCTCATTTACCAACTATACAAGTAATACTCATCATTTATTGGGTGCTTATTATATATCAATCACTGTGTTAAGTGCTGTGTGTAAGTTCATTGATTAATTTTCACAGTAATCCTGTGAGAAGCAATAATTTATTGGGGTTTATTTTTATTTGTTTTAATTGCTTACCTGACCTGCAGAGCAGAAAAAAAAAAAAAAAAAAAAAAAAAAAAAACCTCAGAGACTAACAGTATTCCCAAAGGCTCCAGCTCAAACCGGAACAACCTCTCCTTACACGGTTTACCCTTTACATGTATTCAGATGAACACATTTTCCCTGAAAGGTCAGTCCTCTTCCTAATGCAAGACCCCATTCCAAGCCATTTCTCTTCCTTTTTTTCTGCCTCTTGTAAGGCAGGCACCACCACCGCCTCTAGATAAAGAGTAAACAGGGATTCCTCCAGAGACACAGCATTTGGTGACAAAGCTGTTCATTCATTTCATTTCAACTGCTATGATAAGATACCCTGACAAAAAAACCAACTTGATGAAAAGAGAGGGTTTACTTAGCATACAATTCTAGTCTATTATTGTGGGGACATCAAGATAGGACCCATGCTAAAGCTTCACATAGATAGTTGAAAGCAAAGAGAAAATAATTGCATGGGACATTGCTTGCTTACTTTCTGGTTCTCAGATTGCTTTCCCTCTCTTATAACACTCAGGAGCTCTCCTCACCATTATCAAGGGGATGGTGCACTCACCAATGGATAGGTCTTTCTATATGAATTAACAAGGCAACCCGCCACAGATAAACCCACAGGCCAACCTGACCTCAAATTCCCTAATTAAGACTCTCGTCCCAGGTGATTCTAGGTTGTGTTGAGTTGGTAGTAAAAAGAAACCAGCACGGCAACCTAGATTAAGTTGCAACTCAGTAATATAGACAATGTATGTAAATGGCATCTAGGGAATTCTGAAATAATCTAAGTACTAAGCACTTAGAGCCCTCTTAGAATAAGAGATGAATACCAAGATGAGCTCCAAAGGGGACACTCTAGCTAAGACATATGGATATGAGTTATAGGGGCTCTGGAATTAATCAGACTGAGCCAAACTTCTGTAAAAGAAAACACTTCCCTTGTGTAAGAACTACAAGAATCATTATTTTTATAGAGCAGCGGTTCTTAACCTGTGGGTCTTGAACGCTTCAGGAATCTAATGATCTTTTCAGAGGGGCCACCTTAAGACCATCAGAAAACGCAGATATTTATATCACAATCATAGACATAGCAAAATTACAGAGATGAAGTAGCAGATAAATAATTTTCATGGCTGGGGTCACCACAACAGAAAGAACTGTATCACGAGAACAACTATCACAGAGGAATATAGGGCATTCCTTGAAGGATGCTGTGAAATTGCACAGGTTCATGAATGCCAATATAAAAGATCTGATGTGCAATGTCTGTTCAGAAGTCCATATATGACCAATGGTTTTCCACGTATAAAAATATTGCCTTGACAAATAGAAACCTAGTAAGTTCAGTCATGCTTCATAGTTCCCATGTTGTCATGTAGACATCATTCATATAAGAGAAAACTTAAAAGTTTTCTGAGCTGTACAATTTGTGGGAATATTTATTTAAGAGTATATTTATTTGAAAATGGTAAGTATTAAGAGATACTTCAATTCCTCAATCTTCATGCAAAATCTATCATTTATGAGTATTGTTCTAACTCATTGTCATTCACATGAATATATCATTTTTTAAAAATTTTCTGTCAACCATGATATATTACTAGTAAATACCTATATGCTCAGCAAATTATTTCATCATTAAATTGCCTTGCAAATTACTGAAGACGAAGGCCATGTCAGATTTTTTTTTTTTACAGACATACAGCTTAATGTTGCTGCCACAGTAACCATTGTAGAACACAATGAATTAAACCAACCTCTGTTTAATAGAATACCCCGGAGAGCGATTTACTATGAGCAACTGGCTCATGTAATCTTGAAGGTAAGGAAGGCTGAGGGATGTCAGTCATATAGTTCAGTCCTGGGAACCAATGAGGGAATCCCAGTGGAAGGTGAGAGCTGATGAACAGATGTCCCCGCTCAGCAGGTAGGCAGCAAAGACATACATTTCTCCTGTTTCTGTCTTTTGTTCTACTTAAAGACTAAGTTGAACAGGAGAATCACACCACAGAGGGGAAAGCCACCTACCTTGACAAAGGCACAGATGCAAATACTAATCTCTTCTAGAAATATTACACAGAAACACGCAGGAAGTGTTTAATCTGGGAATCTTGAGATCCCCTTAAGGTGGCATGTAAAATGAACCATGGTACACTGCTTTCCATGTCTGCCCAAAACTAACCTCAAACCCTCATAGTCATCTTTACTCACTCTTTCCAACCACCTATCATTATTGGAATATGCCATGACCTCCTCAAAAACATGTCAGTTGTCAGTGTTGTGCTGGGGTAGAGATCAAAGTTGGAGGTAGGGGAAAAACCTCAGTTGTTCCTCAACACTCAAAAACTGCATGAAAATGAAGGTAAATGTGTATAAAGACTCTGTATTAGTTTTTTCATGATTATCTAATTTCTTATTATGGCTCTTTTTGGACATACCCTTTATGTTCAGTCCTAGGTCTTATGAGACTGTTTTTTTAGGAAAGTTATTATAATCGTCTTTGTTTTATAGATAAGTAAACCAAGGTTACAACCTTACAAAGTTTGTAAACTAAGTTTATAACCAAGGTAAGCTTCTGTTTCAAAACTCCTACAGCATGCTTTCCGTGGTGTAAGCATGCGAGTCCTCAGGTACAGCCAAATATATTAACTCCTGAATGCTGACTCGACCAATACCTGGGGGAATGAAATAAGGAACAGCCATATATGGAAAATAATTCTAAGAAAAATTCCAACTCCCTGGGGAAGATGTCACTGCATTTTCTCACCTGATAATTCCTTTCCTGGGTGCCTATCACAAAGTGCCTTTTATGTGGTGAGTTTAGTTACAAGCATGGGCTTGCTATGCTCATAGGTCTAGCTGAACATTTGGCCGTTTACTTTGAAATGGAGAAAGCTCATAGATCTCTTTTTCTCCTTCTTGTCTCCTGGGAATGGCTGCATTCATAGAATAGCGTGCCTCCTCTCCTCCTGCCTCAGTGTTCCTAACGGAGATGCCGATATCATTGCACAAAAGCTCACAGGTCTCCAGAGCATGGACCATCTCATCTGTAATGGGCTCTTTATATTAAGAGGGCTGAATGGCTGAGGTGGGATGTATCAGAGGCGAAGAAAGTAAGGCCCGGATTGAAAATGTTTAAAACAGCGCATGCCTGGTGCGTTCCACAAAAAAGATGCTGTAAGATGCCCTGGAAAAAATGGTGGTTATTGACACATCCTGTTAAGACTTTTGCAAATACTGCCTGCTACATCCCTAAGTTAATGATTCATACTCTATATCAGAGTATCAAAGCCTCCGAAAAGTTCTGCAGTATGGTTTTTATAAGCATTTATTTCATGTAGAAAAATTCCTTCCTTAACTTTGATTTTTCTCAAGGTATAATAACAGCTCATAGCTCTAGCACTTCTGGAGCACACTGATTTAAAGCACCCGTGTGATTGCCTATTTTTAGATTGTCAGGTAACATCTAGAATTGCACCACTGGGAAGAAGGAAAAGTTAACTCAAAAGGTTTTTGTAGTCATTAAATAATTAGTAGAAGCTGGCTCTGTTTCTTTTGGAATATTCTTGATGCTTTGATAAACAGGAAGACTGACACAGATCTAAGCAGAACTCTGGCTTCTACCATCTATCTCCTTGCAGGAAAGTTTTCACTCTCAGCTGTGCACTTAATTCTGTAACCTACCTCAAGTTGCTGCTAGGAGTGTTGTGATATCTACATAAACAATCTGCCTTCCTTCAAAGTCATCCTCTGGGCCAAATGGAACAGCAGACACAGGTAAATTTGCATCCTTAAAACAATATTTTGTGATGGACATTGGAAGTAGGAGAAAACTAGAAGCAGGACAGGAGCCTACCATAGAGGGCCTCTGAAAGACTCTATCTAGAAGTGTATCAAAGCAGATACTGAGACTCATGGCCAAACTTTGGACAGAGTGCAGGGAATCATATGAAAAAAGAGGGAGTTAGTAAGATCTGGAGAGGACAAGAACTCGACAAGAACCAAATAAATCTGGGCACAGGAGCTTGTTCAGACAAGCTGTTTCTCCAACCAAGGACCATGCATGGATATAACCTAGAACCCCTGCTCAGATGTAGCCCAAGGCAGCTCAGTATCCAAGTGGCTTCCCTGGTAAGGGGAACAGGGACTGTCTATGATATGAACTCAGTGGCTGGCTCTTTGACATCCCCAACCCCCATGGGAGGAACAGCCTAGCTAGGCCACAGAGGAGGACATTGCAGCCAGTCCTGTTGAGACTTGATAAGCTAGGGTCAGATAGAAGGGGAGGAGGACCTCCCCTATCAGTGGACTTAGAGAGGAGCAGGGAGGAGATGAGGGAGGAAGGGTGGGATTGGGAGGGAATGAGGGAGGGAGCTACAGCTGGAATACAAAGTAAATGACCTGTGATTAATATAAAAAAATAAAAATTTAATTAAAAAACATACAACACACACACACACAACAATATTTTGAGTCAAGTAGTTAACAAGATTCCTTACTGTCTATCACTTCTGAGATATAGATCTGAGTTACTACAGTCTCTGTTCATGATTCCTAAGTGGTTTCTGCTGCTCCAGGCAACATCAATACCAAGAAAGGTTGCATGTTCCACAAGGACTGAATGGTGACCCTCAAAATTTTTAGCCTAGACACAGTGCCTCACATGGGATATATGCAAAAGTAATCAAGGGCTGAGCAGGTAGGTCAGCAGGTTAAGCTCTTACGAGTAAATATAAGGACCTAAACTCAGATTTCCAGAAGCCATGTAAAGCTGAACTTTGGTAACACACATCTATAATCCCAGCACTCCCTTAGCAAATGGCAGTTGGAGACAAGATGATTGTTGGAAGGTCACTAGCTAGCTATCATAGTGTGTGCAGTGGCAAAACATAGAACCTCCTTCAAAAGAGGTAAAAATAAAAAACAGGAAAAGAAAGTAGAAGGACAGAGGTGGTGAATTCTATTTGCTTGCTTTGGCACAAACATGGCCCCTACATGCTCACTTGCACATTCTTTATACACATGCACATAGACAAGGAAAGTAATTGCAATGAAAAGAGGTCACATTTGTCCCCTCATAAAAAGGAGAAATGTCAATATAGGTAAGTGGGCATCTTGAGAGCAACGTGAATGGGAAGATCTCTGTCTTGAAACAAAAGAGAGAAATTATGGTTCTCAGAAGAAACCAACACTACCAATACTTAAAGTGCTTAGGGCCTTGAAAAATCTTTCTGTTGTGTAAGCCTAAGTTTGTAGTACTTTGTAACAGCAATTGTAGGAAATCAGCATACTCCATCATTTTTCTTGAAAATACCTTATAAGCTGTCTTCACATTTCTCCAAATTAAGTTATGAATCCTTCCTTAAATCAATCAGAAGAAAGAAAAAAAATATCTTAAATAAATCTATACCCAGAATTAGAAAGTCAGCTTCCTTTAACACACACACACACACACACACACACACACACACACACACACACATATGTATTTATATAACCAAAAACACCTTAATCCTAGATATGTCAATAAGATGCAGGAAGAATGATTTTGAAGATGCCAGCACATTCAGTTTCAGGCACTAAGTGAGACACAAACAAAGGCTTCAGTGGTAGTCCATGAGGGAAAGATCTCTATTTTGACAAAAACAAGAAAAGAAAGAAAGACAGAAAGAAAAAGAGAGAGAGAGAGAGAAAGAAAGAAAGAGAAAGAAGAAAAGAAGGAAGGAAGGAAGGAAGGAAGGAAGGAAGGAAGGAAGAAAGGAAGGGAGGAAGGAAGGAAAGAAAGAAGGAAGAAGGAAGGGAAAGAGAAAAAAGGAAGGAGAGAGAGAGAGAAAGAATTAGAGAAACAGAAGCTAAAGCAGGAGAGAAGACAAGAATCCGGGGTGCTGGAGAGATGACTCAGCTGTTAAAGAGCACTGATTGCTTTTCTAGAGGACCCGGGTTCCATTCCCAGCAACCAAATGGCAGCTCACACCTGTCTGGAACTCCAAGAGCTGACACCCTCACACAGACACACATGCAGGCTAAACACCAACGCCCATGAAATAAAAACAAACTCATTTTTAAAATAATAATAATAAAAAAAGAACTGATGAGACCTAACTGACTAGGATCAGAAGGAAGGAAAAGAAGACCTCCCCTATCAGTGGACTTGGGGAGGGGAATGCATGCAGAGGGTGGAGGAAGGGAGGGATTGGGACGGGAGGAGGGAGGGAACCACAGAGAGGATACAAAGTGAATAAAGTGTAATTAATAAGGAATTTTTTTTTAAAAAAAAGAAGATATAATTTGAACTTTAAAAAAAAGGACAAGAGTCAAGGAAGAGAGGGGGAGAGCAAGAAGGAAAAAGGAAATACGTTGTCAAGAGGTGCAGAGAACGCAAGTGTGATGAAGAAGGAGCATACATGAGTCTGAGCAGTTCAGGAATCGGCAGGGATGAATGAAGGATAATTTTAGAGGCTAGGCAATGAAGATGAAGTGTGTTGAAGGGTATACTTCAGGAGGCTGATGTGCAAAACGAAGGTAAAGAAGTAAGTCTACGCCGTCAGAGCGATCCCTCACCCTAGGTTTCAGGTCTCTCCGCACTAGGAATGTACCCGTGAAAGGCTGCTAAAAGACACTGTGTTCATGGTGCTTGCGTGGCTTGTCTCTGTCACCGCTTGCTCTTTAAGTGGAAGCCACGCTGCACGAGTACAGGATCAAGAAAGAGACTCAGTGGGACGGGGTTACAGAAAATGTATTTAATATCTCCTCCCAAGAGAATGGCAATGTGCTGTTGGTTCGGACGGATCAAGGCAGCGAGCATTCTCTCCCGTTGCGGTTTGTGCTCTGTGAAGGCAGCGACTCTGCAGCAGCCCTAGTCTCTTCCCATTTGCTCCCTTACTCTGCTACAGCCAGGGTGCATACTCTGATCCGTGCTTGCTGTGTCAGCTCTACAGGCCCATTTGGAGCAAATCAGCTCATGCAAAAGATGAGCTTTCTAGGGTTCCTCAAGTGCTCCCCCGCCCCTTTTTTTTTTTACCAGATCGTCTGTTACTCAAAATGTTTTAGTGAAGTCTTCTACTGTTGATGTGAGCTCTGCAGCTAGGTGATTTAACTCTCATGTTAAGCTGTGTCTTCCAATTTGGCCATTTTTGGAAATATAGTGATGGCTGCTCCCCAACTATCTTATATATTAGCTTATTTCTTAATTATTTAAAAACTAAAGTAATTACTTGTGCTGCTATATAGTGGGCTTTCTTATTGTCCCAACTGTTCATAGAGGTGCAGAGATTGACTTGTCTCTGGGAACCATCTTCTACAAAGAATAGCATTTCCACAAAGTGCAGTAATAACGGCACCAAAGAACACATCTCACACTGCTTTCCCCAGCTCACGGAAACATACCCAAATTAACATATGGGTAACTTCTATATTCCTTTGCCTCCCTGAGTAGTTAGGCATCAACCGTGTTTGCAGTAGAGATACTTAGTTACGCCTGTCATCAATGGTTGCTGAATTAGTAAATATTACAAAATTTGGGAGTCAATTTATTCACTAATGGGTAGCCTCCTTTCTACAATATTTATCCACATGTATTTTCAACACTTCAAACCTGAGCAGTGGCCCTTGTTGTCATCAGCCACACAATAAGAACTAAATAAAAGTTGGCTACATGAACAGGAAAAAAAAATGAACACATTAATGACTTAACATTTGCTTAAGAAAATCAGCTAAACATAGAATTCTTTGGTGTGCTGCTCATGAAATCATGAATGCATGTTCTTGCCAAGAACCCACTTCACTCAAATTGAAGTCTCATGCTAGGTGCTTTTGCAGAATTCACCCATCTTTCCCTGAGCCTTTCAAAGTTTCAGCCTCCCCTCTCGGTTCCCAGATTACAGGCCTTGCAACTGTTTGCTGCAGTTGGAGACTCTTCACTTGTGTGGCATTTATAGGCACACGTAGTTACTCTAAACAAAATTAAACCAAAACTGCTCAATGGCTAAGCCCCACATGTGAGGCACACCAGTGTTCCAATGAGCACCGGTCAGTGTTTCTCACAGATGGAGTCACCACGAGTCACGTAGATTAAAAGGTTTTCCAGATTAGGCCTTTGAGTACATGAAAACTGGTCACCTGGCTGAGATCTCAGGAAAGAAAAGTGATTGTACAGCAACAAGGCCAAACTGCAACCCACCGGTGTGGACGGCAATCCAGAAGTTATGCAGATATGGAACCCCTGAGGAGAAACCGAAGCGCACAGTGGTCAGCACCTGAAATCTGCAGCGCGTGCATGTCCTCTGTGCTGGAGAAATTTCTGCTGTTTGCCCTGAACGTTCAGGCTCTGTAGTTCAGAGCTGGAAAAAGCTGAAGAAAGAGACCGAGAGTTTCTGCGTAGCTCAAGGACTGTTCCACCCAGCACTGGATAAGGCGTTATGTATCAGGTATGCCATCTTTTGGCAATCTTCAGAGAAAGGGATATATATATTTCCCAAATCTCCTTTGTGACCAGTATTAACTTAAGACTATTGAGAGAGGAAGGCTATGGGAAATAATTTCTGGATCTATAAACATAAATAAATCTATCCCAAATTTAGTTGTTTATAAGAAAATCACTGAGCTTTCTTTGTCTCACAGTGTGCATGGTCAGAGATTTGGGAATCTTGAATGGATGTGTCTGTTTTGGGATTTCTTTGGAAGCTGCTATAAGGCAAGTGGATAGCTTTGGAAGAGCAAGAAGGCAGATTTGGCTGGGGACTTCAGCTCGGGCGCTGGGTGGTCTGCCTGTGTGGCATTCCCATGGGATGTGAGCTGACAATATACTAGCTGAAGCCTTCAAGAGCAGGCATTCAGTGAACAAAGCAAACTGGCTCAGCTGTTTAATACTGAGCCTCAGAACTCAACACAGCATCACTTCCACTTTGATGTATGATTTCAAAAGTCTGAAGGGTCCACCAAGATTCAAAGGGCAAGGGATATTAGAACCTGCCTCTTCATTGTAGAAGAGCAGAAGGGGGAGGAAACAGCACACGGTATGATTACAACATTAGAAACAAAAACAGCCCTTGAATATTTTTTTACCTTTTTAATACTTGAAGCCAAAGAACAACAATAAACATGGAGTTAATGAAAATTCCTTTTGTAGTTCTTGACACAATTGGGATAGATCTCAAAGTGTAGTCCCAATAATCTCTGCTATAAATATTTTTCCTAACATTGAGACAATTAATATTGAGAGAATGAATCAGAGAAAGAAATGAAGCCCACACAAAAAGCCATCATACAGTAATTACTGTTTGAGCCTCTCAGCTTTGGTTGACTCATCTGTGAAATGAAGGCACCATATTCCAAATGACCTTCCTTGATCTTTTGCATTATTTATTGAGTCTAAAATAAATACGATCATATCAAACCTTCTTTTCAAAATGCAGAACTGCTAGCTATTTTCTTATAACATAGCAGAGCAAACTGTTGTCTTATAAAAATGATAGATGTGGTTGCTTTTTCCCAGATTGGATGTTTGTATGAAAGAAGTAAGGAGCAATATTAAGACACATAACTCTGAAGCCCCCACCCATCTTTTTTTATTTTTCAAACATGTACAATGCTTTTTATCTAAAGCAAAGTAATACATGATTCAAAGATAAACCAATTTCAAGAAATTGAGATGGATTAATAAAATATTTACTATTCAAAACAGAAAAGAAAGCTGTGATAATTTTCTACATTTCTCTTCATTATAGTCCTACAGAATGTTTGTGCATATGGATCACAAATGAATCCTGGAAAGAATCTAGCAGAAGGTTTTGATTAAATGGTATGTTGAATAAACAATTCTGAGACATTTTAATGAGGTCAGATAAAAGGCTGTGCTGAAAAGAAATATTAAAGTTTTTACTTTGGGGATTCTATCTTTAAACGATTTCCTGCAGATCTGAACTCCGTGTCTCCTCATTGTGCCATTATCTGAAGTCTAAATTCTCTTCTAATTTTGCTGCCTCAGGTGACCCATGACTCCTTAGCACAGAGAATTTCATTGCAGAATTTCTGAAGATTATTGATATTATTCTAATGAAATCTATAAACAAAACAAGTTTAGTTTTAGCATTTAGTCTTTTCCTTATATATCTTTTATATCTTATATATCTTTTAAAAATAAAGTTAAATAATATGCCTGTTGATCTTTATGACATATTATCAAAATGCTACTTTTTGGTCATGATGTTATCAAGTAGTCCAGAGATATATGAATTACAAAAGTCAACTCAAGATTTTTTATACTCAAATCAAATATTATGTAAATGAAATATATGGACCAAATTAATATGTTCAACATGCAACATTCCCTGAGTTTGACCTTTCTAGGATTAGCTTGGAAATAAAACATAGTTTATTGGAAGAAGGACCTTTGTCTCTGACAACTATAGAATGAAAAGGAAAGAGAGTCTGAGACAGGCAGGCAGAATGAAACAGTCAGTAACGTCAGCTGTGGACATTGTGAGCCTAAAAGGTAAGAGTATTTGGAGTTGATGTAAGAGGGTAAAACCATGAAAATAGGTGACCTGAGTTGAATGAGTTCCAGGTACTGAAATAAGAAAGATTCCAGTTGAGACATTGGTGTACATTCTCCACAGGGGGAATAGAAATGTAAATTTCAAAATATCTACAGATTTGGGGAGAGGCTCAATACAAGATCATAAGCTGTCTGGGCAATGAGGGGCTGAGTACTGAATAGCCAGAAGCAATGGGTCTCAGGAGACAAGGACTTTTATCATGGAGCTGGAGATGGAATAGATTAAAATGACAGAGGAAGATAGAAGTAGGCCACATTCTTCCCCCAAGATCTTTGCTTCTTGTGGAAATCTAATGCTGTGCTTAAGTGTGCCAGTGAGAAATCTGAGCAGTAAAGGGAGCAAGATTCAGTAAGGGCCACAGGGTGCAGTGAACATACATGGAAAAGATGAGAAACCAAATGGATTGTTTGCCAAGGGAAGGGCAAAGAGAAATGTTTGAGAGGAAGAAGTTATTGCAGATACATAGAAAGCAGAAACCAAGTAAGAATGTTACTGTCACTTACCAAAAAAAAAAAAAAAAAAAAAATACCTGGATACTTTTCTAAAGAAAATCATCCATTTGAATAAATTGTTTTAGCAAGTGGAACTAATTAAGCTTGCTAGCTAACTGAGCTAAATTAAATACATAAACTATCAGATTCATCTTCTATTTATATGCATATCTGTCCATATAGCAAAAATACACAACTATACTTTTAAATTGAGTTTGCTAAGTTGTGTAATTTTTGATTCCAAGCTTCTATAAAGAACTATGACACTCTTCAACATGACCATCATCGATTGGCATGAAACTCAGATGGACCAAACCAAAGTAAAATCATCTGAGATGATATCTCAATCTTTTATCTATTTTCACTTGCTTCTAGTCAAAAATAATATCTTCTCTTATGTAAGCCTCCTGCAGATTTGTCAGTGTGACCCAGCATGCAGACAGACAAAGCTAGGGACATCCTAGACATAATTTAGAAATGATCTATGTCCTTTCTCATTTAGCCTGCTGAACCTCATTTCAGACTGGATTCCTCTGAAGCCTCGGCTTCTACATCACAACTCCTGCCAGCCTGTGATGCTTCAAAAGCTTATCTCTTGCTAATTGCATCTACATTTCACCAACATCCCAGCCCTCTGCAACTTGGAAAGGCCACAGAGTGAAACTTATGAAAGAACTCAGAAAGACCTATCTTAGATTTCCAATAAAGTATCAGCAGACCATTGTTATCCAATGCAGAATGATACTTAAAAACAAAACAATGATTTATCTTTTATTTGTATATCTGCATGTATATAGTGTACTGTACTGTGTGTGTGTATCTGAGTGTGTACATGTGTAAAAATGTATGTAAAAGAACTTTGGTTTCTATCAGGTTTCACCTCTATTTTTGAGCCTGGGTATCACATGAAACCCTGAAATCTCTGACCCCAAGCTCTGAGGATCTGCCTTTCTCTTACCTCCTCCCACCTTCAGCCCTCACCTCTAGAATTAGTGTTACAGACATGTGGCCCCATATGGATTTTACATGGGTGATGAGGATCTGAACTCAATTCCTTATGCTTTTGCTGCAGGTAACTCCACAGCCCAGAGCTACATTGTAAATCTAGGATTACTTGGATTCAGTGCAAACATGTCATTCATTCTGAAAGAAAGTTCATTGTGGGAGACACTGGAGGATGACTTCATCTCTGTCATTGATTACCGGTCAAAACTGTGAAAGGCACTTGTGATCTGCTTACCAGAAAACACAAAACTCATCAAACCATAGCAAGCCACTGTTCTACCTGTGATCCATAATATGATTATGATAGAGCATACAGTCCATGTGAACTTTGTTGGTCTGTTATTGGCTCCTGGCTATAAAAGTTGGATGCATCCAACTTTTCTAAGAGAAAATGATACCTTGGGGAAAAAAAAGTACTTGTTTTTTTTTTTTTTTTTTGTGCTACTCAAATCTCTAAATTTGTAAGATGAACTTGTTCTTTTCATTTTGTCCTCAGTGTATATTTTTGTCTAATAAGAGTAATGTCTAGTTCCTGTATGTACCTGCAGCTCAGGAAATCTGTTCTGTGTACTAGCCAGCCATATAACTGGAAACTAAAATATAATTGCTTTAATTTGCTTGTTTTCTGTTTTGCATCAAAGCGCATGAAACATGACAATAGAGTCTTTGGCTCCTAGGATTACTGTATCATATGGAACTCTTTCTTTCTGGTCACACTTAGTTGATGAGCCATATGGCACCAATGTATTGAGAAAAGTCTGAGCAAGCTATTCCAAATACAAAATATTATTCAGATTTCCTTCATTTATGCAAATGAAGCCATTCATTTTCCTACCTAATTCTCTCTGGAGATGCTCCAAAGTTTGGAATGAGAGAAATTCTTCTTTCAATCTATGTAATCCAAATTAATTGCTTTTGACAGCAAAGGGTAGGTTGGTAGATACTGGAGTAGTTACCGCTTTAATCCTATCACCTCGGCAGCAAGCTTAGCCATGCAGTTCCCTGGAGAGTGACCAGGCCTACATGGCTGCACCGTCTCACGGCATCTGAAGAGTGGTCACTCACAGACACCAACTTCATTTTATTGTAAAGGAACACACTGCAGGAAAAAGGATCTGAAACGAGAAAAGAAAATAAAGTGGGAACAAAAAGCCTTGTCTAAAGTCTCTGGGAACAGACACCCTGATCTACCTTTTAGAACTTTCCGGTGGAAGAAACAGCAAGTCCTTGAGCCTGACAATGAGATCTTTTATAAATAACTTCACCTTTTCTCACTTCTGATGCACAGTGTCTACAGCCATGGTGCACTGGCTAGTTTTACGGCACTTTGGCACAAGCTAGAGTCACTTTTGGAAAATAGGAACATTAATTGAGAAAATCGCCTCGCCATATTGGCCTGCAGGCAAGCCTATGGTGCATTTTCTTGATTAATGATTGATGTGGGAGGGCCCAGATAACTGTGGGTGTTGTCATCCCTGGGCTGGGGGTCCCGGGTGTTATGAGGAAGCAGGCTGGGCAAGCCCGAGGAACAATCCAGTAACGGGGCACTCTTTCATGACCTCCTGCCTCAGGCCCCGCCCAGCTTGAGTTCCTGCCCAGACTTCCTTGTCTAATAGACTACTGGTTGCATAATGAAATTAACCTTTTTCTCTCCAAGTGCCTTTGGTCATGGTACTTTACCACAGCAATAGCAACCCTAATTAAGATACCGGTCTTACTTTTCCAATTCTCCAAGCCTTGGTCACCATCCCAGTCTTGATTTTTGTTTTTTGGTTTTTGTTTTTGTTTTTTTTTTTGTTTCTTTTAATGTGTTTGCTGTTACCTTTCAAGACTTAAGTCCAGTACCACAATATTCATGGTTTTTTTTCTTCCTTACTCTAATGAAAATAATTTTCTTTTCTATTTTCTGTAGTGGCATAATTCCTTCAACTTCTTCTATACCAGGAATGTTTTCGTAGGAGATAATTTGATGAATTATGTTTACTTCTTTTCTTCCTGAGGCTTAGGTTCAAGGAGGGGGCTTGGCTTCATGAAATCAAAATTAAAAAAAAATTAAAAACATTACATACATAGATATATAGGGATTAATTAAAGAATGTATTAATGAACAAAAAATAGGTCTGAAAACTATAAGCTACCTTAAGGAGGAGACATCTTCAGGTTGTAGGTGGTACTTTCTAAGATAACCCCGTAAAACACCCACAAGACTTGTTGTTCATGACATTTCTTTTTCCTGAAATTGAACCCAGAGTTTTGAGGATGTTAGGTATATACTCTTATCCCTGAACTGTAACTCTGACCCTTTTGTGAGAGATCTTAATAATTTTAATACTTGAATAATTAATGCAAATAGAATGGATTTATGGGTGGTTGTGAGACAGATTAGAGGGACTAACTTGAGCCATGGGACAGACATTAAGCATCATTAGAGGACTGTGAAATACTTTTAAATGACTTTTAGTGACACGTATTTATATTGAAAGCATCCCTTTTAAGTTCTGTTTTTCCTGGAGAACGCTAAGCTGTTGAGTGGCAGCATGATTTGATTCCTTAGCAACCAGCCCTGTTGGCCTCATGGTAACTAGCTATTTTGGACACAACAACCACTCGGAGGATACTCCAAAAGCTGCAGAGGACCCTCTACAACTGTAGCTGAAAATACATTTCAGTTATGACCTCTCCAGATCACCTGCACCAGCCCTGTACCACAGTCCTCTAAGCAAGTTAAGACTTTGTGAACTCTAGAAGATGCTGAATCCAATTTTACCCAGGCCAAACCAGGGGGCAGGACACCTCTCCTGGCCCAGCAAAAGGTCTGTGATTTAGTATAAACACCGTGTTTTATTTTTGTGAGAAAGACTGCCCTGTGATTGATGTGAGCAAACTCATATTTGCATGAAGGTCCAATGTAGTTAGTACAATACAGTTGCCACACCTACTTTACACCTATATCAACAAGCCATTAAGCTCTGCTTTTGAGTCAGCCATGAGACCTTTATCTGTGCTGCCAAGGTCCCTAGGACCTCAGTCTTATATGAGAGCTGTAACAGTACCAGCTGTTGTTTGTTGCTGGGGAAATGAGCTTTTGCTGAAACTCACTGGTTTTAGAAGCCATTACAACAGTATGAAAATAACCTATTTTCAGTGAAAGAAAAAAGAAAACAATAGCTAACCAATTACAAAGCCATAAACCTACAGTCTAAAACCTAGCTGCCATAGAGTCTCTAGCTCTTATGAATTATTGGGAACAATAATCCTTTAGCTCTCAAGGTTTCAATCTCTTAAGACTCTGGACCTGGGTAAATTTTGGGTTGAAGTTTTTGTGGATCGGTTGGTGTTCTCCTTCCTCCACTAGGAGTCCTGTCTAGTTAGAGGGTGGCCTTTTCAGTCTTCAGGACCCAGTTACTTGGATTCTCAGCTAAACCCCATATCCTCCTAGGAGCCTAACCTTTTGTAGATCTTTAGCTTGTCACAGAGATGCCCCAATCCATGGTTTTTCTTCTTTCTGCAAGCCTTCTGTCCTCCTGTCTCTACTCTCTCCAGGTCTGATCTCCATCCTCACTTCTTTTTGTGCTCCCTCTTCTAGTCTGATCCCTCTCTTCAAGTGCTTCATCTGTCTGTTTCTCCCTTTGAGTGGGATTTAAGTATCTACCCTTGGGTCCTTCTTATTATTTATCTTCCTTGGGTCTGTGAATTGTAGTATTGTTATCCTGTACCTGTGGCTAAAATCCACTTATAAGTACCTATGGCTAAAATCCACTTCTTATAAAATCCATGCCTGTCTTTTGGGGTTTGGGTTACCTCACCCAGGATGATCTTTTCAAGTTCCATCCATTTGCCTGCAAATTTCAAGATGTGCTTGTTTTTAATAGCTAAGCAGTATTCCATTGTGTAAATGTACCACAGTTTCTTTGGTTGAGAGACATCTAGGTTGTTTCTAGATTCTGGCTGTTATGAATAGAGCTGCTATGAACACAGTTCATAGTTCATGAGTAAGAGTCCTTGTTGCATGGTAGAGCAGCTTTGGGGTATATGGTCGGGAGTGGTAGAGCTGGGACTTCAGGCAGAGCCAGTCCCAATTTTCTGAGAAGATGCCAGATTGATTTCCAAAATGGTTGTGCGAGTTTGCACTCCCACCAGTGATAAGAGTGTTCCCCTTGCTCTACATCTTGCCAAATTTTACCTTGCCTACAAGATGTGCTGGGATAAAAATAGAGCAGAGATTGATGGATGCCCCGTCAGGGCCTGACCCAACCTGAGACCTACACCATGGGAGAGAACCAGTCCCTGACACTATCAATGATACTGTACTATGCTTGCTGCCTACCTAGCATAGCTGTCCTTTGAGAGGCTCCACCCAGTAGCAGATGGAAACAGATGCTGGAACTCACAGCCAAACATTGGGTGGAGCACAGGGAGACTTGTGGAAGAGTTGGAATAAGGATAAAAGGGAGGGGATAGGAGCTCCACAACAAGACCAACTAACCAGGGCCCAGGGGGGTTATGGAGACTGAAGCACCAATCAAAAACCATGCATGGACTGGACCTAGGCCATTGGAAGTAGCCAATGAGCAGCTTGGTCTTCAAGTAAAGGCCCTAGTAAGGGGAACAGGGACCATCACTGACATGGACTCTGTTGCCTTCTTTTTGATTACTTCCCTCTGGCAGGGCTGCCCCACCAGACCACAAAGGAAGAGAACGTGCTTAGTCGTGCTGACTTTATGTACTCTGGTGGGCTGGTGGGGGGAGGGGCTCCCCTTTTCTGAGGAATAGCAGAATTGGAGATAGGTGGAAGAGGAAGGGAGGGTGGGACAAGGAAGAGAGGATGGAGGAGACTATTACTGGGAAGTGAAGTGAATAAATAGATACATTAAAAGAACAAAGACTCTGGACCTGTGATAGCATCCCCTAAGCCTCAGACATGCAAGGGCCTGAGACTGTCAACAATGAAAATGCTTATCCTTGCTTCTCTAAAGTTCCTCTATAAATAGAGCAAAGGAACTCAGCTGGATGATTGGTAACAATCATTAGTTTGGGTCAGATGTGACAGGAAATGACAACAGTGGACACTAGACGCTATGGTTCAGAATTCAAGAATAATGAAAATAGTTTGACACTCTCTGGGGGTGGAATGTAGCCTACTGAGATAGAAATAAGATCAAAATCTTCTTTATTGAAACACATACTTTTTAATTCAAACATTATTTGTTTCTTGAAGTATGAAATTATTCTCCAAAGAAAATCAGCAACAAAGGTTAATAAAAGCAAGCAGTCATGAATTTTATTTAAATTATTCATAAATAAAAGAAGTGATTACAGTGCAGTTAGAGGGATGGAAAATTTTACTTCATAAGGCAAATTAATCTGTTTGTTTGCAATTTCTTTTAATTTCTTCCAGTGTATGCAAGACAACAGAATCTTTAGGTAAAATAATTAAATACAGTGGTATCTAACTCCCCCTAATAAGGTGCCAAGTAAATTTCCACTGTAGTTTTTCAATAGTCAGCAGGAATTTGGGAACTACATCGTATAAAACTAATGCTGAAAAGCTGTACAGTTGTTTTGAAGAGTATATTTATTGCAATAAGATAATAACTACATTAGAATCATAGACACTCTTTTCAACATCTATGCCCCACTATAAAAGCTTATATCTCAAAACTAAAATGAATTTTCAATCATAATGCCTAATCATATTAGAACTCTCTTCTACCTTGTTTTCCTTATATTTACTGTTGAGATAAAATATTCTGATGAAAGCACGCTGAGAAACAAAGTGTTCATTCTGTTCAAGGCACAATCTGTCATGGTGGGCAGTTAAGGTGGCAGAACTTTGAAGCACCTGCTCATGGCATATTCACAGTCAGGAGGCAGAGACAGAGAGGGGTAGGGGAGATCTGTTTTTGCTGGGATTTAGCTTGCTTTTTCAATTCTATGCAGTCCTGGTTCCCTACTCAGTGAATGGCCCTACCTAGATGTAAGACAAGTCAGCACATGGCAGTTAACAGAATCAAGATAATCCCTCACAGATGGCCTCAGAGGTTAGCCTTAATTTACTCCCACTTGTGTTTTTTGGTGAAGCTTACCTCCTTGGTGATTCTAGTTCTGCCATATTGGCTTAACTACTCATCACATAACCTCAATGCTTCTGACTACATTTGGTATTTATCAGGTTATCTTAAGAATTATACCATATGAAGTCATGGAACACTTGGTAGTTATCCTTCATATATTGCTTTGGTTACCCTACAGCCCAGTTTCTTTAACAATAAACACTAATCAGGGTATACAGGCCAATCAGAGGGTTGATTTTTTTCCCCCTCTGTATGAGTGAGCTTCTTGGGTAATGTCCCCTGAGCCTAGTAAGCTCTTTGAAAAGTGTCAACACTAAATAGATCTGCCCACTTTTCCAGTTCTAGGAAGATGAGTAACATAACAACTTAAGTAGTTTGACAGTGAAAAGGTAATTAAAAAATTTGGTGATACCATGATTTGTTTACATAATCTACATGCACATTTAGCAGTTTTTAAAACATAGACATTTTAATGACAATTTTAATTAGTGAATAGACTAACTCTGTGTCTGTGACAACTCTCATCAACCCAATCTGATGGCCATTCGGGCTTTGTTTATCTCTCTAATAGTCTAGGCCTAAGTTAAAGGTTGTCTCCTCTGCCCATTAAGAGGACAAATGTTTCCAGGCTCTTTTTAATGAAGGTGTTATCTCATGGTCCTGCACAACTAAGCTCCAAGCCTAGAGACAGATATTTTCAAAAGTGCCCCATAGCCTTCTGCTGATTATTATTTCCCCAGTGGGAAAAGTATCCGAGAATATTGCTGCACAAACTAGCCATTCATCCATCATTTCCATACATTTGTCTCATCTCCAGTGATACCTGTAATGTAAATTACTTAAAGTATTTCTTTATATTCTATTTCTTTATATTCTATGAAACTAAGTATGATAGGCCAGTAATAATTTCATACATAATGAAATACATCCATTGCTATAAAAATGTTAAAGTACTATTGGAAATTTTCTTATATAAACCCAGCACTATAGATGGCATGCTATGGGAATATTTTTGAAAACCAATGTGTGGAGAGCAAAGCACTTGAGCATCTGCACTGTGTAAGTGTCAGGCTTATGCACACAAGAACACAATGGTGCCCAAGATACCTTTCTTGAGCACATAATTCCTAAAAACATCAGACCAATAATGAATAAATACATTTGCTTTATAACTGTGTTCCCACTGAGCTACTATCCATCAGCCTCATAATTACTAATTTTTATTTTTATCTAAACTTTCTTCATACCTGAAAGATGCTATTGATTGGCATCAAAAGTTTGTTAATCTTCTTCCAAAATATTCTTTGTTAAACACACAGAAGTCTCTACTCAGGTAACTTCAACACACACACACACCACACACACACACACACACACACACACAAAAGACCACAACACCAACCTCTGTGGGGAAATATCCCTATTAAAGAGTTTGGCTCTACTGATCAAGGTAGAAACTGATCGAGGCAGAAGCTGAAACTCATAGCCAAACTTTGAGTAGAGGGCATGGAATTTTATGAAAGAAGGGGAAGACAGACCTGGAGGGGACAGGAGCTCCAAAAGAAGACCAATAGAGCTAAAAAAAAAAAAAACTGGGCTCTGGGGGCTTTGCAGAGACTGATACCCCAAGCAAGGACCATGCATGGAGAGGACCTAAAAAACCCTGCTCATATGTAGCCCATGGCAGCTCAGTTTCCAATAGGTGCCCTAGTAAGGGGAACAGGGGCTGTCTCTGGCATGAACTCAGTGGCTGGCTCCTTGATCACCTTCCCCTGAGGGCAGGGCAGCCTTATCAGCCCATGGAGGAAAACAGTCCTGATGAGACCTGATAGGCTAGGGTCAGATAGAAGGGGAGGAGGACCTCCCCTATCAGTGGACTGGGGGAGGAACATAGGAGGAGAAGAGGGAGCGAAGGTGGGATTGGGAGGACAAGAGAGGGCTGCTGCAGGGATGCAGAGTAAATAAATTGTAATAAATAATAAATTAAAAATTAAAAAAGAAAGAAAAATTAAAATAAACCTGGACAAAGCATTATATATTAAAATGTTTTTCAAAGAATAATAAAAACAAAGATTTTGGCTAATACTGTTTTGTAGTATTAGCCTCTAGGCACAGTTTAATCTGTGTGTGTGTGTGTGTGTGTGTGTGTGTGTGTGTGTGTGTGTAAGTATGTGTGTGTGTGTCTGTGTGTGTGAAAAGCATTTCTCTGTCTCAACTTTAGTTTTCTAATCAGCAAAATAATGCTTTTAAACTACATATAATCACCATTTTCTTTCCGGCTCTGTTTTTCTTCTGCTAAAATTCACCCTAAGTACCTAATGTCAAGGAATATTGCAAGTCTACTATTATCTAAGTGTTATATAAACCAACTTCAGTTTTAAGGGACGTAGGTGACAATTTGTATTAAGAAAATATATATTCCCACAATTATACAATGAAGTTTCTACCCAGAAGTATCATTAATATTTGGCTTTAAGGAAAACAGCCGTGCTCCTCCATCACCTGGACAAACACATGGGGATTTAATAAGAAGCAGAAGGTGATGCTTTCCTGATATGGTGAAACACATACCTAGGCTTCCGGTCTACTCCTGCAGAGAGGTTCTGCCCAAAGTTAAGTGCATGAAAACGCCAGAGCAGCACACCCTGCAGAGACTGCACATCCCTCCTGTTTAATGGGTCCTTGCTTGTTCTTTGTCCTTTAATTTAGCTAATATTACACACAAACTTTCAAAAGCTAGCAGATCCTTATTTTCAGTCTTGTGTAGCTTATAAAGTTTCAAGAATTTCCTTTACATAGCTCAAAACATTAATTTTGTGTCAACAGCCAATGAATGACACTACAATACTTTTTTTTTTTTCTTATTTCTCATAGAACAAGCTGTGAGACCTTTTAAGAATCTTTGGGTCTTTTTGACACTTCCAATATGCTCATCAGGCTGCCTTCCAGCCAACAAAAGTGTGAGTAAACTTTCTTGTAGTCATTTGCTGGAGGGCAGCCTATGGAGAAAGTATTTCCTTCTGGTAGACATTATAGCCAGGAGCACCGCACACCAAATGTGATATTTCTAAAAGATCTGATAAAGAATGAGCCATTCAGCTGCAACGGCACTCCTGAGATCTAATAATTTTTTGTATATTTTTTAGTAAATAACTTTTTCTTTTCTAATTCTAGAATATAGGTTTAATTGAATTATAACTATTCATTCTGTATAGGATAATAAAATTTCTACATTCACAACCCCTTTTCATCTGAGAAAATTTTATTCAGGTATTTAGGTATATAGAGTAAGTATATAAACATTTACTGATACTCATTCAAAAAGCAATTTGCTTAAACACAAGTTTTGAAATACATAACATTTTATCATTCATAAACATAAAAGTAAATTTGCATACTAATGAGAGAAATGTGCTTGTTTAGTTATTACATAGTGGGTTAAATCTTGGCTGAGTATTTGATCCTACAGGGCACAGAGCATCTTCAATGGTTTTCTGCACTGCAGGATATTTTGATTTTATAATCATCAATACGAAGGGTGCCAGTTTGTAAAGGGGTTCAGTTCATAGTAATTCATTTAGCCATGAACCATAATGTACCTTCTACATGTTAGGGAAACAACTTAAAATATTATAAGTCATCATATTATAGGACATAGTTTTGTAAACTGTGGTTCATGATACTACTTGGGATTGTATTGAAAAATATTGGGAGGGTTCAAAAAATGGCAACAGTAGATGGTGTCTGAATAAGCAGTAACTAAATAGAATAAAATAGCAGAAGTATAATTCAGGCCATTGCAGAGGCTGGGGAAAGTTTTGTCCAAATCTCAATGAATGTATCACTTAACATTTCTAATGAAAATAAAGTCAGCAAATACGTTGTGTCAAACGTTCTAATGTAAATGTACTATTAATGATATGATATTCATTTGCTAAGAC
Source organism: Psammomys obesus (assembly GCF_907164565.1). Classification (NCBI taxonomy): domain Eukaryota; kingdom Metazoa; phylum Chordata; class Mammalia; order Rodentia; family Muridae; genus Psammomys; species Psammomys obesus. Next base: position 16,011,783 of record NW_026596046.1, read on the forward strand.
ATGCTTATAGGAAAATGTTGAAAGTTTTCTTTTCAGTAATGGAATCAGTATTTCTCCATAAGAACAGGAATCTTTGGATAGTGAAAGCACTACAATTCTTGACATAAGACAGTCACAAATCAGCACCGAGATGTTTCAGGAAGTTGATACTTTGTAAACAAATGAGATAGCATGCACAATGCAGAGTAAACCAGTTGTATGTAAAGTACTACAGCTGCAGTGAAATTTGCAACATGGTGCTTGTTGCCAGAAACACCCTGGAGTCATTTCACATTTGATCTTGAATGACTTGACTGTTACTGCTTATTTACTTTTGCCAAGTTTTTTAACCTTCCCCAACATTCAATCACATGATTCCCAAACAGGGTCATGAGCCACCATTTTGGAAACCATGTCCTGCAGTATGATGGCATATAGTATTTTGAGTTGTTTCCATATCTTCCAGTGCTGTTATAGTTCATTAGACACATGAATTACTATTAGCTGACACCAGGGTTTATTTTTTTTTTATTAATTTTGTTTTCCGACATTTTCACACATATTAAAATACGCATTCTGATTACTCTCACCTCTAGCCCTGTCACTTACCATCTTCGCTATCAATTCTCCTGTATTCATGTCACTTTGTTTCGTTCTGAGTTTAACCAATGGTATCTGTATGACTATGTGTTTGAAAGTATCACTGGAGTTTGGTAACCTGACCAGTAGGCACAACACCAAAGATAATCAATAATCGGTATAGCCATTATTTCAACAGGCAGAGGTAGCTCACCATATAAGTCTCACTCTTATTTATAAGTGATTGTTGATAAGGTCTATCTTGCGTAGACCAGGTGCTGCAGGTAACCCCAGTTATGGTGAGTTCAAGATAGAAATAGCTTTGTCATTCCTAGAAGATGGCTTTTCATGTCACAGCCCATTTGCCCATTTTCTGACTCTTACGTTCTTTCTACCCCCTCTCCCTTGATATTCTTCAAGTCTTAAAGGGTTGATTCTAACTAGCTTGTGGTGGCTGAGCAATGGACTGTCAGTTACTCTCCTCACCCAGAGCAGACAGGTGTTTTTGTATTTGTCAGGTCCAAAAGAAACTTGGGACAAAAGGTTTTCTGTGGTCCTGTATTAGCATACCAAAGAGCTTGCAAGCCTCCAAGCTGCCTTGGTATTACAAGCATCTGTACCTCTTCTCAAGACCTCCTTAACCTGAACTTCTCCAGTTCATGGGTTTCCCTAACCCTAACACACTTCTTCTTATTTTCTCAAAAAGCTGTGATTTTACTTGTGTTCTGTGTCTCTCTTGCCCCCTCCTTTTTAGTTTCCTTGGCCTTTTTTTTCTTCCTCTCTTCCTTTCCCCACCCCCACATGGCCCTGTCCAGTTTACTGGCTATATTCAATTTACTACTTCCTCTCTCTGCTCTGAATATCTCTGGCTCTAATCTCCCTTCATATTTACAATAACAACCTTTCCTCCAACCATACCTTGGAGTGATCATGTCCTTAGTTTACACAGCATTCACAAAAGTTCACCTCAAAGAGGATTTTTCTCTTTAAGATTAAGATCAGGGGATCTAGGTCCTCTCCATGCATGATCCTTGGTTTGTGCATCAGTCTCTGTAGGCCCCCAGGGCCCAAATTTGTTGGCATTATTGCTCTTTTTGTGGAGCTCTTGTCCTCTCTGGGTCCTTCTACCCCCCAGCTCTTCCGTAAGATTCCCTGTGTTCTGCCCAAAGTTTGGCTGTGAGTCTTAACATCTCCTCTAATCCTCTCTTGGATGGAGCCTTTCAGAGGACATCTATGGTAGGCTGCCATCCTGTTCCCTCTCTTCAGCTGCTTCAGATATCTATTCTATTTGCCCTTCTGAATGAGAATTAAGCATCCTCCCTAGGTTCCTCCTTGTTATCTAGCTTCTTTAGGTATATGGATTGTAGTATTGTATTATATGGCTAATATCTGTTTATAAGTCTAGACCCCTTTCTCAGATGTAGCCGATAGGCAGCTCAGTCTTCATATGGATTACCTAGTAAGGGGAGGAGGGATTATCTCTGACATGGACTCTTACTTGCTCTTTGGTCACCTGCCCCTGGTGGAGTAGCCTTGCCAGGCCACAGAGGAAGAGGATCCAGGTGGTACTGATGAGACTTGATAGGCTAGGGTCAGATGGCAGGAGAGGAGAGTTTCCCATTTCTGTGGACTAAGGGAGGAGGATAGGGGGAAGAAGAAGGAAGAGTGAGAAGGAAGGAGATGAGGGAGGGCACTATATTCAAGATATAAAGTAAATAAATTATAAAAATTAAAAAAAAAGTTAAATAAAATAAAAGACTAAGAGCAGCCTTTGCCTGTGAGTATAAATATACATTTAGAAGGCCTCAAATCCAATTAGAGCACTTGATTGCCCACTTAAAAGTTGTGCCAGTATTACCCAAGTGGGCATATCTTGTCTAGCAGTTAGATGTTGAAGTTCACACTTGATAAGACAGTTGATATCCTTTCTTCCCCAAAGCTTCTAGAGCAACTTCCAGCACCATGAAGGCTAGCCAAGAATGAGGAAATTTCCAGCTCAGTTCCAAGTTGTTGTCTCTATGCCTGACACCCAGAATGTACGGTGTCTTCAACATTAGTATCTAGTCTGGTGGATAACTAAAAGGTATGGCAGGAACCTATAAAGTTTCCCTTGATGACATACATACATATATATATATATATATATATATATATATATATATATATATATATATATATAT
>NW_026596046.1:16014530-16029396 GCF_907164565.1 Psammomys obesus
TATATATATATATATATATATATATATATATATATATATATATATATGTAGGCCACACCCAGTTCTGACAGTTGCATTTAGTAGCTCAGGCTTCTTCTAGTAGACTAGAGCTATCCAGACATATGAGCCATCTTTCTTCTCTTTTAATTGATTGGCAGGTGGTAGGTTTTCATGTGGTTTTTCACATACCTTTCATCATGATTTTTTCCTACCTGCTTCTTTCTTAAACCTTTTCATTACAAGTATTCTGTCTCTCTGGTTTCATTTTACTTATGTTTCATCACCTGCCTCTCTTTAAGTCCTCCCCCACCCCTTTTCTAGCTTCACGGATGTTATAAATTCCAAGTTAAACATACACAGAGTTAAAGATTTGAAGCTAAGATTCACAAAGGAGCAACTGGGAATAGCACAACTCAGTACACTTTTTTTCTAGTTTCATCAATTTACCTACCACTTTCATTTCTTTCTGCCAGTGCATAAAATTCCACTGGGTAAATGTACATTTTCATTATCCATGCATCAGCTGATGAAATAGGAACAGAGCAGCACTGAACATGGTCGTGGAAGTATCTCTATGGTAAGAAAAAGGGTGTAGTGAGCATATGCCCAAGAGTGGTATAACTGGGTTATATAACAGTTTTATTTGATTTTTTTTTTTTTTAGAAACTTCCAGACAACTTTCCAAAGTAGTTACATTGGTTTGCATTCCCACCAATGGTGTCCTTGTTGTCATCAAAGGTCCTCTCATTGTCATCTTGATGATGTCTGTTCTGACTGGGATAAGATGAAATCATAAAGTAATTTGTGTATCCCCCTGGTGGCAAAGAGCTGATTACCCTATAAATAAATACATCTTTTCATAGATATATGAATTTCATTTCTAGTTTTCATCTATAATTTTCTTTTGCTTTTTTTAAAAAAAATTTATCATTTGCCAGAAAAAGATATATCAAGTTAATAGATCTGCTCATTTTGATATATCTTTATAAATTACAATACTCTTTTTATTTGTAAAAACTTGTGTAAATTTGCCATCCCAGAAGCATCATTTGAGGCTCTAGTCCCCATATGGAGGATAGTATTATTGTATTTGAAATACTTAAATTTCGTTTATTTGGGAAGAGAAAATGGAATCTTACTTGTAATTCACCTTTTTGTTTATTTTTATATAATTTACATTCATCCAGTGAATAGTTTTCTCTTATGAATTAACTATATTCTCCACTGACTGTTGCTTCCTTTTACGAAAACTTGCAGAGTTTTTTTTTTTTTTACATGTAAACTATTCACTCCTTGTGCAATATAATCTGTGAATATTTTTTCTGGTTATTGTTTTGAGCTCTAGTTTATGCTTATTGGCTAATGTTCTTATATGTGGCTCTTGGTGGGTTCTGTCACTGCTTGAAAGGTAAAATGTCTCAGCTGGAGCACTGTTGAGTATTAGCTTTCATGGACTAGCAAGATGGCTGAGCTGCTAAAGGCGCTTTCCTGATGACCTGAGAGCAATCTCCAGAAGCCAAGTGGTGGAGGGAGAAAGCAGAGTTTTCTAAGTTGTCATATGACCTCCAATCACATGCCAAGACATGCACACTCACGAAAGTAATTACCATTTAAAATACTACTCTTATCTGCTTCTTGTTTTACCAAAATTTCATTTATTTCTGACATTTTTTTACCCCTCAAAAAACGACAAGGCCTTGCACGGAATAGAAAAAAATGCTGAAGAAGAAAAAGCCAGTTGCTTAGCACAGGGCTTAAACATCTGTTTCAGGAGTGTTCCCAGGTGTTTTGGGAGACTTGAAACCATCATGTTCTGCCAAATGTTTTTTTTTTTGTATTGCTCCAAGTTACTATTCATTCTGCTAAGCTCTACAGCATGCAACGCTGGAGGACTACAACTTCATGGAAGAAAGGAACATCACCTCATGTAATCAACCCTGGTCTTAGTATGCAACAGTTTCTCTCTAGTGGCAACAAAAGTGCCATGGTAACTGGCTCTGGGCAGGTAGAAGTCATAACAGATCTGAAGACAGGTCTGTTGTACCTGAAGGAGATAAGACTTTAAAGTCATAGAATGGGTTGTATATAGGGTGAGCTGCACAATGTTATGTACTATCTTCAAGCCAGTCTTTGTTTATGGTGGTTTAAAACTATTGCTCTCCTCTGCTTGAACCAACCATAATTAGCCCAGTAATCCATCTTCTGAAGGGTCAGTTCGAATAATACAATGATCAATGTCATCACTCACAAGTGATACCAGAGATTTGCTTAAAGTTCATTTAACAGACTTCCCCTGAGCACTTTCTTCATGTCAGAGCCTTCACGAGGGATTAAGAATCCACAATCGAGGCAGCCATTGACCTTGCCTTCGAGGACAGTGAATGTTAAACCTGATGAAGGAAGGGCTTCTTAAAAACATGCATCCCTGAAATCTACTTCAGCTCTTTACTTTAAACTTTCATTTTGTTTGTTACAAAATTCATTTCTTCTTTTTAAAATTATAACTTATTTTGTAAGATGATAATATAATTATATCTTGTGAATCTGGTCGTTCAGCAGAATGACACGTTACTTTCAGAATCCTTCAGGTGTTAAATGCCCACAATTAAAAAAAAAAGTATCCATTGATTGTACCATTAAAAACTGACAGCAGTTAGATGTAGAGCCACACAGTTTTCCTGCTATACCACAGGTTTTGCAACTTCCACACTGTTTGAACATCCATAGTTGATATGGTCCGGTTCTAGCTCAGAAGCCTTTGAAACTAAACCCCATGTGAAGGGAAAACTACTCTCTTGCCTAAGCATGTTGAGCATACTAAAAAATTAAATCAGGAAGCTTAATTAGTTAATTAATTAATTAACTCCAGAATATGCATATGTGAAAGCCAACCCAGAAGATATGGACAGACAATGGTAGTTGAGTTCTACAACTCTAATGCTGAAGTATCCATGCTTTCCTGCGTGTTAATATTTGCTTAGCTATTTTCATATCTTTCTAAGTACTTTCACAAACTATAGGGTATATTGCTTTTCACAATTGGTTTTATAATTGGCTCCTTCAGGAAACTTGCAAGAACCAAACAAAATGCAATCACTTTTCATCTATGCCTATCTCCAGGTAGGAGGAATGCCTTGTGGCATTTAATGAAGAGCACAGAATGAAAAGTGCAGTAACTGCTTCGTTGCTGGGAAATGATAGCCAGCGGTTAATGCTTCTTGAGAAGACCTGCATTCTCTGCTCTTCGGAAAAGCCATGCTTCCCTGGACATGCGTAACAACTGTGCACTAACATTGTAGAAAATGCTTCACAACACTGGACTTACTTTAAACTCTATGAAACCCATTTTATGTTGTTTTCAAAGCAGTAAAATACCAATAGTTCGACTTTACCAATAAAGAGCCAGATGCTGGGGTAAAAACTTGCTACCTCAGAGAGGGAGAGAAGCACCCAGCTGGTCTTCCACTCAGCCAACATCTCAGAAAAAAAAAAAAAAAAAAAAAAAAAAAAAAAAGTTTTTCTACTCAGCTCAGCTCAGATTCCAAAAGGAAAAATTCAAAAGCCCCTTCTTTTCCACACTGTCTTAAAAACCCTTTTCTCAATGCTGTTCCTCCTCCAGCTCCACTTCTTCACCTAGGGTTAACTTTATTTAGTCCTGTGAACACAAACCTTTTGGATTAAAGGTGTGTGCAAGAGATGAGCCACATCATAACCACAATAAACAGAAAGTTCTTGGTTTAAATGTGTGTTAGGGCTGAGCCACACTAAAACAAAACAAAAAAAAGCACTTTTTTTAAGTTCACAATCTTGGGGTTCACAGTGGGATCAAATATCATGCAACAACTTTCCCTGCAAACTGTTTAGAATATCAGAGTAAGGAACTTAGAAATGGCTCATAGTAACCAGGCTCATGGAACACGAAAATAGAGGTTTGGAGAAATAAGTGTTCAAAAAGGGCACATCACAACAAACACAGTTATCCACAATTTTTATTGAGCAAAGGTTATGTGTAAAATGCTCTTTTAGATGCTGTGAGCAATACAAACAAAACAGAACAGAAACAACATGCAAATAACCACTATTGATCTTAGTGTAGAGAGGCATTGCTATTCAAAATGTTGAGAATAAGCAAGTGTGAGTGTTCAGCCACAGGAACTCCCACTTTGGCTCAGTGAACATCATGGAAGAAGGGATAGAAAGAATCTAAAGACCAGAGGATGAGGAGTGCTGTGAAATGTTATCCTCTGAATATGGCATGGCTATCACATAGCTTTGGTTATGTCCACAAAACCAGCACAAAATGAAGCCAGTTTAAAAGTTCCTGCACTGAGTTGACAGGAAAGACTGATCCCCACCTCTAGGAGCAATAGAACTGTGGTATGGCTGCAAGAGCTGGGAAAGTCCCTTTTCTTTCAGACTATGGTCACTGGGTAGATTTCTTATGCTACAGTGGGTGACCCCGTGTTCAGGCATATGTGGGCAACACTAATTAGGCTCAGTGGGTTAAAAATAAATGCATATGTAGATAAATTTTTAAAAGGGGGACATGAAGTTAGAAGGAAAATGAGATAGAGGTCATGGACTCGCACATCTTTTAAACAAATATTATCAGGTTCCTTGGCAGTATACTGTGAAGCATGTACATTGTAGCATGAGGTAGTCAACTTTGTGTTCTTGTTGATGACCTTTGCGTCTAGCTCAGATCTCTCTGACTTGCAGGAGAAACAATCTAGATTAATTTAGTTGGATATTTTTTAAAATTAAACTTCTGGGTTTACACAACCACCAAATTATGCACAAATACCTGATGTTCCGGCAGTTATAACTTCTTAAAGTTAATCAAATTTTCCACTTGAATCCAAACAGAAATGTTTAAAAAAAAACAAAACACCTATAACAGTTAAGCCAATAGTAATAAATTAATGAGGATCTCAAGTTCAGAATTGCTGGAAATGGAGAGCAGAGCCCTGGCTAGCATATTTAAATAGGGTACATTGAATTCAATTCTGTAGAAAGGGGGTATTCCTCAAGTAGGTGATTATAAATAACATGTAGAAACATCAACCAAGTAGTAAATAATTATTTCCATGTCTTAATCAATGGGACAGAATTGTGCACAACTGTAATCTTGGCGTTTGGAAAGCTGGGACAAGAGTATTATCAGGGATTCAAGGTCAACCTCGGCTACACCATAACTTCCAAGCCAACCTGAACCACATAATGTTTTAATGGATACTTACTTTAACCTAGAACCCCTGCACAGATGTAGCCCATGACAGTTCAGTGTCCAAGTGGGGTACATAGTAATGGGAAGAGGGACTGCCTCTGACATAATCTGATTGGCCTGCTCTTTGATCACCTCCCCCTGAAGGGGGAGCAGCCCTACCAGGCCACAGTAGAGTACAATGCAGCCACTCCTGATGTGATCTGATAGACTAAGATCAGAAGGAAGGAGAAGAGGACCTCCCCTATCAGTGGACTTGGGGAGGGGCATTTGTGAAGAAGGGGGAGAAAGGGTGGGATCGGGAAGAGAGGAGGGACGGGCTTATGGGGGAATACAAAGTGAATAAAGTATAATTAATAAAAATTAAAAAATAAAAAATTAAAATAAAATAAAAAAATTTTAAAAAAAAGTCTGCTTTCAATTCGAACATCTGTTAGAGCCACCAGGAAAGTTCTGAAGCTGTTTCTGCCATAGTAGCGTCTATCAGTCACCATCTCTACACAGCTCTGGAAAAATTTCGCCTCTCTGGTTTTCCTCATACCCTTCATGTGTTTCGCTAACAAATTCTCACTCGTTTTCTACTGTAACATCCACTTCCTAAACAGGAAAGCAACATCAGAACTTGGCTGTTTTGAAAAAGCCGACCTTTGGGCAGCAAAGCTCAAATCACTTGGCATAGACATGCTCTTTGAACACTTAGCTGAACTCTACACTGATGTCTGTGGGGTTCCTGGTGCCACCGTAACTGTAAAAACATACAAACTTACAAACTTACATGGACTATGAAATCCTGAGGAGCTGTCCAGGTATTTGCTGGTCATTCAGATGGCCCAATATGCACTTCAATAATTTTTAGATGAATCTTAAGATTAAGCCCTCTTAAATTTCCCCCTCTTATGTTAACTCCAAAACAATAAAGTAAATATAACTTTAGAGGTTATGCCATTAGATCCATTCCTAGAAGTCCTGAATAAAACTCAAGACTACACATCATTTTAGAAAGAACAGGAAGAAAGCAAGAGAAGCAAGAACCTTCCAGACCTGCATAGAAATGGTATATGAATCCCTGGATGGAATATTCTAGATGTAGCAACATGACTTAAGTCAGCCTAGAAATACTATTCATCTCAAATTACAGTAATTCTATAATTACTGCATTGAAAGGGGTTTAACCATATATGCAATTTACCATACATACATGATTAACTCCTTAATCTGTAGAAAATTTTACCCCCAACACACACAAACACAATACTCATATCCTCCAGAAATACACTTAAAAATGACTTAGTGTGCTGGCTAGCTTTATGTTAACTTTACACATGCTAGGGTCATTTGGAAAGAAGGAACCTTAATCCTTAATTGAGAAAATATACATACCTACCTGCATAATGGACAATTAATTAGAAACGTTAAGATAAGATAAAACCTTTTCTCTCCAAGTTGCTTTTGGTCCTGGCATTTTATCACAGTGAGAGAAACACTAAGACACTTAGTCTACTTTGATTTACTATTTTCTGCCTTTTCTTTGCCTGTTTTATGAGTAAGAAGAATGACATGGAGCCCTCCTAATTACTACTGTGTCTCATACTTTTTTGTACCATCTTTGAACTCTAGTCTAATACAAATAACTGTAGGATGAGAGGGCTTTGTTACTCTGGACTAGGACATAAACAAAACACAAACAAGAGTCAAGACTCTTTGCCAAATGAAATTCAGTCCTTTAGGGAACAGAAATTTTCTTAAAAGTTGCTTACTTTTGTGGCAGAGGGAGTCGCTGTACTATTATTATTTGGCTACCGTCACAATTTAAGTATGTGTGAATTGAAGGCCAGGGAGAAAGGACATGAGGAAAAGCAGAGAACAATCAGAGAACTCATCAAACTGGTGTATTCACACTTCCCTCTGTTTTGGTCAAATCTGAGATTCCTTTCAGCAAATACAAGAAAAGTGAGTGTGTTATCTGTACAATAAATTGTGGAGGTTAGATAGATTCGATTAGTATTTTAAAAATAAATAAAAGGAACATGGCTGCTTGTTTGCTTATTTCTGCTCATGTAGAGGGCTTGATAATTTTTCTCTTAATTGAATAGGAATACAAAATAAATATAAAATAGCTAGAAAATAGAAGCATATACAGGGAGTATGAACTAAGCTAGCTTGTTGCTATGCTAGCCAAAGTGCTATACAAAGCACCAAGGATCCTGTGGACTTTCTAAGAAAAAAGTTGAGAAGTCAGGGGTGGGGAGGGACGGCGAAAGGCATGGTTTTAAACTGAGGCAGATATCATGAAAACTATGAACAAACCAGCATTAATACACCTGTGCTACCTGACAAAGAGCTACAATAAACTCACCAAAAGGAGACTAGTTACATGAGGTCATTTCATTTTGTGGCAGGCGGGGCTAGGGGGCTGTCACTACAGCATGAGGAACTGTATTAAAAGGTTGCCACATTAGGAAAGTTAAGAGCCACTGTGCTAAAGTCTAACAGATACAGAGAATGTGGAAGGAATGAACATTGAATGAGGAACTAGGACAGTGGAGTTAAATCTCGAGGAAATTGCGTTTGACTGGACCTTTAAATGATTAAAAAAAAAAAAAAGGTAAGTACCTATGGGACCTGTTGTCATGAATAAATAGAAAGACAGATTCAAAGTAACATGAAGAAAAAAGAAAAAAAAAACTAAAACAATCCATATTGGTGAGTCATCATATTTATATACCAATAGAACCCAGGAAAATAAATAGAAAAAAAAAAAGATAAAATTCTGTTTCAATGCGTATTGGATAAAAAAAAATTTAAGAGATAAAGGTTATGGGTTTGAATTTTTTTTCTACTATCTTAATTCAATGTCATTGCTAGACAAATTAGATAAATATTAATCTTTATACAAAATTTTGATAATATTTACTTTCTACCACACACTTCCCTCAATTCCTCCAAGATACACTTGCTCATCTGCATTATTTTTCACTTTTTCATTGATACATTTTATCACTCCTATGTATATATCCTTAGGGCTATACATATGGTATTGGATAGACAACTAAGAGCCTAATTTCTAAGAAAACTACTTCTCCCCCCTCAGCAACCATTAAATATTCATACAGTTTCAAGTAGGGGTGGGGCCTTGTCAGATTGCCTTCTTCATGTTGGCATGTCACCTGGTGTTAATCATTGTCCAAGTCTTGTTCAGGCTACCATGTTGTTCAGATTTCATGAGTGCAGCTTCTCTGTCAATTAAAGAAGACACTATGGTACAGCAAATTTCCTGGTCTTTGCCTCTTATAATCATTCCATGTCTTCTTCTACACTATTTCCTCAGTCTTAGATACAATATTTATGCTATAGATGTCTCAGCTGAAGTTGGGCACTACACTACATTTTGACCAAGTGTGTGTCTTAGCAGTAGCTTCAGTCTTCTGGCGGGAAGAAAAAAGAAGTATCCTTGATGTGAGGTGATAGCTACACTTATCTGTAAAAATAAGGTAAATTATGAAAATGCAGTTAGAAATTATGCTAGTTCAGGAAAGTGGCAATATATTCCATGGCCTACCCAGCCATGGGTATGCTTGTTTAGGTTGACGGTACCAGGCATAAATTCCCTCCTATTGGGTTGCTTTAAGTCTAATCAGATAGCTGCTGGTTACCACCCAGCTATAAGGGCCACTATTTCACTTTTATGGATACATTGCAGGGCTGTTCAATATTGTACCTCTTAGGAGCCAACCTGGGTAGGACTATTATTGATTGCTTTTCTTTCTTGGCAACTTGCAACGCTCCTTCTATTACAGTGAAAGCCAATCTTCAGGTAAGAGACATCCAGGTCTAGTCCAAGTACATTCTTCCAAGTCCTGTGTCCAAAGAGTATGGTAGTGTCTGCAATAGGTACTTGAAGGTTCCTAGAGCCGACTGAGAGGAACAGCAGCAGACTATACTATATTAAAAGATTCCTTGGATGACCCTACCAACAATGTAAAAGAAAGTTTCTCAAGCCTGGTACTTGGGAGTTTGTTAGGTAGTCCATTCTATATCATATGAAATTTTAGGTCAAGAGAGAATAATATAACAACATCAAGTTTTTCGATGTAAAAATTAAATATAATACCAACCTCGCAGGTTATTTGGAGACTATAAAAATATCTAACAGGGAGTCTAAGAGTTGGCTTCTTTTATTCAAATTTTCTATTTTTTTTCCTAGACAACACATAAAATATTTTCAAATGTAAAAAAAAAATGTTATACTCTGTGACATAAAATTTTGTGTTTTGTTAATTTGCTTTGTGGCTTAGAGCTTCACATATATTGGAATTGTGGATATTGCTATTTACTGTGTTGACGGTTTGCTTAGCTACTCTCCTAGGTGGGGAATTTGGATCCTTTCCAAGCTATAGTTCCCGTCAATAAAAACTGTGAATATGCTAGCATCAAACAACAAGAACAACAACAAAATCACTATAACACTTTCCCCATTCCCAGAAGAAAACTGGTTTAAGCAGGCATTGCTACCATGGGATGCCATTCCCTAAATGAAATTAAGGAATTGAAGGATCTATCAATAGGCATTTTTGTTGGAATCTCTTGAAAGCACTCTAGAATACTGGACTCCTAATTAAAATAAAACAAACAAAAAGAGACTTCCTTTTGACGTAGGCATCTTAAATTTATCTCTGGAGAACCCTGGTATGCTAAATTTTGCCTGGAAGAGGAAATCTCCCCCTGGATCTTCACTAGGATTTCCCAACACCCTTTCCAATTTAGGTTTAGGATTCAACAGCCTGTAATTATTTCATGCCACAGTATACAGAATGCTCCAATTGAGCTCCATTAGCCTCTTTGAAACTTCCATTTTAGCTCTCTACTTCCCAACAGGTTAGAATGCAGTTTATTTATCTTTCCCAAGACTGCATTGTAGAAATCTCTTCCTCCTATTTGCCATCTGCTTTAATACTATCTTTGGTCCCAAACCTAAGTTCCTTCTGCTTCTAATTATTTTCAACCCTGCCCAGTCAGATAGTTGAATGTATTTTGACTAAACTGTACATTACTATATTTGAAACAAAAACGTATCAGAAAATGCATTCAAAGAAGGGGCAACAGCTCCTACCTCATTTATAATCCTAAGAACACTTCTGGCTTTAGCTTCTGAGTCTGATGCTGTGGATAGTCTATGGGTGACTTTAAGCAACTGAGAGTATTCACATCCATTTCTAGTTTATGAATGTTTATTTTAGATATTTAGTAATATTCTTATGAATCTATTGTGGCACTTCTATGATTTTAGCCTTATTCTGTCAATGTAGTATATTATAGTATTGATTTTCACACACACACATGCACACACACGCGCATTCACATTGGGCCAGTGAGATACTTCTGTAGAATTGCTTGCAGTTCAAGACTGAAAAGCTGAGTGCAATCCCCAGAAGCCACACAATGGTGGAAGAAGAGAACTGGTTCCAGGAAGTTATCTTCTGACTGCCACAGTCTTGCGCATGCTCCCCACACACAACTAATAATGTTTTGACACAAAATAGTAATATTTTTAAGCTTAAAAAAAATCAAGAAAATTCAGCATGTTCAGTCATGAGAAGGCAGTCCTGGGCTCACAAAATAAAGGCTGGTTTGCTGTGATATTTATGAATTCCTGATGAGACTTGATAGGCTAGGGTCAGATAGTAGGGGAGGAGGATGCCCCCTCTCAGTGGACTAGGGGAAGGGGAGGAGAAAGAGGGAAGGAAAGTGAAACGGGAAAGAGATGAGGAAGGGGTCTATGTTTGAGATATAAACTAAAAAAAAGAATTATAAAAAATAAAAATAAATAAAATTAAATAAAATTAAAACGATGTCATTCACACAGCATGAAATTCACCATTTGGAACTATAGCACAGTGGTTTTTACCATCCTCAAGACATCACTCCCTGTACGAACATGTTTTCATCATGCCAAACAAAAAAGAAAGAAAGGAAGAAAATCTCCCAGGAACTGAAGCGGCAACTTGGCAGTTAAGAGTATTTTCTGTTCTAGCCCCGTCCCCATGCTTGGTTCCCAGCACTCACATGGAGGCTTACAACCTTCTGGAACTCCAGCTGTAGGGTACTCAGCACTCTATTCTGGATTCTGCAGGAACCAGGCAGTGCAAATATATACATGCAGGCAAAACACTCATAGAGATTAAAAAAAAAAAAAAAAAGTCCTTTGATCACCTCCCCCTAAGGGGGGAGCAGCCTTACCAGTCCACGGAGGAAGACAAAGAAGCCAGTCCTGATGAGACCAGATAGACTAGGGTCAAATGGAAGGGGTGGAGGACATCCCCAATCATTGGACCGGGGGAGGGGCATAGGAGAAGAAGAGGGAGGGAGGGTGGGATTGGGCGTGTATGGGGAGGGAACTAAAGGTGGGACACAAAGTGAATAAAATGTAATTTTAAAAAATGTAAAAAAAGAAAAAGAAAAAAAATGTCTATACCTAGTCACAGTCACTCTCATTGACCTCTCCTCCTGAGCCTCATGGACTATTGCTTATATACTTTGGCTTCTTATGTTCACATATTCTGGACTTTTAATACAAATAATGTGATCTATTGTATCTGGGTTCTTTCACTTAGAGGATGATTTTCAAGTTTTACGCATGCTGGTGTGTGAATCATAGCCTCATTCATTTTCTGCCTGGGTACTATACTATTTTGTACATCCATAGCGCTTTATTACAATATCTTTTCTTCAGCTCATGGATATTTGTGTTGTTCCTACCTTTGAGCTCATGTGAAGATTTTTGCTATGAACATTCATGTGTAAGGTCATTTTGTAGATACATGTTTCCATTTGTCTTAGACATACACATCTGCATGATGTTTCTGGGTTAAACAGCATTCTATATTTAACTTTTAACTTTTCAGAGAACTGGTAGAATGTTTTATATATTCATATATATATATATATATGAATGAATATATAAAATAATCTATATTTCTGTATAAAATGTATACACAAGCACACAGACATATACATATATATGGAAAGAGAGAGAGGAGAAAGAAAGAAAGAAAGAAAGAAAGAAAGAAAGAAAGAAAGAAAGAAAGAAAGAAAGAAAGAAAGAGGAGATAGACTGGACCCTTACTAGGTACACGATTTCCAAACATTATTTTCTATCTCCTTGCTGGATTTATTTTCATGATGCTTTTAAGTGCTATGGGGGATTCTGATGGAGAAAAGACATCTGCGGTTTTAGCCGCTGTTGGACCCTACTTGCTAGCTATAGTATTGACCTATCAGCCAAAATGTGCCACTGATTCAACAATAGCAAGACTGTTTATGGAGTTAATCAGTCACTCTCTTGAATGGATTACAGGCCTGCTCCACAGGACAGAACTCATGCCTGATCAGGAAACATGCTTAAAATGATGACGAAGAGCATCTTATGTTGGAGAGAGAACAAACTTTTGTTTTTGTTTGCTTGTTTTGTTTTATTGCCTAAATTCTCTTGTTCTTAAACTATTTTCTAAGTACTTAAGTTCGTAGATTTATGTTACTCTCAATCTTGGTACTTATTGTACTGGGCAGTAGTTAATTCAGAGACTCTGAATTGATTAAGGTGCCGAGAATCAACAACTGTCATGATCAGCTCTAGATGAGACAGCCATATTAACCTGCTTCCTACACCAAAAGCTCAGGGAATACCACAAAAGAAGGAGGAGTGTAAGATTTGGGGATGAGAGGGATACCATGAAATGATGTTTTCTGGACATAACTTGACCATAGCACACATTAGCTCATAGCACCTTTGATTACTTACACAAGATTTGTACAAGATCAAGCCAGTTAAAAATGCCAGCATTGATAGTCAAATATTGACAATTACCTTCAAATAAAATTTGAACACATTTAATTCTTATTAAATCCTTCTAATCTTGTTAATCCCTTTTGTCAATTCTTTTTGCTTAATTGTGGTTTTGGTATAATGTTTGTGAAAATATAGACATCTAGGTTTTCTTCTATGAATCTTCCCTGTTTATGCTTAAATATTTGATGCATTTTTATTAATATTGGTATTTAGAGTGAGATTCATACACAATTTGGGGTAGATATCCAGTTGCCCCAATATTATGTATGAAAAGAGCTGCCAGACAAAAATTTTGACACTCTTATTGAAAATCTGCTTATTATAAATATGTGATTTCTCTTACATACTTTCCATTTAGTTACACATATACACACATATGTAAATATGTCTTATATGTGTTGATATATATTTCCTATAATTTAATCATTTTTATAGTAGCTGTATACTGAATTTTGAGATGAGTTATCCAACTTTGATAATTTTTTTCAAGGTGGCTTTTAATATTCTAGACAGCCTGCATTGTAACATGTATTATTTTCAGATTTTCAATATATTTAGAAAGGGAAGCTAAAGAGATCTAGACTATTTTGGATAGTCTTGCCTTCTTAACAATATTCTAACTCCAATGGAATATCAATCAGAGCCCTTCATTACAAGGTAACATTTGTAATTATATTTATTTAAGCCTTCTTTAATTAGTAGCTTTGTCATTCTGCTAAATTTTTCCTAAATATTTATTAAATATTTACGAATAAATTTTTCCTAAATTTATTATGATGGTATTTTAAGGGAAATTGTTATCTTTTGTTTTATTTTGAATAACTTATTGGTATTATATAAATACTCTATTTTATACTAATCTTTTATCAGTCTTCCAGAATTCATTTATTGGTTTCACTTTATCTGTACTTATATACATATATGTGTATAGGTATGTTTATATACATACGAGAAACCTTTTTTTTCTGTATAAATATATATAAATAGAGAGGGAGGAGAAAGAGAAATTGTGTTTTTCTACAAGTTCTAAATATGTCATACAATCTAATTTTGACAGTTTTATTTAATGTTTCAAAACTTAATTTTCTTTTACTTTTATGTTGTAACTGCTTTGGCTAAAATATTTGATATAATGTTAGATGAAAATGGCAGGAAATTATATCACTTTCTTAT
Organism: Psammomys obesus; assembly: GCF_907164565.1. NCBI lineage: Eukaryota > Metazoa > Chordata > Mammalia > Rodentia > Muridae > Psammomys > Psammomys obesus. The sequence goes on from NW_026596046.1 coordinate 16,028,774, forward strand.
TTGAGCTTTCAAAATACTTTAAACTTTCATAATTAAATACAATATGCTTTATACACTTTAAGTAAATAAATTTTCTCAAAAATGTGTCTTCTACTTTGTTAAAGTAGAAGTTCACCTTTCTTAAAGTTTTTAATTTGAAAGCATTATCTTGCTAAATATTTCCCAGTGAAAGTATAACAAATTTATTAAATATCATGATCATTATAGTGATTTTTTGTTGTTCTTGAACCAACCTTATATTCTGCATTAGTTACTTTTTTATTGCTATGATAATACACTGAGCAAAAGCAACTTGAGGAAGAAGAGGTTTGCTTTAGTTTAAACTCTGGGTAATAATCAGTCTGCTACCAAAAATGTCAGGACAGGAAATGAGTAGAACCCATACAGGAATGTGCATACTGGCTTCCCCTTCTGGCTGGTGTTCAGACAGCTTAGTCATACAATCCAGAACTAACTGCTTTGCAGTGGCACTTGTCACAGTGGGCAGAGCCTATATCAAGCAACAGTTAAGACCATCCCCAGTGGACATGGCCACAGCCTGATTTGATGCCGTCAGTCCCTCAATTGAGCCTTCCAGTGTGTGTGTGTGTGTGTGTGTGTGTGTGTGTGTGTGTGTGTGTGTG
>NW_026596046.1:16029406-16129621 GCF_907164565.1 Psammomys obesus
TGTGTGTGTGTGTGTGTGTGTGTGTGTGTGTGTGTGTGTGTGTGTGTTTTATATTTACCTATGCAGTTATCTTACTGGTATTCTTTTTCATTTGTGTTGACTCAAGTTACTGTCTCGTGTCCTAACCTGAAACATTCCTATTAGCAGGCGATTCATTTGATGAACTGGGGTGGATAGGTGGGGGGAGGTTTACTTTGCTGAGGAATAGAAGAGGGGGGTTATGGGAGGAAGGGGTGGAAAGTGAGGGAGGGTAGGACCATGAAGACAGGAGAGAGGGGGCTATAATCGGGATGTAAAGTGAATGAATAAATTAATTTCAAAACACTGTTAAAATCTTTTTTATTTTAAATTATGTGTATGCCTTTGTGCCTGTGTGTAGGCATAAGAATGTGATTTGCAAGTGTCTGAGGAACACAGGCATTGGTTATAACAATTTACAGGACTCTTTTTTTATTTTTTCCGAGAGAAAATTTGGTCCCAGAGAGCAAATTCTGCTTGTGAAACTTGATGGCGAGTGCCTGTACTTGCTGAGTCATTTTACTATCTGTACTGTATTTTATATTTATTTGTCCAGAAAACTGCTTGATTACTCCTTCATTTTGCTGGATACCCTTGCTGGATATAGAATTTTGGTTGATAGTAATTAAAATATGCCACCCCACAGCGTCTCTTCAGAAACCCTCTTTTACAATCGTGAGGCATTCCTTGAGTAATCTGAGTTGTTTCCCTCTGAATGCTTTTGATGTCTTTTTTTGGCTTGACAGGTTGATTATCACGTGTCTGCATGTAGACAATTTGGAATTGAGCACAGTTAAAGTTTACTGAGTATTTTGGATGTGTAGATTTACATTTCATCAAGTTTCTGACATTTCAATCATAATTCATTAACCTATTTCATCTGCACGCTTCTCTTACATCTCTTCATGGAAACCCTTCAGCTATGTTGGTGTTTGGTAGTGTCTCAGTCTCTGAGGCTCGGGTTATTTTCTATTATGACTAGGCAAATTTGTTTTTAATCTATAGACCCCCCCAGCTTGCTGATTCCATTAGGCCGCATCTGCTGTTGAAGTTATTGATATTATTCTCATCAGGTGATTTTTGATTAATATATAAAGTTTCAAATTTTATCATCTTTCAAAAAAATATTTGGATTCTTCTGACATATTTTTAATGTCATGTTGTTCTTGGTTTCCTTACTTCTTAGACATAGTTTCACTTTTTCAAAAAAGCATCAAGTGGTGTTTAATAAATCTTACTCTGCGTGCCTTCCTGACACCAGGACACAGCCACCCCAGTACATCTGCTGAAGAATTCTCCTTTCACAATGTCAAGCTGCTAAGGGATTGTCTGTCCTCTTCTCCAAGGCTTGCAGTACCGCAAGTATGTACTATACACAGGGATGTGAGTAGCCCAATTTTTGCTTAGATCTCAGGGCATATTTAAAGCATTTTTGTTTAGCAAATTAGTATCCAGCATGCTGGGAACTGTTCTCCTTACTGTCACCAAATATCTGTCAGCAGAGACCTGAGTGTGGACAGTCCATTTGATCTAGTTTAGATGCTGTGGAGGAACAGTTGGTGAGCAGCTCTTCATGTTTTACCAGATAAGAAAACAGAGAGCTCAGACTAAACCAAGAGTAGATGTCACCTTCAACATCTGCCCCTCATGACTCACTTTTGATAGCCAACCCTTGTGTCTCAAAGGTTCCATTAACTCCAAAAGCAGCAACACAACTGGGATTCAAACATCAAATGCATGGACTTGGGTGGGTCTTTCACATCCAAACAGAACACTGGAATTCCTCGGGAACATTTCCTATTTATCAATAGCTAATAAGTTGTCCCATCCTTTGTTAACTAGCTTTACACAAGGAGATATTGATGAATGCTTCAGGACTCAGCCAGCTAGTTTATAGCTCTACTCAGACCTTCTCATTTCATATTTTGTATTTTCTCCAATTTTTATGGTAGACAAAATATGAACACTTCAGATTTTCTCTGTTATTTCATGAAAATATGTCCAACAATGAGATTAAGCATCGCATCACAAACATTCATCTGCCCTTCAGGTTTCCCAGGATCACACAAGAGCTTGTCAAGGCTCCTAAGGATGTCTTATTATTCAGATTTTCTCTTCTAAATTTTTAATAGTCCTAATCTGTAGCCTCAGTTGATCACATCACTTCAAACAGCCATAATATTAAACATTTGCTCCTGAACATACTTGAGAAGTACATAGTAGGTAAAAACATTTGCAAAACAGCAAGTTCTGAGTTAGATTAATTTAACATGCCCCTGCTCAGGTATAGCCCATAGACTCAGTCTCCAAATGGGTTACCTAGTAAGCAGAACAGGGGCTGCCTCTGGCAAGAACTCAGTGACAGGCTCTCTGATGACCTCTCTCTGGTGTGTGCAGCCTTGCCAGACCGCAGAGGAAGATATTGCAGCCAGTCCTGATGAGACCTGATAGGCTAGGGTCATATAGAAAGGGAGGACCTCTGCTATCAGTGGGCTAGGGGAAGGGTATAGGGGGAAGAAGACAGAGGGAGAATAGGATTGGGAGGAGATGAGGAAGGGGGCCAGAGCCAGGATACAAAATGAGTAAACTGTAATGAATAATAATTAAAAAGTTTTAAAAATTAGGATGCCTTTGTGAGTGACATTTTCTTGGGAAATAGCAAGCAAATGGAGAGTTTTTGGGAATGGATCTTTGCAGTATCCCCAACTCTGTTCTTCTTCCATCAGATGAGACTTCTTTGATGGACTACTGCTTCATTGATTTAGTGCATATATCTCTACAGCTCAACAGAAGCCTATCCCTCCATATTGCGGTCAGAACAATTTCCCTCATATTCCAAAGCTTGCTCTAACCCAGCAGAAAAGCTATTCTGTAGCTTCCTGGTATGACATTCTCATAACTTTCCTCCTGTTGGGAGAAGACTGGCCTCCAGGCAGGATGCATCATTTTTCCATAAACCAGTACTTCACACTCTTTATGCATACCAAGGTTGACTAGCTAATGGGTCAGAGTTTGAGGAAGGCCTGAGGAATGTTCACCTGCACTGTGTAAGAGGCTAGCTGTCTTTCCTCATTTATCCTTGCTGACACTGTGGACTTTGCTGATTCAGCACTGGAGAGATTGTGTGTGATTAACTTTAAGCCAGACACTCTCCATTTGAATTTTGTGAAATTTCGGTCCTTGGGAAAGGTCTGGTACAAAATTGCAACATGCCTCCACAAGAATTGCATGAAAATGAGGAATGTCTATAGTTAACCTCCACCCGATCTGTGATTGGTACCGCACATGGCTTTTGGTTAATGTGAAAGATACCTGATAAAACAGGATCAGATGAATGGGGAGGAGGTCCCCCCTATCAGTGGACTTGGCAAGGGGCACGGTGGAGAGGAGGGAGGGAGGGAGGGACTGGGAGGGAATGAGGGATTGGGACACGGCTGGGGTACAGAGTTAATAAAATGTAACTGAAAAGAAAAAAAAAAAAAAGAAAGGAATCTACAAGTTGGAGTTTGAGCTTGAGTTTATGATCATAACACAATATTAGACCTGAAAGTATAACCAAATGCCAGGAAAATAATTAACAATGTGTATTATGTTAGTATTTGACAAGAGCCAGAGGAAAAAGCTATCAGGTATTAGTGTTAAAGGACTGGAGAGACTAAAAAAAAAAAAAAAAAAAAAAAAATAGAACTTGCAGAAGAGGACATAGGAAAGGGCCTTTATACTTGAGTGGGCATTCTAAAACTCCAATTAAGTATAGAATCTGGGCTGTACCACCAGCAAGTCTGGGTCAGTCAACTTCAAAAGGACCCAAGAATCCACATGTTGATAAGCCCCTTACCTATCTCCTGTGCACTGGGTTAATCAGTGACAAAGAAACTGAGGCAGAAATGTGCATGTGATATTCAGACCTTGATAAATATCTCTTTTCAACTTGATTACAGCATAAGTTTAAAAGGAAGAAGTCGTGGTTATTAATTATAACTGGCTAGGAAATCTTATTAATTTCATTTAATTATAATTCCACTTGATTACAGCACTATTAACATTTGGGGCACAATATTTGTACATTATGGGGGTTGTCTTGTGCATTAAAAGATATTTAAGCAGCACCTTTGGCCTTTACCCACTAAGATACAATATCACCCCTGGCACTAGTGTGATGGCCAAAATTACCCTCAGATGTCTTCCTATGTACTCTGGGGAGCAAAGCTATTCTAAACAGAAAAAAAAATCCTCCACAGTTTTATGAATTCAATTTATCATTACAGCTCTCAATTTTGTGTGTTGAGTGAACTTAACAGAGAAGTATTCATATCAATTCTTCAGTGGATATCTAAAGGTAAAAATGCCAAATTTGGCTAAACATACAACATAATTTATTTTAGGATTGGGAAAATGAGCCTTTGGGACTAGAGCAGGATCGACTGAAAGTGAGGTTACAGCACATCTGACATGTGACTATGTCATCCTCGACATTTGAAGAAGATTCTGGTGACAGAATCTGTGACAGATAATTTTGATCATTAACTTAAGGGAATCCAGGATCAACTAAGAGACAGATATCATGAAGATGTTCCTAGAAAGGATTAGTTGCCAAGAGAAGACCCTTACCATAGTGAGAAGCATCTTCCAATGGATGACCCAGACATAGAGTTCCTAAGATAAAGCAGGGACACTTGCATGTCTTCATGTGGGTTGGCAATTGCCTTGGTTGTTTCTGCCAGTACAAAAGCACACAATCCAGCTTCTTCAGCTTCCAACATTGACTCAAACACAGCAATTCTCAAAGATTCTTCCAGGTATCGGCACCTGATTGCAACTGTTTGTGGCATTCGGCTTCCTCGTGTGAGCAGCTACCATGTTCTCAGCCTCTCTGGCACACAGAGACATTGTTAGGCTACCCATCTCCTATTTAAACCAACCTAGTTGGATCCCCTTTAAGAATCTATATATGCACTCTCATTTTGGGTTTTTTTTTTAAGAGAGTGTTAACTGAAACAGGTGTGAGCAGACAAAACAGATAGATGTGCTCACATGAGTTAATAAGATTGTTCCAATGCTAAACTTCAAGGTAGACAAAAATCCTATTCAAGACACTCAAAAAAGAACTGCAAAATCCTGAATTGTGATTCTTTAAATAAAATAATGTTTTGCCAACAAAAAGCAAGCTGATATACATGTGTGCCATGGTGGTTTTTTTTTTAATGCTTCAACTGCTGCTTTCATTTAACTGCTGAACCTTTTAAGTCATTAAATATATTGCTTTTTATAAACATTTATATTAGAAGGTTTTGGTTTTTCTTTCTGAGGTTTAGAAGAAACAAGGTGAGCAACTGTGATGAATCTTAACCATTTCTTATCAGCTCCCATGTCTGTATAAGTATATCAGAATACTTGTGCTTACTTTTAATAGAGTCTTATTCTCAGGATATATCATAGTCAATTTTTATTTTATCTTCACAAAATATTCTTACTGTGTTCATGGTGACTCTGCCATGTAATGTGCTCCAAACCTAATTTTTGTTTGTTTGTTTATTTGTTTTTATAAATCTAACATAGAAATTGCATGACTAGCTATCATTGTCCTAGACTTCCATGTGGTAAATGATAATATGAGGCATTAAGTCCAGTACTGAGAGAGTGAACTGAGAAGAAAAATAAGTTGAGGGTAAAAAGACATCAGTTTCTAGTCCAACTCTGGCTGAATCCATGGAAGAAACGCCACTGTCTGAATATATTTCCTGTTGGTATTTTTTTTAAAGATGATATCCTTATATATTCAGAGCATGGGTTATATTTAATTTATGATTTCTGCCTGGAAGATATTCAAATCTGTTTGCTTGAAGGAATGAATTAGGAAACGGTCATACTACAGGATTCTGAAGCCCTTGTCAGCTCAAACATCCTGAGATCCTAGAAACATTCTCTGTCTACAACTAGTTCTTGTCCTGGATTCTCCACATGTGACCTCAGCTGTACATTTCTTCTAGAGAAATGCGCCAGTGTAGCTAGCTAGAAACTATCTACAATTTCTCCTTTTCTCTTTTGGCATCATGCCATATGCAAATCTGCTTTTATGGTTTTCTACTTTGACACAAACCTAATCAAGTCTTGCTAAGCAAACTTTTGACTATAACTACTTTAGTGTGTGTTTCGCCTATCTACTCACAGAACATATCTTCTTGCCATTATTTATTTGCCCGATGACCCATTCCAATCAAACCTCCCTCATAATCATTGCACTGAAACTAAACAGCTTTAGGCTCACTTTTCAGTTTTAATGTTTCTCAACTGTTTTGTAGCATTTAAAAAAAGGTTCAGCCCCTATTTTGAAATACCCACTTCTCTTATATCACACAACACTTCATATTATTCTACTCTTCTTCTTACTTCCTCAAGGACCGTTTTGCTGATCATATGTCCTTTTTTTCAGACATGTTTCAGTAGTCCCTTTGACCCAGAACCATCAACTGCTCCCTGCATAGAGCCATCTCCAACGCGAGTTGATGCTTTTCCATAACTGTGATACCCATGATTTATAAACCATCTATTCAGTTATAAGGTCCCCAATAGAACGTCAATATGTATACACTCAACTGTATCCTCAACCTCTGTATTAAATAGACACTCTCAAATTTATATCAATATTTCAAAATAGCTCGTTTTACATAGGTGTATCATCCTTTGCCTTCTTCATGTGACTGTTCAACTCAGATATCCAAGATTTGATTATCATTCTTTCTTGATTCATTACTGTGATTGATTGCATGATGGATCCTTTCCAGAAACTCCTACACATTTTCTTAAATGAGTGAATGAATGTTTTCATTTACTTTTATATTTCATTCTAAGATCGATCAAGAAAAATTATAGCCATTAGAACTTGTTGCTCAGTTGAACTTGAAGTTGGCAAGGAATGCATTCAGTGAAAATAGAACCTGTGGCTCACAGTGTCAGATATAACATCAAAGGCTAACACCTGAACACTGAGGAAGAGATAACATGCGACATAAATGTGAACTCTAATTTAGACAGAAATACAATTCTTATAAAATGCCTTCCTATAATGAGGTTTCTGGTATGATTCAGTTCTAATGAGCGGAATTTAGATATCATGAATTATTGATGGTTCTATAGTTCACCAATGGTCACCAATAACAATACCAATAATAGCCATCTCTTATATTTTCACACTAGGATTTTATATACCATGCCTATTTAGTCATTAGTTAGTTGATAGTTGATTTGGCAATATAACCAAGCCACAAACCACAGTTTTCCTAGCAGATTCCTCAAGGACAGATGTAATTTCAATCATCTGTGAATTCTGGTGCAATAGCAGGGTTCAGTAAAATACTTGTTATGGAATAATGCTTCCCAGTCTGTTAGACACTTCCAAGTTTAAGCTTGTGTTTTCCAGCTTGAGTTCCCTTTTAATAAAAGCCACGCATGTCTGTAGGCATCTGCTCTTTTTAATTACAGCTTTGAGAGCAATCCTATTCCTTGCAGCTTACTTTATGCTTAACACTTAACTTAGAAAGAAATTATAAAATAAAGAGAAGGTGATGATAATGACACAGAGGAGGTGGCTTCAGATGTGGAAAATGAAATCATTGCCAAGTGTCTCCTTTCCCAACACAGCTGACAGATTCTACAGTGTGTGCCTGTCAGTCAATATACCTTGAACTGAGTCATAGTGCTGCCTCTAGGAATTGGATCCCATTGATTTTTAATGAGTGTAATTGTCTCAAGGGTCACTGGAGTTGCTTCTCTTCTTCTCCCTTTACATAAGATAGCTTGGTTGTTAATGGAGGAGCAGTCAAAGGGTTAACCAAAAGCTAACAATAGTTAGCTACAAATTGAAAGGCAACAGAGTTGGGGGAGAGAGGAGAGATGATCTTCCGACAGAGCAGGGACTAATAATGTCCAACCACTTATTTGCTTCAAAATTCATTGCAAAGGGCAATAATTGTTTTAAATAGAAAGGCTGTTGAATTATAATTGGGAGTAATTGAAACTCACCGAAATATTGAATAAAACATTAGCTATTTTAACCGGTGTTATCTTCATAATTATCTTCAGGAGCAACAGAGACATGGATCATGATTGGCTATGAGCCTCACCCATTCCCTGGTGTCTTTGGCAGTCCATTACGGCATGTATTTATTAACAAGAGCTGGGCTAAGTAGACATCAGGTCCCTTCGCTCTCCCCTGCATGGCTCTTTCTGGATGCACTGCTAGATAAGGATGAGAACAGATTCTGTTTCCAAAAGAGTGAGCTTTAGCCATGTGACAAAGAAATATACAGGCCTGGGTATCCTGTGACAGCATCAGTGGACTCCGAGCAACAGTATTTCCACAAGCCATTATGATGTCACTCAGCCTGCATCTCCCAAGCACAGCCTGGGCAGGAGCTATTAACTGCTATTTTCCAGCTGTCGCCCTCACCATGTCTGCTGTCACATCGTTTGTCCAACTGACTCCAACTCCGTGACACATGTCCTCCTTCCTCTTGTTGCCCTGCACCCACAGACAGGTTCTTTGTATATTCCAGTTGCCTATGATATAGAACCAACAGTCTGAGTGGGATGAAGGCAGAGCTTAGGTGAATGAGACTAGGATGTATGAGTCAGAGAGGGAGGACAGTCTCGGATGACACAGCAGTGGCAACAGTGGAGCACAAAGGGGAGGCTTTCTGTATCCTCATTACACTCTCAGGTTTGACCACAGGCATTGTGATTTCTGCTCAGTCTTTCTAGTTTCTAGACTTAGCCCAGGGCCTAATGAGTAGACAATAGTCATTTTCTGAATAATAATAAAAAAAAATAGATGACTGTTGTAGACAGTATTCAGGACCTCTGACTAAGCTGGGTTCAAATCTTGCCTGCTCTTATGCCTCAGATACAGCAATGACACAGTCTAAATAAGCATGGACAGACATTAACTTCTGTGTGCTGTACTTTTACCATATGTGGAATGGAATTGATAGGAGTCCCTAAGTCATGTATGACTTCATGGAACTGCAGAAGAGAGAACACAACACGTGCACAGTGTGCCTCCAACCATAGCTCAGAAATATGACCACCAGGTTAAAGGGCCATGTCAGTTTCCCCAAAGACAACCACAGTAATTGAAAAGCCTCTCTCATGGCACACTTAAAGTAAGCCTGAGAACATTCACTGGGCCTAGGTCAGATCTTCATTTCTTCATTTTCTGCCTGCCATGAGTTGTGCTTGTCAAAGGGAACCTTTTACTTTTCTTTTTTCTTTTCTTTTCTTTTCTTTTTAGCTTTTGTCTCAAATATGAAGACTATGGAACCAGATTCAAGACACCCTTTCCCAAAGTCTCCAGCATGGTCATAAGATATGAGTAGAAATATGCAGGACTAAATAATAAAATGATTTTCTTTTCTAAGTCAGTGACGATCTGACAATATAACTGCTTGGGTATTCACATCCACCAAACACTGTATTTTCATCAAGCTTTCCAGAATCCACCCTTTATATTTACGGTTGACCTCAGGTCTATAGCTCTGCTTTTGTTCCCTTTCTTCCTCTAGATGACATCACAGCAGTCAAATATATGACTTTTACAATTTCACCATTACTCACTATAGTATTCCTCCAAGCAGATACATGAAGGAAGTAGTGAGTGCTTGGGGTTAAGATAATAAAGCCGAAAAGAGCACAGCTGAATCTAATGTTAGAAAGACTTGGAGTTGCTTCCCAGAGTAAATGTCAGAGAATGCAAACTTAGGAGCGAGGCTCAATCAGAAGCCTGTTTTATCTCACACGCACACACACACACACACACACACACACACACAATTAATAGTAAGGATGAAATGTTCAAAGTCAAGGTCAAAATATCAAGGCTTGATTTAGAGATAAAGTATATGTATACACAAGCTGGCATCAGCTTGGTCCAGCTGTCTAGGAAGACTAAGCCTGTGACTTCTCTCATGCAGCTTTTTCCAAATAGAATGGAGTAGAACAAGGCTTTCAGTGTAATCCTACAGGAGTATTTTTTCCTAAGGATGATCTGGACACACCTGGAGAGATCATCTCCTGGAAAGGAGCAGTGCTACCAGCCCAGGAAACACTAATGTTATTGTCAACTATGTTGCTAAGGGGAAAACCAAGCTTCATCCGTTAGCCAGCTTGCCAGCAGAGTAGTGTGCAGCACAAGGTGAAGTATTTTGTCTCAAACTCTCTTGCATTCTCTTCTTCACTCCAACAACAAAACAAGCCTGGAGGATTCAGTATTATTCTTAGAGACCCCTTAGAATGGACAACTCTTTACTGTGGCCTCCTCATTAGCAAATGATCCTCCAGGAATGAAAAGAAGAGTTCATCTCTGAAGCCTGTTGCTTTTTTTTTTTTTCTTGCCTGGCTTCATGTGTGGTGCCCCTTAAATCAATATTAGAGGAATTGTCTGATGCCCAGCAGCCAGAAATGTAGGCAGGAGCTCTGGATCCATGAGGGATTTCTGTGCTCTGGGCAAGTTCAGTAAATGTGCATTTCTAGAAACAGAAGGCTAGGAGGAATTGCAATGTCCCCTGACTAAGGCAGGGCATGTGACCAGCAGGAGGAAAAATGTCCAGGGAAGACAGCAGCAAGTGCAGTGCCATGAGATGGATGGAGTCTGCATAGTATCACTCTATCTTATTTAGGAAGACTTTAAGTATGTGTTTTTTACTTATTGTTAAGTGCATTTCAGTGCATATCTGGTACTAGCTCAGACTGGAAGAAATAAAAAAGCACCTCCGATTGGCCACTGGGGCCAGCTTTGTCCTGTGGACTCAGCTTGCTTACCCGGTGCACTAAACCCAGGCTGGAAGTCATAGCAGTACCTAATGGCTCTGGGAAGAATGGACACATGCTACAGGGATGAAGTGGGCTTTGTGGCAGGTTTACTTCAAGCTGTTAGCTATAAAAATAAACAAAAATAAAGTATGCTTTCCTCCTCAACCACTTCTGCAGCTGAAAGGCAAGTTACACTTCTGCAAGAACACACAGCATCCAGATGTGGAGTGTCTGTGTACACTGCAGTGACTGGCTCAGCAAACAGCAGGGAACCAAAGAAAGCTGGAAGACTTCACTGCTGGGAGGGGCAGGCATGCTGTATACAGAGAAATGTGGGTCAGGGTTCAGAACAAGGACATCCTTAAGGTCAACAAGGACTATTCAAGAGTCCCCTCATCTTTATTAAGCAAAGATCCTTTTTCATACATTAGAATTTGAATACAGTGTCCTCTCCTTCTACTCCTTCCAGTTCATCTCCACACACTCCCCCATAAGGATCCACTTCCATTCCAGCACTAGAAAAGAACAGGCTTCTAAGAGAAAACAACAAAACATAATAAAACAAAACATAATAAGATACATCAAAACCATCATAGCAAAGTTGGACAAGATGAGCCAGAAGGAAAATAAAAGAACCTCAGAGAAAGTACAAGAATCAGAGACCCACACATTCAGAAGTCCCATAAAAGTACTGAACTGAAAGCTATAGTGGCTGTGCAGAGGACCCCTGCAGACCCCTCCCTGTAAGCCCTGTGACTGCTGCTTCCGTCTTTGTGAGTGCACATGAGATTTGCCTACTAGTTTTAGAGGGCCTTGTTTTTCTGGGGATCTTTAACTCCTCTCTCTCCCCTACTCCTTCTGCTTCCTTTTCTGCAGTGTTTCTAGATGGACTATTCCCTGATGGACTACAGAAGGATGATTCAGAAGTTTGATGTTGCTTCTGCTGAAACCAGAGCCGGCAAGACACAAGCTGTTTCCGTTACTTACCCAATAAAGTCCTGGCAAGCATAAATACTGCCTTTAAGCCCTTACAGAATGGATATGAACTCAGACAGAGGTTGCGCCAAAACCGACAGGCGAGAAACTTTGAAGACAAGGATTTGAGTTCAGCCAAAGTAACTCAGTGAACTAACCATTCATTATCTTGGTTCCAGGTGTAATAATAATTTCCCATTACTCTGCTGAACTTATTGTTTTTTGGGAACAATGCTTTGCAAAAATGGATACCGAGAGAAAGACGGATGGTTTCTCATGAAGAGGTCAGTACTTTCTGAGAGGCGAGGGTCCATTATTCCAGAACTAGCCAATAGTATTCGAAGCAAATATTTCCATTAAAGTAGACAATACAGTGATATATATACAGGACACCAAAGTTAAAACACTTGCTGAGAAAAAGAGTTCAAGCTGGCCATCCTCATTCAATTAACAAAAAAAGGTCATTGGAACATGTAGGCCTGGCTTTCGGTGGTAGTTTGTTACTACTCCTTAATGATTAGTTAATCATCACTGTCAACTAGACTGGGTTACAATCAACATATCTGTGCCATGATGAGTTTGTTTCTAGAATTGTTTAACTTAAGAGAAACACCCACATGAATTCAAGTGGCGTCACCACATGGGTTGGGATCCTAGGCTTGTTTCAAAGAGGAAAGTTCACTGAGCACTAGCATTGATCTCTTCCTTGCTTCCTGAGTGCAAAGATAAGAAAACCTACAGGCTTAACTCTCGTGTTGACATACGGTCTCCACCATGATTGACTGTACCCTCACACTGTTAGCCGAAATAAACCCATCCTTCCTTGTATTGCTTCTTGTCAGGTAGACTGTCACAGAAGACTAGTAAAGTAATTAAAGCATTGCCCTTCAAAGTCATGAGACAGTAGTACCTCTGGAGCACAACTCTCCATTCTGGAATCTATGTCCTGATGTAATATTTCATCTGAAAAGATGTGTGATGAAGAGTGCTCTAGAAAAAGCACTGTCTTTGCAAACATTGACTAGGATGAGTCATTGCAAAGGAGAGTCAGGTGCAGCAACAGCGTGGGAGTCAGTGGGAGGCAAGCACAGAATGCATGACTGAGCCACGGAAGCCCCTTTGCAAGGGTCAAACCAAGAAAACCCTGTTGCTCTGATGAGTCTTCACTTGATATTTGTGAAGGAAAAAAAAAAAAAAAAAGAAAAAGTCTTTCCATGAAGTCTCTGTCATCCACAATTCCGGATTCAAGATGACTTTCAGATTTGTATCAATGACTTAAATGTTTCAAAATGTTAAAACGGTGCCAACATGTAAGTGCTAACACGTTTTGAACTATTCTCAGGGTGGGTAACATTGTTTGTAGATCCAATGTATAAAGAAATGGCAGTGTCTTTTCTTCAAACTTTAAAAAGAATTTCTAGATACATCACAGAGTATGGAATGAAAAGCGGTGTCCTTCTGCACAGCTCATCTGCCTCATGTGCCACATCAAGTGACACAAATGTGCTACCAAAACTCCCCACAGCATCACTAGGTTGGGGGAGCCATTGCTTTCTCCAGTTCATATCAAGACCTGGGAAGGGTGCCCACGAGATGCCATTCGATCAGGGGTGGAGCCTATGATGGACTAGCATTATTCTTCCTCCCGTGTCTCTCTCCCAACCAATTCCTGTATCTTCTGCCTCTCAGCAAGGAAGATTTCATGAAGCAAGTATGTGAGGATGAATCTGCCTATCTTTTATTTCTGAAAAAAGAAAGAGAGGGTGGGACAAGGGTATATTTTCTGAGCAACAAGCAAATCAGAAGACATGAGTATTTACTGAAAAGACTTTGCCAGCGACTCAGACCTCACTGTATGGCAGAATTGTGGGCCAGGTGGCCCTGATAATGTTGATTCTTCCTATAGAGAGGCAGAAAATCTAGCATTTTAATACCTGCTCATTCTAATGTGGTCAGCCAATGGATCAGGCTTAGGTTTCCTAGTTTTATTATTTTTTTTTCAGTTCTACCGTTTTTATTCTATGTTAATTCTGTAAATTGACTATATTAATCTCTCTCCCCTCTCTGCTCCTTCCCTCCTACCCCTTTTGGACAGATTGCCTCACAGGAGTATTTCTACCTTCCACTCACTATCACCTTATGAAGTCTTAGACTTCAATAACTGAAAGCTGTGGGTGAGTGGCTTGAACAGAAATGTGTTTCTCTCATTTCTGAATTCTAGATGAAGATGTTCACAGACATAGTGATGTCTTTGAACAAGACATACCTGGCTGTCTTCTTGCTGTGTTCTCAATGATGGGGAACAGGGAGAATTCTCTGCCAGGCATTTTTATAAAGGAACTAACCTGGCTTATGAGAGATTCACTCTAACAATGCATTTTTATAAGAGCTCATCTCCCAGTGCCCCTCCATTATATGTTATCAGTATAGAAAATGGTGTGACATAGGACACAGCGCTTGATGCACTCTTTCATCCTTATTTTTGGGTTTATCTTTAAGTTTCTACTATTCTATTTCAGCTTCTAATTATCACTCAACAAAATAACAGCCTGGTTCTCTCTTCCCTTCCACATCTAAAGTGTTGCAACCTTAGCATTAGCATCAGTATGTACACTGGATTCCTCAGCCGACAACATTTATGTTCAGAATAAAATCTTATCTCCATAACAAGGATAATATAAGGACAGAAACTTCACTATGCCAACATTGCTGGGAGGAGGGCATTTCCCTGGCCCACTGTCCGAGAAGTATCTTTGCGCAACACAAAGATGATAAAATCTTTCCAGTGGCTTTTCTTCTCTGTATGAAGTGCAGGTAGCAGGCTTCAGTGTGCTGCTTCTAAATTTTGGCCACAAGTTGTCTGTTGAAGGCTCCCACTAGATAATGATTCTTGTAGATGCTGAGCACGCCTGCTTCCTTTAGTAAACCCATGGGCATTTACAAGCTGACTGCACTCTCAGACTGGCTAGATTTCACCTCTTTTTCGTTTCTCTTTCTCTTCGCTCTTCTCATTTTTTTCCCTCCTTTTTGTATCTTTATCCTCTGGTGACACATCTTAAGCAAGGAGTTCTCAAGGAGTTCTCAGCTAAGTGGTTTGCAAATGGTCCTGTTTGTGCCCATTTCTCAGGGAGTGGAATTAACATCCTTATGGATGTCTGGAACCAGATCAGCAGCAGCAGCTGCCTCAGTAGCTCAGAACTGTTAGAAATGCAGATTCCCTGGCTCATTCCAGATCCCTGAATCAGAAACTGGACTAGAGCCCAGTGTTCTGTGCATTAGCAAGCTCTCCAGGTGATTCCTATGTAAGCGAAGCTTGGGAACCACTGGTCCAGGGAAATTTAGCTACGAAATGCACACTGCCAGATGCCATTCACAACTCTAGTTCTAGATTCCCTGTGGTTTTGCTGGGAGAGGCCTGGCAGGCTGCACTAGAACTTGGCTGCCTGTGTGCTTTTCTTTCATTTAGTGAGAGACTTGTTACCAAGTGGTTTTGCAGGTGTTAAGTTAAAATGATTCCTCTTCGTGGGACTTGAGACCAGTTGCAGGTGGGTATGTTGTTACCACATCCCAACTGGCTTTCCAGTCAGTGCATGTCTGCCAATGATGGGGAGATTTTAATATGCTTTGGCACCTTTGTCATGTTCTGAACACCAGGAGAAGAGAGGTCTCATTTTCATCAGCTCTGTATATCTCTTGTTGTAACCTGTGCTCCAATTATGAGACTGGGCAAGTAGCTAGTGGAATTTTAGCCACATGCACACCTGGACATCATTAGTCAACCAGGGGGAACAAGGTAGCCACAGTGAGCCCTAGTTCTAAGCTTTCCCATGGGTAAGTGTGGCTGTGTAACCTTCAGCTCCACCACTGCTGAACTCAGAGTGAAATTCAGAGAGAGGAAAATTAGTTCTACTGATAATTAAGCTCAGAAATACACATGCATCAATTATTCAGTTTCCACGAGTTCTCATTAATATAGGCTTCTCAAGTGCAGACAGAATGATAATTCAAATGAGAACCAGGCACACGTTTATCTGTGTGGGCTTGTTCAGAAGAAGAAGAATGGGAGTGGGTGTAGCAAGAGACCGGTGAAACAACCTGAGAGTAAGAGCAGAGTGGCTGGCCATGCAGAGCTGACTACATTCAACTTGAGCCATGTCCATAAAGGAAAAGCTCCAACCACAAATGACCTCCCTTTAATTTCATGCTTGTGTTTATTCTTTACATATCCACAAACTACAAAAGGCTTAAGAGAGTTGAGACTAAGCAACTTGCAATTTGTATTCATTTATCATTGGGTCATATTGCTGCATTTAAGAACTAGACTTTTTTTTTTTTTTTACAGATTTGTACATTTTTAAAAGACAGCTCAGTAATTGAGGTTTCATTATATTCTTAGAGCATGCATTGCTCTAAGAATAATACGTGAATTCACATTCATCCCATTCCTTCAATTTGTGACTTGCCAATTTAAATCTGGACCCCTCTTTGAATACTTTATGGAAGGAATGGTCCAGCATTCACTTCCATCCCTGCTTCAGTTGGAGAATGAGCCTTAGTTGTTGGAAATACTATCTGAGAATACGCAGTGTTTATGCGGACACTGAAAAATCTAACCCATTCGTCTTTACATATCGACACAAGAACTGAACAGGGAACTCTGCAAACATTTGCACCAATCTGAATCCGAGTCCTCAGAGCCTATGGTTCAACAGCGCCCCACCCCCAGTGTTTACCTGAGGGGAGTCTTGCATATGCATTCATAGGGGGTTGCCTGAGGCCCTTAGGGCTTTTCATCAAAACAGGTAAGCTTAGGCAACAATTTAGAGGACCCCATTGGGGCAATGCCCTGTACAGATAAAAGACATCTCTGTAGGAAAGAATCTAAACCTGAGAAAAGGAAAAGGGACTGAATTTGAAAGCAAAATATTACTGAGAAAAAGGCAATTTAAGAGATGCCAGCCAGCAGAAAGTGATAGGTGGGAAATACTTTAACAATGCATATGAAGAAACATGTTATTTAGAAAGAAATCAGTAAGTACTATTACCTGTTTCTTATATATACATATTAAGAGGAGGTAAAGATCTCATAGCATGAGAGAAAGATATATTGCACACCAGCATCAAAGTAGAAATTGCTACAGGCAGCGAGGAGAGGAGCAGGTCCTGCAATATCGGTAATGCTTTATTTCTGAAAGTTAAGCAGGTAAACAAATGGTAGTTCCTTCTGGACTGTGATGCAGAAAGCAATTCTCTGCAACTCTGAGAGTAGCCTGGCAGAGACTGTGGGTGTTCAGAACCTTGTCTAGGAAGCCTACTTTGTTGAGCTTACTGTTGGATCTTGGTAGCTGAGATTGGTCACCTTCACGGGACGTCGGAGAGCTTAGGACAGAAGCACATTTGGTTTAGGACAGAGATCCAGGGACATCTGAGAGTGAAGGATGAGAGAGACTTTGGGAGGAAGTTAGGGCGTGAAAAGAATGCTGATTGGCTGCCTTCTCTGAAAAGGTAAATTAAAAGATTTAGAGAAGTGATCTAATTGAGCAAAGATCTACACTCGCATATACACTTATAACTGACCAAATAGAAGAAGAAAGAATCTTCCTGAAACAGCAGAATAAAACATTTCTTCTGTCTTTTCAATGTGGTCAACTAAAGCATCTCTACAGAGATCAACCCCATTGCCCATCCTGATCCCCCAGCTAGTGCCTAGCTGTGTAATGCAAATCCAGAAGCTCATAAGAGTGTGTTGAAGGGACCTGAGGAGAGTGCTCACTCAATAAAGCTCTTGCCTTTCAGATTTGAAGACCTGAGTTTGAGCTACAGAACCTATGTGAAAAGCAGAGGGTGTTACATTATTCTTCTTTAACCCTATTAACCCTGAGTTATTTCTCCACTCCCTTGGAACCCTCCACATGCCACAATGAGCCTTTACTTATTATCTGACATATGTGGATAATCTAAAGGGACCAAACAATTGGCAGATTCAAAGCTAACATCCATAAATGACAGAAAATATCTGTCTGTTTAATTTCAGATATCTCACTCAGGATTCCAGCTCCATTCATTGAGCTGCTATTTCCATAATTTCATTTTTCTCTTAATAGCTGTGTAACATTCTATTGTGTAAATATGCCACATTTTCATTATCCATTCATCAGTTGGTGGAAATCTAGAGTATTTCTATTCCTTGGCTCTTATAAAGAGAACAGTAATAAACATGAATGATCAGGTATCTCTATAATTGAATATAGAGTACTTTTGGCTATATGCCCAAGAGGGGTATAACTGGGTCATGGGGTGGGTTTGTATCTGGCTTTTTGTGGAAGTGCTACTGATGTCTATAGTGGCTGCACAATTTGGAGTTCTATCAGAAGTGAATACAGTTCCCCTTTCTCCACATCAAGCATTTGTGATTATTTGTCTATTTTATCTTGGGCATGTTGAGTGGGGTAAGCTGAAATCCTAAAGTAGTTTTGATTTGCATTTTCCTAATTGAAGGCAAAGGAAAGAAGGGAACACAGGAGGGATGACTAACATGAGCTTTGGAAAAAAGCCATATTAGCCCATGGCAGCTCAGTACCCAAGTGGGTTCCCTCGTAAGGAGGACAGGAATTGTTTCTGACATGAACTCAATGTCTGGCTCATTGAGCTTCCCCTATCCCCCCCCTCCCCCCCGAGGGAAGAGCAGCCTTGCTAGGCCATGGATGAGGACATTTCAACCATCCTGAAGATACCTGATAAGCTAGGACCAAATGGAAGGAGAGAAGGACACCCCCTCTCAGTGGACTAGGAAGAGGGCAGGGAGGAGATAAGGGAGGGAGGGAAGGACTTGGGAGGGAAAGTGGGAGAGGGCTACAGCTGGGATGCAAATGAATGTATAAAATTATTTAAAAATAAAAAAAATATTTAAAAAACTAAAAAAGAAGGAAAAAAACCATATTGAAATCTATTACTATAGAAGCTTCTTAAAATATATTCATGCACATGTATAAAAATAGCTAAAATTGAATTAACCAGTAACAGAGTGACAATGGTCCCACTAGATACCAAAGGAAAACAAAACAACAACAAAATACCCATGCCAGGAATGGGTTGCCTCTTTCGGAGTGGTTGGTCAGTCAGATACCATGGACCCCTAAAAATTAAAAGCTATTTCTACTGCCCTTGGTTACCCTCCAAATTTTGACAGCAACATATTTGCTGAAGATGTCACATGTCTGAGCCTTAGAACATAGAGAAATCAAGCTAATACTCACCTGAAGGCTTCACCCCTCCTGGCTAGCAATCATGATGCTATGCATCTTACTGGAGGAGAAAAGTAGTCATCAGTCTTACTCATCTGTCAGTTGTAAGAGCTACAATAATGACAGGCATGGCAAGACATCACTGATGTAATATTGTCAGGAACAACATGGTAGTAACCAGCTATGTTCTGATTGGATTTAAAGCCCAATCTACAAGATGAAATCCATACTTGGATAGCATTATCAGTACCTATATCTGAATAGGTCTTAGGCACCAGTGGATGAAATTATTATTAATATTATTATTATTTTACTTAAATGTAAATGGTATTAAACCAACTCATAATGACTTATTGTTATAGTCATAGATTAATTCATCTCCTTACTATCATCAAAGAAGCTTCTATTTGAAGTACATAGACACCCACAACAGGTTATGGTACAGATAAAAGAAGCTATAAAATTCATAGCTCCAAATAGAACATCAATATCATAACACCAATTTCCAAGGCTCGAGGATCATTGTGGAAGAGAAGGTAGAAAGACCGTAAGATCCAGAGATGATAGATGATTACAGAAAAACAGCGTTCTGGAAATAGTAGGGCTGTCATGCATGTAAATGCACAGTGGTCATGACAGAGTGAACAAGATACCTGTAAATCTAAGCCATACAAAAACTCAAGCATGAATGAAGGAGGTAGGCATGAAGATACATGGTCAGATGAGGAGCTATTGGCAGATGATAGCTGCTAGAAAAGTTAAATTAGGTTTTCTTTAAGGACGCAGCTCCAGGAAGATGAACCGCACTCCACTTGAAAGCCACACATTTGAGAATATATGAGCAGCACATATTAGACCTAATGTGCTAAACAAAAAACAAAACAGAGAAAAAGAAAAAAAAGACTATAAATGTTGTAGATAGGAGAGAGAAGGATGGAATTAGAAGAAGTTGAGGAAGTGGGGCATATATGATCAAAATGCATTGTAGTAAATCCACAAAGAATAAAAATGGTGAAAAATAAAATTGGGTATGGAGTCATGTGCTCATAATCCTTGTGATGATGGCAGAAAGAGGAAATATAAGGGGATGCTGAGGGCTCACTCACTACCAGCCAACTTAGGCCTACATGGCGAAGTTTCAGGTCAATGAGAGATCCTGTCTCAAACAAAAGGTGGAACTCATCTGAGGCAGGAAACCCTAGGCTGCACACACAGACGCACATGTGCGCGCACACACACACACACACACACACACACACACACACACAGAAGCATATTACTGTACTCCAGCTTCTGATGTGAGACACCTGGTGGCCAGGGTTACGAATGATACCTGCAGTTTGGCAATCAAACCCAATAACGGAGAAGAAATCTTTGGAGTGTCTACAACAGAATCCATTGGGCATGGTCAACAGGCAGATTTCAAATCCCACCTCAGATTTCCCAAGATAGTCTCTGCATTCAGGGAGGCTGGGCACTCACTTGTTTGACAAGCTCTGCTATGATGTTGACGTGCACCACAGTACTGCTGAAGGTGTGCAGATTGTCTATCGGGAGGCACAGCATCCCCAAATGAACCTTTGATGTCTCGTTAAAGAAACAAGGAAGGCTGGAGTCACTGTCTTGAGATGAATTAATAATGTGTGACATTTCCTTAGTAACTCTCATCACAGGAGAAGAGGACCCAAGAACTACAGATGTGTTCTCTCTGGGTATGTCTTGGAGGCTATGCTGCACCAAACAACACTGGACTAGGTAGTGTTTGGAGGATGTAAAAATAAATCTTGGGCTAGTACCACGAGAAAGGAAAATGAAATTCTCATTGTGTCTGAAAACTGGTCAGAAGTCAGGCTAGAGAACATCATGTGTTCAGAATGAAGAGAGTCTCACCCTGCCCCTCCCACAGCCCCCTGGCATTCTCTGAAAGGTTTTCCCTGCACAGCAGTCCCCCAGTCTGAGCCCTGGGACTTAAGAAGCTACAAAGTGATAAATCAATTATGAAATGGAAACCTCGATTACTGCCTGTCTGCTTAATTGTTTGACAAGTTAATTAATCTCTCAAGCAACTGGGCTCCATTCTCCCTGTAAATTGTGGGGAAATAGCCATAGTGGGTCCCCGAGGTCTTGGCGATACAGTATCAATGAGACTCCTGGAAAACTATGAATAATAAGTATTTAGTGGGGTCAGCGCCTCACCATAGGAATGGGGGAGATTTGCTCCAGCGCTTGCCCAAAAGTGGTTTGTCACTAATTATTTTGCTACTAACTAATTAGTCTGTACTTGACTGTATACTTATTTGTTTGTTTTCATTTCTCTTCCAAAGCATGCATTTCTTTCCTTCCAAATGAGAACCCGCTATGCAAGCAGCCATTGTTTCCAGACTATTAATAAAACCAATGTGACATCAGGCTTCTCCATCTCAGGACATTGCTGTTTCAGCTGCTAAAAGAGCTTGCCTAGGCCTCCTGAATAAAGGAGCAGGATGTACCTTAGCTATCAGTCTGACTGCAAGTTGATTGCTGATGTTGGACTTGTGTTGATGTCACACTATCCTGCCATCTATAGCCTTTAGAACAACTGAGGGTAGAGAGTAGTCACAAAACTATCTGAAAGACAAGGTGACCAGGAAGAAATTGGTAGTGGGTAGCGTGAGAGGAGACGACAAGACGGAGGAGGTAGGAGAAAAGGTGGAAGGTAATGGAGTATGGGAGGAAAACAGTCATAATACATTATATGATTGTGTGAAAATACATAATAATAACAAAAGAGAAACCCCAATGATGGGCTGAGGATGAGAACCTGGAGAGTCCTTGTGCATACCCACAAACCCTGCCCCGGAATCAGCTGGAGAGGCAGGGCTTGTCAAAAATTAAAATGAATACATCCAACATGACCTTGTCTGAATCAGAAGTGTTAGGATGGAATCAGTCACTTTACAAACATTCCCTAGGCATTCACTGAGACCTGCGGGGAGATGTGCTTGCTGGTGGTTGGAATAAAAGACTGAGAAACTCACATGTCTTTATTCTCCATCCCAACGGTTGCAGTCTACATCATTGTGCATATATAGCATTGTGTACAGATGTGTGCATGTCTGTATTTGTATACATGTGTGTATGTATACTCCTGAGCCATGGCATCATCTTGTATGTGCCTTATAAATTCATCCTGAAAGACCAAGTATGGCCGACTTCTTCACTCAAGAGTCCTCCAGTGACACATCCTCAGGAAATCTTTCCTAACCTTTTCTGGTGGAAGAGCACTACTGCTGAATTCATCTTCCTGGCACTTATCCCCTGCAGTTGTGTTCATTCTTTGTTTATTATCTGCCTTCCCCCTAAAAACTCAAGAGTCTAAAGGGAGAGGATTCCCATCGGCTGTTCAGTGCAGTATCTGAAGGATTAGAAAAATGCCTGCACCACAATAGACATTTACTGAGTGAACAATTATTATCTTGCCATGGATGTGGAGAGAGACAACTCAGCCAGTAAAGTACCTGTTATGCACACACAAGTACCTGAGCTTGGATCCTCAGAACTGAAATGAAAAGTGTGGGCTTGCACCTAGGATCCTAAACCTGGGGAAGTGGAGCCAGAAGTACCTGTGTGGCTTGGTGTCCAGGAGGTGTAGCAAAATTAGTGTTATTTAGGCTAAACGAGATGCTCTGCTTTCAAACAAAGATAGAAACCAAGTGAAGAGCCTTGACGTGGACCTCAGGACTCCACATGCATGCACATGCCAATGTACATGTATGTATATCATTATGCCCATAACAAACAAACAAAAAGTAAATAAACAAATAAATAAGCCTGCTGTTGGAATTAATAAACATGGGAAAAATCCTAGTTACAGACTTCATTTAAAATAGAATTTAATAGAATTTAAAATCTGATAAACAATATGAAATGCAAGTTTTGATATCTATATAGATGACAAACAGGGAAAGTGCAACATACCAGACATTTGAGATTAACCCAAAAAAAGTAGTTACAGAGAAATCTGCAGCATTGAATGCACATATAAGAGAAGAAAAAGAAATGGTGTCAAATCGATAATATTAACCTTAGAAAACAAAATGAAGGGAGGAAATATTGTAATTATATTTTAATTGATTAAAAAAGAAGTCAACAATGAGCTAACTAAATCCAACCACACACAAAAAAAGTAAACCATGAAACATGAAAAAAGAAAAAACAATGAAGATGAAAGCATAACACAACATAAAAATAAAACCAAATGATGTCTGTCATTAAAAATCAATGTTGTTAGAGATCATTTTTTAATATTGATATACTTTGTGGAATTACAACACACAGATGACAGAAAAATATATAAAACATCAATATTAGAAATGAAATAAATATCAATATAAACAGTGAATACATTAAAGGAACAAAGGAAGATGATACCCAGTCCAAGCTTATACCAAGATGAAATGGACCAACTGCATAAAGAATCAGAAAGTAAAACTCAAAACTCACTCAAGATGAGAATTCTAATAACACTTAATAAATTTGAACTCATAAATGAAAATCTTCATTAAAAGAGAGCTCCAAAACAAGACATATTTAATAGTTTAATCCACCAAATTTTATCAATTGTATTGGAGTTAGTAGACCCTATAGAAGTGTCAAAAAGTATGTAGATTATAGAACCTGAGATTACATGGGTCATGGGCTTAGGGAAAAATCTATGGCTATTATTCTGCTAAAGAAAAAAATATCAATAAAATGACCCCTAATGACACATTGCTACAGCCATAGATCAGCATCAGAGAAGCTTCCTCTTTCAGTACCTGGGGATTAGCACAAAGACCCACAAATAGACAATGTGTAGATAATGAGAGACTTTGAAGCAGTCAGGCATAGATGGGATGTCTTTATCAAACACCTTACTCAAGGTTCCTAGGTCTATGCAGAAGAGGAGACTGAAAGAGTCAGAGGTGTTGGATGACTTCTGGGAAACAGTGTCATCCAGAAACAACAGGGCTGATGCTCACATGAACTCACAGAGACATCGAAAGCATGAACAAGACCTGCTAAGGTTTAAACCAGATAAGATCCTATTAAAAAAAAAAAAAGCATGGGAAAGGGCTCTGGGGGTCTGTGGAAATGTTAAGAAAAAGATGGGAGGACCTGGAGGGAACAGGAACCTCACAAGAAAACCAACAAAGATAACTAACCCAGTCCCCTGGGGGCTTTAACTGGACATTAACAAGGAGCACGCATGATTCGGACCTAAGACCACTCTACACATGTAGCTTGGTCTACATATGGGGCTCCTGGCGGGGGGGGCTGGGGGGGGGGGGGGGTCTGCTGTTTATAACATGGACTCTGTTGCCTGCATTTGGATCACTTTCCCCTGGCAGAGCTGTCTTGACTGGCTTCTGGGGATGAGGATATGCTCAGTCCTGATGTGACTTGATGTGCTGGGGAGGGTTGATAAGGGGAGAGGGGGCTCCCTCTTTTGGGAGAAAGGGAGATAAGAAGGGGAAATGGGGAATGGGGGACAGGGAAGAGAAGAGGGGCAATCTTGGTATGTAAAGTAAATAAAAAAAAGTAAAAAATATATTTAAAAGTACAACCAATGACATGTTCTTTGACTGAAAAACTTAAAATGGTAGAAATATTACAATAAATCTATAAATTTAATGAAGCCAAATTTCTAGCAAGATTAATGTTTACCAGTATTGTCATGCTGAATTTCATACTTGTTTGAAACATGAATACAATAATTTAGCACAAACAGTTTTTGTGTTAACAAACAAGAATAATGTCAGAGGAATTACATTATTAAATGGCAGGAACTATGGTAGGCTACAGCCCTAAATTCTTGTAGGAAACCACCCTGATAAAGGGACCACCGTTAAGACCAGTAAGATAAGACTGCAGAAACCAGGCAGGTGGCTACACGGACATAACCAGCTGATTTCAGATAAAGCATTAAGAGCATTTTCATAGAGCACTGTCATTTGATAGTTTTCATCTTGAGTTGCATGAATAAATGAAGCTGTAATGATGAGGCTCCATATGTAAAAAAAAAAAAATGTTTTTGAATATTGTTTTCAGCTTGCTATCCCTACCTTAAATGCATTATGTATTTAATTGCAAGCCACACAAGCTTTTAATATATAAGAAAATCTCCTATGGCTTGAAGGAAGTTTGTTTCTTGGGGTGATATGACTATAGTTGTTACATATATTAATATTTTTGAATGTACATCAGAAAATCCATTTTATTCTGTGATAATTTTCAAAGCAAAGAAATCATATATATGGATATATATATCCATATAGGTGCCCACTTAAAGGATAGAAAGAATGATTCCCTAGGGTAATTAATAGACCAGGAATGGACCCCACGATGAGAATGTGAGCCATAAGCCATGGGCATCTACAAAGACATTGAAGCAAGGACATGTTTGTAAAGAAAAATGAGTATGATACAAAATGTCTTAAATCAGTGATGCTCAGTTATAAGAATTGTCCAAACAGGTATCAGTCCAGGGTCAGGCAGGCAAGTGCTGAATAGAAATGTTTCCAAAATACAGTCTATGGAAAGTCCATTTCTCTGGCTGAGTCCCTGACTTGTCACCTAGGTGTGACAAGAGAGTTCATGTTCTAGCTTCTGACTTTGCAGATACCTGAGCTTTGGATTCAGGCCCATCTGGGGCTTTGGAGCCTCACTTAGCTGCCCACTTTTTGCTGCATTTGTCATGATGGTCTGTGTTACTGATTGCCTCATCTATAAACACAATCCTCAAGCAATTTTAACATTAGACAGTACCTTCCCTAACATACTATTAGAATAAACAGGTGATTTTTAAACTTAAATACTATCAGGTAGCATATCTTGGACCCAGCACTGATGTCCTTATTAATTTCATTTTATCTATGTAAGTGTTGTGAGATGACTCTTTGAAATCATGAAGACAATGTAGGTTGCTCCCATGAGGTTAGTAGCCATTCGCCTTCCTTGGTATTCCGACCTGTAAAGCACTGATTGCTGTGGCCGTCTCTAAATGAAATGATAAGAAGGCTAAAAGTTCTCTTCAGTTCCAAGCTTGACTTTGGTATGAGGGCATGGGTCAAAGGTAAAATAAGACTGATGTGAGCAGGCCTCATGGGGCAGATGGGGTTCTATGTGCTTTCATTTGTGAGGGTCAATTCATTTCTAGAATATGGAATGGGAAGAAAGCATACATGTTCAAACATACAACAATTATTTGTGATCCCGTATTTTCCATGTGCTTGATCCAATTGAGCCATCTAAATGTTCATGTAGGAAAATAGCAACCCATCAACACAAGCAACTGGAATAAGTACCTAAAACTTGCAAGAATAAGTGGTGAGATTAGGGGTCCAGAAGCTTATAGCTGTAACCATTCCCTGATTCTGAATCCAATAAGGTAGCACAGGATTCAGAAGAATCATGGAAACTGGAGTCCAATTATCATTTCAGAATTTGTTAAGTATGACTGTGGACAATTAATTTAATCACCTTCCCTAATTCTGAATAAATGAAGATAACTAATGGTAGCAAAAGCAATAAATGAGAGAAGACAGAAGACACAGATGCCTTTCAATAAATGTTTCTTGTGTCTTTCCAATATCCTAAAGCCTGCTGCTGGCTTCTCTACAGTTATCAGGGTCAAAACAGGACATCCTGAAGTGACAGCTTCTGACATCACACTACCTCCAGGGCTTTGCATTGTGCATGATGGTTTAACCATAGTTTTTTCTATTACACAAAATCTCTTTTTCCCTCCCCACCTCTCTCCCTCTTCTCTCTCTTCTTCTCTCTCTTCACTTTCTCCTCCCTTGTTCCCTCTTTCCCCCCCTCCTTCTTTCCTCTCTTCCTCCCTCACATCCTCTCCCTTCTTCCTTCCCTCCCCCTCCCTCTCTCTCCATGTTCCTTTCCCTCTCTTAGTCTCTCCCTCCTTCCCTTCTCATCCTCCAGCTCTCCATCCCTCCAGTCTCTCTCTCAAGCACATCTACTCATTCAACTTTTCAACTTCAGAGAGCACACACACTTCCCTGAGCACTGCCATCACAGGACAGCTCTTAACTCCTCTTCCATCTCACATTCATATTAATATCCAACGTCACATCTTCACATCTTCCTCTGAGCCAGCTCCTTCCTGTTCCCCACTCCCATGTCATTCCCAATCAGGAGGGAGGCCCCTCTTCCCACCGGAACATGTCTCTTTGAAATAGACTCCTGGAAAGCTGTCACCTCCAGTTATGGAAGATAATAGGATTATTCCATCTGTGTAATGATAGTATGTTGGATATAAAGAAAAAAAAAGAACATGAAGACACTTTTAAAAAGTGTACCATTTGGTACCGTTCCATTATTTTCATAATGAATAATCACAAGAGGTGTTGTTCTAGATGCAGTTAACACGCATGGAGGTGAATAAAATGCATTAGATGGCAAATTGTATTTCGAGTAAATGTATGCACTGATGGAAATATATTACCACCCATTAAAATGTATTAATTCATAACCAAATGCCATGCAGAGCTTGCCTACACAGGTTTGAATGACAGGCAATGATTTCAAAGCTGGAAGAAATAGGTTTGGATGTGGTTAAACAGGCTGAAAAAATAACAGGAGAGGGGGTGAGCAGATGAGCAAGCTACTTTCACAGTGGCAGAACAAAACTCAGGTACACCAGCCCTCACCTTTCATTAAGTAGTGCTGGTGGGTATTAGCATTTCTAAATCAGGGACTCTTTCCCATCTCCCACGATCTAAAAAGAAAAAGAAGGTAAGCCTATGCATTTTTTTTTTGATATGGTAAATGCCTCAGGATTTCATTTTACTTTCCCTTTTTGTTCCACGGTGCACAACAGGATCAACTGTCACACTTGATATCAAGGTACTTCTCTAAAAGCAACTGTAGGGAGTCCCTCATGAGCATAGTACTGCAGTGTGCTCTCCTCTTTCAGTCTTTAGCACAGGCAGACCTTGAAGTCACTGTGCAGCAGAGGCTGACTTTGAACTCCTGATCCTCTGCCACCACGCCCTGGGTACCGGGATTGTGAACATGTACCACCATGATGGAGCCAGAGTCCTTCTTAAACAGCATCCTCTGCAGGCACCCTTCTCACCACACTTTAGTGTGACCCACAAGACTCCATGGATATGGATATCTCAGTGACCAGAGCTCACATCCCAAGTACGTATCATTCCACCTACTTTAAGCATCACAGAAAGAGCAAAAACACAAAATAATATTTTATAACACATAATCAACAAAAATTCCTATCTATAGCTAAAAAAAAAAATCAATGCTTTCTTTTAAAAAGGCACAAAACCAATAGAAAAGCTAAAACATTCCCGTGAAAGTCTAGGACAAGAGTCTCACAAAAAGAGAGAGGAAAAAGAAAGAGAATAGAAATTCTAAATATAAAAAAAAAAAAAAACTAAAGCCACAATAAAACAGTGTTGTACACTTGTCAGGTAGCATGACAATAATTATTCATTAATATTAAATAGAATTAAAAATATAGGCTGACAGTTGTTCTTGGATAACACTGATAAAAGTATGAATTAGTGAAATGCTACCCTAACTTGTAAATCTCTATTTCCTTCAGGCAAAGTTATGTGTGCTGGAAACACATTCTCTGAGGCATCCACATGTATTTGTGTGTGAGCATTCAAAATACTGCCCCAACTCACCTCAAGCTGGAATCAGCCCAAACATCTAACTCAAGCAGAATGGACAAAGGCCCCATAGACTCTATTCACACAGGTAAAGTCTACATAATAATCATGTTTGGGCCATCTGTAGCTAGACGAATGGCCCAGATATATCCCTGAGAAAACAAAATTTAAAAATGCACAGAAGCTAACTGTTTTTATGTATTGTTCAAAGCCAAACAAAGCCAAGATTTATTGTTTAAAGTTTCACTGAAGTGAAGTAAAAGTACAAAGAAAAGTAGGGCAGTTTGAACCCCAAATCAGGGGAAAAGTGGCCAGAATAAGTGACTCAGAGCCGTGATTTTGGAAGCTGATGAGAACACTGGTCAGGAATTCGTCTTGAAACTCATTTTTTTCTAACTATATACAGCACCCACCTGCTCTTTCATCCATGTTTGTGTATGATACTTTACAGTAATAAATAAATAAATACATACATACATAAATAGATAAAGGGGACCTATAAGATAGTTCAGCCTGTAACAGTGTCAATGACCAAGCCTGAGTTTGATCCCTGGGTCACATGATGGAAGGAGAAAACTAACTCCTGAAAGTCAACCTCTCATCTCCATACACGTTCTATGTCATGTGCGCGCACACACACACACACACACACACACACACACACACACACACACACACTAAAATGTAATTGAAAAGTCAATATTTTAAAAATGAAATATGAATGCCATAATTCTTCAGTGGGATGTGGCAGGTCCCTCAACATTCAAGTACTGTATATCACTCTCATCTTTGGTGTAAATATCCAGTGGGCTGTTGATGTGCTATCAGCCCTCTCCGTTGGCTGCTCCTGTTTTCACATTCCTAGCAGTCATTTTGCTCTAGCATAATAGAAAGAGCACCACTGAGAAGAGCTGACCTCTTTGCTGAGACATGGTCTCCTGACCTCTGTGACGTCATATGTGCGTACACTGTTCCTTTTCATCCCCTCTGTGGTGCTCTTGCCACCATGCCCCTTGGAAATACTTGAGCAGCCCAGGGCTTGGCCTGCACAGCATGTTTCCACCCTCCCACCACTTCTCCTTTCTCCCTTCTCAAAATTTGTCTTTTTACTTCCAAAATGATGTCATCTAGATATAAACTTAAATGCATGCTTTATACACACTGGTTACTCCATGGCTTCTACACTCCAGTCACCTGAATTTGTGTGTCAAAACAAATACCAAGTTTAATATATCCCATATATACACATTTATATATATAATATATATATAATATATATATATTATATATATATATTTATATTTATATCCCAGATAGGAATTTTGATCCTAGTCTCCCTTCTTCCAATCTCCATACTCTAGGTAAATAGTTACTTCATTAAGCTGGAGTCCCAGTTCCAAACAGTATCCATGTCCATGTCTGTCTTTCTTTAACTTTTCCCCATCCAATCTACTGTATATGTGATCACTCTTTAAGTAGAATGTGTTGAATCTATCCATTCACTTTGTCTTAACCATTCCCAGCCTAGTGGAGACCACCATCACTAACCCTGGGCTTAATCTCTAGGATGTCTTCATTAAGGGCTTCCTAGTTTCATTCTACCATTTGGTTTCTGCATTCGGCATCATTTTGAAATTTTCATTTAAATGGAACCAGTTACAGATGTCTGCTATATCTGGTATATCTAGCTACTGTGTGGTTTTATTCAAGTCTCCAATCTCTTCACAGCAGCTAAATATTTACAAGGAACAATGAGCACAACTCAGTAACTGACTTGACCAATTTTGTCTTTGCTATCTGTACTCCATACCATGGTTTAAAAGCCCCCATGTCTTCCCCTCTGCCAAAACCAAGCTCATTTTGAAGCATTGCCTCTTTGTACTATAAACATAATATGTGTTTTGATCCCTAAGGTAAAGAGAAAGCCTCACAATCTCAAAGACTTTGTACTTCCTGCATCTTCTTCCTGGAATGTATTTGTTGCTACTGGAAATTTTCCTAATCCCTTCAAAGAGGCTCTTTCTGGTCAGATATTTGGAAGTCAGTCTCCTGGTATCTTTTTGTCCTGGCCATGTTTTCTGGCCCTACATTAATACAGTTCCTTAACGTTAAAATACAATCTGATACTCAATAAATATCCCTGGAGTGAATGACTGATAAGCATCCCTCCCTCACTATGTACTTTTGTCATGTATAGCATTCATTGAATTTGTAATGGTAAATAGCGCTTATTTTCATAGTTCAGGGTACAAAGTTTTCAGAAATGTGACTAACCTGTTAAGAATTGCCATGGTTATTAAAATATAATTATTATACTCTGCATCATGGATGAGTGTGAATAAAAACTCATGTTTACTGCAGGCAAATGAGTGACATCAGAAATTTGGGAATATTTTTAGAATTTGTGGATATAACTCCCAAAAAATTTTCAAAGGTATAGACAGTTAGACCAATGCAACTGAATCTAAGATTGTATCTGGGGTGGGGTAGTGATGCCACAAATAAATATGTGTGAATAATCACAAGACAAAACATTCCTGTAAACAATTTAAATGTGCAATAGCAGCAGGTAGCCTAATAAACTCTCCAGAAAGCTAGCTATCCTGTAATAGTTGAAACTATTATAAAACGATTTCTTAATGTCATTGAAAGTTGTAATTTTAAGTTGTCAAGTGTACTTGCAATGTGATCTTATTTTCATCAATGAGAAAATCCTGTGATATTTAAATACATACAATTACACCTAATGAAAAGGTTGAGCAGGCATATGACACAATGTAAGCAGTGGGTAGGAGACTCATGAGTCACTATATTTTCAAATTTTTCTACAATGAGCTGGATGTTTCAATTTATAAGAACAATGATTTGTCAGGGCTTTGAACATATATAAAGAAGTAAAAATGACTCATATATCCCGTATAAAGAATATGGCCAAACCAGACATAGAAGAATATGTCTTTAAGATTACTGCTTGAGAGGGGGAAGAAAAGGGTATCAGGAGTTCAAGACCACAGCCAGCTTTAGAGAAAGTTCATTCTAGCCTGCTCTGTATGTGAACCTGTCTTTAAAAAAACCAAACCCTCGGCAGAGTGCAGGGAATCATATGAAAGAAGGGGAGTTAGTATGATATGGAAAGGATAGGAGCTCTACAAGGACAGAATATATCCGGGCACAGGGTCTTTTCTGAGACTGACACTCAACCAAGGACCATCTATGGATATAACCTAGAACTTCTGCTCGGATGTGGCCCGTGGTAGCTCAGTAACCAAGTAGTTTTCCAAAGTAAGGGGAACAAGGACTATTTCTAACAGGATCTCAAGGGCAGGCTCTTTGACACCCCCCCCCAGGGGAGGAGCAGTCCTGTTAGGCCACAGAGGAGGACTTTGCAGCCAGCCCTGAAGATACCTGATAAAACAGGGTCAGATGAAAGGGGAGGAGGTCCTCCCCTATCAGTGGACTTGGAAAGGGGCAGGGAGGAGACCAGGGAGGGAGTGTGGGGTTGGGGAGGGAATGAGGGAGCGAGATACAGCTGGGACACAGAGTTAACAAAATGTAACTAAAAAGAAAAATAAAACTTAAAAAAAAAAAACCTAAAATCAAACTACTAAATAAGAACATCAGTACAGTGAAAGACAGGACAAATAATAAATGAAAATTGATTATGTCCCTCTATTCCCTACCCCTACCAAATTCTCTTCCTCACAGTAGCCTCTGCTGATTCTCTCTATTGTATAGATTTTCCCCACCCACGTGTCTCTTATTTTGTCAATGGCTGGAAAATACTGAAGTGTAAGGGAGTGTCATGATTTAATTACTTATGTAACGATTGGTATTGGATTCCTCAAGTTTTTTTTTTTTTTTCCTTATGAATGATGATGCAGGGCAAAATGAAATCTGTAACTTAATTACTGGTCACAAATTGTGTGCCTATTAATACTGTGATGAATATCTTGAAATTGATCCTCCCAAAATGCAGCAGTTAAATGATTTTAGTGATCTTCTTTGGGATGTTTTTTTTTAATCTTATAACAGTATTAAATAGAGGATATTTCAATCTTTCATTTAACAGATGGAAAGAAAATCCAAGGCCACTATGGGCTAGGGATTCTTAACTAGATGGTTTCCAACAATACTTTCAACATTCATGCTTTCAGCTTCCTCAAAGTGTTTCCCCAGACCCAAGGAAACATTTTGAACTGCACAATAAATTTTAAAAA
This sequence comes from Psammomys obesus, assembly GCF_907164565.1. NCBI lineage: Eukaryota > Metazoa > Chordata > Mammalia > Rodentia > Muridae > Psammomys > Psammomys obesus. The sequence continues at coordinate 16,062,338 of NW_026596046.1, forward strand.
GTAAATAACACACAGTAAACTTCTAGAAAAAGAGCTCTAGTCTTGGATTTTAGGGCATTTTAATGTAGCATGTGACATTGGGTGATTGAGTCCTCAAATTTGAGGAAAAGATCCGATGTCATTGGGAGATGACCTCTGGATCAAAAGACTGGGTTCCGTGTGCAGCCCACAAAGGCCCTGTGTTGACAGACCACAATGAATATCATGCAACGTTCATACAAGTGACTGTGGTATAAATGAAAGGTTATGGCATGGCCCTATGGAGTCCATTCTTTGGCTGGGTCATTGTGTCATGTGGAGTATGTAGGCTAAGGGGAACTAGGTCATTGACATTGGAAGCATGTGACATTCACATGAGAAATTCCTAGCATATGAGTTAATGACAAATGACCTCCTCGGCATTTGAAAGTTCAATATTGGGTCTTTTCTACTCAAGTAAGGTGACAGGAGCCAATAGTGTATCTGTTGAATATTGTACTCAAAACCAGCCACTGGAGAGGTTAAAGGAAGTTTTCATTTCATTATCTTGAATTCTTTGCTTTCTTAGTACAAACTGGATTTGCTTGTTCTATCTGTCCTAAGGTATGCTTGAATCTCAAAGTATTTTATAATTTTAATAAAGAGTGTATTGGTTTTGTTCCTTTTAAAACCGCCATTTATAGGATGAAATATATTTAGAACATACAACAATTTCATGTAATTACTTCAAAGTAGATATAGTAAAGAAATCATTGTTGTGCTGAAGCCAGAGTAAAACAGTTGAAAACAATGAGATTCCTCTGGCTTGGGATACTACTCTCTTCTTGACAGAAGAAACTGGTTGGTTATTTGTTTAAATAATAAAACTATCTTTGAGAAGAGATAAACTAACTCATAGAGTTCTAGAGATCAGGAGGAGAGAAGGCTAGACTGTGAATAGAAAGGGCCCAATAGCAACTAGCTTAATGTCTCTAATGAACTAATATGAGGCAAAAAAGCAATGGACTACAACACTGAGGTGTGTCATTCCAAAATGGGAAAGTAGTATACCATGACAGCTTGAGTAACTGTGAAACAAAGCGTTATGGCCCAAGTACCAGGGTAAACATTTTATGCACAATTCCTTTAACTCTTATGAAAAGCATTTAATGTAGTTATTGTATGTTTACTTTAAAAATGATAAAGCAAATACAATAAAGGCATCACAGTTTACCACAGTTATGTACCCCAAACAGAGTGATGTCAAGCCTTATACCATTGCATCCTACTTAGAGACTATAGAGATATTGTAGACACCTCACCTTAATCGAACCTGCCCAGGAATTAGGGGAGCAGGAGATTCAAAAGCCTTGGGAATGTAGTCATATATGGCCAGCGTGCTAACTGAAATATTTCTACCAAAGGATCCAATGTTGATTTTGCCATGTATAAGATTTGTGACCTACTCAACTATGGTGAGGTCTAGTTTTCTCATTGACAACTTGATTCTGACACATGTGGACTCCAATCTTACTGCCTTTCAAGGAGAGTGCTGCTGTTCAGAAAGGATTGCCATTCCCGAGACTACACTTCCAAGCCTGCCTTTTATCTAGGTGGATCTGGGTGACTAGTATGTCTAAAGAATATAAGATACAATCCATGTCACTTACAGGTCAAAAATGGTAAGTATTTGTGTGCCTTCACACACTCCTCTTCTTTATCCAAAGATGATAGTGTCCTTTGACTCAAGGCAGCTGGAAACCTGAGTGATTCACTAGCTGGAAGACACCTAGGAGCCGTCCTGTTGCATAAGCACTGCATATTGCATTAGTGAGCAATGCACACTCAACATGCTCAGCCCCTGGAACTGGGAACCTAAGATTAGTTACAGTACTTAACCCTGCAAGGTTAATTTGGAATATAAAAGCTACTTGAAAAGTGAAAATATATGTGAAGCATCTATTAGATGACTGTCAGCAACTTCTCAGCAGTGCTGACCACGACTCAACCACTCCTAGTTCTACTGTCTAGCCTTGTGTCTAACAGATTGGATAGGAGGAGCTAGATGAAAATTTGTAAGTAATGTGGGTCACACTGTCTCTCAAGGCAGATATGAACTAACAGAAATAGTTTGTTTAGAATGTCTTTCTTGTTTTTTTTTTATTTTGTTTGTTTCTTTGTCCTAAGGTCCCAGTTATTAAACAATTAAATCCAGAGCTGTGTTCTTGCCAGACAAGTGCTGAGATATATCCCCAGTAGCATTTAGAATTTTTTATGGTGTAAGGGGCGGGGAGCTGATTAGACAGCCCTCGGGATCTGTCTATTTCCAGCTCTCCAGGACTTAGATTCCAAGTGTGTGCAATTATACACAGCTGTTGTAAACATGGATGCTAAGGATCAAACTCATGTTCTCATTTTTGCAAGGTGCGATAATCAGCAAATATTTTTCTAGTGCTCCAGAGTAACTTTCGAGATCCTGTAGCTTTTTTCTCATTCTTCCCTAAATAACAGTCTTTAGTTTAGGACTCATATTCTCCACCACTCTGTACTTCCTTTCAAAGATACACAAGTGATAGCTCGACCATGACATGTACCAATTCTATTCATATTCCAATGGACAATACATTGTCACCGAACTTCAGGCTTTGGTTACTGACATATTCCAGTATCTGTCACTCTAACCCATGGAAGGACGTTCTAAGTTGTGGGGTTACACTTTTCATGAACAGACCAGCCAACCAGCCAATTTCTATTACATGGAAGACACATATCCTTAAGACATTTGGCTGTGTCCACAGGGCACATTACTACCAAAGAAGTGATGTCCAGAGCCCCACATTAACCCTCCATGTCTCCATGAGTCCTTTCTAAGACATTCATATAGCTCCTGTCTCAAAGATCTTAGGAACAAAGATAATACAGGAATGTAAATACTCTCTCCTTAATAGTTTCTCCCCACTGCTTGTTGTTTCTTGAATTTCCACCATCGTATCTGCTTAATGTCTTTCTACTATCTATTTACTTTCTTTTAACAAGGCATCACTCTATAGCTTGGGCTGCCTTAAAAGTGACTATGTAGCCCAGGCTAGGCTTGAGCTTATGACAGCCCGCCTGCCACAGTTTCCCTAGGGCAGGGAATATAGTCATGAGCCACCACATCCAGATACTCCCATTATTGTAAAATCATTTTGTCCTCAAGATCTTTAATTCTTTGCACCTCAAATGGGTATTCAATAGTTTATATTTTTAGTTTTAAAAGGTGTTTTATCTTTGCCAATGAGGTCTTTTTAAGAGGCACTGGCATAACGGACTTGAGTAACAAGAATTTGTAGAGATTGACTTTCCAGAAGACCCTTTTGCCTGTCTAGTCTTCCATGCTACCAATTATTTCTGACTTTAAGCTGTCTCCCAGGTACTAATTAGAGCGTTGTGGCCGAGAACAGGTGACATCCCTTAGTGCATTCCCTGTGCTCGTGAACACTTCAAAATTCCAGGCTGTCTTTGACCCAGTTAGACTGTTTGCTAATATTCCCAACTAACTACTGACACGTATAATCAGTGTCACTTATACATTGCACACTGTCACATACTTGACCACTTGAGATCATCGTACACCCTCATTGTCTTGTCATTCTGTAAGTCAGAAGTCTGGGCACACGTGTTTTGAAGACTCTTCTACTTCAGCATGCCTAAGCAGGATGCAGTAGAGCTACAGTGTCCACAATAGACAGTAGTTTAAGAATCTGCCCCAAGCTTGCTTACAGTCTTCTTAGCAAAGTTTAGATGGTGGTTGGCTGATGCCCTGAAGGCCTCAGCCCTGTGGTGAGTCTTAACCAGAGGCATCCATCTACTTTCTGCCATGTGGGCTTTTCCATTACTGCAATTTTCTTTGCTAAATCCAGAAAGAGAGTGAAAACAGAACTCCAATATCTACTTTCCATGTGATGGTCCTCAGTAATAACATTTCAAACATGCCTTAAAGTTTTGTTGCTGTTCTTCTTAAAACTTTCAAATAGCTTTCTCTTACATGTAGAGAAAGAAAAAAAGCCCAAACTATTTAATAATGGAACAGACTCAGGCACTGTCTAATTCTCTAATTTAAACTCCTTTTGTTCTCATGGGCCCTTCAATCACTTCCCCTAATGATACAAGCTTATTTCATCCCCAAGGGTCTTGCTCATGTGGCTTTATATGCCTTGGTCTCCACATCAGAGATTAATTGATTAATTATTGTCCTTCATGACAACTACAACTGCCATCTCTTCAGCAAGCTCTGTCTTGATCAAAGAGACCACTCTATACACATTTCAATCACATCATCTGATTTTCTTTTCTCCTTAACATTCAAAATTCTTAGGAATCATCTTAATTATTGTTTTTTTTACTCTGTACTCCTACACTAACATGTGAAGTTAATAAATAATATATAATACATATCACATAATATATCTCATATATAATATATAACATGTATTATTTGTCTTCTATATATCATATAGTAAATATATTATATATCTCATATAAAATATTTAATATATTTATAGAGAGATTAACTGTGTTTTTATTGTTTTTAATAGAATATTATTGGATGGGTGGATTAATGGATGGGAAGATAGGTATTCTGTAACTCCTTCAAGTACCATAAGGTGGCAGCACTATAGACCCTTTGTTGGAGGGCTCATGGGGTAAAGGAGAATAAAATCTTGAGCCACAGAGACCTACCAACTAGGCAGACAGACTCTGTCTTATGCACAGTTCTCCATTCAGAGATCAAAATACTCATAGAAGGAAAGTCATGAGTGATAAGGTTTTAAGTGCTTTTTTCCCCCTTTGTACAGTCCAGAGAGTTTGGGTAATAGACACACTAGATTTAGGTATTCATTAAAAAAAAAAAAAGAAAGAAAAAAAAAAAAGAACAGTAGTTGGGAGATAGGTGGCTAGAAGCTGGGAACATTGCCTAAGTCCCAAGAATATCACTTCTAGGCAGTGAACCATTCAGAAGGAAACTCCAGTTGCTCAATAGACCATGGCTAATCAAGACCAAGAAATAATAATAATAATAATAATAATAATAATAATAATAATAATAATAAAATCTTCCCAGAAGAGGAGAAACTGAGCAGGGCTGACAGAACATAAGAAGATGGAACTGAGTGAGGAAGGGCCTTGAAACCACAAGACACTTCCAGAGTGAAAGAGGCAGGCTTGATGTCAGTCTCAGATCATTGTAACTGTTTGTCACTTTAGACTTTCAGTTGACGGAGAAGTGGTTAATGTTTCTTCTCCCTGCTATTTCCCCTTTGTGAAGAAGAGAACTATGAGACTCAAACGGTGGTTTAAGGTCAAGATCAAATTAAGCCCCCTTTGGCCATTTACTAAAAGCAGTCTGATCATGTCGATACTTAGAGATTCTCTCTAAGTACAAAAAAAAAAAAAAGAAGAAGAAGAAGAAGAAAAGAAAGAAAGAAAATGTAAGGGAACAAAGGAACCAAAAGGTCCAGTTTGACATTTGACCTTTTCTGATGGCAGGCTGCATGTATTTGTGTATTTTCCTTTCTAAGTCCTATTTTTTCCAACTACCAAACAAGTTAACACCCCTCCTGAATATGCACCAACATAGAAATACGTGCACATCCACATTCCCAGCAACAGTCACAATGGCTGAGTTACGAGATCAAACTAGATGCCTTTAAACAAATACATGCATTTTAAAAAAGTGATATTCTTTGGAACATTCCACACAATGGAATTTTATTGACTCTTTTTCACTTATTCTTCTCTCATACATTACACTCTGACCACAGCTTCCTCGCCACTCTCCTCAGCTCTTCCCCAATCTCCCCTTGCCCCCAGATCTGCTCCTCCTCAATTTCTCCTCAGAAAAAAAAAAAAAAAGCAATTTTCCCAGGGATGTCAACTGAACCTAGCATAAAAAGCTACAATAAGACTAGGCACAAACCCTCATATCAAGGCTGGACACAGCAACTCAGCAGGAGGAAAAGAGTCCCAAGAGCAGGCAAAGAAGTCAGAGACCCCCACATACACATTTTCTTTCTTGGTCTCTGTCTCTGTCTCTGTCTCTGTCTCTCTCTCTCTCTCTCTCTCTCTCTCTCTCTCACACACACACACACACACACACCACACACACACAGTGAACACCAAGCTACACACCATAACATATATGTAGAGTACCTAGCTCAGTCACATACAGGTCTGTTATTGTCACTTCAGTATTTGTGAGCCCCTATAAGCCCTTAGTTGATTCTGTGGTCTGTGTGCTCCTGATGTCCTTGACCCCTTTGCCTCCAAAATTATTTCATCCCTCTCTTCTGCAGGGTTCCCCAAGATCCATGTAATGTTTGACTGTGGGTCTTTGCATCTGCTGCCATCAGTTGTTGGAGGAAGCCTCTCTGATGACAATTGGAAACCTAGTGAAATAAGCCAAATGAAAAAGAGAAATGTTGCATGCTTTCTCTATTTCGTATTGACTGGATTTTGTGTAAATGCATAAAAGCGTATGTATGTGACACAAAACTGAAGGAGACACTAAAAGAAAAAAATGGAAGGAGAGAAGGAAGGTAGGAAGGAAAAATAGGGAGAAAGGGAAAGCCATGAAGGGATATACATGATCAATGTAGATGATACTCTTGAAAGTGTCCTTATGAAAATCTCACTATATATAATGAGTATAGAGCAGGAACATGTTAACAACATAACAACAACATAAATGACAGAGGGAATGGGCAAGCACAGGGCCACACTTTCATTCCAGTGTTTCCAGTATCAGACAGGCCTTGCCAATGGGTCAGATAGACTTTGTAGAAGATTGTGCCACACCAGGGTTTAGAAAAGCATAGCCTACTTAAAGAAATCATATATGAAAATAAGTAAATACATGACTGCATTGTTAATAAATGAATATTAAGACTGTCAAATTGATACCCTTACTATCTCAGTTTTGTGACTCCTAAGAATATTAGACTATTTTGTGCTTATGCTAATTGTATTTGTTCCTAAAAGATGTAAATTTGATGTAGTCTCCAGGTTCTAAGAAAGAATGAGCCAATTTCATTTAAAGGGAGGCAGGGGATGAGGCCTGAGGAAGTGAAGAGGAAAGGACCCTTTGACTATGTTTGTCAAGCAGACTCCCTTAGAAAGTAGAGCCAGACTCTGTGCATGTTCTCAGAGACATACGCTGTGCAGGACTGTCCTTTGCCCATCTTTCTACTGCTACACACCACAGCTCCACACCCAGCACAGCCTGGGTTTCTGTGTTCCTCTCACCGAGCTCTTCTGCTCACCTTTTTGAATATGCACAAGCAGGGAAACTGGCGCCAGTGTATGGGATTCCCTGTGCATACTTAGAGTGCATAGTTTCCCATAGATGAGGCTTCTTGCTTGATGCCTGCCCACAGCACAGAAAACACACAAGAAAGTGCAGCATCTCTAAAGAATTCTCTTCCTCAGAGACACCTAAGGCAGGAGGTGGCAGGCAGGACACAGAGTATGTATGCATCACTCAAACCAAACGCTCCTGCATCTGGCCTGAACCAGGGATGCTAAATCCAAAATAACAACAAGGTTACATGAAGTCTCCGTATCAGTTCTGCATCTATCAGCCTCCCACGAGGCTTGATGGCGTTAATGGCTGGTTTTAACAGGTTATGAATATGCTGCTGTTAACATGTTCTTTTTTGTCCTCCTGGGATTGCTGAAAGCTGTTTCTCCACCTCCTTATGCAACATCTGGTTTTTCTTCCCAGTTTAGCCTGCTGACTGATGATAGGTGACCTTGTCTCACCTGCTGATGAGCTCAACACTAAGAATTCTTAGAGTTTTTTTTTTTTCCTAAAGAAAGGCAAACCTCCCTTTAGTGGGTCTTGTATTCTTATGATCATTTCTCCCTCCCCTCTCAGAATGACTCCAGCTTTCACCTGCAATTCCCAAGTGTGCATGCTGTAAAAGTGCCACTTCAACGACCTGTTTCTAAGAGCTCTTCTGAAATGTACTTTACGCCCTCCCACCTGCTGAAGCCCAGAAATACTAAATTCCTTGCTTGGGAACTCTCGGCAGACTCATGAATATCACAAAGATGTATCCTAGCATCTTTCTACTCCAGCCCCCAACAACTTGATACTCGGAACACGTTCGCAAGGGAAAGGCCAGTAATTGGTTTTGCTGGAAGAACAACCTCAGAGATAAATGCCCTGTGTACAGCCATTTACCTTCCTTGGGTGTGTGTGTGTGTTTCTGTCTCCGGTACCGAGCACTCTCATTGCTCACTCCCTGAACCCAGAGTGCCACCCTTGTGACGGAGGGGCTGTCAGAACTGTCACCAAACAGCTTTTGGGAAAGGTGTATCTTTTGGAGATGAGGCTTGCTTTCCTGGCTCAGGCAGGCAGGCATGTGGCTCCCAAATCAATTTGCTCCTCCTTCACACAAGCCTCTTTTTGTTACTGTGCCAGAAAGCAGGCTTTAAAAAGAAAGGCTGTTTGGCAATATTAATTTGTTGGAGTGGGTGTGAGGAGGGGAAAGAGCCAGGTGAATTCTGTACCCTCCCTTCTTATAGAAGGCAATCATGCTGCTTCTCGTTGGAGATAGAATAGCTATTTTCTGGCCTTGTCTCTCTAGCCCCTTGAGGTTTCCCTCAGCAATAATCATCTGGTCTCACCAGCTACCTTGAGCCAGCTCCATCGAGCTTTGCTTCCATTCTACAGGGCGCCAGGTGTCTACTCCACCTTTGTGTGAAACGTGTGTTATTTCCTCACCCTGGAGTGTGGCTTCCACCCCAGCTGCCTTTATAACCCTACACATCTTTGCCTGTTTGGATGAGGACGATCTGTTCTAGAACTGAAGACTTCTTTGCCCAGTGTCCATTCCAGTCTGGTTCTGCACTTCCTCAAGCACCTGAATCCTGCAAACATTAGCTGTGGAGATATGTGATGGGTGGGCTCCCTAAGGTGCTTCCCTGACTTCTCATCTTGGGGATAAGTGCCTTGAGAACATGACAGATTTCATCGATAAGGACATCAGCATATCCTCTACTCTTAAATAGCCATGATATTCTCCTCTTCACCATTATGGTGCTACAAGGCTTCCAGTTCAAAACTTTCAACAGATCATTCCTAACGGATGTTGTTGCCAAGGCATTACATGACACAGTAATTTGCTTAGATTTGAAGTGCTGAGTTTTTTTTTTTTCAGCCCATTCTCACTCTAGACTTTGGTGAAAGTTCCCATCTTTCCTTCATTAGCTCCTGGGTTTTAGTCCAAGAACCCCAAGAAACAACTAAAACCCTGTGAAGCTTGACAGCATTTCTCTAATGAGACACGGGCTAATTGCCCTCCCTGGGTGCATGATATCTGCACACGGGGAGAACGGATATTGTTCTCACCTATACACAGTGGCACTGTTATCATTGGGTGATTACAGACTATATGTGAAACATTACTCCACATCAGTCTCTAGACATATGTAAACAAGCGTCTCCACACACCTTACATATACCTGTGTGCGCGTATCTGCATGCCCCTGTGCAGGTAACGTGTCCATTATATCCACGTTTGTGTATGGACATGTATGTGAATATGTTTTGTTGTTGTTGTTGTTGTTGTTCCAATGTTCCAACACTGTTCTTTTAATTGGCGCTTTATGTTAGTACTAAGTGTGAAAATTACAAGGTAAGTAAATCTTTCTGGGAAATATTTTGCTATTTGTTTTTAGGGTGCACCACAAGCTGATTTTTCAACTGGTGATGATTTGAATGTGTCTTTTATTTTCTTATGTACTAGAACATTAAATGTTAAAAGTACTTGGAGGGGAAGCTTTGGGGAGCTGGTTGAGCTTAGCTAAAATTATGAGACTGGGGCCTTTATATGGCATTCTTCACTTTGCTAGAAAGGATCCCCAAATTAAGCCTCCTTCTGTTTCGCCACACAAGAAGCACAACCACTTTATGTTGCAGCATGATAACCCATCTCCTGCTATGTGCCTGGGTTCTCAGCCTCTAGAACAACCAGCTAAATCAATCTCTATTCTTCTAAGTTTTCTAAGGTCTGGTATTCAGTTATGCCAATGAAAATATACCGTGACACTTGGCTTCCATCAACAATTCAGAAAACAAATCAGGAACCCTATCATTACTTCAGAAACTCCACCCCTCTCCAGTCACCCGACTGGTCCATCATCGGGCCAGAAGAAGAGCAAATTGATCACTCAACAATCACCTGTCATATCAGTGACAAGTCTCTGAGTTTCTATCATGTGTTCATCATGTGATATTACCCACCCAGCCTCACATAGTCTGAGAAGGACTGGAATGACTGTCCTAAGCTCGGAAAATGTCAATAATTCCCGTGCTAGCCAGTGTTTTGTCGCTGACATTATTATTCTCCAGAAATGACCAAGCAATCTGAAATGCAGTGCGCTTGAGCCCTTCGTGAGGCATGCCAACATTGTTCTGACAAGCCATGAGCTAATCAGACTTTCTGGGTATCCTACATCTGCAAAAACAGGCTGTCAACAAATGATAGGAGTTAAAAACACTCAAGCTGTGAGCGTCATCACCCATGGCAACCTTGATGTAGAATCGGAGAGAGCTCAGACACTGCCTGTGACGCACTGCCACCAGAGGAAATTAAAAGAGGAACAGAGGAAATGAAGTTGGATCCTGGGGACAAGAATGCTGAGTTACGGCCAGAGCAACCATTCTCCAGCATTTCCATGCTTGCGGGCAGAAATTCAGTAGTGTGTGTGTGTGTGTGTGTGTGTGTGTGTGTGTGTGTGTGTGTGTGTGTGTGTGTGTGTGTCAGACCCCATCACAACAAATTGGCCAGAAATGATTCCTGGGCAAAGAGCTCAGGCCTGGTTGCATTCAAGAGCCTGGAAAGAGGTTTGTTATATAACCATACCAGGTCATTTTCCCTGATTGTACCAGGAAGAACTTTTACATGCCTTTACAAACTTGGACAGGTGGCTCTCAGTATCCACAGCTTTCACATAAAGATTTAAAAAGTGGAAGTAAAAAATTCATCTCTTTTGAATATGTACAGATCTTCTTGGCATTCTGCTAACAGTATCATATACTCTATTAACTTTGATTTACATCACATGAAGTATTATATCCAGAAATGATTGATAGCATGAGAGGAGGTATGCACAGGTTATAAGCAAACACTGTCACATATTATGAGAAACTTATTTTCATATCTGTAAGGGGTCCTGAAACCAAGTCCTCATGGGTATCGAGGGACACCTACATGTTAAAAATAATAACCTGATCTACAGTGGAAATTCAGTCATTATTTAAAATCTGCTACACTGTGTCTCTCATGGGGCTGACCCTCTGCATATAGATGCCATGTTATGCCATTCTCAAAAAAAAAAAAAATCTGCTTGGGCCAAACACAAAGCATAAATTCTGCCATTTTCATCATCCAGGCAGTGAGATTTGTATCTCATAGACTCATGGTGATGAAAAACTAACAGAGTATATAGTGAGACTCACATACGAATTCTGCCTAATTAACCTGGGGAAATAAACATGAAACCAGCACAAAAGTGATTAGTAAACATCCCCTGCCCTAGTCACTATTGCAAATAATTACACCAAAAACATAGAAATATCCCAGTATCTGGTGCCTGTCCCTTCCGTGCCTTGTGACATCATGAAGAACCTGTGGCTATGGTTAGTGTACAGTACAAATTGTTATGAATGGTGACAGCATTTAGTTTCCTAGCGCTATCCTCTAGGAAACTAAATGCAAGACCACTCAGCCCAGGGTGAACAGATGGCATATAGATGGTCAGAAAAAAATGGGAACAGGATGAAGAGGGTTAAACAGAAGCCAGTTCTTGGTCCTCATTCACTAAGCACCGGGACAGTGGCAATCCTTTGGGTGTGTCCCTGAGTAGCTCCCAGTACTTATGGAATTCTTAGGAGACAATCATCGAAGACGGGATAGAGTCATGTGTTGTTTCTTGGAATTCAGAAAAATGATGACTAGTAAGCAGTAGCCTTCATGTGAGTTTGCAGGAAGCCACAGAAGAAGAAGGTACCAGAAGGAGCTGTGTGTTTTGGTGCAGAGATGAGCAAAAAAGCTCAAGCAACTACACAGGAGTGATGAGTCTGGAGTTTGCATTCTGGAAAGGAAATGCTGCTGAATGAGTAACAATCCAGAGTCCAAAGGATCACAGAGTCAAAAATAATTAGATTTTTATAATTCTTACTAATTCTAAGATGACTTATTATTACTATTTTCATTAAATTTCACTATTGGTACCAGCTAAAACCAGCTCTTCTGTGACTTGTGTGTTGTTGCTAATCCTGATTGTTTGATATCAACAGCAGCTTTGCCGCAATAAGCAGAGAGAGAGAGTACATATTGCCAGGCAGGCATCAGATGTATTAGCCTGTGAACTGGGAGGTCCTCACAGGCTCTGCCTGTCTTTGCCTCATCCAACAGCAGCCATTTTCAAGAGAACTCTCTGCTCACAGAATCTAGAATCCTTGTGGCATTACATCAATATTCTCTGCTACTAATTATACTTTAGGTTTTGATATTTTAGCATTGGATAGTTGGATATTTTTTCATGCTATAAGAAGAAAATAAACCCCAGAGCTGATGAGACAGCCCATGGGACCAAAAGCAAAATGAGGCAAAAACATCTTCAATCACTCTCCTCTTGGCTCTGCTCCTCTATCTTAATTCTCTGTCATTTTCTCTCTCTCTCTTCTTCTCCCCCTCCTTTCTTATAATTCATAAAATATGTCCATTACCTGATGAAAACCTGACCCAAAATAATCCTGCTTACAAAGGACCATCCAGGTCCCCACTCAAACTCTGATATTAGACATGGCTCCAATTGTTCTCTCACAGCCAGGCTGTCTGCATCAGGCTGCTCATCCATCCTAGTTAATTGTGCCACTGGAGGATCATGTAGCAGGAAGGGATACTGCAATATAGATTCTACTGATTCTACTGGGAAGTACATAGGTCTCGGAATTTTATGTCAGCTGCAGGAGGCTTGAGACCCAGCGTGCCTCCATACAGCAAACCATCTCAGTTGAATAGGTCGTATGGTCCATTGAAAAGCCCAGCAGAAAATAAAGCAAGTAGGAAGCCTTCTTAGCTCAACTAAAGAAGTCAACTTTTACCCATTCTGTATCAATGGCATGTACCTTCTAGCAGCTGCCGCAAACATGGCAAATCCAAAGATAAGTAAAATTCCTACCTTGTTCTCCAGAGTATGTTTGATGCTAAAACCACAGACTGAATGTTGTTAGAGCCACAGGTAAATCAAGCGGAGAGTTGTCACCACGCTGCCTAAGTCCTTTGCAATATTCATTCATTAGACATTGAGTAGTCATTGATTTTGACCAACATCAAGAAGACATTTCTTCTCCAAACTAAAAATTATAACAACCACCAAACATAGGAAACCACAACCAACATGCTAGGTAGGAAATATGTTTGGATCTTATCCAATATATAGAAAACAACGAAGAGTCCAGATCAGGGGATCTAAGGGTGCATGATGACTCATGGAAAACTTTATTAAGGGGTGTATTGAGTTGGATGAGTGAGGAGGAGTGAGCAAGTACATACCAGTCCATGCCTTCCCAACCAACTCTTTAATGTTGGAATTTTAAGGGCATATCTTCAGAGCACAGGAAAAAAAAAAAAGACAAAAATCAAAAACAAAATCAAACAAACAAAACAGCTGGAGTCAAGGGCTTGGTTCTGTAAACCCTATAACCTATCCCATTGACCAAGTAAGTTCTGCCACCTGCCTGAGATCATTCCTGCTCTCATGCTTGTCACAGAGAGCTTCGCTCCTTAACAAAACCCCAAGTCTGTTTTATCTTGCTATAAAAAGTTAGTTCTGACAAGGAATGAAAGGCTTCTTGGGGAGGTGACAGTGGATCTGTCTAATACTTGGAGGCAATCAAATGAGGTCATATGTGCTCTGTGGACTGGCAGGTAGGAAGAAAAAAGGGTGTCTGACACTTCCACACTCGTCCTACTAAAGTGACCTACTTGAAAAAAAATGAGATAACGACCTCATCCTTGTGTAAAGGAACCACCAGCATGCAAAAACTTCTCTAGGAGTTTTTAAATCAGGAACACATGACTTCCAGCAAATATGTGTATCTCTGCATGCAGTATTATATATTCAAGTAATATTTTATGTATGTGTTATTCTTCACTTTCTTTAAGTGTGTGGGCATGAGTACATGATTATGCCCATGCAGATATACATATATGTTCAGGTGTGTGTGTGTATGCGTGTGTACATGTGGAATCCAGAGAAAAATATAAAGTATAATTTCTCATGTATCACCTAAATTTTTTTATACAGTCTTTCACTGGCCTGGGATTGGCCAAATACAATAGGATGACTGGCTGCGGACCACCAGGGTTGCTCCTATTTCTGCCTCCCAGCACTGTGACAATGAGTTCATAGCACCATACCCACCTACATCATGTGAGATCTGGACATTGAAAGCAGGCCTTCATGCTTGCACAACCAGAATGTTACCAACCAAGCAATCTCCCTAGACATTTGTTACACAAGGAACTTCTATCTGTTTCTCAACTCTAAAGTTGTAAGAATAATGCTGCCCTCACTATGTAGTCCGCAGGCTAATTAAATGAACTATAATATTCTAAAGACAACCATGACATAAAACAGTATCTCAAATAAGTTTGCAGTTGCTGCTCTTGGCACTGCCACTTTCTGGCAATGCTAATTCATTATGCTTATAATGGACTTTGAGTGCGCTGAAAGTTTCCGTGTTCACTACTGGTTATTGTCTCCGTTTATAGAGCATAAAGAAGCTAAATGCCTCGCCCTAGGGTTCAGGCTAAAATTGACTAAACTGAGAAGTATACAATACTTAGCTGTTGACTTCAGGCTGGAAGGAGAGAAATCTTAGCCTTAGTACTACTTTGCTATGCAATATTGTTAACATTCCTTAGTCATGTTATGCATTCTCATCTTTAACTCTAACAGGTTGTTGTTCAGTTAAAGTAAGATAATTGATTAAAGGTACAGAGAGATGCACCTGGCAAAAGCATGTGATCAATAAATTGTATGTACTAATAATTGAGCTGGGATGTTCAGAGTCCAGAGCTCTTTCCACTATGGAGCTTCAAAGACAGCACACAGAAACTCAGCCTTCAAGTTAAAATTAACTGAAAATTGGTACTATAAGTCTACTCATATGGGAGAGGTAGTGAGAGTGGATACATGGTAATATGTGCAGACTGCAACAAAAATGTACAGATTATGCAAATACTCTGTATGCCTACACACTCCAGTGATGTGGCTGCTTCCTTTTTAATATACATTATCAAATAGACACAACAAGTAAATTGAAATTTCAACTAAGAGTTGTTACCATCCCAATTCTGATATAAGCAGCTATTTTGTAATCCTCTATCCTGCTTTCTCAGAGGCAAATAGAAAATACTCTGGGTGGCATAAATGAAGGAAGGTCCTGGTGATAGAAAAAAAAAAAAAAAAAAAGACAAGATCCAGAAAGAAAGTTACAAGATTATGACGTGACAGAGCTGAGGTTGAACTTGGGTTTGCTTCAGCTTCTTGGTTTTTATACAATTACTGGTGTTCTGCATTTCTTTTTCTCTAAAAAGAGAGAGAGGTGTCTGCATTGGTTATTATAAAAATAACTAGAACTAAATGTAAGCTGATGCATGTGAGCAATCTATCACAGTGCCAGGCACATAGTGGGTCCATACAGTCACATACTGCATACTCAACGGATAGTAAATTACTGAGCGTGGGTCACAAGTATCATAGAGTTCAAGGAAATGAGACAAAATCTCTTATATTCAGGAATGCTAGAGAGCATATGGCTAAAATTAGACAGAGATTTCCAGAAGTGAAATTTTAATGCTACCATTTGACAATTATTTGACAAGGAAAGAAATACCGTTCAAGTATGAAGTAATTCAGGAGGGTTCCCTGACTGGATCAGATGGCAGAAGGACCGAAACAGCTACAAAAATGCATGTGAGCAAGGAGAGAGCCAGCAGGTGCACTACGCACCCATGCGGATGTAGCTGGGAAAGGTTCCAACCAGAACAAACTGATGCTCAAAAAAGTATGGCAAAGTAAAACAGCAGAGGCTTCAGGGATTTGTTCTGTAAGCAGTTGACCAAGGAAACCAGAGACACTCTGTGTGAATGGAGATGATACTTAACTAACCTAGGAAAAGACCCCGACACAATCCCATACAATCCTTCTCTTCCTGCAGCCAGAGAGATCAGTCTGAAAGCCTGAAAGACAAAGCAACGGCAGTTTATTACATATTATAGGAAGAAGGTGCGATAGAGACCTAAGTAGAAAGTAAATGAATGCACAGCTGCCAGGACCAAAGGGATGCCAGCTACCTGCAGCTGCTAGTACAGACAGCACCTCTAGGCCAGTGTCTGGAAATTGCAATGGCTCCTGGGTTGGAGAGAAATGCCAAGAGGGCAAAGGTTGAATCCAGATGGGTGACCATGTAAAGTTATACACAATGCTTCAAGGTAGGAATTATGGCAGAGTGGTCCAGGAGGTGAGCCTTAAAGGAAAAGACATCCACACACTAGTGGAAGCATTTTATTATGAAAAAGGTCATATAGACCAAAAATAAGGAGAATGTGAAAGTAAAGTCAGGATCCATCAGAAAACCAGCTCATGGCATGTCTTGCCCTTTCTAAGCTCATTTTAAAAACTATTGTATTTATAATTTGAGATTATAGTATAGTGGAATGTCTCCATCATTTTTTTCACTTCCATTTTATTCATCTAAAGCATCCTATATAATCTTCATTGCTCTCTTTCAAACCTATAGCCTCCTTTTTCATTAATTGTTGTTTCACACTCATACTGTTATTGAGTAACGTCAGATGGTGTGGAGAAGTTTGTGTAAAACCTTTAGGACACCTGGGTTGCTTCTCGTTGGGGAATATTCTTAGGAGAGCATCTGTGAAGATTTGTGTAGAGAGTGCTGTGTGAGGAAAGTTCTAAATTACCTAGGATATATGTTCAGGAACATGATTGCTGATTCACACAGTAGTTACATCTTCAATTTTAAAGAAATTTCCAGGCAGGTTTCAGGATGGTTATGTCGTTTTTCATTCCCAGCAGCCATATGTGAGGAAACCAGTTTCTCTCTATTCTCGCTGTCATCTTTTGGATTTTTATTTTCTTTTATGTTTCTGGATCTTTAAATTTCCCCAGCACCATTTATTGAAAAGTTATTCTAAAACTATGGAATTGGGCACACAATTAGCAAAAGCTACAGGCTTGTTTTGTTTATGATTTATTTGTTCTCTGTTCTTCCTTACCTCTTTCCCCCCCAACTCATCTAGGCTCCTCATTCTGCCTTTAGGGATGACTGCCAGTATTATTTAGGGGGTTCTGGCATACTAGCTATGACTTTGCTGATACTGTCATGAAAACGATGTGTTCTTCGGTGCCTCCACTTGCTTAAGGACATGAGAGTAAGTGTAAAATAAGTACAACAAGAGGGTGTTGGCACCCTGAATCTTCACTGTGCCTCTACTAACATAACCCCACTGAGTACAAATAGGACTTGAAACATCACCCCAGCTAGTGTAGATACAAGGCTGTAGGTGTCCTTTCCATTCATCTTATCCAGGGCGGGTTGGCTTTCCTGATGGGTTTCTTTACATAACTCTTCTCTTTAAACTCAATTTTATTTGGGGTGTTTGAGCATTGACCTCCCTGCTATCAATCCTTTAACCTTAGGTAAGAGAGAGAAAGTTAGTGAGGAGAAGGGGCAAAGACCTCTTTACTTCTCCTGGCTGTTTAGGGTCGATGGGTTCTGTTGAGGCTATACCATTCTCCATCAACAGCAAAGACAGCAAGCAGTCTCCTTCAAGCTGATTCTTTGAAGTGTTTCTCCAGGTCTATCTCTGGTCTCTCTAAACTGCCGCTTCTTCTCTTTCTGGGCTCTTGTATTTATATCCCTTGGAGTCTTAGACCACACCCTTCTCTGTGCAGCAAAAGGCAGGCCTTAACAGCTGGCAAAGACCATGCCCCACAGAAGGCAATTTTCAACTGTGGACAAACTAAAGCCCAAACTGAAATCCCATGTTTGGGATAAAAACAAAAACGTTTACATAACATAACAGGGTTTTTAAAGAACCCCAAACTTCCATTATACTCTCCTCATTGAGCTTTTTTTTTTTTTTTTTCCTTGTGATCATGTTATCTCCTTTGCCAGGTAGGCATCAGAAGTCTATTAATAATGCTTCAAATTACCTGTTTTGATAGTGTAGAATTGTCCATCTGTCTCCACTCCCCACCTCTCTCAATGTCTTGGCAATCATTGCTAGTATCCTTGGTTGCTGTATATACAGATGATCCACACTTTTTCTCCTACTATCTGTGTAAAAGTGTGTGTGTGTGTGTGTGTGTGTGTGTGTGTGTGTGTGTGTGTGTTGACAATGCTGCAGAATGATCACTTTTAAGTTGACTTTTAAGTTTGGTGTTTCCTCTTTTGCTCTTATGATTTAGAAATTTTCATTGTGTATTTTGCATGAAGCATTTCAAAACCAGCTGAAGTAATTTTAGCATCTCCAGTTGTGTCAAAATGCTATGCATTCAGTATGATTTATGGCTCATATGTTTTAATGTCCTTTGAATTTTAAGAATTTTACTCCCACCTTGACTTTGGATATGTTTCATAATTACATAAAATAGAACACAATTCCAAGTTAAACATGTGAACTAAGGCGTGTGCAGACGCCGGGAGGTCGCCTGTGCTCCCTCTTTGTTCTTTTTCCAGCACTGACTTGAAGTATTGCAAACATTGCATAAAATATATAATGCGAAATGCATTTGGTTTCTCACATTTGTATTTGTAATTGTATTTTTACTGTGCGTGCAGAGGTTGAGAAGGTGTGTCTGTATCCATTTATCCCTGTGTGTGGAAAGTGCAAACCTAAACTGTGAGCTTCGTGAGCCATGGTCTCACCCTGCCAACCCATTCTGGATTTTTCTCCTTGTTATTAAACATTTTGGATCCTCCTTGAATCTCTCTCTCTCTCTCTCTCTCTCTCTCTCTCTCTCTCTGTGTGTGTGTGTGTGTGTGTGTGTGTGTCTATCTCATAAACTCAGTTTTGAGTCAGCATTCTTAAATCTGCTGGTTCAGTTACTCAGCTACTCCCTTTCTAAAGAGCACATTTCACTACTGTCTCCTTGTCCTGGATTAAGACTCTATCACCCTTTCCCTGTCAAAATTTGGCATCCTCTCCCTCTTATCTATGTTATCATGTCTCCCAGTCAGTTATTCTTCCTCAGCCAGGGTACAATGTTATACCATCAACATTGATATGGCTTCATGATCCAGGGTCAACTGGAGCAGATAATCTTCCCTTTGACATGTGATCAGATCTGTAGTTGCCTAACACTACCACAATGCCTGCATCATTGATCTCACTCCATCGCTTTCTGTGGTCTAGTATCATCTCTCCCTGTCACAGAGGATGAGGAATGGGTATGGAAAAGTTAGATTTTTAAGAGACCAGACACTCACATACTGGTTTGTCTTCCTCAGAATACAACTGCAATTTTTCCATTTAATTGTAAGATTTGATAACCTTATTGAGCATAATTTATAAATTATATTTTAAATTTGTAGCCATTTATACATAGGTGAAAACAGAAGACTGTGAATTTGATATTGTGTATAGTTTCAGGTACTCAATGGGGGTCTTGAATCATATCCCAATAAATATGAATGCACTCACATACAAGCCATGTTTTCTGTGCAGATCTCTCTTTTGGAAGACATATCCTTAAAAACAAGTTTCTTGGTGATAGTGATAGATACAGTTATATATTCTTGGAGTTCCTAGTTTCAAATAGAGACTAACAACCAAGCTATAGTAATTAAAGGAAGAATCTATTAAAAATACAAGAGGTTTCATGAACCTGACAAGGACTGGAAACACATAAGGCCCATGTGACTATTCAGGGGCTACGGCGGGGGGGGGGGGGGGGGAGCGAAGCCAATGAGTTGTGGGGGGAGGTATTTAGAAAAAAGGCCCCAAAGCTAAAGATAGCCTTGTGTACTCAAGAAAAGTACCTCAGCCTCTTTGAGGGCATCCAAAATGTGGGCAACTTCATCTTTTTATCATTTTTTTAAAATAATTTCCTAACATGAACTGATTGGCCTGCTCTTAGATCAACTCCCTCTCAGGGGGTGGGGGAGGCATAGCCTTACCAGGCCATACAGGAAGACAATGCAGCCAATCCTGAGGAGACCTGATAGACTAGGATCAGATGAAAGGGGGAGAGGACCTCCCCATCCATGGATTGGGGGAGAGGCATGTGTGGAGAAGCGGGAGGGAGGTTGGGATTGGGGAAGAAGGAGGGAGCTACAGGTGGGATACAAAGGGAATACACGGTAATTAATAAAAACAAAAATGAAATAAAAATAAATTCCTAGACAGAAGGATCTGATTGAACAAGCCAAGCTCACGTGCCGCTGTGCAGGCACTGATCTCTGACTTGTATCATGATGGACTTTCACTGTGGGGAATGTGGAAACACATGCTACCAGTGAGACGAACAATGGGAGAATTTGCCAACAATAGGAGCATGTTTAATACTGAACACCTGAAAATTAAATGACAAAAACCTTCATCAGGAAAAATGAAAAGTCCTTGGCGATAGGATGTTTCAGTCTTGGAATTCTGAGAAAGCAAGAATGATGAAGAGGATATAGGCCAGGGTACCAAATACATAATTTCATAATTTCCATAAGGTAGCAAAGATGGGATTGTAAACGAAGAGCTAATAAACATGGGAGTGTTGGCAGCAAGGGCAAGACTGAGGTGAGGAATCAAAACTGATCAGCATCAGAGCCAAGAAGGGAGTTGGTCAGTCAATATTCTGAAAGACCTTTATTAAATGGCTCATTGGCTACCAATGAAATATTGTAGTGCATAGGAGCTAATGTTTTCAACTATGGTATTATAATTCAAAAAGAAGTTAAAAGCCAGGAATCCTGAGCCAAACACACTGAAATAAATGGAACAAATGTAAATTGGGGCAAATGTGAAATTTTGCATATAGGTGATGGCTCAGAAATATAGTGACATAAATAACATGAGTGATCCAATTGAGGTAACATTAATTTCCAGCCTATGGTTTTGTGCTTCTTATATTGTGGGTTAGGGTTATGTTCAATAGATTCATTTGGCCAGGATTCTGAGGGGAAGCCAGCAAAACGTAGGACCACCTCAAGGATTCACATCCAAACAATGGTGAAACCAGAATTGATGCCCATGTCTATCACATTTGCCTCCTTTTAAATGCTTAAGACTTAATAGAGGACTCCCTTGACCTGGTACTCATTCCTGAGAATATTATTTGAGGAGTCTTCAGGAAGCCTGAACTTAATAAGGTCAAGAACATTTTGCAGCTAAAGAATGACTAACATAACCCTAATCCACACTGAAAGAGGCATAGAACCAAAGGCTGGAAATAAATTTGTCCCCAGTCACCCATTCCTGAATAATACTGTTTATTTCTGCCAAGCGTGCTCCAAAATTTCTAGTTAATTAAAAAGATTAAAGAAGGGGGCAGGAGGGAGGTTTTGGAACACAATCACAAAAATTGTTGAAGGAAAAATAAATCGGAAAAGGAGCAGGTAAAGGAAGATGCTAGCTGCCCTTAAATATAATAAAGACTCTTTAGAGAGAGAGAAAAAGAAGGAAGGTTTTCATGTTACAGAAGCAGGAGGCCCACTAAATGAAGGTGAGAAAGCAAACTACACCATTACCAAGGATGGTGGGCCACTGTATGTGGAGCAATATGAGTAAGAGTTTGTATCTCATGCACTGAGTCCATAAGTAAGGGATGTAACCACGCATTACACAGGTACCCTTTCAACTCCTAGCTTTCTGCGGTTTTATTACTTTCCTAAGGTAGACGCGACTCTCTTTTCCATCATATATTAAAGCCTTTGAAATTAAGCCATTATAATATCTCAGGGAGGAATGACCCTCTCTTTTATTCCCTATGGTGCTCACAGGGCCCAGAACAATGAAAGAGTACACAGAAAGTAGTCAATCAATACTGGCCAGCTGACAAAGCCTTTGATCGTCCTTTCTACTGCTCCCCTTTCTGCCACCATCATTGATCCTGATCCACTTATTGTAGAGTGGTGAGGAGGAAATTGCTGCATACACATATGCACAGTATTGTAAGGGTGTCTTCAAACACATAGAAAGAAAATTGAGGGGAAAAAAAGTGTTAAAATGTAGGTACTCAGCCAGAGTCATTCTCAAACATTTACTTGTTGGGAAATGAAAACTTAATGTTGACTTTATTTCTTATACACAGGAACACACAGCAAAGCTTCCTGTCGTTCTTACACTTTCTTTGTCCCTCAGCCCAGGATAATTGTAAACAGACATTTTCCTATACGGCTGAGATGTATGTTATTACAATAAGATGCGGTGTTAGGTAAAAAGACATATCCAACAGGGCTTCTGGTTTCCATGTTGACTTTAATTATGGATCTGTTACTTTCACGGTATATTGAATACTAGCCTCTGTTTACTCAATGCAAATCTAGAAACAAAACTGCATTAGCTCTACATGCTGTCAGGGGAATTGAATGTAAAGTTAGTAAACCATAGGCACTCTGGCAAATTCCCTTTGCATTTGTGTCTGAGAATCCTCCAAGCAGAAGTCATTCCATGAAACCTCAGAGGCCTTCACACTGTAGGAATTTTCATGGCTAATACCACTAGGACGTCCCCACAAAAGAATGAAAATTGTGTGTTGATCCAATTGGTAGTGAATGCCCAGAGAACTACTCAGAGTGCATTTTAACCACCAAGGCACTTCAGGAAGAAACAAAAAAGAATAGACGTGTTTGTAAGAACCAAGTAGAAAGGTACTATACGATGATCATGTCACGGTCTACAGGAACCACACAAGCAATGAAAAGTGAAACAATCTAAATTAGAAATATGAATTTGAAGTACTTTTAATTCACTGAAATTACATTGATCTTGGTTTTTATAACTGTAAAATGGTTGCAATTAACAAACAAATGGCAATAATGAGGACACTCTTGCTGACTCATTGAAATATCAAAAAGGATGGATATGAAGGCAACTGGAAAACTGGATGGAACTGGATGGCAAGAACTGATAAGGGAATGAAGCTCATCAGGTGAAATAACAGGCTCAGAATGAGAGAGGAGCTCACTGGGTGCTCTGGGTAATTGGGAGCACTAAGGAGAATGAGAAGAGAGAGTCTAAAGAGAAAAGAAAGACCAAGCAATCCAACTGCACAAATACCAGCACATCCTACAACAAGCACTGCTATTTGGCCTTGGATGTTGAGGAGTCACCCCCAAAACAAACCCAAGGCCACTGATAGAGAAATCGCCATCACTGGCAAAATAACGAGCTGTTTTTTCTACTTCCTACACTCAGAATTGTTAGGATTTTGGAACTAAACCTATTTCTGGGTTGTCTAGCAACCTATAATGTCATCATCATTTGTCACCTGCCTGGTGGCCACACGTGGAAGGCATGGTTATCTTGCCTCTTAAAGGGACTAGCCGGCATGTGGTCCCTCTCTTGGTCCTTTCTCTCTTGGTCTCTCTTGTTCCTGGCCTCTTCTCTCTTGGCCTCTTGGCCTTCTCCCCTTTCTCTATTGGGGCTCCCCTTCTCTCTCTTCTCCTCTCTCTCTCTCTTTCCGCCCATCATGCTCTTTTCTCCCCTCTCTCCATTCCTCCATCTCCATCTAATAAACCTCTTTCATATAGAAGATCTGTTGTATGCCTAATCGTCATTATTTAATTTGTCCCATAACATTACAAGAATAGGTGAAACTGGCATATTCAAGCCAAAGCTTCTGAAACGCTTAATCCTTCCCAAGGACACCACTCCTCAGGCTTTGAGAACTGGCAGGCCTATGTGGCAGGCCTTTGTCTTTAAGAGAAGAAGGAAATGGACAAGAAATCTGTTTCTGATAGGTGTTGGGTCAGTTCTTCAAGCTGCTTCATATTTGTTATGTTCCAATAATAAGGGAAGCACCCAGCTGCAGGGGTTAAAAAGGCAAATGGTGTTTGCTATAGATGAGGCTCAGAGAGATATTTATTGGAAGGTAAAATGGGCCAGATTTGATATATAAATCAGGACTTGGTAGAAGAAAACAGGACCTGGGCAAAGCAGCCTCCAGTGAACGAGGTGAAGTATTATTTGCCAAGTCATGAATACACACAAGAGAAGTACTCCAGGTGTATGGCCATGCATGGAAATACAAGTGTCTACTTGGATTGATGGAGGTGGGGTGGGAACTAAAGGAAAAACGGGAATAAGAAAATTCCTGCTGAGAATCTGAGACCCTGGGGGGAAAAGCCTAAAGGAGCCTTCAAGCCATTCAAGTAGGTAAACAGTGAGAGCAGGAAATACAAAAGCAGAAACTGGCAAGCCCCCCTGTCAGTCCATCCTGGCACCATGGATGCCAGCTCTGCTTTATTTAAGCAGCTAACACCTCTATGGGATCCTCGTTTCCGCTTGCTGCCCACCGCTTTTTCCTTTAATGCCCTGAGAGTCACTGCTTTTTCTTTGCTTAAAGATTTTATTAATTATATATATATTAATTTTATATATATATATATATATATATATATTTATATTTTATTTATATATATATATAGATATATGAGTGTTTTCCGTGCACGCATGTCTGTGTATCATGTATGTGCAATCCCTGTGAAGGTCAAAAGAGGGTGCTGGATGCTCCAGAGATAGACTTCCAGACCATTGTAAATACTGGGAATTAAACCTGGGCACCTCTGGAAGAGTAGTCATTGCTCTTAACTACTGAGTCATCTCTACAGCTCCAATTCATTGCTTTCTTGACCCCCTCCTTTCCAATTCCATTACTAACCACATTTCTTTGTGCTTTGTAATTTTTCTGATTGATTCTGTGTGATCAATGTTTCTGTGTGATCAAGTATTATCCTGCTCACCAATAGATATGGCCTCTGAAGGATTCCTGTGGGTAACATCTAAGCCCTTGAAATATCTCTTCTGATAAATCACAGAGTAAAGGGGCAGTGAGCCTGCATAGGAGGAATCTAGGGGCACTATATTAGCTTCTCAGCACTAAAATGGATACCTGAGGCAATCAGCTTGCAAGGATGCAAAGTTTATTTTTGCTCATATTTCAAAGGCTTTGGTTTATGATTGGTTGACATGGTTTTTGATGAGTGCATCAGTGCATAAGGTTGGACTACACATCAAAACAAACCACTCACCCCAAAGGCAAGAAGTTCTGCAGGAGAAGATGCTAGGTCCCATTGCATGCTTCTATAGCACAACCACAGTGATCTGTAGACCTCTATATAGCCTTTGCTTCTTAAAAGTCCTGCCGCCTCCCACTGTTGCATGCTGAAAGCTATTACTTTAACACAAGGGTTAGGGAAGACATTCCAGACCCAAATTCTGGCAGGGTTTTTAGGGACAATGGTGCTACATTGTGACAAGTCAGGAACTGAGCATTGTTGTATTTTATTCTTACAAACACCTCTGAGTGATAAGTAGTCCAATTCCCATGTGAACATGAGAAATCTGAGGCTTACGAATATTAAGTGATTTGTCCAAATACATAGATAATGTGACAGATGGTGGATTGAGGCACAGGTTTTCTTACTATTCCTTCTCTCTAACAGAGTACAAGAAAAAAATCAACTTACGGGAAGAAACATTATTTGGTTTCATCTTCCATTGTCTATCTACTTGTGGTTATACCAGAACATCATGGCAGAAGGGAATAGGAAAGCTGTTCCCTTTATGAAAACCAGGAAACAAATGGAGAGAAAAGAACCAGGGATAAGATGTTCTCCTCAAATGTCTCCTCTTTCTAGGCCAGTAATCTATTTCCTCTCCCTTGGCTCTACCTCCCGATAGTCTGTTTACTCATCTGTGAACCTATCAGTGGATTCATCTTTTGATGTAACAATTGTTCCATGATCCAGTCTTCTCAGTAGGGTCACCAGGCAGGGACCAAGCCTTTGATACATGAATCTTTAGGGTGAACCCCAGATTCAAACCATAATATAAGGTTATCTAATTCCAGATTGTGGACTCACATTCACTGTGCAGTCCAGTTTACATTAGGCTTTATTTATAACCTGATCAATCATTACACTGAACTCTTGAGAAGCTGGGTTTTGAGAGTTAGAAAGGATCCAGGTAGAAACACTGTCTCTGTTTTAGAAAAAAGAACAGGTAAAATAATTACTCCCCACAGCTGCCATGTCTGAAAGACCCTTCCACCAGTATCCACTTTACATATCATTGTCCCCTCATAACATGTCAGCTGGTGTTGTCTTAGAAGGTTCACATGAGGCTCCATCTCCATATTTTGGGGGTATTTTCCCTCTCAATATCCTTGCCATTGGTTTGCCTGGCTACAAGCCATTTATTTTTTCATCATGAACAAGCTAAAGGTAAACACATAACTGTGTGAGATGGTTTAACATTAAGTGGATTCAAGGGAGCAAGGCTGTCTCTGATATGGACTCAGTGGCCAGCTCTTTGATCACCTCCCCCTGGCAAGGTGGGCTAACTAGGCCACAGAGAAAGAAGATCCAGATAGTCCTGATGAGACCTGATGGGCTAGGGTCAGTTAGTAAGGAAGGAGGACCTCCTCCATCAGTGGACTAGGGGATAGACATACAAGGGGTAGGGTAGGGAACATGGGACCTGGAGGAGATAAGGGAAGGGGGTACAGCCAGGCTAGAAAGTAAACAAATTATAATAGGGAAAAAACTAAAATTAAGTAGGTTCACATGGTTACAGAACAAAAGAAGGAGAAGCAGAATAAAGCCAGCAAAGTAGTTTTAATATCAGAAAATATTCTTAGTATCATTTTTCTCATATGTAAGAGGTATGGCCTTAATGACCTTGAGATGACAGATATAAATCTCTTGTCCTAAATTCTGTGTTGTTTCATAAGTACCTCTAACAATTATAAACCTGTCACCATGTTGAGATTATTCTTATGTTCATAGCACTCACATTTCATTAAAAATTAGCTACTATGGGCAAAATAGTGACTTTATCCTATACTTAGCTAAATAAATTGATATTTAGGCTAATACTAGAGAAGAGAATGGCTGGGTCTGAGGCTATGAGCAACAGTGGATCCATTTCTAGGGATGTGTCTCTGAGTAGACTTTCCAAGCCTGTCTTTTGTCTCATGAACTCTGCATGAACTGTGGCTCTACCACATGTGCTATGGTGGAATCACTGGGGAACCGACCTACCCAATGGTGAACATGGCAGTGCCATTATTCAGAACCAGGGAAAGCAAAGTAATGGGTATCTTGAAGATTCATGGTGGCTGGTAAGTAAGTAATGTCAAAGAACACCTGACTGGAGAGGAAAGAGTAGAACAAGAACTAAAAAGACATAGTAAAGAGTGACCCTTGTTAAACCAAAGAGAGACAGATAGAAATGAGGACTGGGGCTGTTGTTTCTTCAGGCATGAGGATTCTCAGTGCAGTTCCTCTTTCCAGTGACCACTCCTCTCAGACCCAGGTCCTTCCATCGAAATCCTTAGATATAGGAGGCTTAGACTCTGGATTTTCCTGATGCTCCACGTAGCCTCACACATCTCCAACGACGTTAGTCATTTTCTTTTTATTCCTGTGTCAAACGAGGACCAAATTACCACTACAACAAAATAGCTCTGATAGTGTTCAACCAGGTGAGTAACACCATTTTCTAATTTCTTAAAATTCTGAAGATCTACTCTGCCCCTGAGCCATACTTTCAACCCTTCTAATTTCAAATTTTGAACCATAGCTATAAAGCATTCACAAGCAGTTCTTGTCGATTTAAAAGAAAAGCCCTATCTCCATATAGCTAAAATTGTGGTGGTACTGTGCACATGATGCTGATCACCAGCCATCTCCATCGCCCACTTCCTTTGTGTCTTTAACGGAGCTAAATATGAACTCTTACTTGAAATGTTCTTTCAGCCGCCTTCATCCTCCAATCATCTTTTTCTTGCAAGGCCAGTTCTGGCTTCTCTGATGAGTGTATTCCCTACCTAACTTTGTTTCTCATGCTGGGTCACTCTGGCCTTAATTTGTTTTTAAATCACTCCCACTTCAATTTCCTTGTCTCATATTAGTCACCACAGCTTTGATATTCATGGGTATATTTAGCACCATCTGTTTGGTTAGTTCTTAGCTACTTTTTACTTGATTTCCCCAAAGCACTATTTATTAACTCCTCTTTCTTCCTCCTTCTGTTGCTCCTGATACTGGCAACATCATGCCCTCCCCTTGCCCCTTGTCACCCTTAAGTAATACTGCTTCCTCATCACAGGCTATTTCACTTGCATAGCTGTCAACTATGGTTGTCTTGGTGGAATTTCTTCTATTTTCGTTTTTGGGGGTGGGTTAAGAGTAGAGGACAATGCAGCCACTTTTGATGAGAACTGATAGACTAAGATCAGAAAGAAGGAGAGGAGGACCTCCCCTATCAGTGGACTTGGGGAGTGGCATGCATGCAGAAAGGGGAGGGAGGGTGGGATTGGCAGGGGAGGAGGGAGGGGCTTATGGGGGGATACAAAATGAATAAAGTGTAATTAATAAAAAATAAATAAAAGATTTAAAAAAAAAAAGAAAATAGTTTAGTGCATCCATTATGGAGATAAATTCTACACTGGTGTGGATTCATGCACACAGCTTTTGTTCTGAATAACTTGTACTGTTGATCTGAACAAGATACTGTGAAACCAAAGAAAGTGAGTTGTGAACTCTGTGGAAGTAAAAAAAAAAAAAAAAAGACAAAACCAAACCAAACCATGGATGAGAGCTGTCACAGAAATGATAGAGAAACAATAAAGTTCATGCCAGTGATAAGCTTCCTGTGACACACCAGAAAATCCAAGGGGCTATGGGTGACCTCAAAATATGTCTTGTCATAAGCAAAATTTAATGGAAATAAAATTTTCTCTTTTACCCAGGATTTTGAGGTTAGGAGGAAGCAGCACTTTCCAAAATCTTCGTAATATAAAAAAATTCATAAATATATAGAAAAATTTCAGTGAAGTAGGCTCGATTCAACATACATAATTTGTCATATTTATTCAGCTACTTAACTTCCTGTCTGTCTATAGCTCCATCATTTTTTCCCTCGTCTATCTTCCTTAAAAGAGCCTCCTCCTATATGCACACATAGAAATTTTCACACCTAATAAAATTAATAACCATTTGCTTATAACTTAAAACTATCAGACTGTGTTCAGATTTTTTCCCCCTTGTTCTCAAAATGTTTAGTTCAGGATTTTTAAAAGTACACAATTCGTTTGATTTTCAAATCTGTTAAATTCTTTATCTGAAGTAGTTAACATTATTTCCCAAACATAGTTCAACAAACATGTTCTCTTGCACCTTTTCTTTTGCTGTTACCTTGCTGCCTTCATTAAGAAACTATCCCTTCTTTGTGGAATATAAATGTCCTATGTTGGAGATGTCTGCCCATCTTCTCTTAGGATTCCTTAACTTGATTATCTATTCTCTGTATTTCCTGCAATCCAAAATGCAGAGCTAAAGACTTAATTAGTTTCAGGTTAAATATTTCATGAGACACAGCTCCTGCCTGGGAGGGTGTGATGTCTGTTTGACCAGCTCTTGGTGATGCTGAGATTCCCTGACAACCAGAATTCTCCATGATGAAGCTATGCACACACTACGTAAAGAACAAATTGTGTGTGATTGTTATTTAAGCACTGTGCACACAGTTATCCCAGTCATTTCTCATTGTTCCAACATCTGCTAAAGGTTTGCCTTTTGACAAACATTGACACCTCCAATTAGAGAGAATCCTAGAGCAGCGCTGGGTCCTAAAGGGGGGAGTCTCTTTGAAACTATATTCTACATTGCCTTATCTCAGGACTCAATGTTGTACAATATATACTTCCTAAGGTTTTGCTTTTTAATGACTGCAAGTCCCTACTTTTTAATGCAGAATATAATACAACGGGTACCTTGAAAATGCACAGAAAAACGTTTAACATGAGACAAATTGGAAGCATAATTAAGTCCTCTGCTAATAAAAGGCATAGCACAGCATATGAGGAACATGATATATACTGGGCATTGTTTGTTTGTCTGTTTTTTGGAATTGTGACTAGTCTTTAAGTAGCTCCCTTCTTTTGGCTTATTTTAACTTAAACTCTTTGTGTCCATTTCGAAACTGCTAGAGGAGTTGTTTTCAGGCCTTGCAGAACAAGTGTTTTAAATATTCTCAGAAGAATATCATACTTTGGTTACTGACATTTGGCATGGTTTATTTTGGAAGTGGGTTTGATGGTAGGATGGAGGGCTGGAATGAAGTAACTCACTAACACACTCACAAAATGAAAACATTGGCTCTGAATTGTAGAGAAAACAATTCAAAACGCAACCTTTAAAAGATTTACAGGTAACGCAGAAAGAAACCATTGTCTATTGCAGAGGAATAGTTTTTCCAGACTGTAAGGCTTGGGAAGCATGGATTCTGTCCAATTGATCGGTACACATTTGTCCCTCATGTTAGCATCTCAACACCTACTAACATTAGAAAAGTCTTTATTGATCGGGTTAGTAAGCAGCCATCGATAATCAAATCAATACAAATATGAACAACAACATATCATTTTCAACTATCAAATTAGAGATGATTTTTTTTTTTACTGTTTGAAACAACGGTAGTATTAGCTCTGTATAACAGGTAGACCTCAAAGGATCTAGGATAGCGTGCATTTCTTAGGGTAAAGATTAAAATATTTTGAAGTGTTAGTGCTGAGAGGCAAGGTATGTAACTACCTATTTTCTCTTATGCTTTATTCCGTTCAGTATTTTCCAAACATAATTCAACAAATATCTTCACCATTAAGGTTTTCTCATAGAGGACCCTGTTCGTGTGGACCACAGCTCCTGGGAAAGCAGTCGTTACTATGATTGTTCTGTACATATGCTCTCCAGGTCAAAGTGCCCACATGACCTTCATGTAGTGGGAGTGGGCATAAATACGTGTAAATGTGTTTTTCCCTTTTCTTCTTTATTTCTTTCTTCCCCAGCAGGTGTGTTTGAATAGCAACCCATTACTGCTTGCTTGGTGCTATAAATATTTATAAGCATGCTCCAAGGAGGCTATTGTATCATAAACCAACCAGTGGCATGGCCGGCTGCTATTTCTGCACAGAGGTGTGAGACAGCTTTGGGGGATGAGAACCCCATCCACCATGAAGCACTGGAGTCTCTGAGGTGTGAAGGTCTAGGCAGGGGTTTGGGAAAGGCATAAAATCTGCCTCTGAAGAGATGAACTCAATGGTTATGGATTAGGAGGGAGCTATGAACTCAATGCTGAGTTACACTTGAGAAGAAAGCTCTTTATTCCTAAATTTAAGGAGGCTGTTAAATAGCTCAATGAGAACTTGGAACATGCAGAATGGAATGTGTTTAAGGTAGGTGTGTGTGTGTGTGTGTGTGTGTGTGTGTGTGTGTGTATGAGTGTGTGTATGAGTGTGTGTATGTGATTGAAACCAGCAGTAGAGTATCAAAGGATAGTCAAAACTACTGATAACTGTGCTCCAAAGCCATGGAAGCTTCCTACCTTTCTTGGTGTGGATGGATGAGCCAAGCTGTTCTGGAAGACCACAGAAAGGTGATATTCTACACTGAGACTCTGGATGCCACAAACCAGAAAATGGTTGAGTACATTGCCCTCAACTAGCTTGCTTGGACAGGAGGGAACCGGATCAAATATTGTTTACACTAGACTGAAATTTGCCAAGTTTATAAAATGAACTGCTAAGCTCATTGACAAAAGCCTTTAATCTCGGATACCAAGGCATCTGAGGCTGGTAAACCACAAGTCTGGGCTATAATGTGAGTTCAAGTCCACCTTGGACTAGGTAGTGAGACCTTGCCTCAAAATAAAAAGTAAAAAATGGATCTGGGATGTTATTCAAATGCAGAGAACTTGCCAAGCATGAATGAGACCCTGGGGTCCATCCACAGCAGGAAACATGAATGAATGATGTTCCTCTTCAAGGTTTCCAAACAACTGAAGCTTTACCATAAGTTTCTGTATAGTTGCCAGGACTTTGAATCCAGGTTTGATATTTTCTTCATGTCCTAACTCTGCAAGCTGAGATACTGAGACGAGTCGTGTCAACAGAATTTCACTTTTAAATCTCTAAAATGCACACAGTGCATTATCTTTGTCGGAGCATGGAAAGCGTCAGCCAAATTCAGCACGTGACAGGTGCTCAGCAAACACTGGTTCTTCTTTCTTTAATCATTGCATTTTACCTTGAGTATAAATGTCTTAACTTAGACTGTATTTCCTCTCTATTTCCCCTAATTCTCCCACTTAGAGCAGAACTTTCAACAAAAGCTTATAGACGTTGTGGTTTATTTGGGATGTGATCCCAGGGAGGAAGAACAGATGAGTGAAAGGAGAGAAAACACGTGTGTGGCTGCGTTATTCAGTCGCTCCTTGCTGCAGAGAATCAAGACTCAATCCTGCTGGCGCTTCTAAGGAAATGAATGAAACAGATCTCAGGATGTTCTGCATGGGAACGCAAGTAGAAAACATTTTCCAGCAGCTTACTCTTCTAGCACCTCCTCGGAAATGGTTGACATCTTTTTGAAATTATTTACCACTAAGTGGTTGTTGCAAGGTGGATTCAAGGGGATAAGGCAATGGTTTAGAAGACTGTCTCATACCAACGACTAGAAGTGTCGCCATTTTAGGCTCCAGGATGTCCATGCCCATCTGAAGACCTGATGGACCAAAAATACTCATGATTCTAATTTGTAAGAACTAATGATTTTAGTAGAAATGACAAATGGCCACACATTTCAGAGCTGACAACTATCCTGATAAGTAAGACTTCTCTAACATTAGTGGGTAGTGCTTCACTTAACACAATAAGGAGTACAATTTTATTAATAGGCGGGATTCTCTAGAGAAACAGAACTTACAGAATGAATGAAAAATATAGATATATACATATATCCACACAATATATATTTATATAATCTAATAAAAATATTATATAATATATTTAATATATTTGCCATTTGAAATTATGTGTGTGTGTGTGTGTGTGTGTGTGTGTGTGTATGACTTATTAGAATGGCTTACAGGCAGTGGTCCAGCTAATCCAAGAATGACCGTCTACCAATGCAAGGTCCAGGAATCCTTTAGTTGTTGGGTCCACAAGACTGTATGTCTCAGATGATCTCCATTATGCCCTGGAATCCCACAGAAGATGACTGTAATGCCAGTAAAGAAATGGACTTGCTAGCAAGAGTGAGAACAAGTGGGTAAAGAGAAAACAAGCTTTCTTCTTCCAAGTCTATTCTATAGGCCACCAAAAAGTGTGACCCAGATGAAAGGTTGATCTTCCCATTTCAAAGATCCAGATTAGACGTGCATCTTCCCACATCAAATGGTCTAGTTAAGAAAAAAAAAATCCCTTATAGGCATGCCTAATCATTTGGGTATTAGCTAAGTCTAGATGTAGTCAAGTTGACCACCAAAAGTAGCCATTGTGACAATGCAGAGTAGAGAGGTGATGCTCACATGTGAGGTGAAAGAGTAACATGTGGACTGTGAGACAAAGTCTAGTTCTCTGCATTTCTTACTGGTATACTATTGCACCCCCTATAAACTACCGTGCAATGTCAGACAGAATATCATGGAATTTTCCCAAAGATAGAGGATAAATAAAATGGAGCTGTGAATATCGAAACAAAAAGAATAAATGGTTAAGTTCTCTCGAGAAGAAAAGTAGAAGAAACTTTTATTCAGTTTTGCTTATACACAACCAGGCCCTAGATTTTCGGTCCATCCCATGTGCCCCTTTGAGAGAGCCAGGGATGTGGGCATCAATGATTTGAGACACACCAGAAAGAATAATCCAGGAAGTCCTCCTTGGGAGGGTGGTCCACAGATTCCTTTTCATGTTATTGTTTGACTCTGTTGCATCTTCTAACCAACAATGTTTGGTTACATGTTGATACATGTTGCAGACTCATTTGCTAGCATAACAGAAAATGCAAATCTCTGTTACTATAGGGAAGAACTCTGGTATCTCCTCTGCTCCTCTCTGTGGTCAATATAATAGTTACACTATTAATGCCTTAAAGTGCCATTCAGGGGGCATAAACATTTTCAGTGGAAACTCTCCTCAAATCTGTGTGTATGTATGTGTGAGGGGTATGTATGCTTCAGTGTTTTTTTTTAAATGAAGAAAAAAACCAGTGCACTTTTCATTGGTGGTCTAGGATTTTCATTATTAATATCCATTATCCTCCATACTGTCATATAGCATTGATATGTGACAAGCAATTTGTCACTATTCAGGATGGCCCTTCGCTGCCATGATATATATATATATATATATATATATATATATATATATATATATATATCCTCCTTTGCTATTAGACTGTCATCTGTCACTTTTTTTTTGTCAGTCCTCTGTTGTTTCCCGTTCTCTGGTGTACTTCTAATGAGTACACTGCTCATATGTTGTTAGGCAAATATCTGGACACAAGAACTAAGAGGGGACAGTAACATTTTGAATGCATGTGCTTATATGCAAATATCCAGTGTGAAACAATTTGAAGCGGCTTCTGAGTGCCTGATATCCAAAATATCTGAAACACATCATCTGAAATAACAATGCCCCTTAGACATGGACACATACTGATGTCATAACATCTGACACAGCAATCCCGAAGGACCTTGTTGAAGCCAAACACACGCAGATTATGTGGCTGCGGGAGGACCGCCCTGAGAGCAGCACTGCAGTTACTCCATCCCCACGGCCATCACCAAGAATGCACTTGTTCGCACATGTTGCCTTCACGCCTTCCTGGTCATGCATAGCCACGTCCTCGCTGCGGAATCTCATGATTGTGTCTGCATGCCAGGGCAGCTGGTAGGAAATTGAAAAATTCTTCCAAATCCCTAAGACTGCTGATATGCTGAAGACAGGGCTTTGGGATCTGGGTTCTAGTCAGCTGCCTAAATGGGTGAGTCATGGCCTCTTACTAAGGGGTTCTTTCTTATTTTTAAAGTAAGACTCCAGCTCATTTTCCAAAATCTCTTTCAGCTCTGACATCTATGATTACAATTTGAAAGAAAATGGCCCTGACATTTTCAGATTATTTTAGTTGTGATTATTGGTGGTTGCTGCTCCTGCTGCTGCTGTATATACCTAGTTGTCTGTATTTAGGATATCAATGTGAAAATTTCCCAGAAGAATTTGCATTAGAATTCAAAAACCATGTCAACCTTGGACATAAGCACTCTCTAGGCTTTAACACATTTACTCCAAGAAGAATCTAAAATAATAGTTAAAATAGTTAACAACCAGTAGAGTGCAAACCCTAACAAATTAGGACAAATAAGCAACCGCTGTGGCTGTACTAAGGCATGCGAGACAGTGGGCATTCATTCTGGGACTGTTAATTTCTGAGAGCAGCTTGTATTTCTACCTGGCTCAGTGCTTATCTTGTGAGAGCCGAACACAACTGTACATTGTATAAATGAATGGTCATGTCAAGTACGTGAATGAAAACACGTCACCACAGTGAGTATGCACGTCCTCACTTAAGGCTCCAAAAGGGAAGTGCGGTGAAAGAATAGCAAGGAACACTGCATTTTCTGTGCAAGATGAAAAAGAAGATGCAATTAGGAAACAGAAGAGGAGTGGTCAAAATTTTTGCTAGTAGGAAACTCAGAAGGAACAATGTCATGGTGATCCCAGGAAGAAAAATATTCCATAAAGAATTTGGCAAACCACAGTGCCAAATTCTGCAGAGGGAACAATGTCCTGTTGCTCTTGGCTTTCTGATCGGTTTCTTGTTTCCTTTACTTTCCATTGAGGAAGAAGTTTAAAAAAAAATAAAGAGGCCTCAAATATCAGCTTGTCTCAATCATTCGTAGTAATGGATGCAAAGAAATAAAAGGCAACCTGGGAACACTCTGTGGTCCCCATCTATGCATGATCTCTCTCTTTCATTTCTGTCATCCCAAAAACACTGAGTTTAGTCATTGCCTTCGACCTTATGTCACATTTCTTGTGTACTGGTCTGTCTGCCTGATTCTAGCTGGCTGCCAGATGCACGGACAGATGTTCTATGTGTGAATGTTTAGTTCCCAGTGTCTTTAGCTTCTGCATGAATAGCTCCCAAACCTTGCTAATGACATTACTGCCAATTAATTTTAGGTAAGGAAAGAGGATACATTCACTAAGGTGAAGTTAAGAAAGCTGTCTCTTGGTCTGAAGGTGATAGGCTCTGCCTCTTTCTATGTGACTTCTGTAACAAGAAGTGATGGGAAGCCACAAAGAACTTAGACATGGCAAATGCATTCTCTTCTAAAATATGAGGCAACTATACAACCATTTCTAAAACCTGGTTATCAGCTTTGTCTGCACCTCCTCTGCTGAGCCCTTCGTTTATTTGTGAACGTTTACAGTGCTCTATGAACCTCTCATAGTATTTCTGCAATGAACTTCCTTGAATATGATTAGAGCTTCAAGTATCTTGCTACAAAAGTTAAATACACTGAAAAGTTTATCCTATGTACTATCTGGTTAACCAAACCTATATCCCATAACCAGGATCTCCTCCCAGACTTGCAACCATCTTGTTAGAATGAGTCAAAATAGTCACATGGAACTGAGAGTGTGTCTTGACTCTAATTTATTTTCACTAAAAATCCTATAGATTTCACACCAATGACAACTCCCTTCTCTTGTTCTTCTCCATTCACCCATTTGCTGAACCACATCCCTACATGAAGTAGTCCTCAGATCTGCCAGTGAATAAATGACAGTTGCTATGTCCATTGCAGGTATGAAGACTGTGGGTTAAAATGAGTGACCCAGGGTCAAAGCAGGAAGGATTTGAAAAAAATGCCCATTCAAAAAGTCTAAGTTTCTCAGGATCCTTACCTATCTGTTCTTATCAGAGGAAGAACATATAATTGGAATCTAGATTGATTTTTTTTTCAGTAGGTCCACTGTATATTGGCTCTTTTTCCTGAGATCAAAGACAACAGAGCCTTTCTAGACCCCTGAATCTCATTCTAGGACATTCCATTACCCATTAAACTTTATGTACCATTGCTTATACAGTGGAGATTTTTTATCAAGTTTTACTATGCAAAAATAAAATATACAAATGCAAACTACATCTCAAGTTTGGATGTAGGCATGCTATTTAGCATCTCTGTGGTTCATAATTCTTGTAAGGGGGACAGAAGAGAATAGTGTCTGAGGAATTGCAAGATAACTAGATATCCTTGTATAAGTGTAGGTGGTGTTCATTCATAAAGATTTTTTAAAGATATTTTTTATTTTTATTAATTATAGTTTATATCCCACCTGTAGCTTCCTCCCTCTTCCCCTCCCATTTAGAAAGCAGATTTTACCATCATTTCTATCCATTAAATCCTGGAAAGAATTGTGAGATAAATGCTTAGCTTAGTAACAATTCACTCTCCTCTTCTGATTTCATCCAAAATCACTATATACATAACCCCTTGTGTTTGCTGTGTCTGTTTGCAGCTGCAGAGCTCTTACAGCACTGTCCATTCATGAATACTTTTTCGTTATTGATTTCTTCACAGAGGAATCAAGCCTACGGAAGTGTCCAGAGGAAAAAGCAACTTCACTACTTCATAGTGTCCATGCTGATGTATTCTAGCTGCATCAAGATCTTATATCTGTAGGATCTCTGGGTTAAGCTCTGAAGTTTTATCTACAAAAACAGTATATGACAAAGTCTGTATCATGTCAATTACCTTATAACTTCACTTCATTGAGATATTAAGGTAAATGATTCATGTGACTTTTGTCAGGTATTGAGAAAACTATGGCTATCTGACAAGATTCTTGCTAGCTCATTGTCTAGTAGACAACACAGGGCAAAAATCATTGAAAATGTATACAACTATATTTCTGTTAGTATGCTTTTAAGAGTTCCCTATTCTTGAGAATTGCATGTATATATGCATGAAATATGACCATATTGATTCTCCAAACTTCCCCTTCTACTCCCCCACCACAGTCCCCTAAGAATCAAGGAAAGTTCTATTTGTTTGAAAAGAAGGTAGTTATACTTTCCATCCTCTCTCTATTATCAGTGACTAAAACACTGCCCTCCTACATAGAAGGAAAACACAGTAAAATTGGAAACTGGAGAGTGTGAAGATAGACTGGCTAGGAATTCAAAAAATGACAGTGGGAGGATTTCTTGAGATTTGTTTTGGCCTTAAACTTACCAATGGTGGGATTGAAATAATTGCCAATCAAGAAATTCCAGAAAATATGGGGAGGAGATTTGTAATATATTATTACCAACATCTACTTTTTAACAGGAATAAAAATTATGTGAAAAATGCACACAGGGAATCAACAGAAATTATCTCCAAGGATATCTTTATTTTGAATTTATTAAAGGCTACAAATCAGTTAATTAAATGTGTTTTGAAAAACTCTTAAAATGGCTTTAAAATTAAATAAATGTAGAATAACAAGATCTTCATAAAAAAGGAAGTATCTTAAAAGTGATAGAAACTTTGAAAAGAACCAAGTAGAAATTTAGAAGTTGCAAAGAATGAAAAAATCAAGAAATGAGGAAAAGAGTTCAGGGAGAGATGGAATGTGAAAAAAAGAAGAATAGCTGGAGAGAAAAATAAAAGAAACAAAAAGAAGAGGAAATTTTGGTCAATCAATAATTCTGCTTCTAACTCAACTTTTGGAGTGCCAATAAAGGCTCATCTAGGATATGCTCCTTCTGGTCAAGAGAACAGAAAGCCAGAGCTAGGTGTGGAACTAACACTACAATTGGGTCATGTCAATCCATCTACCAAGGGACCACTCCTAGGAAGATAGGCTTACCTTCAGCCATGCTGAAGACACAAGAAGGACAAGTCTTTCTTTAGTGAGATACTAT
Source organism: Psammomys obesus (assembly GCF_907164565.1). Lineage (NCBI taxonomy): Eukaryota > Metazoa > Chordata > Mammalia > Rodentia > Muridae > Psammomys > Psammomys obesus. The sequence goes on from NW_026596046.1 coordinate 16,101,354, forward strand.
ACTTTTCCTTTCCAGAATTACCTCTCACTAGCATATTCCCTAAAAGACACCCTGAAATTTGGCCGGTCTCCCTGCCTTTCTGAAACTTAAATCAGACAGACTCAAATTTTTCTTTTCTTCCCAAACCTGCTTTATTACAGAACCTAAATATGTGTTCTCGGCATACTCTTTTTCTAAAGTTTCCCTCCTCACCATGTAATAGGCATACTTTCTGTGAAAAAAAAATGTTAATAGTTGCTATAAAATCTCTAAATTTCCAGGTCTTTCTATCTCTCTCTTCTTTCATAAGATTCTCTGCACTCTGCCCAAAGGGAACAGGAGCTCTACAAAGAGAACAACAAAACCAAAAAATCTGGGCCCAGGGGTCTTTTCTGAGACTGATATTCCAACCAAGGACCATGCATGGAGATAAACTAGAACCCCTGCACAGATGTAGCCCATGGCAGCTCAGTCTCCCAGTGGGTTCCCTAGTAATGGGAACAGGGACTGTCTCTGACATGAACTCAGTGGCTGGCTCTTAGATCACCACCCCCTGATGGGGGAGGGGAGATCCTTACCAGGCCACAGGGAAACACAATGCAACCAGTTGTGATGCGACCGACCTGATATCATACCTCCCCTATCAGTGGACCGGGGGAAGGGCATGGGAGGAGAAGAGGGAGAGAAGGTGGGTTGGGAGGGGATGAAGGAGGGGGCTACAGCTCACATGCAAAGTGAGTGAATTGTAATAAATAAATTTTTAAAATACAAAAAAACCTATAATTTTCATGATTCATAAATTTTCTCCTAGGTATATATTCAAGAGAATTAAGAAGTATATTCCTGCTGGGCACAGTGGCACACACCTGTAATCCCAGCACCTGGGGAGGCAGAGGTAGGTAGATCTCTGTGAGTTCGAGGCCAGCCTAGCAGCCTGGTCTATAAAGCAAGTCTAGGATAGACAAGGCTAAACAAAGAAACTCTGTCTCAAAGAAAAAAAAAAAAAACGTATTCCTGTGACCTTAATAGATCTGAATTGTCCTGATTGAGGCAATGAGAGAATGAACAAGGCAGACATAGATACACATACAGAAAAGCTAAGATCAAGTGTTACCTGTGCTCTGAAGGTAGGTTGGTGTATTTGCTGAATAGATACCACACAGGCATGGGGAGGAGGTGGCTTAGCTAATCTCACTAGGAATCTTGGACAGCAGGCTGTATCTCAGGAGAAGGCTATTACTGTTCACATTTTCTGCTGATGGTTTTAGCATCTAGTCAGTTGTTAATCCACAGCAGTGCATGGACTAGGGAAAGGCTTTGCCAGTCCTCTAATTTCACCAAAAAAAAAAAAAAAAAAAAAAAAAAAAAAAAAAGGCATTACCTTTTCCATGGGTCTGAACTGAAGCATTAGAGTTCTTATCAGGGCTGGGCTCATGTCAAAAATGAATATTTACTCAGGACTTCATCCACTTACCTCCCCCCCCACACACACACACAGTCTCTATATATTTAAATTTGGAAATGACTACTTAAGGTCCTATTATTCAGAACAAGTAATGAGTAAATGTTGTCCACATATGTTAAAACATGAACAAAACTTATTTCATACAGTGGAGTATTATTTGGTCATAAAAATGTAAAGTTTATGATATGTATTGAAATATAAGCATCAAAACCACCGGTCTACGGAAAACGGAGGTATAAAAAGATCACATTGTATTCTCTCATTTATGTGAAATAATTCATAAGCACACAATCAGCAATCTAGAACAAGTAGATTAGTTGATTGCCCAACCTTGCGATGGGGACAACATTTGTAAACACTGTGAAAGGGAATGGACTTAGCATTTAGGATGGTGTAAATACTATGAAATCAGACAGTGAAGGTTGTACAACCTTGTAATATAATAAAAACCACTCAACTGTAAACTTTAGGATGGCTAAAATCATAACACAATACGAAATAAGTGTTTTAATAGCCTTACAACTATTAAGAAATTAAATACATAATTTACAAAACTCTCCAAAAGAAATCTCTTGTCCTAGATGGTTTCACTGGATAATTGTATACCCTACCAGGCACCCAATATTACCAGTTTTGTATAATTCCTTCCAGAAAACAGGAGGAACGTTTCCTGATCCATTTTATGAAGCCAGTATTATGCTGCTACCTCAAATAAGCAAAAACAATATCAAGAAAGGAAAGAACATTGCAAGCCAGAAACCTCATCAATATAGACATAAATATCCTTAAAATATGAGCAAGCAGGATTCAGAAATATATAAAAAAGTATTTTTTCTCAGACCCAAGAGAGGTTTATTGCAGAGATGTAAGGCTGGTTAAATATTTGAAAATAAATCACAGTAATCCCACATATTAACTGAACAAAGAAGAAAAAGCATGTGTTTGGCCAAGTCAGTGCAGAAAAAAAAAGATTTTTTTTTTTTTTTGAATTTCAGTACTCAATCTTGGTTCAAATCACTTAGCAAAAAATAGAAAATATAGCATCTTACATCTAAAAGATAACCTAAAAGTAACTTAAAACTAACTTGGTAATAATGAAGTACTACCTTCCTTCTGAAAACAGGATCAAGACAAGACTATTCAGAGCTACTACTTGTATTTGTAAATAATACTGGGTCTTCTAGACAACACAATACTATAAGGAACAGAAATAAAAGACTCACATACCTGAAAGGAAAACTAAACCTACACCTATTTGAAGATGGGTGTAATATTATATGAAGGCAACCCTAAGAAATATATAAAATACCTTTTAGAAAGAATAATGACTTCTTCAAGTTCTCCGTTGAATTTTTAGATTTATCTTGCACCCTCAGTAAATTATTAATTATAATTGTGTAGAGATGCAGAAATCTCACAAAATATGTATGACAGATTTTAATATGCAAAACATTAACAAAAAAACACAGAAGTTGAAGAGATACAGGAGCATACTAAATTCATAGATTAGAAGACTCAATATAATACTGATGTCAGTTTTATTGAGGTAACTAACAAATTTGCAATCATTCCTGCCAAAAGTTCACCGAGGTGTTTTATAGACATAAGAAGATTATTTTTTATTATTTTTAAAGTTTTTTTTAAATAATTTACTCACTTTACATCCTGATTATAGCCCATCTCCCTCATCTCCTCTTTGTCCCTACCTCGCTTTTCCCCTTTTATTCCTTCTGACCATCAAGTCTCATTAGGACTCTCTGCATCCTCTTCTGTGATCTGGCAAGGCCCCCACACCAGGGGGAAGTGATCAAAGCACAGGCAACAGAGTCCATGTCAATGAGAGCTCCTGCTCCCCTTACTAGGGAAATCACATGGAGACAGAGCTGCCTATTGGCTGCATTTGATCAGGGGTTCTAGGTCCTCTCCATGCATGGTCCTGGTTGGTGCATCAGTCTCTGCAGGACCACCTGGGCCCAGACCTCAGGGTCCTTCTATTCTCCCATTCTTTCCTACAACTCCCTGCACTATGCCCAAAGTTTGCCTGTCTTAGCTTTCGCTTCTATCCCATGCTAGTTGAAGACTTTCAGAGGACATCTATGATTGGCTCTCATCCTGTTCTCACTCTTCAACTGCTTCTGCTGTCTATTCTATTTGTCATTCTGAATGAGAATGAAGCATCCTCCCTAGGATCCTCCTTGTTATTTAGCTTCTTTAGGTCTGTGGATTATAGTATGGTTCTCCTGAATTTTATGGCTAATATCCACTTATAAGTGATTACATAACATGTGTGTGTTTCTGGGTCTGGGTTACCTCACTTGAGATGATCTTTTCTAGTTTCATCCATTTGCCTTTCAAATTTTATGATGTCATTGGTTTTAACTGCTAAGTAATACTCTATTGTTTTTATATACTCTACTGTACATATAAATATTATGCAATTAATTGGTTCAGTCTATGTGAGCCCCTATGAGCCCAGGTTGGTTGATTCATGGTTTTCTCATGGTATTCTTGACCCTTTTCTCTCCTATAATCCTTCCTCCCCTCTTCCACAGGATCCCCCAAGCTCTGCCTTATGTTTGGTTGTTGGTCTCTGCATCTGTTTCTGTCAGTTGAAGGGTGAAACCTTTCTGATGACAACTGGGCTAGGCATCAGTCTATGAGCATAGGAATCATTAGGATGATTTCATATCCTAGGATTCTGAGTTATCCGGACTCTGGATCCCGGCCTTCCAGGAAATATATGGGGTGGGTTCCCTCTCAGGAGATGGGTCTCAAGCTGTATCAGTTAATGGTTGGCTACTCATACAATTTCTGCCCTGCCTTTAACCAAGCACATCTTGTAGGCAGGGCAAATTGTACATCAAAGGTTTGTCTCTGGGAAATCTTTCCCTCCATGGAAAATCTTTCCTGGCTATAGAAGATGGCCAGTTATGGCTCCATATCCCCCATTACTGGGAGTTTTAACTGGTGTCTCCAGCTTAGATTCCTGGGATTTTCCACTATACTAGATTTCTAGATTGTCCTATCAATACCCCTTCTCCTATTCCAGTTGTCTTTCCCAGTATTCTCTCCCTCCATCCTTAATCAACCTAATAACAACTGTTTCCATATACACTCCCCACCAGACACCACTTCACCTCTCCCAACGATGACTATTCTATTTTTCCTTCACAGGGAGTTTCGTGCTGTACCCCCCTTGGGATCTTTTTTCTTTCTTTGTTTTTTTTTTAAGCTTCTCTCGGTCTGTGTATTTTAGCATGGTTACCCTTTCCTTTAAACCTAATATCCAATTACAAGTGAGTACATACTATGTGTGTCTTTCTGGGTCTGGGTTACTTCACTCTGGATGATTTTTTTTTCTAATTCCATCAATTTTCCATTGTTTTTAAGAGCTGAGTAATATTCCCATGTATAAATGTACCACATTTTCTTTATCTATTCTTTAGTTGAGGGACATTCAGGTTGTTTCTAGTTTCTGGCTATTACAAATAAATCTGCTATGAATAGTTGAGCAAGTGTTCTTGTAGTATGGTGGTGTGTCCTTCAGGAATATTTCCAGGAGTGGTATAGCTAGGTCTTAAGGTAGAATGATTTCCAGTTTTCTATGATGTCCAAGTGGCTATTCAGGTTTAACTCCCACCAGCAGTGGAGGGATGTTTTCCTTGCTACACATCCTCCCCAGCATGAGCTTATGGTTCTGATCTTAGCCATTCTGATGGGTAAAAGATGGACTTTCAGAGTCAATTTGATTTGTATCTCCTTTATAGCTATATAGAACATTTCTCTAAGTGTTTCTCAGCCATTTGAGATTCCTTTGTTGATAATTTTCTGTTTAGCTTTGTACCCTATTTTTAAGTTATTTGATTTGTTGATGTCTAGTTTCTTGAGTTTTTACTATATTTTTTATATAAATTCTCTGTCAAATGTGTAGCTAGAGAAAATATTTTTTTCATTCTGTAGGCTGCCATTTTGCCCTATTAACATGTTGTGCCCTTTGCCTTACAGAATTTTGTGGTTTCATGAGATCCCATTTACTAATTGTCAATATTAGTGCCTGTACTATTGGTGTTCTGTTCAAGAAGTCCTGTCCTGTGCCAATGTGTTCAATGTACTCTCCTCTATTCGGCTCAGTATAGCTGCTGTAATGTTGAGGTCTTTGATCCACTTGAACTTGGGTTTGTGCATGACAATAGATAAAGATCTGTTTGCATTCTTCTACATGACTACATCCAGTTAATTTCCATTCTATAATTTTGGCTTCTTTGTCAAATTTCAAGTTTCGATAGATGTTTGGACTTATGTCTGGGTCTTTGATTCAATTCCATTGATCAACCTGTCTTCATTTATGCCAATACCAGGTAGTTTTTATTACTGTAGCTCTGTAGTACAGCTTGAAAACTGAAATGGTGATATCTCCAGAAGTTTTACTATCGTATAGGATTGTTTTAGCTATCTTGAGTTTTTTGTTTGTTTCATATAAAATTGAGTATTGTTCTTTCAAGGTCTGTAGAAAATTGTGTTGCAATTTTGATGGGAATTGCACTGCATCTGTAGATTGCTTTAGTAAGATGGCCATTTTTACTACGTTAATTCTACTTTTCCATGTATATGGGAGTTCTTTCTATCTTCTGTTATCTTCTCCAGTTTCTTTATTCAAAGAATACAGAAAGTCTTTCTTCTTTCACTTGCTTGCTTAGAGGTATATCAAGATATTTTGTACCATTTGTGGCTATTGTAAAGAATGTTTACCTGATTCCTTTTTCAGCCTATTTATTGTTTATACATATGAGGGCTACTAGTTTTGTTGTTGTTGTTTTATGTTTCTGGTTTGTTATTGTTGTTCATTTGCATCTCATTTGTTGAGTTTATCAGCTATAGGAGTTCTGTGGTAGAATTTCTGGGGTCACTTATGTATACTATAATACCATGTGCCAATAGCAATACTTTGACTTCTTCATTTCCAATTTGTATCTTCTTTTTCTCCTTTAGTTGTCTTACTGCTTTAGCTAGAACTTCAAGTAATATTCTGAATATATATGGAGAGAGTGAATAGCTTTATCTTGTTCCTGATTTTAGTGGAATTGCTTGACTTTCTCTCTTTTTAATTTTCTGTTGGCCGTAGGCTTGTTGTATATTGCCTTTATTGTGTTTAGATATATTCCCCCAAGGGAGGAGCAGTCCTGTTAGGCCACAGAGGAGAGCTTTGCAGCCAGTCCTGAAGATACCTGATAAAACAGGATCAGATGAATGGGGAGGAGGTCCCCCCTATCAGTGGACTTGGCAAGGGGCACGGTGGAGAGGAGGGAGGGAGGGAGGGACTGGGAGGGAATGAGGGATCAGGACACGGCTGGGGTACAGAGTTAATAAAATGTAACTGATAAGAAAAAAATAAAATACAAAAAAAAAGATATATTCCTTTGTATTGTTCTCTCTTTGTTTCTATTTTTGTTGATTTCAGCCCTTAGTTTGATTATGTCCTACCATCTACTCCTCTTGGGTGCATTTGCATCTTCTTTCTAGAATTTCAGGTATGCTATTAAGTTGCTAGTAGGAGAGCTCTCTGATTTCTTTATGAAGGCACTTAGGGTTATGGGCTTCCCTCTTAGCATCAATTCCATTGTGTCCCGTAAGTTTGGGTATGTTGTTCCTTCATCTTCATTGAATTCTAGGAAGCCTTTGATTTCTTTCTTTATTTCTATCTTAACCAAATGACTTTAGTAGAAAGTTTTCCAATTCCCATGAGTATGTAAGCTTTCTGTTTTTTCTGTTGCTGTTGAAATTCAGCCTTAGTCTGTGGTGGTCTGAGAGGATACAGGTGGTTATTACAATTTTCTTGTATCTGTTGAGACTTGCTTTGTGAATGAGTATGTGGACAATTTGGGAGAAAGTTCCATGAGGTGCTGAAAAGAAAGTCTATTCTTTTGTGTGTGGGTGAAATGTTCTGTCTATATCTGCTTTTTTGCTTTTCACCAGAGAGACTATGTATTACCCTTATGGCTGAAAATAGTTGATGCTTTCGATCTGTCCAACCTGCTTAACCTTTATCATCACTCTATTACCTTTTGTAATATAGATGTCACCCTGGTAATATTGTCTTCTGTTCCTGAAGTACTGTACAGAGTTTCATTAGTGAAGATGGTTTGCTTGTAAACTTTTTATTTCAGTCCGTCTGCAAATATCACCTTGCTTTCTCAAGCTTCAAAGAAAGATTTTTAAAAGGAAAGAGTTTTCTTTTAACTCCAAGGATAAAATTTCACTTCTTTTCAGGCTCTTGTTGTTACCTTTGAGAAATCAACAGTGTTGTAAATATTACATAGTAAGTAGTATGTCTTTTTTTTTCTCTCTCATATGTACTTTAAAGAACATTTTCTTGTCTGTTACATAAAGTGTATCAGAAAATAAATTTGATTTTATTTCTTTTTATGATATGATCATAGGTCTTTCTATATTCAATGAATGGGATATTTTATTAATCATAGAGTTAAACCATGGCAACTCAAATACTAACTCACTTTTATGTAATGTCCCTTTAGGATTCTAAATAGACCTGCATTGTCCCTTCTTGCTTTATCCTCCATTCCTCTCAGACTCTAATAATTCCTGTATCTCTGGCTTTTGTGTATGTGTCAACTATAGGTCTATTTCCCAAATTTCCTTTCATCGATTCTTTAGTTTTCTGCATTATATTAATGCTCAATCTTTCTGTGGCTAACTTATAATAATAAAACTCATCTTTCATGACTGATACATTTATTTATAGAGTATGTACCATTCCATGGTCTTATCTGTCAAGACACTCTTAATACACTATCTTTCCTTTGTTGCACTTTTTATCTACATCAGAACAAATTCTTTGTTTCTTAGACATGTTTTTAGTATTGTATAGCTTGCTCACAATATAAGTGTGAAAGTCTCTATATGAAGTTGTGTTTTGATTCCTGCTTAATCTTATTCTTTGTCTCTTTGTGTGTGTTTGTGTTTGTGTTTGTGTTTGTGTTTGTGTTTGTGTGTGTGTGTGTTTAATTATTATCCTACCTGTAAAAATTCACTAAAGTGTGAACTAGGGTCCAACAGACAAAATTAGTTGTTTTTTTTAAAGCAGGTTAAATAATAAAAGACTAAATTTGATTGCCTTAGCTATCCGTTTTAAATTTTGTTGTCTCAGATTATGAGCCTAGAACAAAATCTTTAACCCCCCTCCCAGTTTAGCAGCCATGAAGAACCTTGCATTTATCTCCACAGTCTCCCTGGGCAGTAGATTTTTTTTTCTTAATTTACTTCATAATAGATTTCACTACTGGAAATCTAGCTTTATTTGGAACCCCTGTTGCTATTTCCTACCTGAGGCTGGACAGGTTTTCATTGAGACCCAGAGAATAAACTGCTGTAACAAGAGGCAGGCACTGGAGGCTAGTACTTTTATTTTCTCTATTATCTCTATGAGTTAATCTTCCACCCTGTTCTCAAATCAAGACAGTAGTTCTTATAGTGCATGAAGAAAGAAGATCAGAGTCTCCCCACTCTACCACATGGTTCAGATTCCTGCAAGATCCCTTGCCTCTGGACTGGAGAGTTTAAAATATACTGAAATTCTGAGTACACTTAGGCACAAATGTTAGACGTTATTGAAACAGCTTAGACAAGCAATTGTAGCTTCATACACTAGGCACGTATTTGGCAAAAAAAATGAATAACAGAGATTTTAGAGATATTTAAGAAGAAAAATTCACATCACTTATGATGAAAAAGATGTAGGAGTTGAAAGGGTCATTAGCATAGGCCATATTTGGGACTATAGACAATTTTTATAGTTGGATGGGTGATAGAGCTGATGAAAGTTAAATGGGTAAAAATAGTAGACTCGAGTTTAAATAAAATTTGGTTCTTTGGAAAGTTTAGATGGAATAAATAGGTCTGAAGGTCTGAGATAGAGGTAAGACTAGGAACAAACTTGAACTCATTGCCCTTTTATGTAGAGAAGTGTAGCTGGCATATGCATTCCTGGAATCATCCAAGGAGAGGACATAGGGCTACAAAATATTTAGGATTGAGCCTTGAGGACTTCAACCTCTATTATCCAAGTAGAAGAGGAAGAATCTACACAGATGATAGGTAAATTTGAGACAAATTCTGTTTCCTTTTATCTCAGTTTCCTTGAATGCCTATTCAGCCCTGATGACCTCCCAAATATTCCATACATCCTTTGATTTGTCCCTTAAAGTTTAGTTGAATTGATATCACCTCTATATGGTCATTCTCAAACCCTGCCCTCACCCTGTCCTAGAATAAACTTTACATCCAGGTCTATAGCCCTTTTCTCTCTCTTCATGCATGCACCAATTCAATTACCCTGTGTCACCTTGAATTCCTAATTGCAGAGCAAATGTCTTGCATACCACTGTTTATTCAGTGTCTAGTATAGCACACTCCTTTTCTTCTCCAACAAAGGTCATTGCCTTTGTGACATTTTCTCTTCCTATCACATTAAAGACATGCATGCCTTTAAGATCTTGTAGGGAAGAGTTCATGTGATTTATCTTTAGTTCCATGACTTTCAAAGAAATTCCTTACAAATAAGAACATTGAAAGAGTTGCATGAATTCAAATTAAGCAAACTAAGCAAATATCTGGCATAAGGATTAATGAACCAACATCAGGGTAAGTGCTCTTCAAGAGGTGGCCAAATAAGTAACGGATGTATATGGTTTAACTGGACAATGATTAATAAAGGAGATTAGGGAATAAATCAGGGTTAGAGAAGAATTCTTAAAGAGATTACATGATGACAGGGTGATGAAAGAGACAAGAAATGAGAGGTGTCTTATGGTTAGCAGTGGTTTGTCAACATGAATCTCATTGCTGAGGACACAACAATTGTTTCTGATGTCTTTAGATGGAGAATATCCCAGCTCAAATCATACAGAAAAATATGGGACTAGAAAAAAGCTTCAAAACTGCTTGGGTTTTCTTCTTGGTGTTAATGCCTATTATAACTGAAAGAGAATGACCAGCAGCTTCCTTGGCATCCATCCATTAAAAATTGGAACAATGTAAGCTACCTGAAGCATGTTGCAGGAATACGTGGAAAAGTGTCATAATAAGGTCAATTGTACCTTGGATGACAGACATACATGAAATTGTTGCAAATAGGTACCTATCAAAACACAACAGCTGTAATACCTAACTACATATACTAAGTTTAACATGGAACTCTTTATTATTTAGCTACACATTTCCACTTGTTTCTCATTTCCCATTATTTCCTAAAACAATTCCTGTTTTCCTGCTAAACACAACTACACATAGGACCACAAACAATCTACACATTGTGTTTTCATCATACTTTTATGCTCTCTTTTGCACATCAACAGCTGTCTACTGACCTACTCACTCACATTCTGTGGCTCTGTTTCTAAGTATCCATGAAAACTACCTTCTTAGTTGGCCAAGCTGTAGTCCAGTTCCACCCTAAAACCCAACCTCTTTATAACATCTAAGAATAGATGTATCTGTGCTAATATCTACCTACCCGTTACCCCAGTTTTGTGTCTGGTAGCTCATTATAGATCCAATGAAGCACAGTGAACCTACAGGGTGAGTTAAAATCTGGGTTGGTCATAATCCAGCCCTTAAAGAAGTTATTTAGGGTCTCTGTCTCTCAGTATTTTTATCTGTTACATTTATCTCATAAGGATGTTGACAAATAAAGCATGTAACAATATGAAACACCTTTAATATTCATTATAGTCACCATCCCCCAGCTAGAAGTCTGAGTACAGTTCCTGAATGTGCCTTCCCTTCTTTCCCTCTCTTCTCAGTGTGTCTGTTTCTGTCACTGTGTCCTCTTCTCTCTCTCTCTTTCTTCTTCTTTTTCTCTTCATCTAGAACTTTTCACTCATGAACCCAATAGCAAATGAAAAAAAACAAAAAAAAACAAAAAACACATGAACAGAAGAAAATACCACGACTATTTCATATTTGTCTGAAATGCTTCCCTGAGCACCAGGAATTGTGTTGTTTTAAACAAAAACAAAGAAAACCTCAAAACAAAAGCCAATGACTCTCCTATGTTATTTTTGCTTTACTAGTCTCAATAACCAAACTGACCTTATGATACCCCTAAGGGAAAAAAAAAGTACTTTATAAAGGTCATATGGAAATCTGGGATTATATCTTCACTAACTTAAAAGCAGGAGAAGCTTGGTTCTAAACTTAGACTTATTCAGTGGTTGACATTTGAGTTACTATTTATTAAAAAAAAAAAAAAAAGATTTCCTTGTTCTTTGGTCTAGTTTTTATCCCAATCCCCATGAACTTCAGTTGTGTCTTCAGCTTCTGGCTTCATAGTTTTCTTTTCTAAGGTGGCTTAAGTAAAGAGAAACCATAGAGGTGAAAGAAACTGGGAAGACAAGAGAGGCCCACACTGCCTCTACACAGAATCTATCAAGCTCTTGAGTCCAACTCCATGCAAAAGAACAAACAAATACTTTGACGTGTCTCTGTGATGGACAGCTTGACAAGCATGCTGGAGACTCTGAATATGATTCCTAAGCGCTGAATAAAGAAAAGCGGGGGGGGGGGGGGTTTAAAAGGTGAGGTGGAGAAGAGGAGAAGGAAGATGGAAAAGAGGAGGAGAAAGAGAAAGAGGGGGAGGTCTTACAATGAAGGAAGTGCTGTAGGCAAACCTTTAAAAAATGAGCCAAGAGGCCAGTGTGAGAATGGTACACTCTGCACAGAAAAACCTCCCACTGCCCAGCTTTGCCAAGCTTCTCTTGCTAATTCAAAGCATGTGAGAAGGAAGCAAAACAGTGTGGTCAGGAAAGTGGAACACTGCTGTCAGGAACTGGAGAGGTGCTAATTGTTACTAAGATCTTATCCTACTTAGTTAGATGCAGCGTTTAACCTCTGACTCCAGTAGCTGCTTCCAGCACTCCAGACACCTGCAGCAGAGAAAGCTTTCTCCCTTGTGGTCTGCCCAGCTCTGAACTCCACAAAAGAAGGCCCTTCCTGGGGAAGTAGACATCTGGTAGAAAGCCAAGGAGAAAGGTCAGAAGGACAGGCTTTTCTTCTTCGTTCCCCAGAACTCCTGTTGTTCTGAGTTATCTACATGCCTTTTTAAGACTTCCAGAGTCCTCTGCACCTTGATTATCTCTTGGTCTCTGTGTTAATAGCCAGGCACTACATAAATGCTCAACCCAAGATGGGACTGTGTTTTTCCATGACTCAGGGATCATTGCGGAAAAGGAAATGGAAAGGTTATAAGAGCCAGAGGAGGTAGATATCTACAAGAAAAGTGTTTTCAAGAGACAGCAGGGAAGTTAAATGTGTGAACGCACAACAGTTGTGACAGTATGTACAAGACCTGCACAGACTCAAGCCAGACAAAAATCCCAGCATGGAGAGAAGAGATGGCATTAAGTCTCGGCCCTAGCAGGGGGCTATTGGCAAGTAATAGCTGCTAAGAGAGGGTGAGTCAGTTTTCTTAAAGGGTGTGGGTTCTGGTAAATCAACCAGAACCAACACTCCAGCGAACGCCACACATACAAGAGTGTATGAACAGTGCAAATTCGACTGGATAGTTTTGTTTGTGTCATTGGTTATTAAAAAGAACACAAAGTTAGCTAGGCAGGGAAGAAGGACCTGGATCTGAGAAGAGTTGAGTAAGAGAGAATATGACTTAAAAAATACCTTGTAGGAAACTCTCAAAGAACTAATAAAAAGTCATATATATGAACACACACACACATAGTGAGAGAGAGGAAGTTACTGAAACTTCTCCCCCAGTGCAGGCATCCCCACACCTCTATTCCAACACATTAATCTGGAGGTCCACATAGCAACTTTTCATTTCATTCCTCTTCTACACAGCATTAAGTAATGAACGGCAGTTGTAAATAAAGGTTAGGAATAGTCTGGTAGGGTAGATTCACTTTCTGATTTCTATCAGCAAACTTGAGACACATACTTTAATTTTCATGTGCCTTCCGTCATCAGCACATTAGTAATAATATCTAGATGAAAACATTGCCATGGGAGTTAGACATGTGTGATAGCACTTGCTGTGCAAGTATGAAGACCTAGGTTTAAATCTCAAGAACACAGAAGATAAAAAAATAAGCTGAGCATGGTCACACATGACAGAACTCCTTGAGGACAAAGACCTTAGGGTCAGAGCTTGCTCACCACTCGGCTATCTCTAGTTTCAGTGAGACTCTTGCTCAGGAGAATAAAGTAGAAAATGATAAAGTAAGACACAGAGCACAGACACATTAGACATGCTGACCGCACACATGTTAACATATCTCCCTCTCTCTCTCTTTCTCACTTATACACACACATACTCAATTAAATATTAGTTTGAGCAAGGCTGTTAATATAGATTGATAATAGTGTACGTACTTGCCTATCATTACTGAGGCCCAGGCTCAATCCTTATTGTTGCAAATAAAAAGTAACAACAAGCACTGAGAAGAGGGACAGGCTCAATAGAGCATGTGGCCTATGACAAGAGTTAAATGAGCTCAGGTAACTCTCATTGCTTGACTGTAGTACCTTCTGGAAAATGAACCTTTACATGTTTTGTTTTTTTTGTCATCATTGAAACATTGTAGTCTGTATTTCTACAAATTAGTTGAGGTGACTGATAACACAAAATGTTAAATTTGACCCCTTCTTTCTTTCTCTCATACGCTCTCAACTTCTGCCACATGTAAGTAAGATTGTGAGGGTAGAAGGCTCACGTTGCTGTCATATGAATTTCTTTGCCAAATGTCAGAACTTCAAAACGGTACTTCGAAATCGTCATTATCTGTGGCCCAGTGAATTTTTGTCGCTGTGAATTATCCATTCTCTAGAAGTTTGTGATGGCAACAGTAACATACTAAGACAAACAGAATACTTGTCTGTCTCCTAGTCACTGCTCTCTCCAAATCTTAGAATTATGTCTGACATGAAATGGTAGCTAGAAAAGTTAAAGACGGGCTGTTCCAAGAAGTAGGCAGAATCCATTGGGTTCAAATCCCAGTTCATCCACTTAGGAGCTGGAAAACACACCCTTCTATGCGTTTCTGAAAATGGGATTCAGTAGTCCTGGACTGAGTCAGTCTCTACAGAGGACGTAAAAGGGGGTGTTTAATCAAAATTAGCCGAATAACTTAACTTTCTGAGACCTCCTTCATATCCAGTGATATTGATGAAGGCAGAAAAAAACTACATGCTTTTTTTCTAGGGCACTTCAGACTGAGTGTCTAGTTAAGACTTGTTGTTCCCTGGATACACAGCAAGAATCACTCCAACTTTCTCAGAGGACTCAGGGACATCCTCAGAGTAGGGGCTAAGACCAACATGAAGCTCAAATAATAGTAGTAAGAATAAGTGATCTCACAGACCGAACACCAGTTCCAGCTATATCGTGCATTGCTTTGTGAGACTTTTCTAGAGCCTTATAAACAAATGTTTATCCACCACAGAACAGGTGTCAACAACAGAAAAAGAAACAACCCCATCCAATGGGTTTGTTGTTGTTACAGGAACATGGTAAGACTTTACTTGGAGGAAGGAGCATGTGGAAAGGGCACAGGAAGACAGATGAATCAAAGGCAAGTGCATTACTGAAAAATCCAACCCAACATGGGCAACAACTCACAAATGAGAAATCCCTGTAGCTCCCTGAACAACTGGCAGGCAACTTCTTGGAAGCTTACTGCTTATGTAAATTTATGGAGGAGCCTTAGGAATCCTGTAAAATTGCGAGGTTCTAGATTTTATAAGTCTGTTTACCTTTTTGAGATCTATGATCCTCCTTGTTCCCTCTGAGATGTTATGTTTCACTGAAGAGAATAGACAAGCAACACACCCAGAGACAGGGGCAAGATCAGTTCAGCAAGGCTTTTATGCCAGGGAAAGGGGCAGGGATGGCAAATGCAGGGGAATGGGCAATGTTTAAGTTCAGTTGGCTGTCACCTCTATACCATCATAGTTACTGGTGACTGTCCATTTCTTTAGGTTCTTCACTTAAGGAAGCTTTACAATATAAATAGGTCAAGCGATGTGACTTTGAGTACTTTGTTATGTTTGAGCCTAGAGACAACATTTTTAAATAACTTGGAGGAAGTTTAGTGGAACAGTACATGGAATTTGCGTGTAGCAATAAATGCCCCATGGCTTTTGAATCTTCCTCTGTAAGATGATTTTAATAAATTAGGAATTAGGAATTTAATAAATTCCTAATTTTAAGAATAGGCTATGTACCACTTATTAAATGGGCATTCATTATATAGAGTTCACTATAATCCACAAACAATTATCGATCTCCCTCCTTCCTCTGTGTTGTCATTTGATAATATAATCTAAAGAAATAGAATACTACAGGGCACAGCTTCTGTTTTACATTGGATATCAGTCCAGTAATGTTGATATCTACATATCAACCTCTCTGTACCCTTTTGCCACCTACAATATAGGAGAGTAAGAAATCTATTTCTGTGAGATTATTCTGTAAAGCACTGTAATGAATATATGTAGTGCACAGAGTGTCACACATGACCAAAACGCATTAGTTGCTTAAAACAATAATGACAATTGATATTGATAAACTGAGCGTGCAACGAGACTAAGAGCTAAGGAAGTCTATCAGTGCTACTTGCCATCTCGGAGAGGCATCTTCAGCGCTATTCTGAGGACAGCTTTCCATCATCCCTTGAATAGTTACACCCCAGGATTAGAGGATTGCTGTAGCTCTCATGATCCCCGGGATCCTCTGAGGAACAACCAACCTAACTTCTGTAGTGTCTTGATGGCAAGGGAGTGAGGAAAGTACTCCACAGGTCCTCAGATGGATCTAGAGTCTCAAAGATTTAAAACTAAGGCACTATTAAATGACCCATTAGTTCCACACCCTGCCTGTAACAGAAACAGCTAAAAACTACAGGGATAATTTTTATGTCATCGTTTCTTCTAATAGTATCAGAAATTCATTTCAGAATTGAATGAAACTCAGTCCTTCAACTCACTGAACTCTCAGCCCCTGCTTTTCAACTGGCAGGTGTTTTATGTTTGTTTGTTTGTTTGTTTGTTTGTTTGTTTTTCTTTCCTATCAGGAACCCAGCTGTCCTTACGATTCTCTTGGAGCTGGCTCAATCTCTTTTCCTCTATTTCTGCTTCTCTTCTCTGTCCTGGTGAGATCATCTAATTATAAAGCAACAGTTCTCATCCTTCCAATGTGCAGAAAAATGTAGCATAGAACAGAGAACATGAAATTTCTTGTCTGGAAGCCTTCTATTTGTATTTGAAATGACAATAGACAGATATGGACCGTGTAAAACAAACATCTTCCTTGAGACTTGGATTTTGTTGTTTTTAAAGACGTGGGATACTAATTCCAGCTGTCATTGTGTGTGGAATCAGCTCTAACTTGATAACATAGAATAACCACTAGAAAAACCATATGGATTTTTTTTCCCAGTAATTTAGAAAGGGCAGAATCAGTTTGTCTCTGTCCAGCGTTCAGAGAACCTGGGAAAATAGAAGACTAAAATGATTGAGATATGAGGACTTGAGTTATCTGAAAGCTAATTTATTTGGATATTTTAAGCCTGCATTAAGACGGTTCAAAGTGCATAAAAGGAGCATATTTACAAATTTTCTCCATGTTGCTCAGCACCCTCACAGAATATGGCCTAAAAGATGTTGGTTCCTACACAGAGCCAACAGATCCAAAAACAAATGCCCTTGTCAGCAAGCTAGAAATCATATCAATTTGGAAATCACACTTTGTATGGTGTTCTATTGGCAGTAAGCAAGCAAACCAAAAATCTGCCCAGTTTCCAGACCAGAGAAATTAGCCTCCATCGCCAGATGGAGAAAGGAAGCTGAGGAACATGTTGAGAGGGAACCACTGTTTAAACCATCATTGGTAAATATTATCTTCCACACTCTCTTAGGGAAGCATCATGAGGCTGAATGAGATATATCATAGCAGAACACTTGGCAAGTAAGATATGTTCATTAACCTGTTGCCTATTCTTGAAGTAGTGAGAGAAGTCACAAGCTCTCCATTGTTGATTTCCGACAGTCAGCCTTTGGAAGGTTTCTATGCCTATGATTTCCTCTCCTATGAATCCTAGAGTTCTCAGGTCATTCATCATATCTGGAATTAAACTGGATATGTAACAATTTTCCTTCTTGATACTAATTATAAAAGTATCCTAAATGTTAGACCTTGCACTGATATATGAAATAATCTCTTTTCCTATTATTCACAGCCATTAAATACATGTAATATTAACTATGTTTTACAAATAACTGAACTAAAAATCAGGGTTTATAAACCATTGTTCCATATGATTTATAAAGTCAGACCTAGAACTCCAATTCTAAACTAGGCCTATGTACCTACTCCAAAACCCTTTATTTCTTTTTTTAATTTTTATTTTATTTTCATTAATTACAGTTTATTCACTTTGTATCCCAGCTGTAGCCCCTTCCCCCATCCCTCCCAACCTCACCCTCCCTCCCTCTTCTTCTCCTATGCCCCTCCCCCAGTCCAATGATAGGGTAGCTCCTCCTCCCCTTCCAGCTGATCCTAGTCTATCAGGTCTCTTCAGTACTGGCTTCTTTGTCTTCCTCTGTGGGCTGGTAAAGCTGCTCCCCTCTCAGGTGGAGGTGATCAAAGAGCCAGCCCATGAGTTCATGTCAGAGATGGTCCCTGTTATTATTGGGGAACCCTCTTGGACACTGAGCTGCCTTGGGCTACTTCTGTGCAAGGGTTCTCAGTTATCTCTTTGTTTCCTACTCTACATGGCTGCATCTTGAATGGTCATGTCACCTTTGATTACATTCTGATAAATATTTTGAACAATCATGTTGCAAAAAAAGCCCATGAACAAAAAACATGCACGTGTGTATGTACCTGTTACTCATACAGATTTATGAATATTACTAATATGAAGGATATAAAATACATAATTTGCAAATAATAACAAAGATAAATTATTTTCTAGTGAATCTTCTACATAGTCAACTGAATCTTACAGACTTTTCATACCCAACTGAGTTTTCAGCTGATGGATTAGTAGACTCCTAGAGCAAATTTTTGTTGTGGTGTCAGGTGTGAGATGCAGGAATATTATGTCCAGAGCTCCTGAAAGGCACATGATCTTTGTGAGGTTATAAACCGCCTCCTTTGATCGTTGTCAACAGGAAACTGCCTTGGATGGACTCTGAGCAGGTATAAGTAGACAGAGAGAGATTGCTTTGCATCTCAATGTTTTTGCATCTCTTTGCTTGGCTCCTATAGAGGAAAGCTCCCTGAGAACTCTTCCTGCTGCTTCTGCTGAATCCTGCTGCTTCTGCTAAACCCTGTTGCTGCTACTAGTGGTCCTTGTTGCCACTTTTGCTTTTGCTGGATTGCTGAATTGCTGGTTTGCTGGACTGCTGAATGTCCTGATGATGAAGAGTGGAAACTCTCCAAGAAACTGCATCTAAAGAGGTCTACAACTCCTGTCCCTACTAACCTTCTTTCTCTTCTACCTAAGGTTGTGGAGTTTGAATGGAGATAGAGGCTTGAGGAACCATAAATAAAGTATGTTTTGAAAAATCAAAGCCTACAAATTTTGGCAAGAGAGAAATGAAATGCATATGTGGGAACCACACACATTCAACAATGGCTAATTGTGTGTATGGGATAATAGTTGTTTTTTTGTTGTTGTTGTTTTTGTTGTTTTTTTTTTTTTTTTACCTATACAAGAGTATTTCCCTATTTTGTGCTATTTGTAATATATCAACTATGTGTAGTAAGCAATGCAGTAGACATGAAGTAGACATCACAATGCATTGAACTGATGTGTTCAATATGCATTACTCTCTGGGTCTAGACAAATGAGCCACCAAACAGTAGATCGAGGCGACTTGTAACATTTGCTGATTTCCACTATGCAAACACCCTCAACATGACCATTTTCACACAATAACTCTCTGTAAGTCAAGCTGGGAAGTCAAGCTGGGAAGAAATGAAGAATAGCATGTTGCTATGAAGTCTTTTCTTTTTACATCACAGATACAAAGAGATGGGTAACTGCAAGAAAGCAATTAATAGGAAAAAGTGTAGTAATTAAAAGTGAAAATGTATTAAGTAACTAAAAAGTTCTGAATATCTTTTGGCTTTGCTTATATTTAATTTTTATTAGTGTAATTTAATGGCTTGTGATAATTGTATTTGACAACTACCTTGATTGTTCCTGAAATATTAACAATCACCTTTTTTAAGGAAAGGAAACCACATTCAGCATTCCATTAATGATATCTATTTGACAGTTATTCACTTCTATTTCTTCATAACAACTCTTGTCTTCTTGTCTATTTACCTTTATTCCCAGTATGCTTCAGGACAGGGGCACCAATATTGTGTATTGTGAAGTAGCAAAAGTACTGCCCTATCCCTGGTTTGACACTACTCATTCTTTCTTTTTCTCAAAGTCACTATGATTTTTTTTTCCCCTTTTAGCCAGAAGTATATCTCAGCTCTGTCTTTTTGTCACCAGTCAGCCTCCTCAATTTGATGTGAAGCCCCTTGGTTTTTCTAGGGTTGGCTGATGGAAACAGTTATCCCAAGTGGTTTGCTTCACTGATGTAAATGTACCCACTGGCCTGAGCCTCACTTTGAGGTGCTCTCAGATGCAAATTGTTCCATTTTATATCCATGCTGTAACTCATTAAAACTGTGTTTCACTCCAGCGTTCTGCTCATTACAATGGGCAGAGAGAGCTTTGCTTCTGGGGAAGCATGGTTATAATGAGGGCAGAGTGTTCAGCACAAAAACAGCTCCTAATAGCTCATTAGGAAAATTGACTAGTTAGGCAGAACCGTTGTTCTCTCACTTTGACTAAAGATCTGAAAGCCTTTCCTTCTCCAAATGCCATGGACTCTGAGGATCCATGGAAGATTTCCGGGCAAGGCTCGGTGGGGTAGATGACAGGTCAGGCATCGTTGGGTTGATGACTTGGAGTTTGCTTAGCGTGGGGATAAGTCTTCAACATGGCAGACCATTGGTACCAATGGCTAGACCATGGCTTTCTGTACAGACTTATGGGTCCTTGTGTGTTATTTTTCTGTAGGAATAAGGAAATGGGTTAAAAGGGCAAAGTAAAGTGGGAGCCATGACAATCCTTTGCCATGTTAACTAAAGCATGGCACCAGCAGTGGGTTGAAAATTTTGAAATGTCCAGTCGTTTACTTGGAAGTTCCTTAGAGGTTTATGTTAAAATCATTTTCTCAGCTCCTGATTTACATTTAATTTTGGACTCTTATCTCAATGAAAATCATATTCATTATCATGATAATTAAGACGATAATTTCTGTGAGTCTCTGGAAAATCAACAGGCTGTCATTTCAAGGACATACAAAAGGAAGCAAGTGTATTAGTCAGCCCACTTGTGTTACCATGTTATCATGATTCGTAATATAGCTTTACCTGTGGTTTTTTTAAACCCTGTTGTTATATTTTTAAAATATTTCCAAATTGAAATAGAATTACATTATTTTCCCCTCCCTTTCCTCTCTTCAGCTTCTCCCAGCGACACTTCCTAAAACCCTTCTCATGCTCCCCCATACGCTCAAGTATCTTTTTGTCAGTTACTATTGTTTTATATATGTGTGTATATATGTATGAATATATGTATGTGTATTTAAAAATATATATGAATACAGCCTGCTGACTCCATTTCTGTTGGTTGTTGGTACATATAAAGTTTTGAGACTGATCACTCTGCATTGGACAACCAATATGAAACTTCATCCTTAGAAGGCTAATTCTCCTTCTTCCTCCATCCATTTGTTTAGTGAGGTTCTTTATCTGGAGGTTGGACCCATGAAAATCCATCCCTTCCACCCTAAAATGTCCATTAACATAGTTATTGTTTCAATATTATTTGTGGAGCCATTTTGGGGGGAGAATGGTTCTCAATAGATACCTGGTATCCTCTTCTGAGATGTGGTCAGAGATATAGATGCAGGACCTTTCATATAGATGTATTCACTGGGGCTGGGATCCTCACTATCTGTTGATTTCTGCATTGTGTCTGGTTGTTCTGTGATGGTCCCCATTTACTGTAAAGTGAGGCTACAGTTGTCAGTGAGTATAAGAGTATGATTTAGAATGTCGTAAGGAATCATACTGGTCTGGCATAGTAGTAGTGGATGGTTCTATACTTACACCAAGATATGCTTCCTTCCTCCTCTTATTTTTTCCTATTCTTTCTGGTTTTCCTGTAATGAGGATTGAATCTAGGGCTTCACACATATTAAGCAAAATACTCTTTCATGGAGCACATCCTGATATATTATTGAAGATTTGGGGAGAAGACAGGGTCTCACCAAGTTAAACTAATTTTGTATATAGTCTAAGAAGATGCTGAACTTCCAGTGTTCAAGCCTTAGTTTCCTGAGTATCTGGGATTTTATGCCACTGTTACTGAGACAATAAAGATTCCCTCCTTTGGTTCTTAGTCTCATTAATAAAAATTTAAAAATTATCTAAGAAGGAATTAGAGCTTAAACTAGAAACTTGAAAAGAGGCAAGCATTAAATTTAAACAGCTGACTAAATCAGAGTCAGGGAGAGGAGGAGGAGGAGGAGGAAGAGGAGGAGAAGGAGGAAGATGAGGAGGAGAAGAGAGAGAAAAAAGAAAAAGAAAGGAAGAAAGAAAGAAACAAAGAAAGAAAAATACATGCCATGTCATGGAGGTCAGCCACATGGTGGACAAGCAGCCACATGATGGCAGGACGGAGAGATTTTGAGGAAAGGAATCGAAATTACTAAGCAAAGAATGCTTAAAAAAGAAATAGAAGAAAAAGGAAAGATGTTGAACACAGGAAAGTGGTTAGACCCAACCAAATTTTGTGGTGGTAGAGATCATGGGAAAGAAAACATATCATCTCATTAAAATAATAATGATTCTCATTTATTTAGTATGGTGTAATAATGTACTGGCCTCCCTGACGGTGTGATTATTTATTACCGTGTGATTATTTACTACCTAGATTAACTATCAAGGGAGGAGACAACACCATTTCTTCCTGAAGAAGTAGATTCTATTCTTTATTGTGACATCATGAGACATAGCCTCAGAATTATCTATTTAAACAACTTGTCTCATGGAGCCCAATCCATGAAACTGAAAAACTAAGTCTACTTGGAGATGAGGCAAAGGGCCTGGGGCTTTGATACCTTAGATTTCTTGCTCTACTCCCCTGACAGGTGCCCCAGATACCTCTTTGAAGTTCTTTGGCATAAAGATGGAAAAAACTGTCTCCTATCAAAGGCCTGACAGAGTTGTAAGATTCCCCTTAATCTTTACCATCCAGCCCATAAAATTACAACATGGTAATTAAACAACAGTCAGAGTTTTTTTTTTTTTCAAGAATATTTACCCCCTAATTGCACCTGTTTTTGAAGGTGTTATAACTAAATAAATGTTTTATATTATCAGCATTATTTAGACAGATCACAATGTAAAAGGAGCATGAAAAATATGCTTAGAATATTGTGAATTTGCATTCACAACATGGGAACACATTCTTTCCTACTGGTGAGTAAAGAGAAAAACAGATTATACAATAATTTGACATTGTGAAATAGTAGATATAGGTAGATATACCTACATAAATAAAACATCATTTCTGCAGTTGAAGGATATGTTTAACATATTTCATTGCCTACTCTCTGCATTTTAAAATTATTTATAATGAGTTTTTTTTAAAAAATAGCACAAATATTTAAATAAACGAGAGGAAAGAAACCGCTTTTCATTAACATTACAAAAGCATATGGCTTCCATAACCTGCCTTGAAATTACTAAACTTTTACCCAAACAAATGCAGTGTAGCAATTTTCTTCTCCCTGGAACCAACACTGTTGTTGTTCACAGAATTTGATAGTCATGGCCTCTTTTCCTCATAGGTCTGGGGAATACACCTTTCCCCATTTTCATAGGCTCACACTGGCATGCATGTGTCTATATATCCATATATGTACTGGGCATGGAGACTGGAGAGGGGTGGCTTGGATTTGCCTGAATTTTTATATACCCCATTATGGGAGAATAATACCAATCGTCTACATTTTGGGTTACCAAAAGCCAGAATAAGAAAACACTTTTGATCCACTGGCCCTTGGCACCTTAGGAAGAATTTCTCAGGTAGAAATAGGCAGGTTCTGCTTATTCCCACTTCTTCCAGTAAGACAGCTGTCCCTCAGGTATTGGCGAAGCCTCACTTCCACATCAGGCTCTACACACCTGATACTGAAACTTCCACCAAAGTCTTTAAGACACGAGACATTCACAGCATTTGTTTGTAAATATAAATCAAAAGGCTCACTGTAGTATTGGTGAAGCCATACAAGAACAGCTAGAGGGTCTTTAACTGGGAGAACTCATGATGTCCTATGTTACTGTAATTCGTGATACCCCTTATCAAAAGCAGTTCCTTTGATGGCTGTCTGCGTCTCTCCCGAACAAGTTCGGATACAAAACTGTAGGCAGAAACCGGGCATGCATCAAATGTTGCTCTCTCAGGTGTTTACTTATTACCTTCCCCCCACGTGGCTCCCTTCTTCCAGGCAAGTGAATGCCAACAAATAGTTACATGCAGCCAGGAGGCTGTACAAACACGTTGGGTCAACCCACAATTTCTGCTCCTTTCTCATGCTTTTCAAACTATACAAAACAGAAGCACAAGCTTAATCACACATGCCACATAACCATTTGGTACATTTTTGAAGACTCATGTTTTTATTAGTACTTGAAAATTCTGTGCAATGGGCTTTGATCATATTCACCTTCACTGTCCAACTTCTCCCAGGTCCATCCCCTCTTTCCTTCTAGTCCCAACTTCATGTTCTTTTTTTAAAGAGCAACAACAGAGCTTCAAGCCTAATTTGTGCTGTGCACACACTTTTGGATATGTGGCTATCCAAAGGAGGAACATGGTCAACCTACTAGGAGCAATACTAATAAAGAAAATTGACTCTTCCACCACTCTGCATTTATCAACCACCAGTAGCTCCTCAGCTGGAGATAGAACTTCAAGACTATTTCCCCACTCTGTGTTGGGATTTTGCCCAGCTTGAGCTGCACTGGTCTTGTACGTGCTGCCACAACTGTTGTGAGTTTGTTTAGAAACACTATTTCATTATTAGTTTTCCACTAATTCTGACTCTTATAAATTTTCCATACTTCTTACACTATAATCCCTAAACCTTGGGAGGAAAGGGTATACACAGATGTCCCATTTAGAGCCCAGTCTTTCACTGTGTCTCATTTTCTGTACCTTGACTAGTTTTGTGATTCCATGTTAAACCACAGGGTGCAAAAAGAAGCCTCTTTAAGGGCAATTAAGAGATCCTCCAATTACTGCATATAACAGTACAGTATTAACAGTATTTTAAGAGTCAGCTCAGTCTCCATGTAGATCTCCAAATGAGGGGAGTAGGGGCTGCCTCTGTCATGAACTCTGTTGCCTGCTCTTTGATGGATTTCCTTTGGTGATGCGGCCTTGTCAGGCCACAGAGGAAGAGGATCCAGGCAATTCAGATGAGACTGGACAAACTATGGGCAGATGGCAATGGTGGAGAACTCCCCCTAGGGGTAGGGGATGGGAGAAGAGGGAGGGTTGAGGGAAGTGGGAGGGAGGGTAGGACTTGGGGGAGTTGAGGGAGAGGGCTTCAATCGGGATGTATAATGAATAAATTCTGAAAAACAAATTAAAATTAAAAGAAGAGTCAGACAGAAGAAGAAGACCAGGAAAACACGGCCCAGTGAATCAACTAAGTAGGGATCACATGGACTTGTGGAGACTGAAATGGCAAGCATGGGACTTGCATGGGCCTGCCCCAGGTCCTCTGCTTAAATGCTGTGTCTGTGTAGAAGAGTATAGAAGTATGCTTTCCCTTGAGGCCTATGATCTGTCTAGCCACAGTTTCTTCATCCTGATAATGGTCGGGATTGGTTTCATCTTGTGAAGTGGGACTTAAATCTAAGCAGAAAGCTGTTGGTCACTCACATGCTGTTCATGCCACTTTTCAACTAGTAGACATATTTTTGTCTGGCCTGTCATTTTTGTAATGTTCAGAGCCCACAACTGGGTAATATGATGATTACTTTTCTCCTCTGATATTCTACATAGCACCTTCCAGCACTATGAGAGCTATACTGTTAGGGGTGAAGAGTCCAAAGTGAGTATGATCTTCATTTCTTCAAATTTTATGACCCAAGTATCTAGTGTTTCCAGTAATAGCATCTTACTATCACATTCTGGGGAGGAACCCAGCACATTGGCAATAGCCTGTAATGTTTGGGAATCTACAGGACATCATTGATGAATTACTCCAAAAGAAGTAATCCATTCCTAGAACCGTGCATTTTTATTTCTTAGGCTATGGTGTCTATCATTTTTACAGGCATAGAGTAACTCCATTTAAGCTAGTTTTATGTGTGTTTAAATACATATATAGATAAATAGATAGTAGATAGATAGATAGATAGATAGATAGACATTTCTACAATACATATGGAAATCTCCATATAACATTTTTAAAAGGTCTTTAGTGTTAATTATCCCTCATCATATTCCTTCTTCTACCCTTCCCTCCCATCCTTACCCTGAAACTATCCTTTGTATGCTTATATAACTTCATTCTATCTTCCTTCCCTTGAAAACACACTCATGACTCCTTTCCAATTTCCTAGTATCTATGGATATTCTAAATGAAACATATATAAAGAGATTTCATCTTACCCCAGTCAGAATGTCTAAGATCAAAACATCAAACAATGGTAAATATTTGTGTGGAGATGAAAAAATGGAAACACTTATTCACAACTTGTAGAAGTGCAAAGTGCTGCAACTACTACAGAAATCAGGGCAGGGGTTTCTTGGAAATCTAGAAATAGATCTACTACATGATCCAGATATGATGCTCTGGGCTTTTACTCAAAGGACTCTATGCCCTACTATAGAGATACCTGCTCATTCATGGTCAGTGCTGTTCTATTCACAACAGCCAGGAAATGGACACAAACTCAATGCTCATCAACTGTTGAATGGATAATGAAAATGTGGTGCATCCACATGATGGAGTATTAGTCTCAGATAAATTGATGGAGCTGGAAATAATAAATTTGAATGAAGCAACCTGGACCCACAAAGACAGCCATCTCATGTTGTCTCTCATTTGTAAATGTTAGCTGTGTATTTTTCTCATTTTTTTTTCCTGCTTACTGATGGCCACTGATGAAGAGGGGAAATGAAGAAAAAAAACACAGTCCATATTAAGGACCTACAGTAGAGTGAAACTATGGCAATCACAAGCTGTCTGTCTTTCATATTCACAGATTCATCCCTCTGTAAAAAGTAGGCTTAGAAATTAGCATTTAGACAAACACAAATTTTAGTCTGCCCAAAACCAAAAGAAGAACAATGTTCTACTGTCCTTGCCTGGAGAATCTGGGATTTCTGAAAACCTTAGTGGAAGTCTATACCTTCAGTGCAGCTCCTTAACCCTGGTATAACCGAACCCAATCATTTTATTCTTCCCTGAACATCTCTGATATCAATCAATTAGGTAGCGTTACTTGAGACGTATCATCTAGACCAGCCCTGAACTATCATTCAAATCATTCATTTTTCTTAAGAATATAGGTATCATCTCTCCCAGATGACAGGCTCCTCTGGGTGTCGACTATGGCTTGTTCATCTTCATATCTCTCATCAGGACCTAACATGATCTTCAAGGTATTTTGTCCGTTTCACTTAATTTTCTGGATTTAAATTGAAAATACCCATAATATACTAATCACTTAAGGCTCCTACTTTTTCTATTACGTAATATATTTATCTGACTATAAAATCAGTCAGAAAGGATGTTTTTGGGAAACAATTTTAATGTTTCTTTGATGGGTAGGATAGAATATCCCTAACTATATCCATCAGAGCCTGTCCAGATGATATATGATATATAAAATGACTTTGAAAAATAGATTATGTTGTGGACTAGAAATGTGTCTCAGTTGCTAGAGTGTTTGTTTAACATTCACAAAGCCATGGGATCCATCCCTAGAGTAGCATAACCAGGATGTGATGGTACCCATATGTAATCCCAACACTCTGGGAGGTGGAAATAGGAGGATACGAAGTTCAAGTCACCCGTGATTACATATAGGGAGTTTGAAGCCAACTTGGGATAAATAAAAGTCTACCTTCCAAAAGAAACTTCATTATACTGTGTAAATGAAGTCAATTCTAACTATTTTAGTACTATTTTATTGTTTTAATATTTAGTACCATTTTATCTAGCATTAGTAAATTTAATATTTGTGGTGTTTAATATTTAATATTTTCTTATATATTATGGTAATAATTACTGATAGTTTAGTACTATTGTTAAAACTCAAAGCAATTACTATCTGAATAAATGGTAGGTCTCATTATTTTGTTCACTTCTTGTCTGCGGTTTATGGGACTTTCTATTCTTAGGGTCATATGGGACAAAAATGATTCTGATATAGGGAAGGGGATGGCATGATAGTCTTCACCATCTCAAGGGAAATGCAGCACAGAACTGATTAATGATTAGAGGCCTGGGGACTAACAAGAAACACAAAAAAATATGACACTCAACAATAAACCAAGAAGGAAAAGCAACTTTTATTTTCAATGCCTAGAACTCACAAAAAGAAAGAAAGAGAGAGAGAGAGAGAGAGAGAGAGAGAGAGAGAAAGAAAGAAAGAAAGAAAGAAAGAAAGAAAGAAAGAAAGAAAGAAAGAAAGAAA
>NW_026596046.1:16129631-16415781 GCF_907164565.1 Psammomys obesus
AAAGAAAGAAAGAAAGAAAGAAAGAAAGAAAGAAAGAAAGAAAGAAAAGAAAATAGAAAAGAAACATTCAATGTAATCAGTACAGCCTCAAAGGAAGAGGATGTGCTCAGTTCTGATATGTGCTCAGTTCTGATGTGACTTGATGTGCTGGGGTGGTTTGGTGGGGAAGGGAGGGCTCCCCTTTTCTGAGGAGTAGGGGAAGCGGTATAAGGGGAAGATAGAAGGAGGGTTGGGACCAGGAGGAAAAGAGGAATGGGCCTACAGTGGGATGTAAAATGAATAAATAAAAATGAAAATAATAAAAGAAAAGGAAAATGAGAATACGTATTTTAAAAACAAGAGTTAAAATAAGGTAAAAAAAAAATCCTGCATGCACTTTCTAATTAGTTCTTCATTATCCAGGAGGAAGTGGCTCTAAAAATTGAACCCATGCTGGAAAACCCATTCTACCACTGAATTACATCCCTAGTCCATCATGGCTGAATTCTTTGCATCGGCCTCACAACACACTTCAGACTAAGGGATGCACTCTTAGACACCCCTAGCCTGACCCACTGGCTTCAAGGTCGTGACACAGCATCGGGGTCATGACTTACCTACTTCTTCATGTTTTGAACACTGAACACAAACCTTAGAGAACCACATTTCATTTTCTTTATCTGAGTGGTGTGGATGATACATCAGTGCTGTCCTGGGGATTTAGAGGCACAACTTTCATGAAAATGCCTATTATTTCACAGGCTTGGTAACTTAATTTTACCCTGTGACTACTTAGAAACCATATCTCCATTTATCAATTAGGATACCACATAAGTTTTCTTGCATTGTAGATTAAAACTTTTCTGGTATGCTAAAAAATGCCTGATCCAATAATATGAACAAATTTAAATTAAAACCTCCTCCGATGGTGAGGCTTTCACTGGTTTTTACTTAACCGTCCAACTGCTGTTACAGTGATTATAAGCGTTAAAATATGAATGAAATTCATTACATAAGAGGGTTATATATGTTATGCATACCATATGGGAATGCTTCTTGAAGTCAGGGGTGTGCTTGGTTGTCTGTTAGCGATTCCACCTGCCCATGTCATGCTCAGACTCAGAATGTTTAGAACTGAGCTCTGACTCGGTATTGGGTGGTGAACACCTAATCTCCCGAATCCCAGGCAAGTTCACTCCCATAGCTACACCTCAAACTGTAGCTACAATTTGGATATAATGATTTGATTCATCCTAACTCTTCAGTCAGCAGTTTTGCAATTTGCGACACAAGTAATGGCTCCAAGTCCTGTGTGCAGTTTGTTGGTCCATTGTCAGGCTCTTTAGTTGCTTGGATAATCCTAAATAGAAAACCCTAATAGAAGCATTTCTGCTTCCGTACTGCCTTGATTTCCTTGTCTTATATTTCCACAGTTGTTTCATTTACTACTCCACTTTTAGATTCATGGTCTTTAAAGTCACATAGTACTATGAAGTAGAAATACCAAAGTATTTGCTAGTATATACAGACTTGACCATCGTTCTGGCCCTCCATTTAACTAGCAGAATATGAATAGCTGTTATGTAATCTCCTGTCAACAGCAGAGTCCAGAAATCTTACTTTCTCAGCCTTTTGCAAGGTACACAGGGGATCAAATGCATGGCTCTGGGCAGGGATTCTGACTCTCAGTAGAGATTCTTCATCTTCACTTTTGTACCAGATTGCATTTTTCACAGAAGAGGCTAAATGCCTTTTGGCATCATCTCTTCCGATTATACCTTGACTCTAAGCAGTTTGTGACCCACAGTTCCCTGGGTCTCAGAATTTTGTGCTCCGCTGTGCTTGGATTTATCCCCCAGGTTCAATCTCCTCTTGTCACTCTTCTGCTACTTTATCCAAATTCAGAGGCCTGAGTCCCCTCCTCAGCATCATCTTGCTTGGAATCACTGGATCATGTGCCAACTTGCCTTAAAAGCAAGAGTTTCTGTCTTGTTCCTGTCTTTCTTCTCATCTCGTCTTCATAAAGTTGTTTCACAATTCCCACTGGTTTGATGAGTGAATATCCATGAACAAATTGTCTGATCTCTTAAGCTTTCCTCCACAACTTGGAAGCACTCAGTGCTCTGTTTTTTTTGTTTTGTTTTTGTTTTTGTTTTAATAGTCTACCTACCCAAGAGCCAGTCATCTATCTCAATCTGTTGCTCTGTTCTGGGTACATAGTGATGAATTCATATTAGGAATCAGGATGTGAAAATGTATTTATCAATACTGTGCATTATTTCTGTAGAAAACTACACACATCTTGCCCTGTCCATGGACTCAGAATTGGATCTGGAGGTAGCTATGGTGTAGGTCTTACTGTCTGACTGTCTGAAATCTCTTGAGAAAATGATTCTGCCATCTTTCCTCTTGTTTCATCATTGTGTGGAGATAGAATTGGCCAGTGGATCATCTCTTGAGATATCAGGTTATAAGTACCTCTGAAATGGGACTAGATATCCATCCTTGTTTCATAGGTTCATTATCATGAATTCAGCTTATGCCTCAAAGCATAGGCCTTTTCCTTGTTTTCCTACCCTCGTTTAGTTCTACCCTAGTTTAGTTCTATATAGTTATGAACTGCCTGTATTTAAGTCACCTAAAACAAAGATCTCTAGAATGAGTGTACTGCACCAAAACTAATGGAAGCCCAGTAGGTAATAACTGTTAAAGTAGTACAAACTGAAATGCTGAGGTTTTGTTTTGTCATTTTGTACTTGGGCAGTTTTACTGTGCCTTAGCTTTCACTCCTGCCAATAACAAATTCTTCTTTCATTATGAGGAAAATAACCAATTTGAGGCAAAAGTAAAAGGTCCAACAAATAATGAATGACAAACCACATGATGATGCTTATCTGGAAACCTTTGCCCTTCAGAGGTAGAGATAGGAAGAACACAAATTTGAGGACAACATGAACCACATAATGATATACTGTTTCAAAATACAATTAAAATAGGATACAAAATTAACTCAAAAAGAATCAGTAGCCCTCCTGTATACAAAAGACATAAAACCAGACACATAGGGTTTTACAACCATCAATATCTCCAGTTCCATGGGATCCAATATCTTATTCTGACGTCCATAATCATTACACACACACACACACACACACACACACACACACACACGAAGGCAAGACATTCATACATGAATAAAATGAATAATTCTAAGTATCTCTATACCCATAGAGTAACATGGTTCTCACTCTTCTTTTTGAAGTGGCTGAAAGTCAATACAGAGACTCATAATTAATCAAAGGGCAGAGACTAAGTGACTTTGAGATGCTCATACCACACAGGCATACACACAGACACATCTCCCACCCTCAAACTCAGGGGACATTGCAGCAAAGGAGTAGAAAGGTAGTAAGAGCCAGAGGATGTGGAGGACTGCCGAGAAACAGTGTCTCCTAGAAACCCCACTCCTGAATCTACAGCACCTATCGGTCACCTCCACAAGACCTGCTCAAGAGCAAGCCTGTCAACCTTCCATAATGAACAGGTACAGTAAAAGGCAACTCTCGAGGCTCCACACATAACTGGGGAGCTTTCTTCAGGGAACTGCCACTGGGAGAGGGAGAGTCATTTGTTCTCACAGCCATGGCCCCAGTAGGTTGGCCATGCTCCAATGGGCACAAACACATACAGGCACTAATTGGACTCCTTAGGGAATGAAAATATAAGTAAAAGGTGATGAGAAGCTGAAAAGGAGACTGTGAGTCGTGATAGCAGGACTTGGAGAAGATGGTAGAGATATGTTGTATGCGTGTATGAATGTCTCAAATAATAAATAAATTATTTTTAAAGTACCTCGGTGGTTGTGTACTTGCTCAGCTTTCTAAAGCTCTGGATTCAATCCTCAGTACAGAAAAAAAAAATGACAAAGAGGCTATCTTCAGCGGATTGTCCTTCTTAACATCTTTTACACACTACAGGTGATCCAGGCTTTCTTCCTACTTTGGTCCTGTGAACAATTCCCTTGCCTTAATATACAATCTCTATGGGGCTTTCTTTTTCCTTACTCATTCCTCAAATATACAGACTGATTTGGGCTGGAAAAAAGTTCACAGATCTCCTATCCCCCTTTCAATGCTTGCTCCCTTGTGGCTATTTTAAAATATTTTGTGAATAGATTTACCTACTTGACTAATTATCTTATGTTTTAGAGTAAATCTAAAACCAAAAAGAAAAAGAAAATGTAGCTCCCACATCTGTTTTAGAAAAACTGGTTAACACTTACTCTTACACCTAGTTATGCTTTTCAGAAAAAATAAAAATAAACATCCGTGTTGGGAACAAAGGTCATCAGGTAGTTTACTGACATGTTCTTACCTCTTGTGCCTCAGTTGGCATGTCTTCTCTTACATGCCACTCCAGGTGACAGGTGACCTTTGAGGGAGAAGGGCTGTCTGCACAATTCGCTGCAGTGTTTCAGAGAACGGGTGCATAAAACGGAGTTCTTGGAAATGCTGCTGAAGAAAATGACCACCACTTGAGGAAACCTGGGTTAAAGCCAGACTGGAATCCCAGCCACAGCCCTGGAAGGGATGGAGACTGACATCCTGCTCCTGTTCCTAACATTCACAATTCCTGCTCGCATTTGTAGGCTCTGCCTTGAGCACAGTGATCTCTCTTCTTGGTGCTTTCTCTGCATATGAATTTGCTTATATATTATCATGGTCTGAATGTGAAACACCCTTCACAGTCTCATGTGCTTGAAATCTTGGTCTCTAGATGACGGTACTGTCTCAGAAGATTGTGGGACCTATAGAAAAGGCTGCCTAGCTAGTGCAAGTAGATTGAAGGGACAGGATTTATGGATTATAGATCACCCCCTCTTTCCACCTCAATCCTCTTTCTGCTTCCTGACTACCAACTAGATGTGAGCAAGTAAGCTTATGCTTCTAGCACCACAGCCACAAACTACGCCTGTATCATGCTTTCCCTTCCATTATAGACTGTAGCCCTTCAAACTGTGAGCCAGAATAAGTTTGTCCTTCCTTAAGTAGATTTTTACCAGGCATTTGTTCACCACAATGATAGAAACAAAAACTAATATTGGAGAGATTAGGTCCCTTCTCTTTGAACATCCATCAGTTGCTCCTGGATTTGGGTTGCCGGGTTCCTGCCCCTGCTTCCTCACTGCCTGGATGATGCCCATGGGAGACTGTGCAGTCTCCCAAGTCTGAGCCCTGACTGCTCTCTCTGGTACCTTCTTCTTGCCTTGAAGTATTTTCTCCCTTTTTCTCATTTTTCTCCCCCCGGCATTATTCCTTTAGTAACTCACCATCCTCAATAAATCACTTGCATTCATCGCAGGGCCTGCTTTGAGGGAAGCCTAGTCTATTATGGTGATTCTAACAGAATCTTCCAACTGTGTAGAAGCATCCTCCCCTTGTCTTGAGCCCCTCACTACTGTGGCAATTCAGCCCCCGCTGAGGGCTGCTCAGTTCCTGTACCCCCGAGGACAGCAGCAGTATGTGATGCACCTGAAAGCGACTGCCCCGGTTCTTCCTCCAAAGGACTGTGTCTCACACCACTAATGCCAAGAACTGAGGTATTCAAATGGCTGATTCCACATGGAATAATATTCCATATGGAATAATAGTATTGTCTCATCCAAGTTGATCCTCCAATGAGGATAGTGAGCAAGCATGCAGAACAAGGAAAAAGATACTGAATGGTTTGGAAGCTTCTTTGAATTTTTCAAGTTAACTGAAAGAGTGACTCCTAGTAGAATATGTCAGCTTTTGAAGCATTTCTGTTTGCTAACTGTTTCATTCCAAGCCCAGAACCCTACCCCTCAGGACCGCATTCCAAAGATGTATTTCTCATAGATCTTCCCCTAGAGAGGGTCAAAGTCTCTCTCTCTGTGCTGTGTTCCTACTATACTTTGCACCCATTTTTCTATTACCTGGAAGCATTAGCCACGACTGTAGTTTTAATAATAATAATAAAGGTTTGATTGACCATTTACAACGTGTGGAATAATATTCTAAGCTCTTTCTTCACCTCATTCACAAATGCAGGCAATTAACTCACGTGGAAGCTCTTTCTCACAACCCCCATAATGACCTCACAGACTAAGTTTTATGAGATCCCGTGATGACTGACTTTGTTGCACTAATGCCTCTGTCTCCACACTCTGTGTCATGTACCTATGTAGCAACTTCCTCCCACGGCAGGCAGGGCATTGTTTGACTGCTTGGCTGCGGTGTATATGTGTAACTGATTATGGTCAATGGTTAAAGCATTAACAAATGAGATAAGAAAAATGTTTTTACTCAGTGTAAGCACAGAAGAAAGAGCATCTGGCATCCTAACTGAGTACGCTACTGCGGAGCTCTAATTCCCAGTCTTGAAGGTTTAAAATTAGACCACATAAATTTAAACAGGGAATGGTATACATTGTTTAAAAAAAAAAAAACAGCAGAAATATAGAATGAACATTTTTAAATGCATTAGCCACTGAAGTATTTGTAGGTAAAAATATTATGGTATTTGATATTTCCTTTACTTCAATCCAGGATAAATTTTTAAAATAATGACATGATCCCAACAATTGCTGCGAATATACAGGAGTTCACTGCATTAATCTCTCGACTGTCAAAAAATTAGAAATTTCCCAAACAATCGCCTCAAAGATAAACAAACAAACAAACAAACAAAAAAAAAACACCACAAATTTATTGACCAAAGATATTCCTTTTCAGATAGGCCTGACATACTCACTGAGCGAGCTCACACCCCTCTCCAAGTCTGACCTCTGATGAAGCAGGGTTGATTAGAGTTTCCTACCGTTCCATCAGTGAGCTGTTTATACAAATGCAATACTGAACTCAGGGCCTCCTCCTATCTAGAGCTTGAGTATTAGATAGATGCCCTTCAACTCCTCTAGACACGTGAGCCTCTAAGTAGGTCACTAACACTGTGTTGGAGGAAAATCTATCTACCAGGCCAATGACTGGCCCCTGGTTGTTTTCTTCTACTGTCCAGTATGGATGCTCATTTTTATTCAGTGAATACACCCTGGGGAGTCTGGTGCTTAGTGGCATAGCCGTATCAGTAGAGTCCACTGTTTTATTAAGTTTATCAAGTACCAGAAGATCTTGTCAGCAGCACAAA
This sequence comes from Psammomys obesus, assembly GCF_907164565.1. Classification (NCBI taxonomy): domain Eukaryota; kingdom Metazoa; phylum Chordata; class Mammalia; order Rodentia; family Muridae; genus Psammomys; species Psammomys obesus. The sequence goes on from NW_026596046.1 coordinate 16,136,778, forward strand.
ATTATAAAATCTGCCCTAGCACATCTTAAAGCAACTGCCAGTGAGTGCATTTTGATTCATACTTATAATCTTATTTAAATTCACTTCCTGGCTCACCTGGTGCACTGGCCAGAAATACATGCGCTTGCTGTCACTGCTATGTTATAATTAAGGGCAGCCAGGGTAGCGGCTTTGATAATGCCTTCTAACAGGGCCTGCATCTCACCATGTATGTTGCTACTCACCACTAATCCACTATCTTTCAGAGTACTGTGATTCCCTCTTGTCATTATTTAGTAACATCTAATCCCCTTAGCCCAACACGTAAGGAACCAGTCTGTGGTCCTCTCCTTTTGTGCTTTTCTTTCTTCCTCTCTCATTTCATTCTCTAACAGCTTTAAGTGCACACACACACACACACACACACACACACACATACACACACACACTTACCCAGTGATTTATAATCCTTCACTAGATTATACTACTACACATGTATTCATACACAGCTGCTGACCTACGCATGGCATTTTCTGTTCTCCCTACACACACTCTCTTTGTAAAATCAACCCCTTGTTCTCTTTCCATACCTCCTGCTTGGTAAGAATACATCAGACTTCTCCACACGATTCCAGATGCTAGACTAGCAGCTCTTAATTTGTGGTGAATTTCAACCTTGGATATATTTGATCATGTCTGGAATTATTTTTATTGTTACATTAGTTTCACTGGGCTCACTATGAGCATACAGTTGGCAAAGGTTGTTGAAAACCTTATAGTGCACAGGGCAGTCTTTCACAATAGGGAGTTATTTGTCCTCAACCCTGACACACAGAGACTGAGTGTCTGCTGTAGCATCCTCCTTCTCTGCATTGTTTTTGTACCTAAACTATTACATACATCCTGTTATAATCTGCTTAAATACTCAGCTCACTCTCTTGAACAGTCAACAAATTATAAGTTAGTTTGGCCCCTGTCTGTTTATATACCTATGAACACAGCTGTTTTTCTTCAGCATCTATACTCTGTGGCTACAAAATTGACAAGATGCAACAGAGGAAAAGTATTTGTTTTGTGCATATTAGGAGAAAAAGATTCTCTGGCCCCTACAATGGATTATAAGCCATGAGAAAGTGAGGCCATTTCTTACTTATTGTACACTGAACTGTCAAGTATAATTTTCCATATCACGTGGAGATCTGTTGAGAATTCCCTAATGTAACTACTCAGTTGTATTATTTTCCTACTCTTGCATCCCTCTGGGGATGAGCAAGAGGAGTTGTCTGAGCTTCTAGACATGGGACAGTACAGCAAACATACTTGAATGTTCTGGTGGCCATGCTGTGGGCTATCTTTTCCTCTTTATTCTTAATGAGGTTCCCAACTACAAGTCTTCTTCCACGTGGACAGACACGTGGATCCTTTGTGGATATAATTCACTCTTTCCTCTCTCTTTCATTTTTATGAGTTCTTTGAGAATTCCATACCAGGTGTTTTGATCATATTAACCACCTCCCACAACTACTCTCAGATACATCCCCCATCCTTGCATATCCAACTTTGGGCCCTAAGTTCACTCTGTTCTGTTCAGTGATGAAGGTGATCTTCTTGCTTTATATCTATCTCAGAACCATGTAAAACCACCTGCAAGTGAGTTTCCTTGGCATCTCAGCAACATGGCTAGAGAGAGAGAAAGAGAGAAGGGGAGAGGGAAGGGTTTGGGATTAGGAAGAAAATGACTGTAGAAAACAAGTGAAATTCTTTAGATAGACTTTGGAAAGGAAAATAGAAAATCCAAGACATGGCAAATTTCTGCTTTGATCAGGGAAAGCATCTGGGTGTGTCCGCCCGTGGGTGATATACAGCTAAAGATAGCTATGAATGCAGTCCAACAAGAATCATAAACTTACTGAAATCTTTATAACACAACTGTGCAGACCCCAACCATGGGCTTTTTAGATAACAAAGTCAGGTCATAAAGTCAAAAAGTTGGACTTGGGTGGTGGAGATAGCTTCTGTCAGTAATACTCTTTGCCTCCCATGTATGCAAATCAAAGTTCAGACCACCACATTCTTCACGAAAAGCCAGGAGCAGAAGCATATGCCATTGATGTGAGAGGTGAGAGGCAGCAAGTAAACATGGGTAGCTCTCTAAAGGTTTCCAGACCAGCTAGCCTTTTCTATATGGCAGAGTTCCAAGCTAACAAGAGATTCCAGCTCAAACAAAAGACAGAAATCACCCTAGGACAGGCCCTCTGGTTTGTTTTCTAAACTCCCTACATAGCTATACCCCGCTGCACACACAGACTTGCACATAAGGGCGTTCACAAGTAGAAGAATCCTCTTCAGAGAATAAAATAGAGAGAATTTGGGGTCTTAGGAGATGACAGGTGGCAGTATACAAAAGACAGCTCTGAGCACCTACCATGTCTTCGGTGGGTCATGCATTTTCAGGCCCAGGCTACCATGTTTCTACAGCATCCTGCAGTTGCTGCAGCAGGACAGACACAGAAATCTGGGAATCATGAGAAAGCCAGGGATACAGGACAGTGGCAGCATGATTGGGGCTGCTGTTATGTTAGCAACAAATCTCCCAGCAGGATTTTGTCCAGTTCGAAATGGGATTAAGTTGTGTTATCAAGCAGCTATTGAGATCCATGTTATATATGTCCTTGTCTTGTGCAGTAGATGAGCATGTAGGTCTGGAGGCAACTAAGTGGACATGGAGTCATGTAATACTCACTGGAGACATGAGAACATTAAAGTCTTAATGAAGTGAGATTAATAAGGGCCTGACTTGGTGATGATACAAGGCTGTCCGTGTTCTTGTTCTACCCAGTAGCAATGTGTCAACTTAAGAGGCTAATTCTCAGATTCACAAGCTTTAAGAGGTCACAAGAAGAAGGTGCTGACGGTCCTACAGAACCCAAAAGTTATCATTTAACTATGCAAATATGTTCCACCTTGTATTATCTTAATAACACCTCCAATCACATCTTTTCCAGAAAGCAAACTCAATCACCTTCTTGGTTCTTAACAGAATAACTAGTAGAAATGATTCACAGCACAAACTAAATAAATCTGGGTCCTAAACATAGCACTGCCGCTGCTAATGCAAAGTAACCAACTTCCTTGAGGAGATGCTCAAACTGCAGCCTTCTATAGCTGACCAAGGATTAGTACAAGCATAAAGTAAATGCTGGACCCACAGTAAGTAAATGCTCAATAAATAATGCATATGATTATTGTTGTTCTCCTTCAGGTAAGATTTCCAGTGTCTGGCAGCCTCCTATCTAATATTTATTTGTGACAGCCTACAGGGCTGTGCTTTCACAGCGGCCCGCTTTTGACCCAAGCAATGCTGCTCTATTTGGCCAGCTGTCAATTTAGAATACTTAACTGTAACACCCAGACAGCCATTCCTCAATAGGCTGTTGTTTCAACTTCTAATTTTGTGGTTTCCAAATAATCGTGCTCCCTACCCTTATCTACTTTTGCCTTCCATTTCATGTACTATTCTGGGCCATCTCACCCTGTTGGCTGACTGACTTCCATCAACTTAAAACACTTGGAGCAGTTACACCTCATTGGTCCTAGATGCTCCCGAAATGCTTTGTATTTCCAGGCCATTGGCTGATATTGCTCTCTCTTTCTGCTTTATTATATCAATGATATTATTGTTATGCTTTCTTCATAACCACAGTTTTGCCAATGTCATTAAATTCTTGTTTGTATTATCTAGGCAGTATGAGAAGAACAGGCCCCCAACACTAACCTGTCACCACCAGTTCCATATACAGAACAATGATCATTTTGTGAACCACTTGGCACTTCTTCAGAAATATGTACAAGTACACTTGCTTGTGCTTTTCCTGGCTTTGGATCCTGCTTCCATTCAGCTTTAAAGAGACAGCAGTAGTCAATATTGATTGTTCGTGTGGCAAAATTTAGAATGAAACCTTTCATCATGTCTGTGTGTTAGTTTCTAGATTGGGTTTGCTGAGGTGAGAAGATCCACCTTAACTGTGGGAAGCATCATCTCATGGGCTGGAGTCCTGTACTGGAAAAAGTGGAGAGAACAAGCAGAGCCCCAGCCTTCACCTCTCTGCTTCATAATGCTGGACACAATATAACCAAAAGCCTAAAACTCCTGTTGCCATGCAGCCACCACCATGATGGATCACACTTTCAAACTGTGAGCCAGATCAACCCTCTCTTTGGTAAGAAGCCTTTGTTGGATATCTAGTTATAACAATAAGAAAAGCAGCTAATACAGAGACCAAGAAAATACTAATGCAGGAAACCTGGACTGAAAGAAGCCTGTATATGGTGACTTTTGCTCAGGTCCTTCTACAGTATGCCTCTCTTTTGTCCTGTAGACCAAGAGGCACTGTATGCAGCAGAGTAATCTCTTTGTGTTTCCAGAAAGCAGCCATCTTTGCTCCCATTAGTCCCTTAATGATGCTAATGTATTTTGTTAAGCAATTTCCTTCACTTTCTAGAACCTCAGCTGCTGTCAGTTCTTGGGCTTTCCTCTGTTGCTTCATGTTGATTTTTCTCTTGACCCCTTTAATAATAGGGCAAAAGATACCCACGTGGTCAGGCATCCTCCATCTGGCCTCAGCAGTCCAGCACCCTCTGGAAAACTGACGGTGGGTACTTATATAAGTACTTATCTCTGTAGGCTATCAAGCTTTGCATCTTTCCCATTGCTTTCCCCAGCTTAACAGGCCCTTTTTCTCCCAACTCAGCCTCTCTCAACCCCAAGCCCAGTCTCCATGCCTTTATCTCCCAAACATGCACAAACTCTCAAATATTTTTTAAAAGAAACTTTTTATCAGTAGAAGCCAAAAAAAAATATCACCTACCAACAAGGTGGCAAAAAAAAAAATCAAACCAAAAATGAAAGAAAGAAAGAAAGAAAGAAAGAAAGAAAGAAAGAAAGAAAGAAAGAAAGAAAAGAAAAGAAAAGAAAGAAGAAAAGAAAGATCACACCATAAAGATGTTTTTAAAACTATTCCTGGCATTCCTTCTCCCTGAGCATAAGAATTCTTTTGGTATAGTGCCTATTTTGTCTTATCTTTTCCCAAAGGACTTACACTTTCTAACTGGCCTGACCACTCCTTAAAAGAAACAAAGGGAGTGTGATAAGCCTAGATAAATCTGCTTCCATGAAAAATAAACACAATTGACTTTTCTCATCCAAGAATGAAACAATCAGTCATGCAGAATGTCCAGGGCAATTCTGACCAGAGCTTAGTATTGTACTATGGAAAGGAAACATGGCCATTTGTGGTCCTAAACTCACAGGGCCTGGAGACAATGCTCAACATCTTAGTTATCTAGCCACTGTCTGAGACTGGAAAGGAACAAGGCAAGACTGTGTCATGGAGAAAAATTAATGTTATCAATACTGTGGAGTCTCATCACTACGTCCTACAATAGACAGATACTGGTTGACAGTGTCTTACACAGAAAGGCCTAGAACTGTGTGGAATATAGAAGATAAACCCTAGTCTTCTGACTGAAAATCAACTTTTTAGAAATGTGGGCAACCACTGGCATAATGATCAGTTACTACCCATGCTGAAAATGCTGTTTGCAAACTAGGACTCTTGGTTTAAGAAAGAAATACTATTTGAAAATTATTAATGTTAGCAACCTATTGATCGCATCTAGTCTCAAGTCAACATTTTAAAGTAACTGATGAGACTTGATAGGCTGGGGTCAAATGGTAGGGGAGGAGGGCTTCCCCTTTCTGAGAAATAAGGAAGGGGAATAAGAGCAAAGAGGGAGGGAAGGAAGGTGGGACTGAGAAGAGACAAGGGAGGGGGCTACAATCAAGATGTAAAAAGAATAAATTATAAAAATAAATTTAAATTTAAAAAGAAAGTAACACTCTGCCCAACAGTTGGCTATAAGTCTCAGCATCTGCTTTGATAGTCCTGCAGGGCAGAGCCTTTCAAAGGCCCTCTGTGGCAGGCTCCTAACTTGTTTCCTGTTTTCTTCTTCTTCTGATGTCCATCCTCTTTGCCTTTTGGGATGAGGATTGAGCATATTAGTCAGAGTCCTCCCTCTTGATTAGTTTCTTTAGTTGTACAGATTTTAGTAGGTTTATCCTCTATTATATGTCTATATGAGTGAGTATATACTCTGTGTGTCTTTCTGCTTCTGGGACAGCTCATTCAGGATGATCCTTTCCAGGTCCCACCATTTACCTGCAAATTTCATGATTTCCTTCTTTTTCATTGCGAGTAATATGGCCAACTGTTGGGCAGTGTGCATGGAATCTTGTGAAAGAAGTGGGAAATAGTAAGAGCTGGAGAGGACAGGAATTCCACAAGGAGAGCAACAGAACCAGAAAATTTGAACACAGGGGTCTTTCTAGAGACTCATACTCCAACCAAGTACCATGCGTGGAGATAATCTAGAACCCCTGAACAGATGTAGCCCATGGCAGTTCAGTGCCCAAGTGGGTTCCATAGTAATGGGAAGAGGGACTGTCTCTGACATAAACTGATTGGCCTGCTCTTTGATCACCTCCTCCTGGGGGGGGGGGGCAGCCTACCAGGCCACAGAAGATGACAATGCAGCCCCTCCTGGTAGATCTGATAGACTAAGATCAGAAGGAAGGAGAGAGGGACCTCCCCTATCGGTGGACTTGGGGAAGGGCATGTGTGAAGAAGAGGGAGGGAAGATGGGATTAGGAGGGGAGGAGGAAGGGTTTTATGGGGGGGATACAAAGTGAATAAAGTGTAATTAATAAAAGTTAAAAAAAAAGAAAGTAACACAAGAGCAGAAACAAGGGTTCAACTAAGATGGAAAAAAAAAGTTTGCTATTCCCTCACTTAGAATAGAGCACCTTGGACATGGCCTTGAGTTTCACAATGCTTTAACTTAAAAGAGGAACCTCTTCCTGGCCTTGTTTCTAGTTCTTTGCTTGGCCCAGAAAAGATCTGTGGACCCTCCTTAGGAAAATCTGGCTCTGCAAAGCAAGTTCCAAGCACATGTTTCAAGATAGGGACTGGGCTCTTGGTCTACCCTCCTCCTCCCACCTTATGGAACATGAGAAAGTGAAGACTTGATGCTGTGAACAGGGCCTGCACCCTTGCCATAGTGAGACTGAATGTGGAACATAAACTAAAGTGAAAGCTAACACCGCAGACATAGTGGGCAAAGAAGAGCCAGAGCGCAGGCTATGCACACAAGGAGAGACCATTGTCAATTTTACCTTTGCAGAAGCGCTTCAAGAATGGCATCATTCCCACAGCTTACTCACCCGCCCCAATGCAAGGGCAAAGCTCCTATTGCTGCCTCTGCCTATTTCCCAAAGCCTTTCAGAAACTTTAATCAGGCTTAATTTTTGGTATTAATTATTATCTTATTACTATGGCAAGATGGCTCAGGCCAGTAACATACTTGCCACTCAAGACTGGGGGCCTGAGTTTGATCCCTAGAACCCATGTGACAAAAACGGATATGTCAGGAAGGCAAATACAGTGGAGATCTCTACAGCTCACTGAACAATCAGCCTAACTCAGCAGTTTTCAACCTTCGGGTCCCAACCCCTTTAGCAAACCTCTAGCTCCAAAAAGGTTTACATTACAATTCATAACAGTAGCAAAACTACAGTTATGAAGAAGCCAAGAAAATTATTTTATGATTGGTGGGCATCACAACTCAACAAATTGTATTAAAGGTTTGCAGCACTAGGAAGGTTGTGGACCACTGCCTTAGACAAATAATAGGTCCCATGACAGTAAGAGAAACAATCCCGTCTTTAAAACACAAGGTAGAGGGCACCTTAGGAAGAACATCCAAGGCTTAACTGTCCTGTGCAAGGATGCACAATCAAGCACACATATGAATATGGGTACACGTACACACAATAAAAAGACAGGCAGATCAATAAACAACTACAGTGTTATACTAGGACCCTCACACTATGATGATTTTATTTACTAGACTGTGTGAAGAGGGAGAAGCAAAGAATGCTTTCAAGGACAGTTATAAACTTGATCACGTAGCTATTGGATACAGTTAAAGCTCAAATCTATCCTATTCCAAATGGTGAGCTTTCAGCTCTTACTTCAATGTATATAACACTTCCCTTTGGGGAACTGTGCATATGCTACTCAATAAAAATTATTTGTAGTCAAAAGCACTTAAGGAGAACAGTATCATTTATCACCTCTACATTTTAGGACTACCCACCACAGGAACAAAGATGCTAGTGACCTATATCGATAGGGGCACTTCATCAGTAAAAATAAATGTGAACAAATATGTTTATTGTGGCTACTATTATAAAATTGTGTCCCTTAACTTCTATAAACCTCTTTGTGTGTTTTGGATGAACAGGTAAATAAGTGACAGTTTTCATTTAGTCAAAGAAGCATGAGTTAAGTGTTTGTAGGAAATGTGCTTTAGGCACAAAGAGGGTTGTTAGCAGTTTGGGTACAACATGGAAAAGAAAAGCTGTTCTGATTATTCGGATTAGGGTGTTGACTATAAATGCATATGGTGAAGACCTGCCAGCCAGAGACTGAGGTACCTCTGAGCTTAGCAGTGTCAGGAAACCAATGTCATTCCCATGCTAAAGGGGCAGAGGTGGTGGCTCAAAACCTGGAGTCTAAGTGCAGCAGCACTTGCTGCAGCCAAGGAAACCTGTTCACTGGAGGTGAGACCCATTGCAAGGAAGACTACTGGAGACAGTGAAAGGGGAGACATAGTTTAGAATCCTCCTTTTCTCAGCCTCCATTGTTTACAAGGTCTCTTGGTGCCCAAACTCTCCGGATGCTAACTTCCATGAGCCTGAGGAAGCTCAGCCTACCTTTTCATCTTTTTGTCTGTATATTTTTTAAAACTTTTCTCTTATATTCTGGAAGCCCTTTCTAAGACCTAGAACTTCCCAGGCTAACAAATTCATTTGAACAACCCCTCCTTGGATAAAGTCAAGCCATGAAGAAAAAAAAAATATTTTGCTTTATCTAGAGTTCTTCAGTAAGAGGTGAGGATCAGCTTAGCATAGACATTAACTTCCTCTATGTCTCCTGAAGGTTGTAGTGGGTGCAGAGAGCTCAGCATGGTGATAGGTAAACCCAAAGAACTAGGAACTGGTTCTGAAGGCACCATGGCTGAGTCTGTCCCATCCTTGACTCTTTGACCTATCTGTCCTAACACTGAAAAGACAACAGGGGAGGGGAACAAAACAGGGCTTATGTGACTAAGTTCTATCTCAGGTCTGCTAAAAGATTATACTGTTTGTTTTACTACTGAAATTAGGAATAACTATCAGTAATTACAAATACCCTATGTAAATTTCACTCCATGGAAAGCATACTTCTAGTGTGTCTAATGAGTAAACCTGAGCTTTGGGTGAGCCTGATGCAACCTTGGAGCTGGTATTTGGTAGAAGCAGACTGTGCTTGATCTCATTCCTGCCCTACTCTAAAGCAGAGCCATTTCCTCTACTGCTTCCTAGACAGTGTATAATTTGAGGTAATGCTGAAGTCTCCACAAAATGAGGCTGGTTCACAGTGACCTCACCCACTTCCATAAAGTGGCTGGGATTCTCAAAGCAGATACTATAAGTGAAAATGTTTTGAAAACGCTTAAGATACTCTCTCACTTTATATGGTATTATTTCCACTCCTGCTTGTAGCAGGCACTGTCTGGTTCCTGAGACTCTCCATGTGGAGCTGAGCTCCTATTTTTGGCCTGCCAAGCTGTTTTAATTTTTCACCAGAATGCATGCTCCATTTGGGTAATGGTAACAGATGTGACAATGGGAACAAAACTCCTACCCGCCATGCTCTAACCCAAACATCCCAGGAGTGGCTTCCAGCACTCATCTCCTAGCTGCTCCTGCAGAGAGTGAAATGTGAGACAAAGCCCTTCTCCCCTGTCTTTTCCAAGCTTTGATGGCTTCTGCTAACCTTTGTGGCTCTCACTTCTTCCTGTAACTTTAAGCCCTGGCATGTTGTCCATATTATATTAATAAAGGTCCACAGAGAAACAGTGATTTAAAGAAGTCTAAAACATAATTGCAAAAAAAATGTTTTGACATTATATTAAAGCTTGTCAGTATAGTATTCCCAATTTAAAGTTAATTACCAAAATTACACTGCAGTTCTAAAACTTAATGGAATAAGATCTGTTGAGGTGTAGATAATAAGAAAACAGAGAACTGAGCCATAAAAAAGTAAAGTTTCTGATTGATTTTCTACTTTCTGGCCAATGGAAGGCCTGGGAGGAAGGAAGGAAGGAAGGAAGGAAGGAAGGAAGGAAGGAAGGAAGGAAGGAAGGAAGGAAGGAGATTTAGACAGTGAGAATCTTGGAAAAATAAAACAAAATGAAACAAAACAAAAACTCAGATTCATCTTGGAAAAAAAAAAACAAGAAGTCTTTTTCTACATGTAAACTCAAACCAAATATTGAAATGAAATGTTGACATTTGAATCCACATCAAAAGGGCTCCAAAAATCTGATTGTTTGTAGTTATGTAGGCAAGATATTTAGATGTCTGGTAAATCGCTCAAGCATCATCTAGAATTATGGTGGCTTACTGGAGATCTAGCCTTATGCTTCTAATGACCTGTCTAACTTTTGTGCTTCAGACCATTTATTTCAACCCTCAGTTTTAAGTATTAAATAGGATTACACCATTCACAAGATTAAAAGCACTGATGTTTGGAGTGTTAGTCAACCTGATCACTAGTACAGTAAGTAACTGGATCAGTATTCAGGTTCAGGTGTGTCTAGAATCAGAAGGCGCCTCATATGACTGATGCAACAGTCAGAGAGGGGACCAGAAGACAGCCCAGCACACAGCGAGTCCTCTGCTTGACCTTTCTTTGCCACAGTCTGAACAGCCTGCCTTGATCCACATTCCACTCTACCACCCTCTTCCTGCCACTCAGAACTCCCTGCCTTGACAATGGCTGACCCAGCTCCCCTGCCTTTCTTTGCCACAGTCTGCACAGCTTGCCTTGATCCACATTCCACTCTACCACCCTCTTCCTGCCACTCAGAACTCCCTGCCTTGACAATGGCTGACCCAGCTCTCCTACAGCTTTGAGTTGCAGTATCTTCACCGCCATTTCGGCTGCTTTAGGAATCTTCTTGGACATACTGTGGTGTGAAGAAAGTTCTATACTATTCAAGCTAACAAGTCCTGGTGACACCGTGCTTTTCTCAGGACAAAGTTCAAATTAAGCCTTTCTTTCAAAACCCAGTGCACTATGTCATTTCTGTCATCACCACTGGCCTGCCAGATCACTGGACTTCAAAAGACAGGTATGTTTCTTGGGTGCATGCTGCTCTTCAGTGAGTTGCTTAAATGAGAGCATTTTAACTGTCCATATTTAGGGGCACATGGTTTTTATACACATCCATTAAAATGACATTCTAATGCTTGCCACAAAGTGGATCACACCAGAGGACCTTGCATTAAGTGAAATACGTCAGACCCTGACAAACACCATATCTTTTTTCATACTTTTTATTGTCATGGTCTCCAGATATGGCTGCCCCTCAAGTCTCCACTTCCATCGTCCACTTCAGTATGTCAAATGACTCATGCTCCTAGAAGTGTGCCAGAGCCAACCCGGCCCATTCTAGTTAAGCTGCCTCTCCTCTGACCCCTCGTGATGCTTCTTAGCAGATCCCAACCAAACCCACAGTCTTGATCAAAACCTGCCTCAGCCTGTGATCAGCTTCTGCTCTCGGCTGAAATCACTGTGGTCTTGTGGGAAAAGTACACGCTTCTCGTGATGGTAGATTGGCATCTGGATTCTGAGTTGTCCACTAATTACTAGTTTGGTTTATCAAATTACTTATTGGCTTTTCCCAGTCTTCTTAATAGTAACTCTAATTGTGCCTTTCAGTTACTAGGCATTGCTTACGTGTCTAAGTGTTCAATGTGAATTTAAATGGTAGAGAATCTGTCACCCCTACTTTAAAGGGAAAGGAATTCAGGTTCAGGGAAATAGAAACAATTTAGTAATTCATTTAAGTCAAAAAGTTAAGAAATGAGCAGACCAGATGGCTCAGTGGGTAAAGAGGCTTGCAATGCAAGCCTGGAAACTACAGAAAGGTGAAAGGAGGGAACTGACCCTATAGTGCTCTCCTCTAGCCACTGCTTACTCACTGTAGTATGTTTGCTACATCGCATACACACACACACACACACACACACACACTATTACTACTAATACTATTACTAATATTTTAAGCTAGGCTCTATCAGTTTGGGGTTTCTTTGGGATCCACAAAGAGATTCTAACGAAGTGACAAGAAACTTTAATTTATACTTGAAGAATTCAGTCCTACCAGCATCCTAAGCACCTACAGAGCAGTACTGTAAAGACACTCAGGAGCCCTGGTCCTTCTGCCATCCAGTTTCCCAGCTACCCATTCTCCATCCTCACAAGAAGGAGTGGATGAGCGAAGGAAATCAAACAGGGAATCCTTCCTTGATTTCCCTGAACACACCACAGGAGAATATAGAGAATGAAAGACCCTCTGCACTAGAAGGGCTTAAACCCCTCTGTGGAATTTCACCTCTGCAAGCTAAAGATTCGGGAGCTAGGGCTGAGAGAAGAGACAGCAGACCAAACACACAGTGGACAGACAGGGCTTTTTCATCCACAGCCGAAAATCCCTAACGGGTCTCTCAGTATTCCAGACAGTCTCGCACATGAGCCATAGGAAACCAGACACCTAATGTAGTCAGGGAGCTGTCTTTTCATCCATTTCAAATATGTTGCCATTTAATTTCATGAGGTAGGCCAAATAAGAACACCCACTTGGCCTTTTGGAAGCCCTTCATTACCTCATTTCCCACTACCTGGTCTCTCGCCACTCACTCCAGGAGACTCCGTAATACAAATCTCTCATCAACCACTTTCTCCTTGTCAGACAAACCTACCCTCTCACTTCCTGCGCCCACCTCATCCCCAGTGCCTCTCATCAGCTCCACTTCCCCTTACTGGCCTTTCACCCTTTCATTTGTATTCTCATGGTGATGAGACAGCCTGCCCTGGCTGCTGTATTCAAAGCAAGGATGTACTACTGATTTATAGAAGGGCATGGTTATATTTCCACATCTCATTCTCCGTCCCCTTCAGAGTAACAAGTCTTACCTGCAGCTCTGACTGCCACTGGGCATGGAGTAGATGTCTTCATTGAGCCACCCACAATGACACTGGCTGTAGATCTCTCCTTTTCTTACCTCTTTTCTCCCTTTAAAACAGACATGGCAGTTAATTCAGAGGCCATCGGTGTGTGCGTAGAGTTTAAATCGCTGCCTTCTGGTGATCATCGCCGAGCCTCCTGTGCACTGTAGATAATTGCCTGTCGGAGCCATTCCTTAAAGTAGCTCTGGTCCCACAGCACTTGAGCCCCAGTTTAAGGGTAAGTGTCTGGTAAGAGAAGCCACTCTGCCACCTGGGAAACCCCTGTGTTCCTAGGGCAATCAATCAGCTTTCCAAGGTGAGCGTACATTGATTTGCTGGGCAACGGGGATTAGGATGTGGGAAAATATGTTCTTTTTGTTCTAGGGTGTAATTGATGCCACCAAGATCAGGTCGAGTTGATGGCAACATTTAGGCCTCTCTGAATGTTTGTAACTGAATCCTAAATACTGGTGTTTTCATCCCCTGGTGTTTTAGCAAAGAATTCAAGTATGTTATTGGAATAGTAATTTGTACATGCCCCATGTGCCTGTCATGTAGTATGTTGGGCAGGACTCTCTAGAGAAGCAGGGCCAGTGGGAGGTAGAGAGATGCATAGATATTTCAAGGAATCAGGTCATACAGTTACAGAGACTTGTAAATCCAGATTTCATAGGACATCCCCACACGCTGGGAATTTGAAAGGCATGGGCTGATGCTGCAAAGTCTCTCATTCATTCTTCAGGGAAATGTTCAGCTTTTAAAACCTTGCCACTGATTGGATCTGCCTGCGTATTACTGAAGATAATTTCTATTCCATAAAGTCAACTTCTATGTAACGGCTTCCCAGAAATACCTGGGTTAAGTTTGGGTGTGAGCAACTAGTTAAGGTGAAACATAAAACTCGCACCTCAAAGTCAACAGCAGTGTGGCGCTGCACAGAAGCCTCCTTTTAAAATCTCTTCCAACCCAGGTGAGATCCCTGGCAGCTATCAAATGATGCTCATGCTCCTGAGTTTGCCAAACCAAGAGCCATATATTTTCTGGTTGACCAACACTGATTTTAGTGATGCTCCTGAGACCACACAAACCCCCACTTGGACCACCACAAGTATTTACTACCTCTTGCATGTTGAGTCTGGGAATCTGCAAGTGCGAGTTTCAACCTGAGATATTTCCATCTGAAATATTCAGTCTCTCTTTTTGGACCTAGTTTCCTATGGGTCTCAGGACCACATGTACCCCACATTGTGGAGTCTCCTGTACTTTATTTCCCAGTCTTTTCCATCAGCCTCAAACCATGCACGGAAGAAAAGTACACCAAAAATTAATGGGTTTGTTTTGTTGGTTTTTCGAGATGGGGATTTTTCGAGGAGAGGTTTCTCTGTGTAGCCTTAGCTATCCTGAACCCACTTTCTAGACCAGGCTATTGTGCCTCTAATCCCCTGCCCCAGTGCTTGGATTAAAGACATGCATCACCATGACCAGCTAAATAATATATTAATGTACAATAAAGTCTATGAACTGGAGCAAGACCATTGTTATTTGCTAGTCAGATGAATGAAGGAGGCCTCCCTCAAAAAAATGGGGAAAGAAAGAAAGAAAGAAAGAAAGAAAGAAAGAAAGAAAGAAAGAAGAAAAGAAAAGAAAAGAAAAGAAAAGAAAAGAAAAGAAAAGAAAAGAAAAGAAAAGAAAAGAAGTTCACGGTGAAGAAGCTAAAAAATTCTAAAGTCAAGATGTAGACACTTCTACAATTTTCCATTACTTTTGTTACTTTTGGCACATTATTGAACCTTTGTACATCTTAGTTTCTTGGACCCATTCAGTACAGATGCAAACACTCTAACTGTGAGGAGTTAGGAATAAAAGCTCAGAAGATCTCCTTTTTCCTCTTCGGTAGCATCATTAGACTGCATTTCACAGCCTCCATTCAATTAGAGCACCAAACAATGGTTTTCTGCCTGTTAAAGTGAATGTTCCAGGTATCTATTGCTGTGTAACAAACTATGCTCAAATTTAGCAAGTTAAAGCAGTAACAGTCATCCACTCTGCTCATGCGTCTATAATTTGCGAAGGATTTTAAAGGGACAGCTTGTCTCTTTTCCATGTAGCATCTGCTGAGACAGCTTGACTGGGGCGAGATGATCCTCTTCCAGAATCACTCATTCGCATAGCTGATAAGTTGGTGCTGCTTGTCAACTAGAAGTTAGCAGGAGCTGTCAGTGGGCGCCTCTCTTTTTCTCTTGTACAACTATCTATGGGGTGATGGGCTTCCTAGTGCCATGATGGTAAGTGTCCAAGATAAAAATGTTCTAATAGGCAGAAAACGGAAGCTCCCAATCTCTTAAAATCTGGTTACAGAAACTAGCATACTGCTACTATTACTGTTCTATGGGTCAAAGCATCTTTGTAACTGGTCTGAGTATAAATGGGGAAGGAAAAATAAACAAAGGAACAAAGTAAACAAAAACATGCTTTTCAGTTAAAGAGAGCTTTAACCCCTCAGCTTACCTCAAATTTATACTCAAAATGGAAAAAATAAACAGATTAACCTCTTCTTTAAAAGCATTTAGAGCCAAATAAAAGCCATGAGCTGATAGCATTGAAATTACCAGACATTGGGCAGTGGGGACACATAAACCCTAAAAGATGAGGAGCCAATAGTGAGTCCTGAAAGGAACAGGATTACTATATAGAAGAAATTCCCATCTTCTCTGTTTGTTGAAACACAGCTACATATTTGCAAAAGCTAAAGAGGCTAGAGAT
Source organism: Psammomys obesus (assembly GCF_907164565.1). Taxonomy (NCBI): domain Eukaryota; kingdom Metazoa; phylum Chordata; class Mammalia; order Rodentia; family Muridae; genus Psammomys; species Psammomys obesus. The sequence goes on from NW_026596046.1 coordinate 16,152,698, forward strand.
TGTAGGGAGAATGCTGAAAAAGAAAGCCACTAGAAAGAAATCTCCAGATAGAGACTGGATGAGTCTACTAAATATCCAGTTGAATATTCATCAAGGCATTCCTGTGAAAACAATAGCTTAGAAAAGAATTGCATCACTTAAAAGAATTAGAAGATATTGAGCCTTTAAAACACAGAAACCAGAAATAGTGCCTGTTCCCATGAGTAAAAGAAAAGAATTCTTCTTCCAAGGGCATCAGAGTACTCAGAAATAACTTTTCTTAATGATGAGGTAAAATTACCCTGAACTAAGTATAGTTTTGGTCTTACCCAGCATAAAAGAAGGATGTGGATGGAGGTGTTTCACCACATCCAGCAACCAATAAGGTATAGACTTCACCAGAAATTATCTAATATAACAAGATGCAGGAAAATGCAATGCATAATGAGGTATAATTCAAAATATAATCAACAGAGATTACAGAGATGTGGCAAGACAGAGAGCTCGCAGGCAAGGACTTTAGACAAACACAATAACCATTTCTTGTGCTCAACAAGCCGTAGGAAAGAGTGAACATGTTGAGGAGAAGAGACAAAGTATTACAATACTAAAATTGAACTTCTCCAGATGAAAAGTACAACGTCTGAGATGAAGCATCTACTGAATAGGATTAACGGCAGACTAAATGGCCTCTCAGAAGAAAACATTTAATGAAACTGAAGACATCACAATCAAAGCTATTCAAAAGGAAGCAGAGAAAGGAAAATCAAGACTGAAAAAAAAAAATAAACAGCATCATTGAACTGTGGGACAACTTCAAATAGCCAAATTTGGTGAAAACAATAAATGCACACATCCAAGAAGCTCAATGAACCCAAAACACAATAAACATAAAGAAAATCACCCCAAGGCACATCATAATCATGATGCTTAAGACCAACAATAAAAGAAAATCTTAAAAGCAACTAGAGAAAATACACATCATGTACAGAATCACCAAAGAGAACATGCTGCAGACATCTTACAGAAATACACCAGAAGACCATTACACAGCATCTTTAACATATGAAAAAACTAATAATGAAAACAGTCCCTGACCCATGTGTTGTCAGAGTGGGGAGTGAGCTAGAGTCTAGTGGGGAATGAATATGGAGGTGATTGTGTGTATATGTTATGTATGTATGAGTCTGTGTGTGAGCATGTATGAGTGCATTCAGAGGGTGGGTGTGTTTGCATATGTGTCTGTGAAAGTGCATGTAAATTTGTGTGTGTATATATGAGTCTATGTATATGGTGTGTAAGTGTAAGTATGTGTGTGTGCATGTGTGTATATGTGTTACTTTCTTAGAGTCTCCACTAAAGATTACCTCAAGCTGATCAGTGAAACAACATACATTTGTCCTGAAGTTTCAGGGATGACTCTGTACTTTCTGCTTTTAACCTTTTGATGTCTTCAAGTGGTCCATATTCTTCCTTGACATCTTGTCCTTTACCCCAGACTCTGCCTCCAATATTATGTAATCTTACTCATGTTTTCCTTATGTCTCCCCTTCATTGTCATCATAAGATTGGCAGTCACCAGACTTAAGGTCTTTTATAATCCAGCATTTTATATTTTAATATATCTGTAAGACCTACTTCCAAATAAAATCATGTTTGCAGGCACAGAGTATGGGGACTTGAATATTTATGCAGGAGGGAAGTAACATCTCATTTTTCTTTTTTCTGGTTTCCCAATGTATGGGAAAGATTATGTGAAGCATTTCAAGGATGTACGAGAGGGGATTATATCTTTGAATAACTACCTGGATGGCCATCTTTAAAACACATGACTGGGGTAGGATAGTCCTTCAAATATAAAGCATTAATGCATCAACTCCAGAGGCCGTAATTAGAGGTATTTTGGAACTAGATTATGGAGACCAAGACCTAATGTCTACAAGGCCTTGGAGATAAATATTTGATGTGATTGGATGCTTGGTAAAGGAAAACAGAAGCAATCATTGTTATGCCAAAAGATGAGCTATGTCTTGTGGAAGAAGCCATTTTTGTTTCCATGACTTGAAGGAATACAGGCTGGTACCCTTCGATTTTGATCTTGTAAGGTTAAAAACAAAAAAACAGCAACAATAAACAAATGAAGAACAAAACCACTTACCTCTTTGCTTCCTGCATGGCATGGTGCTGTTCTGATCAACCCACAAGTCTCACTCTGTTCCCCAAAAGTGAAATTTAGTTAGTTTACTCAAGTCATCATTAGACAGAATAGAAAGATGGCTCACACATGCACACACAAAATAAGCCTGACCCAATTGGCTGGAAAATTCCATCACAACACCCTTACATACAACATTCTGACTCTAGCTGAGCCTAGGAGACAATCTGATCTGCTGTTTCCAAGCAAAAATTAGTTTACAAAATTAGTTTTTGTTCCCCATACATCTTCTGAAATGACTCTACACCAAATAACCAATTGATCCAGAGCCATTTTTTACTCCTATCCCAAACACAGAGATATTTTTCATTCCTATCTAAAACGAAAAATGTTAAATCACATGTGAATTGCAGATATAAGCATTTAAAGACTTTTTTCCTGCTTTGTTGGTGAATAATTTTTCACTTTATGAAGGAGCCAAATATTTCAGTAGGTAAAAATCAATAGTGGTCCCAGTGTGAATGGAAAATTCTCCAGACTTAGTATAGTTCCCTGCGTGCCTGTTGAAGCTGAATATCTTATGGGAGCAAACAGTAAAAATTCCTGGTGTTAGAAGAAATGCATGATTAGAACCCTTTCTTTTTAAAATAAATCTATTTTAAATGCTCCATTCATTCAACAAATATTTGTTAAGTATTTATAATGTGCTACACACTACATCATGTCTTTGGGATATACAAAACTAAAATAAATGGCTTACTCTGGAGGAAAAACAGGCTAGTGAAATAAAAGCCATATTTTAAAATGCTTGCTTCCTTTTAGGCATTTGCAAAGTAATTTGTGATCATCGGTTCATTTTTTACTCATGGCAACTCAAGGAATGCTGCTGATATGCCCATTTTACAGAAATATAGAATAAGGCAAGACACAATCAAGTTCTCTACTGCTCATGCTGCCAATTAGCTGTATAGCCAAATGTGATCGCAGCCAACATGACTGCGAAATCACTCTCCTGTTATGCAAAGAACAAATGAATGTGAGGACACTGGTGTGATCAGAAATACAGAAATACCTTTCATTTAGAAGACCTATATCTCATCTCATTATTCTTTTCCCATGTGCTAACAGGGTTTCCAGTGTGTAATTATTTTAAAAACTATTTGATGAAGTACTAAAGGAGAGTAACATAGAAGGCAATGTGAAATAGCAGAACAGGCAGCTCTGACCTACATCTACCAAAGGGGAAAAAAAAAAAAAGATGGACGTTTCACTGATGAGAAAATACTAAACAAGTCATGAAAAGATGTATAAGGCATAATTTGTTTTATAGGTCAACTAGTGGAAGAGGAAAGGCATTCTGGGAAATGAAAGAAGCGTGTCTAAATGAATAGAAACAAGTAAAGGATGGTCAATTGCAGAGGCTGTCATTTCCAAAGATTAAACATAGGAGCAATTGGAAGGTCATGGGTCAGCTTTTCAGATCCAGCCATACTTGGTGGTTTCCTGAAGACCCAGAAAAAAAAAAGAAGGATTACTTTTCTTCTTCATTCTTGTACAGCAAGTTTGGCTGTTGGAGCGGTGGGTGGCTCCAACTACTACTTTCTGGGTATTGTGCTCTTAAGCTAACCCTTTCATGTTTCCTAACATGTGACATGTGCTCCCCTAGCACTGACAGAATTAACATTCATATCTGCCAGGTAATGTTGAGCCAGGGATTTATCTGTGAGCAAGTTCTCTTTCTTTAGTGGAACAAGTTGTCCAAGCTTTGGCAATACCTGCTATTGAATTTCATACTTTGAAAAGTCTGGAAAGAAATGTTGATGGGAGGGCTTTGTGTAAATCCACACTCTACGGTTATATCTGATTTCAGGATGTGCTGAAAAGACTAAGGTGCAAGAAGTAGGCAAACAAGTGTCCATGGAAAAAGCCTTGACAAAAGCAGCAGGCAGAAGAGGTTCGAGAGAATAGATGGAATGGAGCTGAGTCCCTATTATCTGCCAGCATCCCAGTGTCCAGACTACAGTAGAGAGAACAGAAGAGAGCCATGCCAACACAACAAATGCCTTGGTCTTTTCACAAAATATTTTCTCTTCTCCTGGCATCTTGGCTGACCACCTTGGTGATTTCTAAAGAGTTGGTGTTTTCCTGGTGGATTCTGTGTTCTGCTCAAGCTAGCCATGCTACCTATTTTCCACTTTTTTATGACTCTGCCATTGGGTTCCACAAGCTAACTTCTTGTTTCCGTGTTGTTCTATTCAGTTCCTGAATGGTATCCACCATTACCCAACCTTCAAAAACAAAAACAAAACTGAAACAGCAAAGCACACACTGAAAAGAAACCTTATAAGCACCAAAGAATATTAAAAGTATGTGTATATTTCTGTTTCTGTGATTCCCACAGAATGACATAAAGGAAAATATTATGCTAAGCTGTGTAGGGAAAAGCACACCATAAATAGCAATGCTGTCTTAGATTAAAAAAAAAAACTTTCTCAAATATGAAATCTGAAAGATATTTCCAAAACAAATAACCAAGGAGCCATGGCATAGCTAATGTCTGATGTTTTAGTTCAAGAATGACTCAGATAAAGCAATAGTCCATTATCCAAGAAAATTCCCAACCTTTCAATTAGAAAACAGTAACTGAATATTTCTATTCACTAGATGTAGGATATACAGACTAAATTATATGAATCATTATGCTACATTATTAGACTTTCCATGAATTTCCACTCAACTTTCAAGTGGTAAGTGAGAAAAAAGAAGGAACATAAAAAAAGAAGGAAACAATAAAGCATATTATAGATGCTTCCTGATGGCCAGTTTTCAGCTTGCATCGGGATACTTAAATCGTTGGTACATCAGCCCCTCCTGAAATTTATTCTCAAGGGCCAAAAAAGAAATAGTACCCTTTAAATATTTCTTCTGATCCTATGTAATTGTATTCCTAGATCAATGTGGTGTTTTCCTTTGTCTGTTGTCTCTTTTTTCCCCATACAGGTCTTTAGATAATGTACAAATGATTTTGACTTCTCCTAAAAATGTTTCTGTAGCCTTAGTAATCTGTTTGCTGTGACTTCCATGACTGTACCTGTACCTGGCTTCCAGACTTCAGGAAGAATACACATGGACAGGACCTGGAGAGAGCTAGCATCTTCTCATGTCACTCCCAGGAAGATCATATGATCAGCATGTAGAGACAGTTGATGGATTGTTAAACATCCAGTAATCTCAGAAGTCTATCCTTCTCCATACAACCCATGAGAAGCCATGTGCCCTAGTCATGAGGTCCCTAGAAAAAGGGCCATTTCCTTTGCTCTGGTTCAGGGAAAGATATTCTCTCAGAAATAGGTTTCATGCCTTGCTTATATCTGGTTCTACAGCCAGTCCTATCTCTTTCTCTCAGACCCACTCACACAAAGGTTCCTCCTGGCCAGCAGTCTCTATTCTTCTGTTGGATATTGACTTATCTTTCTGATAAATTCTGTTTACTTGTAGTTAAGGACAAATGCCACCAATGCAAAGAAAACTGAGAAGGATTGCACCCTTTAGTAAGTAGTATGCCAGTTGATAGTGGTCCTAAAGTGTGTAGGTATTTAAATAAGTAAGATCCCTGTGAAGGGGTAGGAGATAAACCGGGTTGTTGATGTGACTCAAAGGATTAATAGCTTTCAGGTAAGTGTGTGAAAGTATAGAAGACCATCCAAGTAGTTGTTAACATAGCAAGCAAATCAGTAAAGGTGGGAAGAAAAAAAAAACATGCACAAACCAGGGAAGGATCTGACTTTTGCAAGTAGCATTCATTATTTATCCTCTGGGGCCCTTCTTCAGTGGCACATGAAATACACAGGCACACTGATACTCTCATTGTTAACATTTTTTCTTATCTAGTTATGCTCCAACACCGTTTAGTTTGTGAACATTTTTGTTAACTCTCATTTCTCATCATAAACTTGATCAGATGATATCACATTTGGGTCTCTGTGAAAACATTAATAACTTGATACATATAATTCATGTATACCACTTAGCACACAAATTGGGTGGCCATATAGTTTATTTTCCAAACTAGGACACTGGAGGACAAATAATGAGTAACAACTCTAGGACAGTGGACATTAACCAATATTATCCCAGATTAGTGGAGTAGATAGTGTCTTAGTTACATTTCTTGTTGCGGTGATAAAGTACATTAACACTAGCAACTTGCAGAGAAAGAATTTATTTAGCTCGTAGTTCCAGGTTACAGTCAATATCATGAAGAAGTCAAGGAACCAAGATCTTGGATCATCAAGCCACATCCACAGTCGAGAACACAGAGAAAATGAGCACATGCATATTTGTACTCTTCTAATTTTCTCCACTGTTACCTGATTCACAATTTGTTTCCTAAGGAGTGGTTCCACCAACAGTAGATAAATTCTTCCCATCTCAATTAACATTGTCAATATAATCACTCACAGACATATCCACACGTCAACCTGTTCTGGTCAATCCATCAATCCTGGGACTCTTTTCCCAGGACATTTTTTTTTTAGATTCTGTCAAGTTAAGCGTAAAAACTATTTTACACCCAGCTATGCCACTAATAAAATCAACTTCTGCCCATGTGACTAACAGCTGATGATCAGTCATGAGATGCCTAAAGAATCTTACGTTTGAGTCCTGCCTAATGCTAGACTCTCTGTTGCCTCAGTATTTCTACTTAAGGAAATTACTCTTTGCTGGATATGTAAACTTTTATGCTGAAGAATAAAGATATGCTCCTTTGATGATATTTTTAATGTGTAAACAATAAAGTAATTGAATTTTTCTTAAATACTAGATATCACATAAATGTAAGTAACATATAAGAAAGCATGGCCCTTTGTCCTTGGAGAGCAGTCTAAAAACTATCCATTTATTAGCTTGTTCTATCATTCATTCACTCATAGAATTATTCCACAAATATTAACTAAAAGCCAATGATACTTTATGGCAGAAGTGAGGAAAGAATTCTCCCAGTCTCTTTCTTGACAAAGCCCACAGATAGCAAGTTAAATTGCAAGACAAAGAAGGGTCATTAATAGAGGTATTAATGAGCTACAATGTCGAGCCAAAAGATGGGGTAAAAACTGTTTGGATGATCTAATGGGATTTTAAAAGGTGAAAGAAATGATCACCAGGCAAAAGAAGAGGAAGGAAAAGATGGTTCTGGCTGAAGAAAAGCTCAAAATACACCTGGGAAGCAAAAGTCACCAAGGTCAGAGGTAAATGTGGAGCATGCGATGACTGGATCACAGCAGAGTTCAATGGCTAGGCAAAGGGCTTTTACATGTCCAGAAGACCCATAAGGAGACTTAAAAATCAGCACAAGGGGCAAGATATAATCGTGTGTGTATTTTACATAGTGATTGTTTTGAGAGACTTACTGAATTGCTTCAAAAGTACTACTTACAGCAAACCCATGTGGACTGTAGCCCATGACACATAACATCATCTGTCATTCTATGCCTAGTCTGTCTATGGAGAATCTCTCTCTTCTTGGAAGTACGTCATCACTTTCCAAGATACCTGCCCATAAGTATTGGAGCAAATTTCATAAGCCTGTGTCGTACTGTCATCAGGCCCCAGTGATAGGAGCTAAGTTGTTGAAGCTGTACAGAGTCTCAGAGGGGTTAGAGAGAGGCCTCTTCGTGCAAACAAAGCCTCGCTGTTCTGCTGCCCTGAGGAAGGACTGCAGTTCACAAGTAGATTAATGCTCTTCTAACCTGAGACAATATGCAATCTTTGGATACCAGCATCATTATGAGACTGAGTATTTTCATGCTCATTTCCCAGTCATCTGGAGTGATGATGATTTCTGTTTCAGCCAGAATGGGCATGGATGCTCTGTTAGGTGCCACTGGTCATGGCCCCTATCCCTACAGCCTCAGTATGGCCTCATTTCCTCTCTCTGAGGAGGCAACCCACACCACACAATCTGCTTATTCAACAAACCAAGTTTTGATCTTAGACCTTAAGCTCTGAGTTCTTGAATATAAATGGATTTTGTCTAATTCACAGGGGCCATGCAAGGAATATGAATTAGAGAGTTTCCCTGGTGCTCCAAAATGACCCCGTGCCTCATGCCAACACAAGATAATTCTAGACAAATCTCTCAGAGACTGAGAATTCACTTTAAAAAAAAATATTTTCAAAGAGAATTAAAACTCAATTGAGACTTTCAATTTATCTGCTAAAAATTATCTCACCATCTTATTTTAGTCTTCTCTCTCTTTTCTCTCTCTCTCTCTGCCATAGTGGAGAAAGGGGATCTGGGCCTACTTGTGCACACTTGCAAGATTTCCAATTCTTTATTTTTTTCCTGTAGCTTAATGAATATTTTAAAATGCCATTCTGCTACTTAAAATTTAGGTTATTTAGGATAAATAAGTTCATTCCAAGTTTTCTTAGCTTGGTCATGGAAAACTACCCCTCTGGTCTAAGTGTGTTATGGCAGAGTGAAAATGGAGAACTGCTTATTCAATACTTATTAAGACTTTCTAAATCACAATTGCATAGCCAAGAACAAGGACTTTCTAAGCACAAAAATTCTGTAAATGCATAGCCAATGGAGTAGGGCTCTCATGTTCTCATAACATATGAATAAATGGTTTCTGCCTTATTTTGGCATCTTCTAAGAAGGGCCCTGCTTCTCCAGGCTCAGAACAGTGGTCCAACCTAACATCTGAGAGAACTTTCTCCTGATTATAATTCTAAGGGTCTTCCAGGTGGTATCAAGACTAAGCTGGTTGTACCCTCATGTACAGCTGAGCATCATATATGTTCAGTGCCCACAAAGAACAGAAGAGGGTATTGGATTCTCCAGAATTTGAGAAGGTTGTGAGCCACTGTGTAGGTACTATAAGCCAACCTGAGGTCTTAATGAAAAGTAGGTGTTTTTAGCCACTAATCCTCCTCTACAGGCCACAATGAACTGTTTTAGACACATGGTGACCCATTCAAATGTGGCTTTGGCCATGTCGACAAAGTAGAGGATCTCTTCATATGACGACTTTGAGGGTCCCTTCCATAGAGCTTTTACAGTTTTTTTCCTTAAGCACATTCCATGTTGCTCCCCACCACCAAGTGAGTTAGGATACAAAGACTCTCTAGTCTTCGCTCTCTGAAATTGTCCTTAGGTTCTGCCAAGACAGACCTTCAGTCTTTGCCCCATGCTCAGATCAGAGGAGTATAGTGTAGAACTCCATCACATAGCTCTTTCCAGTATCGACTGGAAATATTCTGACTCTTTCTATTTCCTCACTCTCTACTTTTTCAAATATTATTTTATTTTTTAACGCTGTGCTTGAACTTACTGTGTGACTAAGGATGACCTTGATAAGGAAGATGATCCTCTTCCATCTACCTCCCAAGTGTTGTGACTACAGGCTTATGCCACTAAACCCAGCACATAGAGTGTTGGACGTCAAATCCAGAACTTTATAAACTCTAGACAAGCATCCTATCAATTGAGATATGTTGCCAGCCTTTGCATTACCTTTAAAGAGCTTTGGTGTGTAATGCTAACAAAGATTCTGTGCTCTCTTGGTAAATGGGACTGTGGAGTAAGTAGTTCATACTTTCCTAATTCAGTTTTCTGAAATTTTTTTTGTAGTCTCTATTTCCTGAGGTAGCAAATTTATTCGTATAACACATGTTTTGAAAATAAATCCATAAGGGTCCTGGAAAGATGGCACAGTGGTTAGGATCACTAAGTGCTCTTCCAGAGGTCCAGCGATCAATACAAAGCAGCCACATGGTGATTCACAAAAATCTTAGATCAAGTCTCGGGGAATCCAATGCCCTCCTTGGACCTCTGTGAGCACAAAATGAAAACAAAACACTTATACATATTAAGTCAATAAATACCTAAAAGAAGACAGACAGAAAATAAACATATCCACAAAATAGTAATAGATGCTAAGTATTGACAGTTGGCACTGGGAATCCTAATGAGGTAAAACTTTGTCATCAGAAGACTTACATTCTAAAAATCCCAAAGGTCACTAAATAATGACCAGAATACCTAGTGTAGTACTCTGTTTATAAGCACATTTTTAGTGGTGTATAGCCTCACTCTCCCTTTCCATGTTGCTATGGTTGTTTCAACAGAGCTGAGGGTGTAACAGAGACCCCATTGTCCACAGAGCCTACAATAGCTCCTAGGGAGTTTAAAAAGAAAGTACAGGGGAGACTCCATATTGAGAATTCTTAAAAACACAAAAATAAATCTATCATATGACCCAGGTACACTACTCTGGCATATGCCCAAGGACTGCACATTTTATTTCACAGATGCTTGCTCAGCCATATTCACAGATGTTCTATTCACAATAGCTAGGATAAGGAAACAAACTAAATGTCCCTCAGCAGATGGATGGATAATGAAAATGTGGTACATATCCACAATGAAATACTTTTCAGCTGTAAAGAAAAATGAAATTTGTAGTCAAATGGATGGACCTTGAAAAGATTATGCAGAGTGAGGTAACCAATACCTAAGAAAGAGAGATGCCACAGGGTCTTATCTGCATCTCCAAGTTTTCAGATTTAAGTATAGCTATCACCCCTTATTAAAAAAGTTTGTTTTCACAGCAAGTGGAGATCCTTACAGAAAAATGGTAAATATTCACAATGCAGAAATCGATATACTGTAGGAAAACCAGCCTAAATGTAAACATCTACATCACAGCTCCTGCATCTGTATGGCTCAGGGAACATCATGGAAGAAAGACCAGAAAGACTTTAAGAGCAAGAATATCAAGAACTCAGCCATGAGACTATTTTTACTGGAAGAAGCTTCATGAAGACCTGATCAATGACACTATCAACAGATAGGCTAACAACATGGAAGCAGGAAAAACCTCACATAGCTCCATCCACAGATAAAAAAATCTACAGGCATCTAGTGACTGCTGAGAGTGAGAGAATTAACCTTTCCTGTGGATGAGCCCCCTAACTGGTTATGAAATTCAATGTAAAACTGTATGCACATAAACAGCAAAAACAGACTTAATGGGTTGTATTTATATATTTGCACATATCTTCCCCCCCAGTCCAGTGTGTGTATGTGTGTGTGTGTGTGTGTGTGTGTGTGTGTGTGTGTGTGTGTGTGTGAGAAAGCAACAATAATCAAAGAAAAAGAAGCTATCAATTTGGGGAGGGGCATAAGAGGGGTTGATGGAAGGGAAGAGAAAGGAAGAATTGATATGATTACATTTCAACTAAAAATGTATTTACAGAGTAAGAAAGTGTTTTTCACCACCTCCTCCCAAATGAATCCTACAATAAGTAGAACACATTCGGAGAGCTGAGAGAAACAGTGTTGCTGTCGTGGTGAGACCCACTACAGCTAGCAGGTCAGAGACAAATGCCTCAGAGGAGATGATATGAGAACCACTCCTGGAAAGCAAGAGAAAACAGCCCCAGGAATCTCTGGGGAAACCAGAAATGCAACCATCTCTTGGACCAGAACTAGCAGATATTCTGCTTAGCTGTGTCTAGTTGAAATGGAGAGCGCCAAGGAGTAATATACATCCAAATTGAATAATATATTTTCCCTTTTTCTGGTTTTGACAATGGTAAGTTCCAGGGGATAAAAAGAAGCTAAAATTTTTTTTTTATGATTTTTGAACTCTTGTGTCCTTTCCACAGTTTCTATTTACGAACAATTCATTTCTTTCTACCTTTGGATAAACTACAAAAGAGAGAGCTATGATATACAGGCACTTGGTAAAAAACCTCCAGCACCATGGCCATGATAAGCTGATCCATTGAAAGAGGACATATCACCCCAGCTGCCCTACTCATCATCAACGTGGATTAAAACATGAGCTATTTCAATCTACTGTAATAGAAAGAAGGTAGGTTTGCGTATCACACAAATGATTTCTTGACTGACATGTGGCCTGCCTCTCTGTGTTGCAATTTTCTAATCTAGAAAATGAGGTTAATAATACCAGTCTTTCGGTATGTCACAAAAGTCAATGGCATGGTGCATGTGGAAATGTCTGGAGGGCTTCCTGGATGCTAACTGTATGTGATTCTCTTCCTCTCCACCTCTTCCAGTCTTTCACCACTGTCAAAGAGCCCAGTGAAGTTCATGTTGACCTCTGTTCCTTCTGAACCATTATCAGCCTGTCTAATGTCCCAAGAAGCCAAGCTGCCTTTCCTGGCTAGAAAGAGAGTGTTGACATGACTGGTTGACTAGGGAGGCTCACACCTCAGGCTGATAGCATGGGATAGAATCAGCCCTTGAGTCCAAACACCTCATTTTTGCCTCAGGAACTTTTCTGAACCTGCCCAGCCTATTTTAAAACCATGTTTCCATCATTGGCCAATTTAGTTACATTGAGGAAAATAGACTCTTGACTGAAACTGATGAGCTATTCGATTAGATGGGCCTAGGCAAGTCCTGGACAAATAATAGCAGTATTGTTTAGGAGCTTGTCAGAAACAAGGGACCAAGGCTGAGGAGACAGCTTTGCATTCAGTAGAGTGCTTATTCAAAAATATGAGGACCAGAGTTTGATCCCCAGAACCAACATTTAAAACCTGGGCGTGGTGAAACAGGCTTTATAATCTCACTGGTGGAGACAGGCAGAGCCTTGGAGCTTTCAGGCCCTCCATCCTGGCCTATTTGGTGAGATCCTCACCAAGGAAAGACCGTGTCTTAGGTACACACGCATGTGCCTGCTCACAGACACACACGTAGATGGCTCTTGAGAAATAATATCTTTATATTCATGCACAGGCGCTTACACTCATGTATGTAAATACACACACAGAGAGAGAGAGAGAGAGAGAGAGAGAGAAAGAGAGAAAGGGGGAAGGAGGGCGAGAGATGCAGAATTATTAGTCACTTTACAGACTAATAGAATGATAACATTCATTTCAACAAAATCCTCCTGTGATCTTATGCACACTACAGCTTGAGGCCATGAAGACAAGCCAGGAATTCCTAATTCAGCTTTGTGTTGAAGATCTGTCTGGAGATCCTACACTGAATGCCTAACAGACTTACTGAGAAGCCGCCGAAGGCCTGGTGGTATATTCCACATCCTACTGTCCCTTACTGAACAAGTAGAGAACCTGTGTCCTTTCATATGATGACTTTTAATGCATCATTACGGATAGTATAGGAATTCACACTTTTAATCTATTAGATCTAATGCAATCAATATTTCTATAAAATAAAGTTCTGCGATATTTCTCCTCAGGTATATAACCAGAACTGAGGAGTCTGCACAAGTTTTCTGAATACACTTTAGTGCCCAAGTCTTTCTTCTTCTACTATTGTATTAAACTGGTGTCCTCCTTTCTTCTAATACTCACCTACTTTTGCTTGTTTGTTAGACCCAATATATCCTTTAAGCTCCAGACAAAATTAAGTTTCTATGGTTTCTTTAAAGACTTATGTTTCTCACCTCCAAACATCCTGTTGTATCTTGTAGGCCTCTCTGAATAGGAGTGGTCAAGGCCCTGAGACTGCTCATTCGATAGGTCAATGGGCTTATCTCTACATAGAGAGCTTATCTGCATTTGGACTGTGGCTGTGTGACTAGTCCCGACTATAGTTTATGAGAAGATTTTTCTATGTCACTTCTGGGCTATCTTCACTCTTTATCTGAGCAGCAAATTTGGGAGTCATATGTTATGGGAGTGTTACAAAAGAAGGAGAAACCCAGTACTAGCCCCCACCCATATTGAGCAGAATATAAGCGAGAACTAAAAGTATTGCATTAAGCCACTAAGATGTACATAGAGGGCTTCCAGGAAATGCTGCTGGTGTCATTGTACCTAACAGGAAGTGCAGAACACATATGAATCAACTGAGGATCCTGTTAAAACATTAAAGACTGAGGTTTAGGGAGGAACTGTGCATTCCTTTATACTTCCAGGTCATACTTGTGGTCCTTAAGCAACAATTTGAATAGAAGGGATGATCCACATTCACCATTGTCCAATTGTATTTTCACATGTGAGTCCTTTCCACAAACAAAACACTAAGCTATCTTTGGAATGGCCTGGTATTCTTGCCACAAACATATTCAGAACACTTGTGGAAGTCGGTGAGAATTGTGGAGTTCCATTCCTTGCAATTTCTCTTCTCCACAATAGTAGTAAGAAAATGGTATGGGAAGGGGACAGTGACAGTTGTAGAACTGGGAATAACTAAAGGCATGTTACAGTATTATAAACATCTGTGGGAAAAAATGGCCTCACTGAGTATGGTAAGCATTGAGGCTGTTTAACTAGTTGTAATCACATAACCCTCTCGCCCACTCTATTTCAACCCTGAAAGATAACTGAGTTCACAGCTTAAACCACTACCCTGGCAGCACATGAGGAAAGTGAAATAAAGAGTGTGAAAGATGTCACTCTCATACAGCCCTACTCAGAGAACTGTCAAATGATAAACTGCACCACAGTAAAGAATAAATTAACACACTTTTATACAGGTGAAAATGTAAAGATGTGGTAGACAATATTTGGCAAGTCCGTTCATACTTTGATGAAAAAGCACTGCAGAGTTATGAGAATTCACATAAATACATGAAGAAAACTGGTAAAGATAACAACTTTAGGAAATGTAAAAGGCATTATGCCTGAACATTATGTATAATCATTTCCTCCTTTCTACAACTCACCTAAAAAGGCAATAACATACATTGGCTACAAAATTAATTGCATTTCCATTTAACAAGGATTAATCGGGAAAAAATGCGAAAAATCATTCCAATTTGTTTTAAGATAGAAATAAATAACAAGATAACTAATGGGATAAAATATGTACATCTGGTAACATAAGGATAACTATTGAAAAAGCTGAAGATCTACATGAATGAGAATAACTTCTCGTGTTCATAGATTAGAAGAATTAATGTTATTGGAATACAATAGATCAATACATCAACTTAGTTCATCAAATTCCCCACCTAATTTTTGGAAAAGTCATCATGCTGGTTTTAAAAATAAATATGGACTCTAGAAAAACCAAAATAAATTTGGAAAGGAAAAACAAAGTTGGAAGGTATATATCACATTTTCAAAACATGGCACCCAGTTACAGCCTTGATTATCAGCTATTAGAGAAACGTTAAGTCCAAATCACAATTAAGTCCCACTTTATCTTCACTAAGATGGCTATAATTAAAAGGACAAACAACAGTAAGTTAGGGTAGGAACCCCCCCACACACCACACACACACATTCATACTGCCGGGGAAAGCATGAACACTGCAGACCTTGTAAACATCAGTGTATCAGTTGCCCCCAAACTGATTTCAAGTTACCAGATTTTTTCAATTCTACTTCAACCTACATATGCAAAAGGATTAAAAACATGTTCCTGCACAGGATCCTGGATAGAGGTCATCAGAGAATCATCACTGTTGAGAAAGCAGAAACAACCCAGTGTCTATCATATGATGCATGACTAAGCAAAACAAAGGACATTTATAGAAAGAAATCTCATTCAACCTTGCTACAAAATAAGTGGACCTTTAAAATATACTAATTAAAAGAAACCAAACACAACTGGTTCCATATTCAACAACTTGATTTGTGTGAAATGTCTATTGTAGGCAAATTCATGGGAAAGGGTTAGAAGTTGAGGAGGGAGGAATTCAGAGTGACTAGTAATGTATACAGAGTTTTATAACAAGATTATCAAAGTATTCTGCAATTACAGTGGTACAGTTGCACAATCTTGGAAATATGTAAAAAAAAAACATGCTAAGAATGACACGTTTATGCTATGCCAATTGTATTTCCATTAAATTAAAAAAAAAAGGAGCCAACTGGAAATTCTTAGATTGAAAGTTATAAAAGAAGCAAAACATGAACAAAGAAAAAAGAAGTCAAGAACTAAAACAGGGTAGAGTAGGAATCAGGGAAACATGGGGAATAGTTGTATTGGACCACAAGCTCTGCTACCCTTCCAGGAGGTTAAACATGCCTCACTCTTCAGACTGTTTCCTCTTCAAAGTGTGTCTTATTTCTTACTCCATTATGTTCTGGGAAAATATGGCTCCTTAAACTCAAATCTGACTTCAATATGAAATATCCTTTCTAGTCAAAAGGTTGTTACCTTTCTTTCCTATATTTTATAGGGTAAGTACAAACCTCCATGGTAAAATTTTTGTTCGTGTATATACATACATGTGTATATGTGTGTAGACATATATGTATATCATAATTTACAAATTAATATATACAACTTGGATAAGGCAAATTAATCTGCAGTGTAAAGTGCCATACACTCCTTTGTCACTTCTGCATGTCCATGTGACTATAATCAGATCAAGATTTGACTAGATGTCCAGAAGTCTATCTCAAGTCGGTCCCAGTGAGATAATCATTGATAACATCCCTCACAAACTGATAAGTTTTACCTGCTTTTGAACTTTATCAAAATGAAATCATGATCTAGAATACAATATATCATGTTATATGATGCATATTCACTCACATATGTCTATACTCTCCATTCACCTCTTTACTTGTAAGATTCACTTAAATACTTGTGCATTGGCAATAATTCCTTTTAACAGTGTTATAGTTAGTTCTCTACTGTATGGCTACACCATACAGTTGATGCATTCATTCAAATGCTAATATATAGAGATTTCTTCTGATTGTGAGGCTATTATGAATAACATTTCTAAGATGATTTTGATAAATGATTTTAGAAGATTTAAGCATTCAGTTTGGGTGGGTATAAAGTCTGGGCTGTAATTGTTAGCTTACAGTACATTATTTATGTCTTTAAAATAGATGATGAAATAAAAAACTTTTCTCAAGAAACTTGTCCTGTTCTGCAACCTCAGAAAAAGGCCTGAGAGCACAGAACTGTTGTTGCTGCCTGTCTATAAGTCTAGCACTCTACCATACTACACAATTGGCAGCCTGAATTTATGTGCCACCTCAGTCTGCAGGATGCTGACATGGAGGCAGTAGGAAATGGAGCCAGTGATGTCCTGTTCCAGGGCTCAGGAAACATTCTCCACCAACGCCGGCTGTCATAATCACTGAACTTAATGTCATAACTTTACAGCAGTCATAAAGAAAACAAAAACGATGGTGCGTCACCATATCTCAACCAAGTTTCATTTACAAAACTGCCTAGCAACTCACATTTGGCCCATAGTCCATGGTTTTCAACCCCCTGTAATCTTCAGGCTGCCCTCATCCTTCTCTGCCTTGTCTCCCAGTAGTGCATCTTGGCTCACTTTATTAGAGACACACTGGCTTATAGGACAATTTCAACAAACGGAGCCCTCATTTTCCATTTTTCTGCCTGGAATGCATTTTTATGAAGTTCTCCTCTTGTTGTAACCCTCATAGTTTCATCTCTGAAATCAGAGGTGATCTTTACAGTGACAAATTTCCATTTCCCTTTCCTATATTTTCTACGGAGCATTTATTCATTTATTACCATATAACATATTATGTGTTTTACTATTCTGTGTCTTATCTATCCCCATCACATACATACTAATACGCATGTATGTGTATGTGTAGAGGGATTATATTCATTTTTTCTCTAATGATGGATCCTTAGCACATGCAATGGTATCCAACACATGTGTACTTGATTTGCATTTATTGGATGCATAATGACACAGTTATTGTCTGACCCTCAAATCTACATAAGGAAGCTTATAGTTAGGGTGTTAACCATGACAGGCATGGGTATGGGTGCCATGGGTCCACCCATTTCCTATGGCCTCCAAATCCAGCTTTTCACCTCATGAGGCCTCACAAATTAGTAACAGAATCTCAAAAACTGAGAAATGATCCTTGTTACACAGGATGCGCTGGATCCAGGGGAGTAAGAGATGAGCCACCCACCACAATTAAATACAGAATTTTCCAAGTCATTATGCAACAGCACTGTACTTATATCCAAATGAAATGGCCATGTGACTTGCCAGGCAGGGAGCTAAATAATTATGTCTTTATGCTATAATTATACAGACCACCAAATTACAGAAATTAAGGGTACAAAACAATAATGATGGTAATGAAAACTTGTTTTCAATTTGAGGTCTTCTTTCCTCATGGGTCAAACAGTTTAAAAGTGTTTTACAACAGTTGCTCTCACAGAAGAAAAGCGGCTGGGGCCAGGGAAAAGTTTAAAACTCGTTTAGTAGAAATGAAAGCTGAATAACACTTTCTTTCAGATCACATTTTCCATTGATTGAATAAAGACAGGACTGAAACTGGAATCAATTACTCTCCCCACCTCAGCACTCCTCCCAGGGAAAATCGGTTGTCTTAACCATCAAGGGCTTCTGGGAGATTAGGTTCTAGGCTTTGAAACCCACTCCACAGTGTCCACTCAATTACTCTTTTGTGAAAGGAGCAATACACTGAGAAAACTCTTAGTTTACTCGTGTGATCCTTTCATCAGTTCTGAGAGCTTGTAGCATCAAACATAGCCCCTGGAGAGAAGGGCCATGTCATAGCAGCCCCTTCTGTAGTCATAACTATCCACACAGTCCGCAGTAGAGTCTGGCTGCCCTCTCCACATGGAATTGCTGAAGACATGTTTGCAGACCAGGCGAAGACAATACCGTGTATTGGATAGCTGGAATGCACAGCCTCCTTCCAAGCCAAAGCCTTCAATGTGTGCTTAGCTCCGATCAGACAGTATCGTTCTGTTTATGTGAAAAAGGGAACTTACAGAAATTCAGAACATTCGTTCAGCATCCCACCGCTGTTTAGTAGCAGCCCATAGAGCTCAACTGTAGCCCCTTTACTTTAAAACAACACAACTAGCACGCATTCTTGGCCAGAAGTAGAAATGATTCCCAAGAAAACCAGTCTTAGAAAAAGATAGATGTTGCTCCAAATTCCACATAATACCAGGATAAATCCTTAATTATGCTAATTTAATCCTTATAATAACCTTTATATGTGAGGTGGCTGATCTTAAATTGAATTCGTCTAGACTTAGTATCACCATAGAAACACACCTCTGGGCATTTCTGTAAGGGTGTTTCCAGGAGACCTAACTGAGGATAGACAGTCCACTCCCAGCGTGGGTGGCACTATCCTGTAGGTCGGGATGCTGGACTGAATTTCTTCTAAAAAAAAAAAAAAAAAAAAAAAAAGAAGTAACTTGAAGCCCCGTGTCCCTAGAGAGCACACATGTAAGCAGCTACCTCAGCTTCTTACTACCACAGCAACCCCACCATGATAGACTGTAGCCCCTTGAACTGTGAGCCAAAATAAACCTTTCCTCCCTTGAGTTGATTTTCATCAGGCATTTGATCACAAGCAATATGCCTTATGCAATGCATTACCCTTTAAGCTGTATCTGTGACATATATACATCTGTCATACAGTTAGCTCATCCTTTTAAAATGTACAGGTCAGCACTTTGTAGAACGTCATGGAGCTACGTACCAATGACATTTTATCAGCCAAAAGCAACACAAAGCCCAGTACCATTCAGTCCCTACTCTCCCAAATCTTTGCACCTAGACAGTCACCTATCACTGTTGCTGTATAAGATTTATCTAGTCTTGCTATTTCATTTCCATGCATTTCCACTATAAATGGTCTTTCTAGTAACTTAACCTAACGCTTCCCCTAATCACCTAATCTTTAGCATGTATCAGAACTTCATTAACTTTTATTGCCAAATAATTTTCTATTGTATAGATACACAGCATTAAATCTATCTGTTTGTCAGTAAATGGGTACTGAGGTTGTTATTCCTTTGGTCCATTATAAATAGTGCTACTATAAACACTGATAGAGTTCACCTTTTGAAGAAATACCAAGAAAAGGGGCTGCAGCACTCACTGTACATTCCCATCATCAGTTCCTTCACAGACTCACAGCCCATGCTGTAAGCAAGAGTCTCATTGTGGCTCTTGATTTGCATATTTAAAATTTCTTTATTATTTATTACAATTTATTCACTTTGTATTCCACCTGGAGCCCCCTCCCTTGTCTCCTCCAAGTCCTACCCTTCTTCCCTCTTCTCCCCATAAACCCTCCCCTAGTCCACTGATAGGGGAGGTCCTCCTCCCCTTCCATCTGATCCTAGCCTATCAGGTCTCATCAGGACTGGCTGCATTGTCTTCCTCTGTGGCTTGGCAAGGCTACACCCCCCAGGGAGAGGTGATCAAAGAGCCAGCCACTGAATTCCCATTACATCTCCTGTTCCCATTACTAGGGAACCCACTTGAAGACTGAGTCTATGGGCTACATCTGAGCAGGGCTTTTAGGTCCTCTCCATGATGGTCCTTGGTTGGGGCGTCGGACTCTGCAGACCCCTCTGGGTCCAGATTTTTTGGCTATGTTGGTCTTTTTGTGGAGCTCCTGTCCACTCAAGGTCTTTCTATCTGCCCCTTCTTTCATAAGATTCCCTGCACTGTACTCTGCCCAAAGTTTGGCAATGAGTCTCAGTATCTGCTTTGATACCCTGATTAATAGAGTCTTTCAGAGGACTCTGTGGTAGGCTCCTGTCATGTTCCCTGTCTTCTCCCACTTCTGATGTCTGTCCCCTTTGCCTTTCTGAATGAGGATTGAACATCTTCCCTAGGGTCCTCCTTCTTCTTTAGCTTCTTTAGGATTATAGATTTTAGTATGTTTATCCTATATTATATGTCTAATATCCACTTATAGATGAGTATATACTATGTGTGTCTTTCTGCCTCTGGGTTACCTCACTCAGTATGATCTTTGTTTTGCATTTTTTAAAAGGCTACAAATGCTAAGTGTCTTTGGATGTGCTTACTGTTTATTTGTATATTTTCAGATCAACTACCCATTTTTTAACTAAAGCATGCTTTTAAAATATATATTTATTTGATGTTGGTCCCTAGTCACATCATAATTCATTTTTCATTGCTACGATAAGATATTCTGAGAAATGGAACTTAAGGAAGAAAGAGCTGGCTCTTTGATCACCTCTCCCTGGGGGGTGTAGCCTTGCCAAGCCACAGAGGAAGACAATGCAGCCAGTCCTGATGAGATAGGCTAGGGTCAGATGGAAGGGGAGGAACTTAAGGAAGAAAGAGTTTACTCAGCTTAGAGTTCCTGGGGGAAGACAATCTACCCAAGTGCATGAAGGCAGGAGTAGACTGCCTAGACAGGTTGCATTTGAAACCAGAGAACAGAGCATGAAGAGAAAATGGACCCAGGATACAGGGATCAAGGCTCACCTTCTCTAGCGAGACTCCATCTCTAAAGGGTCCATAACGTTCCCAAAACAGCCTCACCAGAGGCAATCAAAGGCTCCAACAATGTGTTTATGGAGGATAGTTCAGATTTACACCGGGGTGTTTCCTAATACCTTATCTTGTTCTAATAATGAGCTGTCCTTTCACTTTCATTTTGATAAGTTTTTCTGCCTTTCCTTTTGTTACTTGTGCTTTTGCAATTGTATTTAAACTGCTGAATTATTCCATCACTAACATTTTCTCCTAAGAAATGTTATAGTATAGTTTTAGCTGTTATGTCAATTTTTATCTGTTTGTAGTTATTTTTATGTTTCTTCTGAGGTCCAAGTTTATTGATCCCATATGGATGTTGAGTTGTCTCAATGCCTTTTGTTGAATCACAGCTCTTAACCCACTAAAAGGCAATGACCATGGATTCATGAATACATTTCTAAGCTATACGTTCTAGTCCACTGATTTCTGTAACTAAATTCATGGCATCATTTGTTTTTTATTATTATCTATCACCAGTTCTAAAATCCAGAAAGGTAAGATTTCCAATGTTTTTCTTTTGTTGTTTATATGAAGATTGTGGTATTTTTGGTCTTGTGCTATTTAAAATTATTTTTCAAATTTTACAGTACACTCATTAATATGTTAAAAATTTCTATACTTATTCTTTTGAGAGTATTATGTTGAATTTTAGATCAATTTTGAAAATAGAACACCTAACAGTATTGAATCATCTCATCCATGAACATTAGATGTTTCTGTATTTGTTACATCCTTAATTTATTTTTATAATGCTTTATATAATCATTACCTAAGTTTTAAATTTATTCTTATAAATTTATCCCTGAGCATTTTAGCCTTTTATAATGCCATTGCAGAGTGAATTTTTTTTTCTTAATTCCATTTTGAGATTGCTAACTGCTATAATATAGAGATGCATTTATGCTCTTCTATACCGATCATCATATTGCAACCTTAATGAACTCATTTATTATGCCACACATTTTAATATTGATTTTTGTTTAAAATGTACTCTAAAATACTTCATCTCATTTAAGATTGGGTCTGTGGTTAAACTGTGCCTCAACTTCACAAAGTTCTTCTATTTCATACAAAAAATCTGATACCCAAGGAGGGAAAATATCTAGTTTAAAGAAACACATGACTGAGTGGAGATTTAAAGGCTCTTCTTAGAAGCAGGACCTAAGGAGCTTATGTAGAGGAAACAGTCTAAGAAGAAAGTCTGAAACAAAAACTACGTACAAGCAAAAGAGACAAGGCAAGTCACCATCATGGAAAAAGGAAGGAAACCGTAGTAGAGTAATTTACATAAAGAATGAGCAGGATGGATAAGACTTGAAATGAAAGGAGCCGAGCTATGTTTCTACTCAAAGCCAGGGCTTATTTATTCCTTCTCAGCATCCATTCCCTTGCCAACAAATAAGATCTGTACCATTTATTCTAAAAACAAAATCAAAAGGAATCCATGAGATAATACATGTATAATTAGCATCAATTTCAAATCATTATTATTTTAATGTCTTTAGAATATTATCTAACAATTTGCCACCTGCGGAAGAGCTATGGGATGCTTATGATTGTGGCATGCCGAGGTCTGAGAAGCACAGATTTGAAACACTATTGGGCAGCAGTAGGAAAGGTAAAGAACAAGAGAGTGGTATTGACAAGGAAGCCGGGGCTTCTTACCTTTAAGGTGCCTTAGGATGAAGAAAGTGGCCCCAAACCAACAGAAACAGGACTTTTCCTTATGGAGAGAGGTGAGCTGTCCTTTGGTTTTGATCAAGAAACCAAGAGCAGGTTTGGGAGCAAAATAGAAGAAAGGAAAGAAAAATAAGGATACCTTGTAGAAAATCAGACAATAAACAAGTGATCGTTAAGCATCTAAGGAAGCAAGTTCAAGCGAAAAAGGAAGGATGAAGATATAGCTAAATACTGCTGTGGATTAAAAAAAAAAAAGTTACACAACCACTCCCAGGACATTATTAAGATGTTTCATATCTGCTAGAGCACTGAAAAACATTTGTACACTGATGAAGAAAGGGAAATTAAAGCAGGGAAGAGATGGAGAAAGAGAAGGGATGGAGAGGTCTAGGGAGCCTGGTGTATGTACATACTAGGTAACTTAGCCAAGAAATTCTTGAAAGCCCTGCCTCTGCCCAGCCTAGTTTGGACTCATTGGCTAGATGCTTCCTTTCAGTCTATACCTAAGCAAGCCTCTGTAGTGTTTGTCACTGAGATTCTCTAGAAATGACACATATACTCCTTGACATTACTCCCTACTGCTCTGAAAGAAACTTTTCCATCAGAAGCATATTTCAGCATCACTGCCACACCAACATGCTCTCATACCAATGTCAGTTGTAGTTTTAGCGAAGCAATAAGGGAAAATTATATGGACATCTGAGATCCCAACTGAAATTGGTATTTGTTTCTTGTGTATAAAGTATGTATCCTTCCTTGAAAAACTGTTTTGAATGTTTTGTATTCCATCTCCCCGTTTCCTCCTCTGCCACTCATTGCCACCCCTGGTAAGCACCACTTTATTCTCTATCTCTATGTTTGAGTGTGCTTTTTAAAATGTTCATGGTGAGTAGGTTAATTTGCTTCACTATAGTAACCATTTTCCTATCTTTATCTATCTCATAACATCATGTTGTCTACTTACAATATACACACAACATTTATTTAAGAAACAAATATTCCAAGGGCAATGGAGACCACTCACTCAGTGAAGTAGTTGTCATACAAACATGAAAACTTGAGTTCCAGGATCCATGTGAAAAACCAGGACTGGTAATGTCCATCTTTAACTTCAGAGACCGGAAGATTGCTGACCTGGTCACCTGGTCTAGCTTAATGTGTAAGTTCCAGACTCACTCTCAAAATAGGTAAACAAGTAAATAATCTTTGAGTGGCTAGGGAACTGATATATATATATATATATATATATATATGTATATATATGTATATGTATATATATATGTATATATGTATATATATATATATATATATTCAGCATACCCACAGGGGCACACATATGTAGACGCCATACATAAAAATAAAAGTGAAAACATAACATCCTTAAAGCATGGATGTCAAACTCAAATAGCAGGTAACATAAATGTAAAAAGTAAAAGCATGTGGAGGTTAGGGTACATTGCAGCACCAACCCAGCCTACATACTGGAGACAGCCTTTTCTCAGCCCCAACTAATGACTGTCACAAGAAAATGTTGGGGAACCTACATGTACATATTGGAGGCTGTTTAAACTTTCTTAAAATCCATGTATTCAATATTTTTATGTGTGAATTTTCTAAATCATTAAGTGAAAGCATCTAATTTTAAGCATCTTAAATACTGTTTAAGCCAAACAAAGATCCAGGAAATAAAACTCAGATTTTCACTATCTTGTTTTTACTCTATAACCCAGTTCTCCCATTCAAGATCAAGAGGTTAGGAAACTTACTTTCCTGATACATGCTAACCCCAAGCCATCCTTCACTATGAAGCAGAACGGCTCCCAGGCCAGATTAGGTCCAAGGACAAAAAACATCTTGTGATCTATTTTTATAAATAAAGTTTTATTAGAGCACACACGTGCTCAGCTACTACTGTAGCTGCTTTGTCATTACAGCAGTAGATTTGAACAGCTGTCACAAAGACAGATGGTCCACAAAGTCTAAATATCTTCCCACCTACCCTTTACGGAAAAAAAATTGCTGACATCTGGTCTAAGGCACAAGTTGCAAAATGTTCTTCCATGAGGAGGGCCTCCTGGTGTTGTGGGGAACTGTGGCCCCAGTTAATAAGGATGCCTGCTGCTTTCCTCTCATTTTCTGGAGTGCTTCAACATGAAAGGAAAGGGGTCTGGGAAGCTGCTCCATATAACAGAAACAACAGGGGTTTGGAAATGGGAGACTTTATTGGCAATTTCATGACCTTGAGAAAGTCATAACCTCTTAAAGTTCCCACACAGAAGTTGTACGACCAGAAACAAGTTCCCAGCTTTGGGGTTATTTCCAAGATTAAAATGAATCTGTATAGGAGAGTGTTCAAATGTACCTCTCGGTATGTACTAGATATGTGATTAATGTCAGTCACATTTAAAAAGCCTTTTGCCATCCATCATCCACTTTGTCACAGCCATGGGGTGTGCCATACACGCCATAAGACTTAGTCAATCAAGATGTTTCAGAAGATATGTTTCCCATATGTATCAGCTCAGAGAATGAATTATGCAAGAAAGATAATCATAAAAGCTAGATAAACCCAGCAGTGAGTTAATTAAGGCCACACCAGGCCATCGCTGCTGTCTAGAATTCTTCTCTCAGCCTTAGAAGGTTACTATGGTCTCATCTTCTGTGTGGCTGAGTCACTGTCCTTCAATGCAAGGGTCTGCAGTGTGTCTAGAAATAAACTATCCTAACCATAACCCAAGCTGTGTGATAACATTTCTATCAGGAAGGAACTCTTCGAACAAGAGAATGCTCTGAAAATGAATTAACTGGCCAACCCTGATCCCATTAAGGTCCTCAACTCACTTTGTCCTTTTTGGATTTCCTCTTAACATTTGGCAGCCCTGGCGTTTCCTTCTTTCTTTATGTCTGATGTTACTCAAGAACTCAAGAGGGATCTCATTCTAATTATAACCCCAAATTATTGATGCAGCCTCTCAGTGGGCCTCATTCTCAGATCAGACCTCATGCACTCACTGTTTGCATTAGTGTGAAGCTACTGCAGTCTCTGACTATCACAAAAGCAATGAGCTCCCTAACAGTGGCCTTGGCCATATAAGTCTTCCATCAACCAAGCTCAGAATGTCATTTCCTTGCACCAGCATGGGCATTGTCTCTCCTTTACCTATAAAACGCCCAACCACCTCAGTCTCTCTCTCTCTCTCTCTCTCTCTCTCTCTCTCTCTCTCTCTCTCTCTCTCTCCCTCAATAGCTTTGAGATAATCTTCAAAATTGCCCCCTGCCTGGTAAACTTTCTAAATTCTCCTCTCACTATTTGTCACCCAATCCACAGCTGAGCCAGCATGTCATACATGGGTGCATTTGCTCCCCAGATTCTCATCGCATGATTCCTAGCTCCTCATTCCATGATAGCACTGTCAACCAAAGTCTCTTTCATAAAAATGTTCATCAAACTGGAACACTCTTTTGTGTTAATTATCCCTGCTAAAAAATGGGATACAGAGCTAAACAGAGAATTATTATCTCTGCTAAAATTATGGACAAAAATTATCCCTGCTAAAAAATGGGACACAAAGCTAAACAGAGAATTCTCAATAAAGGAATATAGAATGGCAGAGAAACACTTAAAGAAATGTTCCACATCCTTAGTCATCAGAGAAATGCAAATCAAAATGACCGTGAGATTTCACCTTATACCCATCAGAATGGCTAAGATCAAAAACTTAAGTGACAATACATGCTGAAGAGGATGTGAAGAAAGGGGAACCCTTCTCCATTGCTGGTGGGAATGTAAACTTGTACAACCACTTTGGAACTCAATCTGGTGCTTTCTCAGACAACTAGGAATAGCGCTTCCTCAAAATCCAGCTATACCATTCCTAGGCATATATGCAAAATATGCTCAAGTATACAACAAGGACATTTGCTCAACCATGTTTGTAGCAGCTTTATTTGTAATAACCAGAACCTGGAAACAACCTAGATGTCCCTCAACTGAGGAATGGATACAAAAATTTTGGTACATTTAGATAATGGAATACTACTCAGCAATGAAAAACAAAGGAATCATGAAATTTGCAGGCAGATGGTGGGAACTAGAAATGATCATACTGAGAAAGGTATCCCAGAAGCAGAAAGACACACATGGTATATACTCACTAATGAGTGGATATTAGTCATACAATATAGGATAATCATACTATAATCTGTATATCTAAGGAAGCTAAGCAAGAAAGAAGACCCTGGGTAAGATGTCCAATCCTCATTCAGAAAGGCGAACAGAATAGACATCAGAAGAGGGAGAAAACAGGGAAGAGGACAGGAGCCTACCACAGAGGGTCTCTGAAAGACTCTACTCAGAAGGGTGTTGAAGCATATGCTGAGACTTTGGGCAAAGTTAGGGCATAGCCAAACTTTGAACAAAGTGCAGGCAATCTTATGAAAGAAGTGGGAGATAAAAAGAGCTGGAGGGGACAGGAACTCCACAAGGGGAGTAACAGAACCAAAAATTCTGGGCACAGGTGTCTTTTCTGAGACTGATACTCCAACCAAGGACCATTCATGGAGATAACCTAGAACCCCTGCACAGATGTAGCCCATGGCAGCTCAGTGTCGAAGTAGGATCTCTAGTAAGGGGAACAACAGCTGTCTCTGACATGAACTCAGTGACTGGCTCTTTGATCATCTCCCCTTGAGGGGGGAGCAGCCTTGACAAGCCACAGAGGAAGATAATGCAACCAGTCCTGATGAGACCTGATAGGCTAGGGTCAGATGGAGAGGGTGGAGGACCTCCCCTACCAGTGGACTGGGAGAGGGGCATAGAAGAAGAGGGAGAGAGGGCAGGATTGGGAGGAAAAAGGGAGGAGGTTACAGCTGGCATACAAAATGAATAAATTGTAATAAATAAATAAGAAAAAGAAAGAAAATTATACCTGTCCTGATCTGTGTTTGCCAAGCCCATTTTATATATATATGGGGGGGGGGGGGGAATCTGCTTTCTTATCTTTGGTCTTTTTCTATAACTGTATGACTGGGTATGAATCATGGATCTGTTTGTGTTATCAAGATGATGCCCAGAAATGAGACAATAAGCATAAACTTTAGACTCCAAAAGACATGCATTTGATGGAAGCTGACTTCCATCAACTTACTTGTTCTGGAAATTTGAAATGTACACTCATCAGAACCTATTTCTTTTCTAGCAAAATGAAAATATTAATACCTAATTCATTGAGTAGATCTTTTGTGAAACATCTTCCCAGGAGTTAAAAACCTACTTAATTACTGTCATTTTCCACTGCTTCCCTTCAAATGCCTCCCACTTATTTTGAGTCTCCTAGGCTTTATTTCTTTGCCATCTTTTTTCCAGGTATTGAGATACCCTTGGCATTAAAGGTAATGTCCCTTGTTTTGAAGATTTCCCTTACCCCTGTGGAATGCCTTGGCTCACTCTGACTTGGGACTTTTCATGGAGTTAATAAATGTATGTTTGTAGGACCATCAATATGTCCATTGGCAGGAAATATTCATCTTAAAATTTATTCCCCAGATCTGAGATGGTAACTCTAGGTTTGGGTAAAAATTAATGAGCACCATTAAGGATGGATCTTATAAGTTTGCTTCCTTGCTCAGCTCAGACTTTCCATGGCTCATTTCACTGAACTACATGCAAACTCCTGAATCTGGCACACATGGTTCTCCTCATAAACCTTTCCACCAGGATCTCTACTGTCAAGCCAGTGTACGTGAGCTAAAATAGTCTTACCGTCTCAACTATATGCATCCTGCTGTTTCAAAGCTGGTAGGATTTCTATAGCCTAAGAATAAGAAGGCATAAAGGTGGGGAGCAGTATGAATGAAGATGTGAGGTTAAGTGTTTGCTTTATGACATCTTAATTTGTTTTTTCTGTCAAGCGCTAATGTCCCCTGGGCTATCCAATCACATCCACATCGTCTGGGAGGAAAAGAAAATGGAAGAAGCTACTTCCATCTTTCTTTCTTTCTTTCTTTCTTTCTTTCTTTCTTTCTTTCTTTCTTTCTTTCTTTCTTTCTTCCTTCCTTCCTTCCTTCCTTTCTTTCTCTTTCTTTCTTTCTTTCTTTCTTTCTTTTTCTTTCTCTCTCTTTCCTTTTTTCTTCTTTCATTTATTTTACATCCCATTTGTAGTCCCCTTCGTCCTCTGCTCCTGGTCCCACAACCTCTCCCTGTTTTCCCTTTCCTCCCTCCCCTACTGCACAGAGAAAGAGAGCCCCACCCAAATTGCATCAGGACTGAGCCCATCCTCTTCTCCTGTGGCATGGTTGGCGCTTCAGTCTCCACAGGGCCGCCTGGTCCCTGGTTAGTTGTGTCGATCTTCTTGTGGAGCTCCTGTCTCCTCTGGGTCCTTCTATGCCCCAATCTTCCACAAAACTCCCTGCACCCCAGTCAAGGTTTGGTTGTGGGTCTCTGCATCTGTTTCCATCAGCTCATAGATGGAGCCACTCAGAGGGCAACTGTGCTAGGCCCCCTTCCTTTTCTCTCTCTTCAATCACTTCCACTGTCTATTCCATTTCCACTTTTGAGTGGTAAATAAGCATCAACCCTTGGGTCCTCCTTGTTACTTATCTAATTTGGGTCTGTGAGTTTTAGTATGGTTATCTTGTACTACATGGCTATCATTTACTTTTAAGTGAGTACATACCACGAGTGTCTTTCTGAGTCTGGATTTTTATCTCACTCCTAATAATCTTTTCTAGTTCCATCCATTTGCCTTCAAATTTCATGATTTTTATTTTTGTTTTTAATAGCGGAATAGTATTTCACTGTGTAAACATACCACAATTTCTTTATCTATTCTTCAGTTGAGGGACATCTAGGTTGTTTCCAGATTCTGGCTATTACGAATAAAACTGCTATGAACATAGTTGAGCAAGTGTATGGTAAAGCACCTTTTGGGTATATACTCAGTAGCAGTATGGCGAGGTCTTGAGGTAGAGCTCTTCCCAATTTTCTGAGATAGTGCCAGATTGATTTCCAGATACTTATTCTTATATTCAGCAGGTGAGTCACATCCTATTATGGATCGTGTGCCATACTCACACTGGGACATCGGAGAGAGAATAAATGACTATCTAGAACTTAATGCCTATTTTTTTTAAAAATGTTGTCTTTAGGTCAAGAGAGACCAACACAATGGCTGCCTTGATTAAAATGGTGGATAAAACATTGGAACCTCTGTTGTTGCTGTCTGGCAGCTGAGATTTTTGTGGTCCTTTATGCCTTAGCTGGTTTTTCTCACTAAAGAAGTGATCAACATTCATAGTTCCCTTAACTGGCCTACTCCAGGGCTGCATCTATTTTCTAGATCAATGGTGCATGAACTAGCAGCATCAAAATCACCTGAGAACTAGTTAAGACTGCAAATACTGTTGCTGTCCTTGTGGAGCTCCTGTTCCCTCCAGATCTTTCTATCTCCCCCTTCTTTCATAAGAAACCCTGCGCTCTGCCCAAAGTTTGGCTCTGAGTCTCGCATCTGCTTTGATACCCTGATCAGTAGAATCTTTCAGAGGCCCTCTGTGACAGGCTCCTGTCCTGTTCCCTGTTTTCTCCTTCTTCCGACGTCCATCCCATTTGCCTTTCTGAATGAGGCTTGAACATGTTACCTAAGTCCTCCTTCTTGCTTAGCTTCTTTAGGTGTACAGATTTTAGTGTGTTTATCCTATACTATATATATATAGTATATATCCACTTTTATCCACTTTTAAGTGAGTATATACCATGTTGTCTTTCTGCTTAGGCCTTGGGGTCTTTTCTAAGACTGATACTCAAGCCAAGGACCATTCACGGAAATAATCTAGAACCTATGCACAGATGTAGCCCATGAGAGCTCAGTCTCCAAGTGGGTTCTTTAGTAAAGGGAACAGGGGTTGTCTCTGACATGAACTCAGTGGCTCATTCTTTGATCAACTCCTCCTGATGGCAAGGGAGGGGCAGTCTTACCAGGGCACAGAGGAAGACAATACAGCCAGTCTTGATGAGACCTGATAGGCTAGGATCAAATGGAAGGGGAGCAGAAGCTTCCCAATCAATGGACTGGGGGAGGGGCATGGGAAGAGAAGAGGGAGAGAGGGCAGGATTGAGAGGGGATGAAGGAGGGGCTACAGCTGGAATACAAAGTGAATAAACTAATAAATTTAAAAAAAAAACTTTTAAAGAGTTAAAATAAATTCACAAGAGTGCAAATACTAGAGTTAGTTCTAGACCTAATTATTCAGACATTCTAGGCCCCCTGGTGGAGCCAGCAATATTAATTTCAGAAAGGCCTCAAGATAATTCTGGCAGGTGCTGGAGCGTGAGAGGACAGCTCTCGATAGATGGGCATCTCTCTGAGCAGCATGAATATCCCAAGAAATAAGTTCACAGTTTTTATTTCCCTTATTTCTTTCTCTAGAGTCTTTCAAAAGAGGTCAGAGAGACCCTAACATTCTGCTCACAGATCTCATCGCACTGTCTCCTCATTGGGAGACTAAAATGAGATCAATGTACATTTTAGTACAATGTCATTAAGATTTTTTTTTCAAGTATGTTTGTTTAACAGTGTATGGGAGTGAGGAGAGAGAGAGAAGAGCACTCTCATGCACTCAGAGAGGGTGTGTGCATTCAGAGTGTGTGCACTCATAAAGGAGTTATTATGAAGGTTATTTTTCTACCTACGAAGAGCACTCCAGCAAGTTCTCAGATATGTCAAAGCTGAGACACAGGAGGACAACACCACTGAGCCTTTTTTAAGTAAGAATTGCCAAACATGTGACATCCCGCCATCTGTGAACACGATAATGTGTCTGGAGCCCTCATTATCCCCTGTGCACAGGAAGGGATCAGATTAGTCAGCTCTGAGAACAAATCTGGAATCCATTTATAGGCATACAGGAGTAAGTTCGAGCAGTGATCCCTGAAGTCTACTAGCATTACCCCCAGGCTAACCTGCCACAGCTCCCGCCTAAAGAGAGTTTGTTTATTACGTCAGGGTTCCCACTCTGGGCAACGCAGTGAGGATGTCATTCAGCAAGGTTTCACTGATCCTGTATCCGACATGCCAGGCTTGTGTGTGCGTGCATCAGTCTGACATGCCTTAAAGGGAGCAGGGACTGGAGAAGTGAAAATGAGCCTGTAGTGAAACAGATTCCTTCCTATCTCTTAGCAGCTCACAGGGAAGGAAGGAGGGATCGGATCCTGTCAACCCCAAGCTGAGCAAGCAGTCTGTTCTGTTCAGGTCCTGCATGCTAAGAACAGGCAAGAGAAACACAGAATATTTGGTGCCTATAAATATGGAAAGTCTTCTCACTTCATGGGTGGCAGTGTAGAAGCCCGGGGAGCGGGGGGGACACAACCTATATTCGGGAAAGATGAGAACAACTCGATAAAGATGGTGCTGTTGGTGAAGGCCACGGCAATAATGGGTATGCTGCCTGCAATGAATTCGATACTGTGGACACTCACTGCACCATAAATATTAGCTCATTTAAATTTCACAAGAGGCCCTGAGAAGGGGAGCTGCTGCGTTTAGTTCTATTTCACAAGCAAACTAAGGTACATGGAGCTTAAGAGGTTTCACACAAACTTGTCCTGGAACTAAAATTCAAACTTACACAGTGCCCAACTACATAAAAATAATTCCTGAATATGTGAATGTAGTAGAAATAAATTAATATGTTTGTGAATGAATCAGCTGCACCTGACCAGAATCAATTTCAACCCTGTTTTAAATTCTGCCTTATGTTTGTATCCATAGTAATTCTCATTTTTGTCAACCCCGAAGCCCAAAGCTAAATATCAAAGAATGCATAGGGCAGGCAGCCCAGTTAAGTGATTGCTTGAGATGATCATTAAACAGGGTTAGGGAATATATGGGTGGCTGGTAGAACATTCTTTCTGAGTGTTCCTGGAAAGCTTACTATGTGAATGAGGAAGCTGCATTGAGAAGATCCATTCTTAACAATGTGAATGGGCATAACTTGATGCCCTGCCAGCCCAAGTACAAGAAGAAAAGATACCCAAGAATCACACACTCACATTCCCCTGGAACACTGGGAATGTTGTAGTCTTCAGGACCAAGACCTACACCAGCACCTCTGCCTGGCTTTCCGAATTAATATTTCAGGAGCCACCAGGAAGCCTAGAATGTCTGAGCAAGTAGGTCCGGAAATAACTCTAGTATTTGCACTTTTAACACTTTCTTAGGTAATTATGACACTGCTAGTATACACACACACACACACACACACACACACATACACACACACTCACACACTGCACTGCTC
Source organism: Psammomys obesus (assembly GCF_907164565.1). Lineage (NCBI taxonomy): Eukaryota > Metazoa > Chordata > Mammalia > Rodentia > Muridae > Psammomys > Psammomys obesus. The sequence continues at coordinate 16,186,064 of NW_026596046.1, forward strand.
TTGGGCCAGATGATATTTTTATTATTGGATCTATCTAGTTCTTTATAGGATTGTTAGTAGAAGCCCTGCCTTAATACATGAGAGGCCAGTAGCATGTTTGTTGTTGTTGTTTGGTTTGGTTTGTTCTTGTTGGTCAGTTGGTTGTTTTTTGTTTTTTGGTTTTTTTGTTTTTTTTTTTGTTTTTTTTTTTTTTCCAGTTATGAGATTTAAGTTTCAGAAAATATGGCCCGAATATCTCCTGTGGGGTAAAATCAGGTCCAGGTGATAACAGAAGCTATTTGAATATTTGTATTTCAAAGTTAGACTCATGTGGACCTCTTCCTTGTGATACTGTCTGACATGAAACACAAGGGGAAAGTTAAGGACTCTGATAATTCAATAGCCTCTCTGCTTGTTTGGAGGGCACCATCTTAAAGCTGTAACAAACTAAGCAGAAAAGATTACTGCCAAAGGATGGCATATAGGTTAAGGGGCAAGGAGTTGGTCAAGCAGCCCTCCAGAAAGACAGGGCAGCAAGCAAAAAGCAGACCCTTAGCTATAAGGATCCAAGGATCATGACTGGGATTTGAAAGCCCAGGCAAGAATGCAGTTAGAGAAGAGAAAGTAGGAACACTGTGATTGGGGCAATAAGCTTCAGGGTCTTCAGCAACAAATATCAACAAGACAAACAGTCAACTCCTATTCCTCAGCTCAAACTTCAGAGCTAGGTCCCTAGGGGTAAATAAAGGGCTGCAGTTGGGAAAAGGATTAGACTTTCTCCAGTGTATATCCCACCCACGAAACATCACCTCCCCCTCAGTAACTCATTCTTGAACTTGGAACACTGACTTTCCCAGAAATTAAGGCTGTTTTATTTTTGTGGTGCTTTATACACCCATTTAACACACATCATTCAACGATTGAGCTGTCCCACCCTGGAAACAAGGATTTGTTTCATAACACAGTCTGGGACCTGTCCAACAACTTTCCACTGAGACCCATGATCCAATTTCTAGTGCTTACTTCAGTAACAGGTCTGCACCACAAGGCTCAGTTTACAAGAGGAATCACCAAGGCTGTGCCTGCACTATTGCCAAGCTCAGAGATGAGAACCAAAAAGAAGGAAAACAGAGTGAGGATCTGGAGTTCTGCTTACAAATTACAAGCCTTCAAATGTTTGGAAGTTGTGAATGGGATTTTCCAAGACTAGTGATATCAAACAGTTCTGAACAACAGGTACTATCAGTCTGACTTTCCAAACACACCACAGAGAGAGAAAGAGAAAGAGGCTTATAAAAGGCATATACTCAGGGTAAAAATAAGTGTTTTCAGAGACACTTGGTTTAGCACATGAATAACTTAATATGTTATACAATACTTCTCTCTAAACAGTCAACAAAGATGATTTTAGGATTATTAGAGCTCAAAATTCACTCCAGGTGTATCTACCTCTTCCACTTTTAAAAAGATTCTTTGCAAAGTGGAGAAAAACAAAGTTGCTTGTAAACAAACTTTCAGTTGTTTACAAAACAAAAACAAACAAACAAAAAAACTCCAAGGAAATGAAAACTCAAAACATACAGAAATGAAACAAGGTTATTTTAGAAACTAGGGCCTAAGTATAGTATTGGTAATTGTGTTACATTTGGATATTGACTGTCTTTGAGCAATGCTGCCTGATTAAAAATCAATGCAGTCATATCAGCAAAGATGTTTCAAGTGCATAGAAAGAGAAATACATGATGGAAGAGAGGACAGAGATGTGGCTTGTTATTTTTTAATATTCTTATTTATCTTAAATTTAATATTCAATAATATTTTTCAAAAATCATTAATGTTCTGTTCTGTCTCTGTCTCTCTTTCTCAGTGTGCTTTTAGTGTGTATGTGTCTGTATCGTGTATGTGCGTGTGCTTGGGATGAGTTATATCACTTAGACAAATAATGTTCCCTCAAAAGCCATAGATTTTCTAACAAAAACCTCAGTACCCAGCAATGGAACCCTCCCCTTGAGTCACTGGTCAGGGAAGTTGAAGATACTCCCAAAGGAAGATAGTTTATTGCTGTAGTCCTTGGTTGTCTCCCAGAACCTGAAGGTAAGACTGTATTACTGTGGACTCCACATACCTCTGACACAGGGCTTAGAGAAAATGAGCTAAAACTTACCTGGAAGCCTCTTCCCTGAGAACTGACTCTTGTAATATCTGAAGATGTTATGTACATTCCGGGGGGGGGGGGGGAGCAATCAATAGTTCTACCCAGCTGTAAATCCTACAAACCATAACAATGATGAGCATGGCAAGATATTTCCAACAGTGCAATAGTGGCACTAGAGCTTGGAGGCAACCATAGTCGATGGTTTTAACTGGATTTTATGCCTGCTTAATAAGAAGGTATTCGTGCCTGGCACTGTAAACCTTTCCAAATATTGACAAGGATGCTATGCCCATGAAAAATCTAGAAAATTGGTCACTTAAACAAGACCTGCACAACAAAAATACCAGCTGACATGCCAGTATGGATAGAAAAATTGTCACAAGGCCTTATTCCTAAATGAAGAGCTACAGACAATTAATTAATGGCTGCCAAGAGTGTTGCTCCCTGTTTTACTGGAGGCTCAAATACCACCTGGCCCAAAGTGTGTGCTTCTCTCCCTGCAAGTGCTGAGCTCAGTTGGCTTCCTGGTGGAAAAGGGTGAAATTTAGGTCAAAGGTTCCACCTCTCACGGGAACAGTGGTGTCCGGGCCAAGAAGGCCTGAACACGTAACCAAGATCCAGGCAAGATTTCTCAGCAATAAGCATTATTGCTCTTTTAGCTAGGTTGCCAACACCAGGATAGCAGCCAGTTGCTGCTCAAGGCCCCGAAACGTAAGCCAGGAGGTAAGAAGGGCCCCATCTAACTGGGGTAAGTCAGTGGCTTCTTGGAGAACATCTGGTAATAGAGGCTCAGGGCTTCAAAACTGAGAGGCAGTGGTAGGAGCCCAGTTTGGTTCAGTCAGACAGCTGCTTTGGGAACAGCGGGCCCCTCGCCTTCACAGATGGCCACTGCGGTGATCCAAGCAGAGTGAGAAAGATGGCGGAAGCAATCTACACTGACACTCCAGTAAATGGCAGGAACTCGGCAGTTGCAAAGCCCGTGTCACATGGTGCTGTAGTGTTACAGCCCTTCAGTTAAGCTGCTGTGCTAATGGCAGAGAGTGCAGGTAAATGCCCGTGCCTGGTCAGTTCACAGCTGGGATGCAGGTCCAGAAGTTACTCCCTGGTGGTCAGCAGTGGCAGAGGCAGCTACGGCTGGGGTTTGACTGAAAGCCAAGCCTAGGGTGTCCATCAGAAAATCCTTCATCTTCCCCAGAATAAGTGATGAGTCTCAGATGATCTTTGATGAAACAGATGGTGGTGCCCCCCTTTATTTCATGTAAAACAGGGACTTATAAACCTTGGGCACTGGTTTGGGGGTGAATGTGTTTGATTTGCTATGGCTAAGAGTGTTGGGATACTTCATTTACATGCAGCAGCACAACAGATCATAAGAAGGAAAACACAGTACTTAATTATTGTATGGGAAGCTGGGGGTGGGAGGAAACCTCCAGGTACTGTTAGAGGTATGGAGAAAGGTTATTGGTTGAGAGCTAATATACCAAGATGTAGCATGAGAAGGGTAGGGCCAGGAATCCCCAAGTACACAATGAATGGGTTTCTTCTTGAGAAAGGGTTGGGCCTATAATCTCACAGAGGGCTATGTGACACTCCTTAGAAGATCTGGGGTTCCCCCAGGTGGAGTGGAGAGAATCCAGCTAAGGAAAAGAGTCTTGTCATTTTAGCACCCAACTCAGGAGCTATCCGGTATTACAAGACTTTGACCTTAACATCGGGGTCCAACAAAACACAGTAAGAATTGATCTTTCCCAGGGACAAGCTCCTTCACATATTATATTATTATCATTATATTATCCAGTTCATGTATTATCCATCTCAAGTGGCCAGCATAAACAATGCACACATGAACAAGACAAAATGCCCTCAAAAGCCTGGGTTCACACTGGGTTCACACACAGAGACACACATACACAGACACACATACACACACACACCAGTAATTTACAAAGTAGAGGTCATGAGTTTGAGGGTATGGAGAGTTAATGAGAAGAACTGCAAGAGAGAGAGAGAGAGATGTGGAAACTATGGTAAATAAAAACTCATGTGTGAAGTTCTCAAAAACTAAAATTTAAAAATTAAGTATTTTTATTAATTCTTTGAGAATTCCATAAATGTTAATCAAACTCATCTGCTCCACTAAATCCTCCCATTTCCACCCTTTCTTCCCTCTCCCTAGCGACTTAACATCGAGTTTCTTTTCTCCCCCTGGATCCCCCACAAAAATCAAGTTCAATTTATGTTGCCCATGGTCTCAGCAGTGAGGCCTGGCTCTGAAGTGTGGTATTCTACTAGGTATCACAGCATTAAAGGAAACTGACTCTCCATCTCTCATAAGCTATCAAATGCCAGTAGCTCCTCAGCTGATGGTATTTTAATGCCAACCTCCAAGCTGGGAATTTAGGTTGGGTTTGCACAGGTCTTGTGTATGATACCCCAACTGCTATGAGTTCATATGTTTAACTTCCTTGTTGGGTCATTAAAAAGACTGTTTTCTTGAAGCAATCCATTGTAAGATTCTGGATCTTACAATCATTCTGAGCCTCTCTTGTGTAACTCTCTGAGTCTTTCATTGAAGGCTGTGGAATGTTTTCCATTTAGGGCTAAGCATTCTGCAGCCTCCTTTCTCCTGCCTGATGCCACTTGTGCATGCCATGCTAATTGTCACCTGCTCCAAGGGTAAGCTTCTTTAAACAAGGTTGAGAGATTCAGTGGTCTGTCAATCTAGCAACAAGTCACTGGGGAAAGATCTCCCTATGGAGCCTAAGCTAGCTTTTAACTCATGCTAATCTCCTGCCTCAGAATCCCATGTGCTATGTTTATAAGATGTTTTTACTTCTTAAACCATTTAACAAGATTAAAAGTCTGTCTGCACATTGTAGTTTGTGTCTGTAATCACAGCACATACAAATCTGAGGCAAGAGTATAAATTTGAACCTGGGCTACATACTAAGACCACAGCTCAGAAAAAAAATAAATAAAAGAAAGAAAAGAACTCCTGTCCTCTCCAGGTCTTACTAAGTCCCCCTTCTTTCATAAGATTTCCTGCACTCTGCCCAAGGTTTGGTTATGTGTCTCAGCATCTGCTTTAATATACTGCTAGGTAGAGTCTTTCAGAGGCCCTCTGTGGTCGGCTCCTGTCCTGTTTCTTGTTTTCTCCTACTTCCAATATCCATCCCATTTGTCTTTCTAAATGAGGATTGATCATCTTACCCAAAGACCAAATATATATGGGCACAGGAGTCTTTTCTGAGACTGATTCTCCCACCAAGGACCGGACATGGATATAACCTAGAACCCCTGCATGGACATAACCCATGGCAGCTCAGTATCCAAGTGGGTTCCCTAGTAAGGGGAACGGGAACTGTCTCTGACATGAACTCAGAGGCTGGCTCTTTGACCTTCCCACCCCCCCTTGGGAGGAGCAGCCTAGCTAGGACAGAGAGGAGGACATTGCAGCCAGTCTTGATAAGACCTGATAACCTAGGTTCAGGTGGAAGGGGAGGAAGATCTCCCCTATCAGTGGACTTAGAGAGGGGCAGGGAGATGAGGGAGGGAGGGTGGGATTGAGAGGGAATGAGAGAGGGGGCTACAGCTGGGATACAAAGTAAATAAATGTAATTAATATAGAAAAATAAAGAATTTAATAAAAAGAAAGAAACAGGAAATTAAAAGATAAAATATCTAAAGGTCAGAATCAAGCTTTTTCTGCCTTTGAAAGAAAAGATGTCCATTAGCTTTTCATGAGACCTTAGCTCAGGTAATAAGGATGGAAGGCAGACAGGAAGAAGGTCAACAGCAGCTGAGAGAGTGAGGTCAGTTCCTAAATCCGTCTTCAATGGGAGGGAGTGGGGGGGAATAAAAGGAAAGAAATCAAAGCAATTAAGAAAAGTAATGAACTTTTTATCCAAATTGCCGTTGTCAAAACCTAGATAAGAGCAAGGCTGGATGTGAATGTGTACAAATTAGGAGATCCTCATGACAGACACAGCTCTGGGGTATTAAGGAAATTACCAGGCATACTGAACCACTTACAGTGATCTCAATTACAAAATACTAAAAAAAATAAAAATAAAAATGAAACTACAGAGAATGATGAATCTTGCCAGAGGTATGACACTGGGGGGGGGTGGGGACTGGGCAGAGAATAAAGAATGAAAGTGGTAAGAGATACTGAAATGGTAAAAAAAAAAAAAAAAAAAAAAAAAAAAGTCATTGCTGAAACCACTTGCTAGCTTCACACAGACATCTTTAGGTGTCATATCATTATTTTGGGAAAAGATAATTCAGTCTAAAGTGGACAAGGAAATGAGATGTAAACAGAATAATTAACTGCAGAAGATTACATTTCCTTTCCAAACATGTACCTTTGGGGACTTTTAAAATAGGCTAGTGAGACTTCTGTTGGTAACTTCACTGGTAAATGTCTAGCTTTGCATTACTGACAGAGCTCCAAAGAGACAAAGGATTCCAAAGATTTGGAAAAGATAGATCCAGGAGTGGATGGAAAATGACAAAATGGGGTCTTTGAGGGCACAGCATCTCAAACTGTTCTAGAATCTTAAGCTCAGCATCTGGCTACCTGAAGGGGAGGGGTTTTATCACAGCCACAACTCAAATAGGGCAAGTGGAAGGAAGTCTGGCCAATCTCCATAATGCTTAAAAGAGGTTCTCTGGTTTCATGGAAATCTAAAGAGCACTACAAGGCCAGCCATGGAACAGTGGCACAGGCCCCCTGGGCACATGGCTGATAGCTTGCTGAAATGCTGCCTGTGTGGGACAAGTTTCTGCAGAGTTGGTGGTGGTAGGATTACTGCCACATGCCACCCTAGAGCTGCGCCTTGAGGAATTTCATCAGGGGCATTAAGGGAGCATTTGCAGAAACGGGACAGATATGGCAACTTCAGAACAGAATCCATCCTTGCTAGAATTTTAGTTCACCTTGCTTTGTAGTTTCTCCAGGCCTCAATGTGTTCAACTGTAAAATGGGATTACTGCTTTCTGCATTATAGGAGAGTTGTAATAAAAAGACAGAATGTGGTGACTATACTGAATAGATATACATTAAGCTGAATTTTCCTAGATTCTAGCCCTGACACTTTAGAGGTCTGGTTTAGAAGTTGTCCAACTGAGGCTATCCTAGATGAGGCAACATTAATACTGAGTTTTAATATTTAACTTTTTTCAAAAATTGAAATGATCTTTGCCTAAACTGCATAAAGGAGGGAGCTACTGAAAGGAGCAAATGTATAAAACATTTTTTTTTTCTACAGGAAGGAAAACATTTTAGTGCTCCATTACTGGCTCACAGTAAGGGAAGATCGTTTTTCAGTATCTCCAGATGATAAATAGCCATGTGTGGAGTCATTTTGATTTCTCATAAGTGGAAGTTGGTACTGGTAGCTGGCACATAGGGACCAGGGGTGAGAGTGGAATCACAGTAAGTAAGGATTCCAGGTTCTCAGCAGGAAACTGTATAAAAGCCCAAACATTCTACAAGAACAAAGGTTAGAAGGTCTCTGTCATGGTGTATCCTTCTGATAGTCATGACTTGCGAAAGAATGGTCCCAGATCAGGCTAAGATCACAGAGGCAATGTGAGAAAGTCATAAACCCTAAAACCTTTAAAGCTGAGATTGACACTTAGGTTGTAATTACTGGGATTCACACAACACTGAAGAGAAGGGGAAGTCCTTTGGACACTGCTCTGACATTCCTTACCTGGCTACTGTCCTTCCGGTCATCCATTCTTTTTCTATCTAAAGACACCTGAACTTAAAAGTGCTCTTCTTAGAAGACTGACTTGATATCCTTCACCACCTCTCATCTGTGCATGGACTACATGGTTTATACCGCCAGACATTGATATGATGTTCCAACTAGAGTCATCATTGTTCCCATGACTAACCCTAGAGGCAGCCATTTCTTTAGGCCTTGAGAACAAAGTCTATAGAATGGCATCTTACTGTTCTGGCTGCCTCTCTACAGCATGGGCCTGGACTGCAGCACATTTTGTGGCAGCCAAAAGGTATCATGCGGATAGCCATCCAGCTCTTTGTCTGGCCCCAGGTTGCATTGCAGAGAGACCTTACTCCACCTCTGATGCCTGAGTTTTGTTACAATGTTTCATTGAAGGGAAAGTCCTCCTAGTGCCATGATAACCTGGTGTTAGCAATCTTGACCAACTCATAAGCATTCCTGCGGTGAAATGCTTAGAAAATTTACCCCACACTATAATAATAAAAAATAGTCCATAAACTCTGCACCTTCAGAATGCAATTCCTGGACAAAATTTGTACCCACTCAGTGATCTAAATTCAAGGGACTACTAATCCCAGATATTGATTTCAATAAGTGGGGACACAAAGAGAGACAATCACAAAGAAAGTAGATGTTTGGATAGAATCTAGAAACATTTGCTAAGAAGAATCAGTGGGTATTTATATTTTTCTCCTTTACCCCTGACACAGTAAAATATGGAGAAACATAAACTAAGAATATATTCCTTATGCTTTGAACTCTTACACAATGATAAGATCAAAACAAGGTCACAAATCAAATACAAACAAAGCCAACACTATTTAAATTAATAGCATTAATTTAATGTGATAAATAAGATTATTTTTGCTAAAACTAAATTTCAGCTTACAATATAAATCTGATCCTGTTGGCTGTGGAGTAAATTATTTTGATTTTTAGTATGTTCATAATAATGGGAACTCTGTGATGATTCAATTTTTCCATTATTTGTTTTTCTTTTCTTTGAAAACTACTGCAAGACCATTCCTAATGTACAGGGCAGTGACATCACTCGGATGGGAAACATCTTTCATGCTTTAATCTACTTCTGTTCTTTCTTCCCTTGCCCTGATAATTACTCATTGGCTTTGATGTGATTGTATATGAACCGTAAAAGTGCTTACTGCAGTTGTAGCACTCTTTCCATAAATGTTGATCCTGATAAAGTTCTTCAAACTTCCTATGATAATATGTAATTTGGCATATTTGTAAAATTTAAAGTCCAATATAATCAACATGGAAACTAACAGATCTTATTTGTCATGACCCACCTCTCACACCAAGGTAGTAAAATATCTGTTTCAGAAACAACAAAGGCAACAACAAAAATCAAAAGAGCCATAGTGTCTTAGTATCAAGACACTGACTAAATGTGTATTTCAGTGGCTCCCATTTCAGATTCATGGCTTTAAAGTGACCCCAAAAAAAGTATACAGGACAGAATGGGTCAGAACAAAGTAGGTCTCCCATCTTGTGAGATAAAAGCGCCAATCAGATGGCTCCAACTGGAAACAATTGAGGCCAAAGAGCCATTTTAGTTATACAAAAGCAAATCAAGATTGTTGATTCGTTAATGAATGAACAATGATAAGCTCCTTAGACACATGGTGAAACTCGTGTGTGGGAGAAGGCTGAAGAACATAACCTTCACTTGTCCATGACTGGGAACTAGAAATGGCATGAGGCTTTTGAAACCTCAAAGTCCATGCAAATGGTGGACTTCCTCCAGCAAAGACATACCTCCTAAGCTTCCCCCTACTGTTACCAACTGGGGACCAAGTATTTAAGTGCCCAAGAATATGGGGACATCTTATTCAAATCACCATACCCAGCAACTCTGGCAATGGTTCAGGAAGAAAAATGAGGAGTTGAGTACCTAGAGTGTAAGGCTGAAAGCTCATGTGAGGCATGGGAGTGTCAGATTGAGGGAAACAAGATGAAATATGTATTGGTAATACTGGCTCTTGAGAGCAGATGCTTCCAACTATGTGCTCACCAGTTCACAAACTGCATGGCTACTTCGTAGACCCCAGTATCTTCTTTCCTGGCACATTCAGAGGCAAAACAGTATGAGAACAAGCTCCTAGCACAATCAGCTCCCATTACTATGACTACTAACACACTAGTGGGTTGTTTTCTAGTAGGACTTCCCTCCTATAAGCAACACTTGTAACACATCCCTTCACCTTAACCATATCCAAAATCTCTGACTTAGTCCAGCCCAGAGAGCATAGGATGGGATCACGACTTCCCTGACTAGATTACGATACACAGGGGACCCCTAAGTTTCATTTGATGGTGGTATAAAAGTGACACATACTTCGTAGACATCTTTTGTTGAATTTAACTCCTTCTCTTTGCCCAGCTTGGTGGCGTACAGCGGGGTAATTGTTCACGATGCTAGGCAGTGACTGTGAGGTTCATTTTCAGGGACAGGCACATGAGAAGTTGAACAGCTGACACTCGGAGTGCTATGAGTAAGCTAACGTATTCAGTAAGCCAGATGTATCCAATGGACTTTCGATTGATAATGTCGGGGTTAGAGTAATGGCGAAGGAGGTGAAGTGCTTGCTTCACAAGCACGATGAGCTGAATTCATATCCCCAGCACCTACAAAAAAGCCTAGCCTGGCAAATTTCATTCATAGCTCCAGAATTTGAAAGACAGAGAAAGGCAGATCCCAAGGTCTCAATGGTCAGCTAGTCTAGCTAGTCTAGCTAGTCTAGCAGAAACAGCAGGTTCCAGGTTCAATGAAAAACCCTGTCTCAAAAAAAAAAAAAAAAAAAAAAGATACATTGGAGACTGTCAGAAGAACATTCCTGCTATCAACCTATCAACCTTTGATTTCCATGTATGCATGCAGGAGCACCACCACATCCCTCTGCACAACAATGCATCAAACACACACACACACACACACACCATATGCACTAATGATTAGCAGTTTTTATTTTTCATCACTGTGATAAACTGACTGATGGAATCCACTGAAGGGTGGAAAGTTTTATTTTGGCGCACAGCTTCATAGGATTTAGGCCATCGTGGCAGGAAAGGCCAGATCCAGGTGGAAGCAGAAGTTTATAGTGAGATTTACTCAAGTCTCAGACGATTAGGAAGCCGAGAGTTCAACTGAGATCCAGAAGCAGACCTCACCTTCACAGTCTACTCACAGTGTTCCATCTCCACTAGCTAGGCTCCAGCTGCAATTGCCCCACACCTCCCAAATTGTGCCGCCATCTGGAGAAAGATTGGTCAAACATAAAATCCCATGAGGAAAATGCCACATTCAAACCATGACTCTGCATTTTGAGTGGCTGAATATCTTTCTCTTTATGACTACATATGAACCTTTCTTGAGATTTCAGGTATTTCCTCCCTATATGCTCAAATGGCTCCATGCATTGCTGGTACACTGACTGTAAAGCCCATGTCTATCACTCATAGCGTAATCCTCTACCTACTGCTTACCTGCTCGCATCCAGCTCTCAGGCTTGCCTCCCTTTGCATGATGCCAGCAGACACTTACAGGAACTCATTGTCTGCCTACACAGACTCTCCAGACAAAGTCTCCAATCTCAAGAGGACATAGTTTATCATGACTGGCTTGACTCTTCCTGAATTAGCCTGGTGCTATTATATATAAATACCAAGCCTGGGACAGTTATGCTTAGTACACTCACAGGCCACTCAGAATATCAATTGTGCTAGAAAAACTTTGCATACCCTGGGACTGTCAATAAGTCAAACTCAGAGCCAGACTAATTTTGTCTAATTGCCTTGTCCTTATAATCAGTCCCTACTTAAAAGAGAAGTTGAAATGGTGAAGGTGACAAGGACTCCCATGATCCTGACATTGAAGTCTCCCAATGTCAGGAGGCTTTTGGAGAATTAAACAGTGTTGGGAAATAAGTGATTTAGAGTGGATGGGGTGTGAACTGGCTATGCTTCAAACAGGCCATTTAAAAGTATGTCTCCAAACTTAAGACTCAAAAGCCTAGGACAATATAGAGCATAGAGCTGATGCTCAGCCATTGCTGTTGACTAGAAATGAATAAATATCCCAAGTCATGTCTCCTCTCTTGGCTCAGCTTCCATCTGGAAAATGAAGTTAATAATCTTTAGATGACAGTGCTGCTGAGAATATTAAAATTTATACTCACAGTATTTGTGTTACTGCATCAATAGTATGGCACCAGGACGTTCAGTAAAAAGTAGCTATGTAATGAGAGTACACTGGAATTTGAGACTCTGCGATAATATAGTCCAATAAAAACAGAGTGTAATTTTAAGCAAAAGTCACACCTATTATTTTAAAATTTCTAGTAGCCACAGTAAAGAGGTCTGGTGGTACAACTCAGATGGTGGGCTGTCTGCCTAACATGCACGAAGCTCTGGGCTCATCCCACAACACTGCAAAAATCTGGGCATGGTGGAACATACCTGTACTCTGGAAATCGAGACAAGATGATCAGAAGTTCAAGATCATCCTTGAGTAAATAGAGAAGCTGAAGCCGGCATTGGCTACAAAGAGAGAATGTGTCTCAAAAAGGAAAAAATAAAACAGTGGAAAGAAAAAGAGGAGAGAGGGAATAGATAAGGAAAAAAGGAAGAAAAAGAGGATGGAAGGAGTGAGTAAGGAGGGAGAGAAGAAAAGGGAAGTGAAGTGAATAATCTCAATATCACATTTTTTTTTCAAAATATTCAAAGCTTCTGCAGTATAGACTGTCAAAGCAGATGCTGAGCCTGATGGCCAACTGATGGGCAGAGTGAATGGAATTTTATGTAAGAAGTGGGAAATAGTAAGAGCTGGAGGGGACGGGAATTCCACAAGCAGAACAACAGAACAAGATAATTTGAACACAGGGAACTTCCCAGAGACTCCTACTCCAACCAAGGACTATTTGTGGAGATGACCTGGAACCCCTGCACAGGTGTAGCCCATAGCAGTTCAGTGTCCAAGTGGGTTACATAGTAATGGGAAGAGGGACTGCCTCTGACATAATCTGATTGGCCTGCTCGTTGATCACTTCCCCCTGAGGGGGGAGCAGCCTTACCAGGCCACAGTAGAGGACAATGCAGCCACTTTTGATGAGAACTGATAGACTAAGATCAGAAAGAAGAGGAGAACCTCCCCTATCAGTGGACTTGGGGAGTGGCATGCATGCAGAAAGGGGAGGGAGGGTGGGATCGGCAGGGGAGGAGGGAGGGGCTTATGGGGGGATACAAAATGAATAAAGTGTAAAAAAAATATTCAAGGGGTTTTATTAATTATTTCTGACAATTTATACTTCTACACAGTGCATTTGGAGCATAACCACCCATACCACTTTTGTCTCCTCTCTCTCTTTCTCTCTTTCACTCTCAGCCCATTCTTCTCAGCTCCTTTCCCCTCTATTTTTATGTCCTCTTTAGAAAAAAAAGATTGCTATGCAATCAGTATAATAATATTATAAAGGGATTTCACAAGTTTGTAGGATGTTTGAAATTCAATGTACACTTTCCCCATCCATACACTACCTCTGAATTCACTCCAGACACATTTTAAGCTACTTCCATGTTGACCAGTGTGGATCTACAAAGTGAGCCTCAAGTCAGTGCCTAAAGAAAAATGATTTGTTAGAGTGTTTATGTCTTCACTAGTCTCTGAATCTTGTTCTTGGGAGTCGGAGTGAAAAACAGACATTTTTAAATCATGATGAATGTAGATTAAATCATAATCAGAATATCATGGGCAGATTCTTGTTGGTAGTGATATAGCTCACGTGTTTGTATGACTTGTCTAAGAGGAGTAGCTATGGCTAAGCCAGAGAAAACCTACAATTAAAGAGGAGTCTTAGTTCCGCTCTGGTCTTTCATCAGGATGGAATCTCACAGCCATTGCATAACTCACCTTCTTGTAGGTCAGAGAGAGCAGAGGAGCCCCACATAATGACTGGAGGGAGATTCCATAATCATTCTGCAATGTTGCTGCTGGTCCTGAGATGTTTCCTAGCACTTCCTTCCAGGGAATGTTCACTGTCTCAGTCAGAAGGACATGCTCAGGGCTCTCTATCACCTCCTCATTATTCTTCCTCCTTGCAGCAGCTAAGGAGTGCTCCCCTAAAATGAAAGCATGGGCACCTTCAGAGAACAGAGATGCAGAAAGGGACACCTTGGTGGAGTGCCATTTGACAAAATATTAATTAGCATAGCAGCTAGTTCTGGTCAATTGATTTCAAACTCCAGATGTTCTCATTCTAACTAAAAGTCATGTGGAAAACAACCCACAAAGCTAATTGCCTAGTATCTTGTTCATTTTTGGTGTCATGCAGTGAAATAATCTGGGGCTGCTGAGCTGATGGATTTCACTGTGTCTCTGGACTTTCAATAATATTTTAATGCACTTTCTCATTCTACTCTTTGTATGCCCATAGGGTATGCTTTCCCTTCTGTGTCCTTCATATGCCACAGTGTTCTACTTCAGTTCAACACAATGCCCGTTCTAAAAGAGTAAAATATGATAGAATGAAAAGACATCATGTTTGTGTGCCTCAAAGTTAGAAGCGGAGGGCTTGAATCTTTATATAAGCTACTAATGGAAGTTTTAAAATGTTGTTTTCTATAAAGAATAGTAGACCACGGGGGTACTGGAGAGTGTAATAGCAGAATAGAAGTGATAAAAAAGGAAAAAATTTAAAAGATAGGGAGGGGTGTGTAACTTGGGGTGGGGGTAAGAGGTCAATACAGAAGGAGGGGGGATGAAGGATAATAACACTAAAGATATCTAGAAAAGACATAAGTAATAGGTTTTTAAAAGGTACACCACTTAGGCTAAAAATACTTCCTCCAAGAACCAAAGGCAAAAAAATAAAAATAACCAAAAAATAAAAATAAAAATAAAACATTACAGGGCACAAGAAACCTACTTTCAAGTTGATCATCAGGAAAGCCCAAGAGATTTCCCAAACAACATAGGTTATTCCTACTCCCCTAGCTGCTTCACAGAGGTGAAAGGTAAGTACCTGTTGCTGAAGACAACATGCCAGGGCTCAGAGAACCTGAGCTGGATCCTACCTGAAGCTTTATTCCTGAAGACTAGCTTTCATAGTATCAGTAGGTGCTATGTATGCTTTCAAGAAAGGCAAGTTACAATAGTCCTACCTAGATATGATGCCATGAATCACAATGACAATCATGGCAAGAGATCTCCAAGGTGGCAATAGTGTCATTTATATCTTGCAATAACTAACAGCTCTATAATTGGACATACGGCCAACTCATAAGGAAGAAAAGCATGTCTAATACTAGAAACTTACCCAAATATCCAGTGCTAGTAAGGACATTGATCTTAGAGGATAACATACTACTACCACTTTACTAAACTAGCATAATTCCTAACTGCATTCTAAATACTTATCATATCCACACTATAGCTATCAGCTCTGATCAAAGAAACCTCTCTTTGACAAAGACAAAGACGGTATTAGTTACTTTTGTATTGCTGTGATAAGACCTCATGGCCAAGGCAATTTGTTGAAGAAAGAGTTTATTTGGGCTTATGGTTCCAGAAGAATAGGAATGCATCATGATAGAGAATAATAGCAGTAGGTGACAGACATAGTGGCAGGAACAGGTGAAATCTCACATCCCAAGTCTTGAGCAGAAAGTAGAAAGTGCACTAGGAATGGTGTGGGATTTTAAAATCTCAAGACCTGTCTCCAATGACATAGTTTATCCAGCAAGCCCACACTCCTAAACAGACCAAATAGTATCACCACTTGGAGATTAAGTATTCAAGTGGCCCAGAGTATGGGGGACATCTCAGTAAAGACATCATGGAGATAATTACAGAGAGCAATATTTTTCAAAATGCAGAAAAGAACTGATGGGGGGGGGCTGTCAAGCTCCAGTTGATACATTTACAATACAACTCCTGTACCTAACATCAAGGAACATCACGGAAGAAGGGGGTAGAAAGGTTAAAATAACCAGACACCTGTGAAATCTGCTGTAAGATTTTTTTTTTCTCTTAGAAATGACAGTAAAGCTTCACCCATGATACCTCAACAATGGCTGCATAAACAAGACCTGAATATGTACGGCACCAACAGATATGCTAACATGCTAACAAAGAAGGGATAAAGCTTACAGGCTCCACCCCCAAACAAAGAACTATAAGGAACTAAGCAGTGATAAGAGCAGAAATAATAGTTTAATACAAGATAAACCCTGTAATTTGTTACCTAATACTAACTGGTCAGCCTTGAAATCATATAAAAACAAGTACAACTAAATGGACTAAGCAAGATGTATTTTTTAAGCAAGATGTAAATATTTTTGCATTTGTGTGTTTGTGTCTAGTAACACTTAAAGAAATAGAAGAGATAAATTTGAAAGCAAGTAAGGGAGATATGGGAAGAACTGAAAGGAGGAAAGAGAAGGGGAAAATAATTTAATTATGTTTTAATTTCAGAAAACAAAAAAGGATGCAAAGCAAAGTCCAGACCTGCTCAAAGAGTTTCTTTGGGTGAAACATACTATCATGTGTAGTTTTTTACATTTTCTAAGGGCTTGGCAGTCATTATCATTGATTCAGCCATGACAGCAAGCTCCAATTAGTCCCACATAAAGAGAAAAGAAGAGAGAACATAGAAGTGGTACCATGGGTCACCCAGAAAATGTCCCCATGAAATTTTGGTAATAGTTTGAGATTTGGAATCTCAAACATTTTCTCAGTTTTCTTCTGCCAACCTGAAGCCATGGAATGAGCAGGACTTTAACAATGTAGCAAGAAGAGGCCAGCTACCTCAGTAGATTAATCCCAACTCTTTGATAGTTCTTACATGTTTATTGATCACAGCTTGGCATAAATTCATACCTAATAAGCATACCGTGAATTATGGTGGACTCTGGAACAGTGTTCCACAAAGAAGATTGAGAAGTCAGGATGTGTTACATTACTATGCACAAAAATAGAGTCAGGAGGGATTCAGGGCTGACTGCTCAGTAGGAGATGCAGACACTCATTGAGGTAGTAGAGAAGGCTGTACAACAGGAAAGAGACAGTAATGTGGTAACTGACTGTGAGTTTCCTGCACGATAATGGACATAGACTTTATGGCAAAAGAAAAAATCAGAAAAGGAGGAACAAATGAAACAGGAGACAATGGGAGCAGTTTTTGCAAGAGGTCTATCCTATATCACCACAAAAGAAAAAAATAGTTATCATGTCACAAGAACCAAATGATTGGTGTAGCTAAGCTGCCAATACGAAGTTCATGGGGCAAACAGACTAAAGGAAAATATAAGTGAAACAAAACAGTCTCTTTCTCCTTTTCCTTCTCCTCCTCCTCCTTCTCCTCCTCTGTTTTCTGCTTAAGATCTCTACATATTAATCAATATCACCTCATCCAGTCTAGAGTAAATAGAGAAAGGCTCCACCAACAAGCCAAATTGTTTTGCCATTTTCCTTTCCTTACATGTATTCATCTTTCTCTACCTTCATAATCACCAATATACACTAAGGTTCTGCACCTAGCTGGGAGTATGGCTCAGTGACAGAGACTTGGCCTGGCATGCATAAAAATATAATTTCCATTAGCAAAAAACAAAGTCCAAGAATGAGCATGAAACTTAAGATTCTCCCAATGGGGACACAGTGATCTAACTTGCCTCTTGTTGGCCCTTCTTGAACTCTTCTGATACATTTTTTACACTCCAGTCACAATGACTTTCAAGAAGTGGAAATCCAGTCATAGCATTCACTGGGACAATGGTAATTTCCAATTGCTTTCCAGTGAGGACATCTTCATTTTCACATTAGCCAAGAAGGTTTGCATGCTGTTCGAATCTCACCTCACCATTCTTCAGACTCACACAACCCTAGATTCCTTGACTTATTTTCAGTTCCAATATGTAAGGAGCTCGTGCCTGCCCACATCTTTCACAATTCTCTTTTCTCCACTTCACAGCCCCATTCATCTAACTCACTGCTCCACATCTTCTTTAACAAGGCTGTTCTCAGCATCACCTCTGACAAACTATAGAGAACCTTCATTCATTTTTGGTTATAGAACAAGAAAATACTATGTGGTTCTTATTTTTAAAATCTACAAGTCAGTAATTAAATTTCCAAATGTATGGCTATCCTGTTCCCAAACAGTAGGCAACTTTAGCCTCATTGACTACCCTCTGTCTCCATACATTACTGAATACACATAGCAGGTTCTGGATGTATGTTAATGGAGTCATGATTCAATAACTGAATGGATGAAGACAGTCATGTAGATAGGAAGCCCATAGCAAGCTTCCACATTGCTGCCCTCAGTTGTCACACTGCAAGCTATAAGTTTAAGAGCAAGATTTCCTTGTTTACACTGGTCTTCTTCCACCCCAAGAGGATGAGACAGCTCTTGCTAGTGATATGTGCCTTCTGGCTCTAGAAAAAAGATCATAACTTGAGAAACAAAGATTAGGAAATTACAATTAAATGTGGAGTTTTAGCTTTGGCATTCCGTTCAAAGATCTGGATTACAGTCAATATCAGATAATTTAATCCTCCTTACACATAACCCAGATTTCTTTGGAGGAGATAAACAAAGGCTCAGTAGAAAGCTTAGTCTCTAATGATGAACAAAGAGACCGGGCCCAAGAACCAGAGCCACAGGCAAGCCAAGGAAGAATCTGGTTAGGATCTGGTGCTGGCCCTCTTCCTAGTCAATTTCCATGGAGTCCTGCTGCCCCTGATGCTGTGGACAATCATTCTGACAACCCTTTGCCTTTTACTCATTCCTAGAGATTCACAATTGCCAATGAGATGGTGACATTTTCTTCACTTGAACTGTATGTCAGGGCCTGCGGCACAACCTGCTACCACAATACAGACAATGACAGAGATTGAAACTCTACATACTATGTCACAAAATAGTTATAATACAGGGTTTTCATATTCAGAAATAAAATGGAAGAACGTAGACACAGAAGCTTTCTCCTCCATATAATATTCCCAAATACTAATTTTTGCACAAGCTCCATGCTGGTCTCACACACATCTATCCAAAGCATAAACAAAGAAAAACAAACAAACACACACACATAAATGGTGGGAAACAAAGTAGGTACATTAGGGCGGATTTCTTATACATTCAGGAAAAGGCCTTAAAGAACGGTGAGGAGATTCTCCCTTTATTTCTTAGGAAAATAATTCTAAGAGACATAAGTAGCTTTCGTAGGGCCTCACTGTTATCCAATGGACCAGAACTATAACCCAGTTTCTATGACAGCCATTTTTATGTTTTGTTTGTTTACTGAAAGCAACACACTGAATCCAGGTCTCTATCCATGGCCAAATGTGACAAAAATGTCAGGCTCGTTTTTAGTGTATTTTTTGAGCTTACTAGTGTTTAGCTGGAAGGTGGTAACTATGTTCCTTGGGGAATGCCTTGCTCACCACCTGTTTCTTCTGTAGGTTAAACTACATGGAACCCAGCAATGTCCATTAGAGTTGTATTATCTGTGGCTACTTTTATCCTCCTACAGCAGAGCAGAATGATAGCAACAGAGACCTCCTGCTTGCAAAATTGAAAATATTTACCATCTTGGCCTTTGCAGAAAATGTATGCTGTCCTGGAGCAGATTCTACAATAACTGAACTCCTATCATCTTGAATACTTCAATGGACTTTGACAGAAAGCATACCTGTGAATCTGAGGACATTTGAGGGCTCTCGTGACAATATGCTGCTGCATTCATTTAACAAGTCTTAAAAGCCCTCTTGCCATTCTCAGTCATCACCTGTAGTTAGAAGAAGTTTTGTGAAATGAACCTATTAAGCTTGACTTTATGTAACACAAGCACAGATCCGTATTCAGGTGTCACATATAAATGAAATACGTAGGAAACTCAGAACAATCGTGCTATCAATCTCTTAAACGGTTTTATTTTCTTCCCATCCACTGAAACAGAAAATGGAGTTGAGTGCAAAGGTATAAGTTGTCCTGGGTTTTACACATGAAAATCAATATAAATATCAGATCTGATTACTTTTCACTGACAACAATCAGTATCTTTCCTCATTTTTAGGAGACTCTGATGTCACCTTGCCAAATCAATCTCTACCTCTTCCAACCATTCCTACCATGCTGACCTCACACATATATACTGCCAAAATTATGCACCACGGATCAGGAGAGGCAGGTTCCAGTCAATTTCATTGACAAAAAAAAAAAAAAAAAGGAATCGTGCTAGAGTTGAGGAACAGGCATGTTCAGAAAATGAGCAACCTGGCAGATGCTCAGCCCCGCTCTTCAGCCATACTCACCCTTCCCAGCATTGTGTCTTTGAACAGAAGCTATGACATCCCTGTGCACCATCAACTTGGCCTAGAAAAGAAAGGAAAGTTCCTTTCCACCATGGCAGCCACATGAGCTGGATGTGGGGATTCAAGTTTCTCTTTTCTGTACATGTTTTCTCTTGTTGGAATCCAACTTACACACACACACACACACCTACATTAGCAAGAACATAACTTTCTCCCAAAGGAAAAAAAAAACCAGCACAGCCCTAAGATGATGGGTTTAGAAACGAAAGTAGGAAGGAAGGCTTTCTCTGAGCACAGAAAATTGACCTTTGCTTTGTCCTTGGCAGACCCTG
This sequence comes from Psammomys obesus, assembly GCF_907164565.1. Taxonomy (NCBI): domain Eukaryota; kingdom Metazoa; phylum Chordata; class Mammalia; order Rodentia; family Muridae; genus Psammomys; species Psammomys obesus. The sequence goes on from NW_026596046.1 coordinate 16,206,623, forward strand.
CATAATAAGATTATTGGGTAATCCTTGTTGCTTGTCCTAGGAGCTGCCTTATCAGAGGGACAGGGAGGCATTTTACATTTGGATCTCCTGTATGCATTATCTTCTAGCTGTTCTTCTTAACTTCATTTTTCAGAGACAGGGAGTTGTGGCTTTCTGGAGAGAATGAAAACACAGGACTGGCTCTTACCAGCCCCCACCAGCACGTTACACCTTCTCACTAGCCCCTTGCTAGGCCCCACAAAACTCAGAAATTCAGAAGGTCTGCATTAATGCACGAACCATGCCAGACACAGAAAATCCCCCTGAGTCCCACCTGTTGAGACAAGCTCTAAAGAGTTTGAGGTCCCTTGAGAGACACTGAGGACACAGAGGTCATTGCCACTGCCGTCTGCCAGTCTCCTCTCAGCCTGCTCTGTCAGATGTGGTCATTTTGGGCATCAATTGTTGTATTTCTCACAGCTGAGTGCTAGAAGGACACAGCCAGGGTTATCTATACTCATGGCTATGTAGAGCCATACCGTGTCATCCTTTCAAGTCTCATGACCTCATCAGTGAGGATGTGTGACAAAAGTAAAGAATTCTTGTCCTTCTAGGCATACTGTACCACAATAATTCACCCCTTTGACCATAACTTGCATAAAACAGAGAATATTATTATATAAAACTTTTAAAGGAGATAGTTGTTTTTTATTTTTTATTTTTATTTTTATTTTTATTTCTGTAACTCAGGCTGTCCTTCTCCTACCTCAGTCTCCTGAGTAATAAAAAGTGTTACAGGTATTCCCAGATATAAAGTAAACTTTTATTACAGGGTGATATAAAAAAATCAAGAAAATACAAAATAAAAACAGGGAATCAAGAATGGCATATTGCTGGCAAGATAACATAGGGGTAAAAGCACTCACTATGACAATTAGGTAAAATGGAGATTAGGTATAATGCAAAGGGAACTCCACCACACATTTATCCAGAGATGTCATCAGCACTGGCAAGTTTGTGATTCTGTAAGAGAAACTGAACATCCAGAGAAGAAGACTTGATTTTCAAATGTTGGTATCATTCATTTTAAAAGTGATTATATTTTCCCAATAATTATAGCTAATTTTATTGATTTCTTCCTATGTTCAAAGGAATCCACCTATATTATTTTACTAAATCCTGCAAAGAGCCCTGTGATGTAGGTATTATCAATATCTCTAGTTTCGAGCAGGAAACTGAGGCTCAAGAAAACTGAACATGACCCAGATAGCCATGTACCTTGAAAATAGGAGAGCCAGTGTTTGAATACCATTTGGTACTGGGAGCCTTGCCCTTACACTGCGTTTCTCCACGGACCAAAGGACCTTGAATCCATAATCATCATGGACCTCTAGGTTGTGGTGATGAGGCTCAGATGCCTCGTCCAACTTCAATGGGATAGTTTTTGGTTATCTGGTTATATCTTATTATTATCTCTTAGAAGCCTGTTCTTTTCTAGTTAGATAAAGAAAGTGAGTGAGAGGTAAGGTGAGGAGGAACTGGGAGGAGTAGAAGGAGAGAAAACTATAATTATTATGTGAGAAAATAATCTATTTGCAATACAAGTGAAGAAGAAGAAAAGAAAGAAAAAAAAGAAGAAAAGAAAGAAAGAAAGAAAAGGAAGGAAGGAAGGGAGAAAGGAAAGAAAGAAAGAAAGAAAGAAAGAAAGAAAGAAAGAAAGAAAGAAAGAAAGAAAGAAAGAAAGAAAGAAAAGATCAAAGAAACAAAGCTGGGCATGGTAGCACATGCCTGTAATAGCAGCAACTGAGGGAAGCAGGGGCAGGCAAATCTCTGTGAGTTCAAGGCCAGCCTCATCTACAAAGTGAGTCAAAGATAGCCAAGACTACAAGAAACCCTCTCTTGAAAAAAAAAACAGTAAAAAAGGAAAAACAGAAAAAAAAGGATGACTATTTTAAAAAGTGATATCTTAGAATGTGTATCACTATGATAAAATGCCATGTCTTTTGCTGGCTAGTCTTATGTCAACTTGACACAGAAAGTAGAGTTGTCTGAAAAGAGGGGACCTCAAATGAGAAAATGTCTCCATAAGATCTGTGTGTATTTTCTGAATTAGTGATTGGTGGGGGAGGCCCCAGCCCATTGTGGGTGATTTCATACTGGGGCTGGTGGTCCTGGGTTCTATAAGAAAGCAGGCTGAAGAAGCCATAAAATGCAACCCATTAAGCAGCATCCCTCCACAGCCTCTGCAACGACATCCAGGTTCCTGCTATGTTGGAGTTTCTGTCCTGACTTCTTTTGATTATGAACAGTGCTGTGGAAGTATAAGACGAATAAACTCTTTCTTCCTCAATTTGCTTTTTGGTCATGGAATTTCATCACAATAATAAAAACCCTAACTAAGACAATGACCAAAAACAACTTGGAAAAGGAAGGGTTTATTTTGGCTTATGCTTCCGTATCACAGTCCATCATTGAAGGAAATCAAGGGAGGAAGTCAAGCAGGATAGAAACCTAGAGTCAGGAACGGAAGTAGAAGCTGTGGAAGAATGCTGCTTAGTGGCTGCTTATTCATGTTACTTTCTTTTACAGCTCAGGGCTGCCTGCCCAGGAGTGGAACAACGCACAGTGGTCTGCTCCCTCTCATATCAATCACTAAGAAAACACAGGCTTGCCTACAGTCCAATTCCATGGATGCTTTTTTTTTTTCAAATAAGATTCCTTCTTCCCAAGTGACCATACCTTGTACCAATTTAACATAAAACCAGACAGCACAGGTGACAAATCTGTGGTGGGTAAAACAATACACATAAGCCAGTCTTACCAGAGTTGTGATTTTACAGTCTACAGGGATGATCACTAAGAGAACGTTCTGGTCTGTGTGTCTTGATGCACCATACTGTTCTGAAGAATTCTTTGAAAATGCAGAATCCTAATGCCCCATGAAGTAAAAATTTGGCTTGGACCTAACAGAGTGCAATATTAAAGAGCTTGAATCGTCATTGAGCCTGGCATCTGCAGGGCAATACCAACCCTAGGTCTTGAGCCCACTCTCACAACAGACACTTGACCCTTGCTCAGCGCACTGTTGCTGTTAATTGCTGAAAGGCTGAAAAAGCCATGATGAAAGTAAGAAACAAGTTTGGGGAGGTACTGTAGAAACTGGGCTCTAGCTTCTTCCTGTAGCAGCAGCCCCTGGAAGAAGGCTCACTTGTCAATGCATTCAGAGATGGTTCTAGAGAGCCTGGTCCCCACCTCCTCTGTCTTCCATTATTCCATTATGAGATTTTTTTTTTTCTTTTGAATGGTGTTCTCTTGGGACACACCAATTGAACCGCCTCTACAAGGACACTGGACTAGGAATCTCAGAACTATCCAAACTGTATAGTTCATTGAATAGTTCCCATAATGGAATTCTTCATACAATGAATCGGATTTCATCATAATGGATAGACTTTGGGTCTTGTTACTTCCTGTGTTTGATTGATTTGATTTTCAACTTTTATATAATGAAGTTTAGAAAATAAAAAAGAATCCTTAGGTTCTAACACAATACAGACCTCTTATTCAATGTGTACATCCAATCTTTTCTTTCCTGCTCTAAGCTTACACTGACACAAACTCCTCTCACATGTACTGAGTCAATTCATTATCTTATGTGTGTGCTTATATGTTCGTATGTGCATGAATGCACCTGAACATGTGTGCAGAGACATGCAGAGATCAGGGTTGTTTTTAGACATCTTCCTCAAATCACTGTTTCTGTTGTTATTGTTGATTTTAAACAATCTTTCACTGAGTATAGATTTGGCTGGCTGAACTTTCCTAATTCAGCTAAATTGGCTCTCCAGCTGTCTCAGCTTCCCCAGGGCATTACAGGTACTCAGTAGATGCTCAATATGTTTTCATTTGGTGTTAGGTGATGAACTCAAATTCTCATGCTCAAGTGCCAGGGATTTTAACAACTGAACCATCTCTACAGTCCTGAATAGCTGATTGGACAAGTCTCTGAAGAATGTGCTGTTCTTTCCCAGTTTCATAGATGGGAAAATTGAGGCTGAGGGTTCATTGGCAAATGTCACAGAGCCAGACTTGGGCCATGCCAGAAGCTACAATTCTCAGACAGACACTGAAATTTGTCAGATGCTGAAAGGGCACTTAAGCCTCTGGTCTTCTCAAGTAGCCCAGCTGCAGTCCCCACCCAACCAACACAGATATAGACATCCTCAGCTACCACCATCCTGACTTACCTGCAATGTGGAAAAGGGATTTGGGTGGAGGGCAAGTGACTAAGGAAAGAGGTTGAGAGTGGTCTAACCACCACCCACTGTTGGAAAGAGATAGAGGTAGTCAGATCAAAATGAAGGCACACTCCGTATCTTGAAAACCATCTCCAGTCTAGGGTATGGAGTACTCTACAACCAGCAGCTACTGCCAAAGGTACATTAATCCATCCCTGTTCTGGATTTGCAGACAAGAATCTGGTTTAAGGTGAAGCCAATATTTTTCTAAACAATCACATACAATAATTTTCAGGGAATTAGAGAAATCTCTTTGTTCTTTGGTCCTTTCCATTCACTGAACAGAGAGTCCCAATAACAGGACCCTGTGTGCTGTACTGAGTTCCTCACTGATGCTGCACCTTGTTTCCTGTCACAGAAACCCTGAAGTCAAATGTCATCCTTATAGCCATCCCACTAATATGCAATCTGACCTTGGAGAGGAAAAGTGACTTTGAAAGTGGTCCAGTCATTATACAACAAAGCAGATATAGAAGGAATCTCTTGTATCACCTGTCAAAAACAAAATAAAACAAACAAACAAACAAAAACCTAACAGCTTATAGCTGAGGCAGGAAATAAGACGTCTGGGAGGCAGAAAGGATTCTGGGACATTCATCCTGGGAAGATGTGAGTAGGCTAGATGCATGTACCTGAGCACAGGTAAGCAGCCACATGACAAAATCTACATTAGTATAATGGGTCACTTTAAGTTTTGAACTAGTCAGAGAAGAGCCTAGTGATATGGCCTAGGCATTTGTAAATTAATTTTGAGTCTCAGTAGTCTTTATTCCAGGAATTTGGGATCAGTAGGAACAAAACCACTCCATCAGCAAGGATTCAGACTCAGTCTATTGCCTGAGACTACAACCTTAATAGAATGCTTCAAACACTGGGATAATAATTCTTACCCAGTGGTTGCTACCCAGAGCAAGCACGGAACTGAGTTCTTCAATCTAACATAGCACTTAACCTATAACCCCACCTATGAGGTTGACAAAATTATTAGCCTTAATTTACAGATGGTCAAGGTTCTGCTTCCAAGGTTAAAGTGGTTTGCCCAGAGGCACAAATATGGAAGAAGACAGAACAAGTGGGTAGAAAACAGTTTAATTTCAAACATCCCCTTCTTGACATGTTTTCTCTCTTAAATTCCTAGGTGATAATCCCAGGTCCATATGAGAGAAAGAGATAAAAGTGAAGAAAGTGAAAGGACGAGGGGCCAAGGAGATGGAGGATAGAGGTGGGCATTGAGAGAAGAGTTCAGTAAAGCAGGGGTGAAAAAGAAGAATACTACAGCAGACAACAGATGGGTCAAGAGAATAGGCAGAACAATTGAGTTAGTCTCCACAGGCTTTCCATGGCCCATATTAAGACGCTCTATTCTAGAGGACAGAGCCCTTTCTACAACAGAGAAAGAAATTTGATAGAGACTACACTGACAGGAGCAGAAAGCTGTGAATCTGTGTGTGCCTGCACTGAACCCTTTCTGCATGCCTTTTACATTTTGCAGTAAGATTCAAAACCATAAATTATGTACAGCCAGAAAGCTAAAAGGGCAGGACCTTTCTAGAGTTCATTTAGAGTCTGAAGTTCAGAACACTTTTAATGACATAATTGCAAAACTCTACCGGAGTGTAAACTTCTCTTTGAATAAGGAATGCACTTTCAGACAGTGACACAGTGTTTCTCTCTGTGTAGCCACAGTGCAGAGAGCAGGGGGAGGAAGGAAATGGAAGGCAAGCCACATTGGCCTTGGAAAGAACAGATTTGCTAAGAGAAGGAAGCCTCCTCTCACTGTCAGCAATGCTTTCTCTCAGAATCAGGAGACAGAAGATCCCAAAAACCTGATGCCTGTCAGGCATAATGTTAAAATTTGGATAATCTCATATCTCAGCTCTCATTAAAAGAAAAAAAATCTGTTTGCAAATGCATGATTTCTGCACGCAACTGAATAAATCAACAGGTACTAAATGGCATGCATTGAAAAGTAAACCACGCTCCCTATCTTGCCACTCCTTCTGGTCCCTCATCAGAGATACCTGTTCCTGGAAATTTCTTGTGTTTACTCTCAAAGAAATCATCTGCTTAGATAAGATTCCCCATGTCTGTGCTTTCATGAGTTAAGTAGGAGTAGTTCTAAAGGCTGAAGCCTGGCTTTGGGTCCCTGTCCTAACATGCCCTAACTATGACACCTCAGCTGGGTCACTTGGCCTCTCTAGGGCTGATCTTGATTGATGAAATAGGGTGACCCACCTTCATAGAGTGTTCTTATGAGAACTAATTGAGTGAATCAATGAAGAGCTTTAAAGTACCAAATGGCATATTAACCTAAAGCAGGTTAACAGCTATTTTATAGGAATTTGTCCTTTTCACATACAAATAACCAAATACTGCATGCTCCCTATTGAAGCTGGTATTTTCCACCTAGGTGGAGTTTACATCCTCCTGTGTAGCGAGCCCTACCTGCCAAACACGGTTACCACAGGTTAAAGTTAGTATTAGGGTTAACGTTAGAGGTTAAGGATTAGGGGTTGATGGTATAGGTTTAGGGTTCAGAGAGCTTCCATTGCCTGGCTGTCACAATACAGTGGAGATGAAGAGCCATTGTATATGTCTGTCTGGTTGCAGGATTGCAGAAGTAAGTAAACTCTAAAGGCTTAGTGGTTTCTTAAAACAAAAGACTGTCCTATGATAATAATTCTCAATGAAATTCAGATCATACCGAAGTTTCTCGAGACTTCTTCTTCCAGTCTTGACTCCAAGATCGTCCTATATCTAAACTAAAACTCTACATATAGGATTTCTTCTTTTGCCAGCTCAGTGAAACAGGGGTGTTAGCAGCAAAAGAATGCATACCTGTCACTATTGCTTAGGACAAGAAAAAGCACCTCAGGGTCCATTGACAAGAACTCAATCACATGATCTCATCCTGACCACAAGTATGGCCAGGAAATATATTCTCATAGAGTCTTCAGGAAAAGAAAACAGTGTGGTGAGACCACAGTGTTCCTCAGGTCAAGGATAAATGCTGGACATTGACTGACCCAGAAGTAAATATTTTAAATCTAAAACATTTTACAGATTCCATACCCATCAAGATATTCATTTATTATAGATGGATAATTTACATGAAAGAGATAATAGCATAAATTTCCTCTAAACTTGTTATAGCTTTTAAGGGAACGAGCATATTTTTTTCTAAATACAATAATATTAATAATGTAAAAAATTATTATAAATAATTGCAGGGTACACAATGATCTCTACTTTATCAGTAGCTATTGGTACGTATGTAGAATCCAAGATTCAGGAAGATAATCCCATTGTCAACAAGAGCTTGCAAACCATAGGAAAGGACATAAAACCTTGTCAGTGTGCTCAGGACTTAGCTAGAGTCCTTATAGGGGTACTTCATAAGCAGGCACATGACTGAAAATTGTAGGAGCTCCAGACGTTTTTCCTCCTTGCAGCCAAATTTCTTCAGTTATTTACTGTCAGTGTGTCAAGCATCAATATTTTTGAAATGTAGCCCAGACTGTGCCACTCCTGACAGGAGTTCTCATTGCTCTCATCCTCCTCCGAACACTCCTTCCCTGCCCCCTACACCAGTAACATCCATTTCACATGAAAGCCCCTTTACTTGCTTTGATCAGATTGACCTATTTTCTGCACATTTCACTTACCATGACCTTTTTCTTTGAATCTTCTTTACTCTGCCTGGAACACTCACCCACCCATTCTTCTTATATCTGCCCTCCTTTCCTTACTGTCTAGACTCCTTTCAAAAGGTGGGTCTCCCCACCTCCTCACTACAGGGCCAGCCCAGTTACTCCCCATGACCTCACCCCACCTCTCTCCTCCAGAGTTTTTCCCATTATGTGTGTCAAGTTTATTTCTTAACTGTGAGTTTACTGTCCTATCTCCCACAGCCAGAATTCAAATTCTAGGAAGACAAGGATAACAACAGTCTTGTTTACTAATAATTTCATATTACTCAGAAACAAGTCCTATACCTTCACCAAGGCTCACATGCTAAATAATTGGAGGCATGCATTTTAGTTTGCTTTCTATTGCTACGATATATACCATGATTAAAACAACTTCTGTAGGCAAAAGTTTATTTCATCTTACATTTCCAGGTCAAAATATTTTATTAAGGTAACTTACAAAATAAACTCAAGGCCTAGAACAAGAACCATGGACAAATGTGGCTTACTGGCTTACTCACTGGGTCATTCTTAGTCAGGGTTTTGATAAGGTTCAGGATTACCTGCTTAGAGACAGTGCTGCCCACAGTGGGCTAGGACCTTGTACATCAATCGACAATCAAGACAATTTCCCATAGATATATCCATAGGTTAATCTGATCAAGGAAATTCTGAATTCTCTCTTCCCAGGTGAGTCTAGCTTGAGCCAAGTTGACAATAATTACCAGCTGTGAAATAGGTACTAGCCATTGTCTATACTAATAGGATTATAGAAATAAATGGTTTACTGAAACCAAGTGTTCCTACTTATTTCTAAATGAGTACCTTTGCCTAAAGCCATTACTACTGTTCTTTAACCTACTAAAAGAACATACATAGTATTCATTGGTAACTTCCATTGGAAATGTTCTGTTGAGAGAAAGTAAAGAGGAGGAAGAAAGAGACTTCTGTTTCAAGATAAAGAATGTATGAGGGAAAAAAAATGGCATCCCTAAAAGGAAAAATAGAGTAGCTATGAGAAATTCTGAGAGCTTATTTTCTGAACGTGTGCAAGGCTACTGTCAGGTGCACAACACAGGAAGGGGCCTAAGAAGAACAGATGGACCCTACTTTCCCTGCACTGGGGTTTCATCCATTCCATACACAGCAGCTGGAACCAGAGGAAATGATCTGCTGAAAATATGGAAATCCTGACATGTCATGGAGAGTGAACAACCACCTGTGGTGCTGGGTTGAATTTGGCCAATGAAGATAAGACATATGGCAACAAATTACTATTTTGTTGGGGAGTCCAAAGAAATGACCAGTTAAAGCTAACAATAACAACAACAAAAACCCTGGTGTCTTGAGAGCACAGAGAATGAATACCAAGTTCAACTGATGTTTGGGTCTGGGAAGGTTTCATAGAAGGAGTGTTTATACTGGGTCTTAAAGGAGCTTGAGTTGAGTAAATCAGATGCCTTGATGCCATCTGTACCAGTCAAGGATCTCTAACGAAATGGAACTGGCAAACTGAATACATACAGTAAAAGGGGATGTATTAGGAGGCTAACAGAATGCAGTCCAGGTAGTCCAACAATAGCTGTTTCACCATGGAGAGTCTAAGAATCCAAGTCAGACCTCAAGGCTGGATGACTTAGCAGTGCCAGTCCACTGCCAAAGTTCTGAGGGGCTCCTGGAGAGCTGCTAGTCACCGGAGTATGAGAGAAGGCTGAAGAATTTGGTGCCAGTACTGGTGAAGGATGCCACAGCAACAAAATAGGTGAACTTGCCAATGACAGTGAAAGCAAGCAGGCTGACATCGAAGTATCCTTCTTCTGTGTGGTTTGATCTTGCCTGGCATCAAAAGTGCAGCCCATATTTAGAGTGAGTCTTCCTGCTTCACTGAATATGCTCAAGAGAATCCCTCACAGGAGTGCCCATTAGCTTGTGTTTTGGTTTATTCCAGATACAGTCAAACTGACAACCAAGATTAGCAATCACAACACCCCACCGAGGGGGTGTGACCTCAGGAGATGAAGCTGAGCGCACTGAAGAACCGAGATGGGTGTCCCAGATGTCTGGGTGTAGTATTTGCAGAGAAGCCACTCTGTTTGAATCCTTCTGGCTTTTACTCTCACTACATAGTGAAAACACTGTAATAAGTCAAAACATAAGAAAACTCACAGCAATGGTACAGCTCAGTAAACACTAACAAACAAACTACTTTAAAGTGTTATTCTATCTTTGGACACAGAAAAGCCATCACAAGCCATTCTTTTCCATGTAGAGAAGAGAAGAAAGATGATTAACACTCACCTATCACTGTGTCTACTGAGTATTGTGATACCAATTTTATTAATTTAACCTATTCCATGGGCATAGAAAACTGTAAGTGAAAGATAATAATAACTAAGCCAAATATCTACTGGAGAAAATCTGAATCTTTTCCACCATACTTCTCAAATAGAATTTAGAGAAATGTGTCCCAAAGTGCAATGTGTTTGAGTTTCAGATGAACTGCTTAAGATGAAGTTGAATTCAGTACATCTGGGCTGAGAGCTACAGCTGACTCCTAAGAGTCCTATGCCTTTGCCCCTGGCCCAAGGACTACATTCCAAGTAGGCAGATGTCTGTATGCGAGGGGGATCATTCTATGTAAGACCAATGTGCTGCAGAATTCTCCTTCACCAGGTAGAAAACTCATAGCGAAGAGAGTATGATAGCTTATCCATAGCATTTACCCTCACCAAAGACAAAGGTAAGACAACTAGGGAGTCATGTGACACAGGCTAACTTCTGAGAATGTGCTCTCTTTAGATCTCTTCAAAACCATCTTCCAGAGGCTATGGCTGTCTACAATGGGTTTACGGAGGCAGCAGCTTCATCATTCACACACTACTAGAGAGCAGGAATTAGACCTCAGCTAACATCAGCCTGTTTCAGTAATATATCAGACTTAGAAAAAGTCCAGGGGAAGCAGTCATACTGCCTAAGTTCTACATTAACATCCCTTTTTATATGAAACTCAAAATAATGATGTCAGTGAAGAAGTCTCAATATGAATACTTAGGAACGTCAAACATTAAAGTGCTCAATAAAGACAGAGTGTGGTAAGACAAAGACATATAGTCATTCACAGGAACCTGGTCCTACCTGGCATTTGAATACCTCTCTAGATTAAGCCTTAGGAAGCTGTCTACACATAGGCTTTGTATATATTAAGGGGTATATAGCATTTGGTTGCTGAGATCCCCACACTGGAGATAGATAATAAAGGAAACACACCTGTTTCATATGAAAGATAAACAGGCAGTCAGAGAACACTCCCAGTCATGAGAAAACTTTCCACCATGAAGGTACAAAGATCATTACAGCTAGAGAAATGAAATGAAGATGTGATTGAGAATGTCGTGCCCTGGGTGCATGAGCATATTTCCAATAATCAATCATCCAAATTGAATTGCTTATTTGTACCTCTGATTGTCTTTGCATTATTTAGAAGCTATTTAATGGCAGCCTGCCTGACAGCATGCATCTAACACATGCCAGGAAGATTTAGCAGACTCAGAAACATCTCTTTCTAATTGTTTGGACAGGTGTATTGATTGCAAATTCCCCTTTCAAGGTTGTTTATTTGCAACACACACACACACACAAGTATGTGCTTGTGCATGTAGAAAATAAGCTGTGTCAATCACTGTGGTAGATACTGGCTACTCTAAGCAAGGACTAGAATCCCTAGCCAAGAAGTCATATAACCATGTTCTGATTTCATCATGGCTGCCAGACCCACTTCCCACATGGAAGTGGAGAGAAGCTGCACTTTTCAGAGTGAGTACAGTGTCTATAATATTTAGCTACTCTGTCCAAGGCCTAGGACCATGGTCCCTTGTACCAAGGCTGTGTTCCAGGGTTATGTGTGCTTACTGCACTCACCAGAAGGCTGGTAGAACTTTCCAGAGTGAAGCAAGTAGTGAGATTGCCTGTGGGCTTTTTGTCCCCCCCCCCCCAGAACAGCAAGGAGGAGCTGAAAAGGCCTGCCATATGGTGTGAGACTGTGACTAAGAGGCCTACTGTGGCAGAGGTCACCACTCAGAAACCCTGTCCCTTCCGGTCCTCACCTTACCCAGGCTGTTGCTTTGATTACACTACTGGGTTTCCTTGAGTATTAAACATAAGAGATTTTAAAGGCATTAATAGATTATGGGTTTTTTTTTTTTTTGAGGTTTTACCTGGCTCTTTAAAGAAAACAAAAAAGGCTTTGATGCACTGTGTATTCTTTATATGGGAACTGTTCCTTTTTCTCTTCTTTTCCCCTGTCAAAATTTATTTTCCTGTCCTCTTTTTCTCTCTCAGCCTATCCTTAAGGGAGATTTATGTGACAAGCTAATGCCTTGAGAGCAGCCCTACTGGATACCTGGGCTTTGGTAGGGAAGAGTAGCCTGGTTTCAGGGAGTCTCAGTCCCCAGCTCAGCCCTTTCTCCCAGAATCCCTGCAGGCTTTTGTCTGTCACAGGGAGAGAGCTTCTGTTCAAAGCAAGGGAAGTAGGAGAGACTGGAGGCTAGCAAACAGCTTCTGCAGAATGACAGCCTGATGACTAAATTAATCTGAAACACACTGACTCTATTCTCTGGGTGTTTCCAAGGTAAAGCTCTGAGAAGGAGAGTGACAACCATGTTTCAAGCCAGGAAGTCCTTTGTCAATAGTTACTGACATTTTGATGAACTCACAGGCTTCTTGACTTCAGGCCCACCCATGACCGAACCAGCACACAAACTCCGCTTTCCACAGTTTTACCCCATCCTGCAGTTACCACCCTGGACTGCTCTTCCCAGGAGCATGGCTGGAGGTGCCAGAAAGAGCAGGCCAAGTAGGGAAATATCAAGGTCCCGGACGTATTATAGGGACCTTAGGAAGAAGGTGGCCAGGAAGTTAGCGAGATCAGATTTAAGTTAGCTGAAAGAACCAAGGGAGAAGGACCTCAGAAGAACACTGCACAGGCCTTTGTCAAAGAGAAGTAGGTGCCTGGGCAAGACTGTGGGGGTGAGAAACAGCAAGCAACTGACTCGCAGGTCATCTGGTGCTCCCAGGCTCTTCCTACAGCTCCAGATTTCATCTCTGTGGGCGAATGTGCAAAGATGTCCAGTGTGTCCTTTATTGGTTACTACTCATCAGGGAAACAGGGGATTCTCAGAATCCACAAAAGGGGAGAGGATGCCTTGGCAGTCACTAGAATTACTGTGTATGGAGGAGGTGTGACTACTAAAACATGACCCTCCATAGGAGACACCTGTCTGTTACACTAGGCAGGAGACATTTGGTTGTAATTTATATTCCTCTTAGGTAGCAGAGAATGGGGATGCTAAATTGGTCAAGGAGGAAGCGCAAGATCCATAATCATCTCCATAAACAAAGAACTACTTCTTCTATAAGCTTTTGTACACACACACACACACACACACACACACACACACACACACGGGGAGGGGCGAGAGAGACCCTCATTTTTCAAGCCAGTGAGATGTTTATTGTTATAGAACTTCCTTGCCCTTTCAAGAGATGTAAAATGTTGTTGGAGGTCATTTGTATTATAAAGGATCCTAAGCAGTGTAAAGGAATGGCAAACACCAGCCCAGCACCCAGGAAACCCCAGATCTCTCTTTGTCCCACCCACCTTGCTGCTCTCCTCAACTCCAACTTGTCTCCAGCCCTATTTGTTTTTAGCGGTAATAAAACCAGTTCCTGATCTAGGGAGTTGATCTTTTGAATGCATTTATTTAACTACATTTTTAAACTATAATCTCCTAAACTTTGGCAGGAGGGAATTATTTGTTTTGCAGATTACTAGACTGGCTCATGGAAAGGTGAAGGAAAAAGAAAAGAGATGACACCAACTCTCACAGCCTCCTTTCTCCTTCCTACAGCTAAAGCAGATGTAAATTCTGGAGCATGGAAACCACTGTAGATGCCAGATTGGTAGCCCAGAGAATTGAGACAGTGTGGGAAAAAAAATATCTAAGCCAGGTAACGAATGAAGTGTAGATCCGGGAACAGGCAAGTGTGTGATTATTTTGAGTGTGTGTCTTTTCATCTGATTTTGTACACATATGTAAGGGTCTATGTGTGTGAGAATATGTGTATATAGGTGTGTGCATATGTGCATTTGTGTATGTATATGTGTATATGTACACATTGTACATGTGTGTGAATGTGGACACATTGAAGTGTGTAGATGAATTATCTGTATGTGCACAGTGTGTACGTACAAAGGTTTGTGACTATGTGACTACATGATGTATGTGGGTGTTTGTGGGCCTATGTATGTATACAAGTGTGTATGGGTACGCATATTGTGGGAGTACATACATCGTGTGAATGTGTGCCCTGTGTGTTTACATGTGAGTGTCTGAGTATACTATGCATATGTATGAGTGTATGTATATGTGTATTAAGTGTGTGTGTGTGTGTACATGTGTGGGCTCTCATGTTACATGTATGTCTGGCAAGGGGCCAACAGATCTTCTGTCACTGCCGGTTTGCCCTGTGGCCTCCTGCATGGTGATATATGAGAAAGAGGCAAAGCAGTCTGTTTTTATTGCCTATAATGTTCTCTTTCTTTGTTTTTATTAAATGCCGATTATTAATATTAGAAGTGGAACACTGCCACAAGAAGCCATTTGCAGTTAATAAGACTTTCGCTGCTGCCTGCAAAGCCATGTGAGAATGACTTAAGTGCCACATTCAACAAGTGGGTAAGAAAGAAGGGCAAAATGGGACACCCTGGCAGCTCAGTTTCATCCCACACATTGGCCAGGGTTTCCCATTCCCTGTAGGGACTGGGGTCATGCATGGATGCGTACAGCTTCTGGGTCACAGGCCAACTGTATGCACTGCAGTTGGGGAGCTTCTCTTCCTGACTACAGCTGTAAAAACATTGGCCAGTCCTCCAGACAGGCCTAACTAGTCTGCCCCCGAACTCATGGGCTGTGGTCGCTAGACTTGGCCTCACAGAAAATGGTGAGGACACTGGTACTATGACTCCATCTCACCAGGGCTAATGTCCAGCCTCAGACTGAGAAGATGTTCACAAATGAACTTAAGGTGAGATGTTTTGAGATTTGGGGGATGCTTGAAAGAGAAACATCTGAAAAAGAGTCATGCGGTTCAAGTGTCTCTTTTAAACAGGACAGTATTAAGCAGTGAGGTGGACACCTGCCTATTAGTTCTGATGGAAGTGGTCTTTTCTACCCTAAGAGAAGAAAGATTGACCCTGTATATGTGTTCATCCCCAGGCTAAGGACATATAAGACTGAGGAACATCACTCCCCTTTCAAATACAAGAAAAGCAGCTCACACCACAAAATGACAGGCAGCATCTTCCTAATGAGTGGAAGGGGATGTTTTTAAGTCACTGCCCTTGCAGTTATTGTGAGATGCTAATCTTACAACTATTAGAAGACACAATGACCATAGGGAAATGGTTCAAACTGCATACTGAGTAACTGTGTTCATGAGACTGATAGTAGGTGAAGTGCACTTTCATGCCTGTACAATCTGAGGGGACAATTACACATCTTTGTGTGTGTGGATGAAGGTGTCCAGCTGCGTGTATGAACTCCTCTGGATATCTATGTGAACACCAGTGATATGAAGCAACAGTGACCTTCATCTCCCTTTCTCTCTGAAATGAAAATCGAGCCTGAACACTTCTGTGGTGGGCTGTCAGGACTGCCTCAGAGATGCAGAACTCTGAAGGGCAAGGAGGAGGTAAGTCAGTCCAATCTGAGGAATGTGAATGAAATAGCAATCATCTTGACAACAGCAGCACTTCGAAGCTCCAGGGAAACCAGAAATCGGAGGATTCCATCTCATGTGAGCCATGGCTGACTCTTCTATGGAATGCAGGCTGACTTATCTTTATCTCTACATGAGATGCTGTTCTGCCTGCTCCGTGAATCACCCAGACTCTATTAAACTCCAAATATTCACAAGTTTTTCAGATGACAAAAGGAAGTGTTTGAATCACAGAAATCTTCCCCGATTGAAGCACATCACAAAGACCTACCAATGTGCCAACATGAAATATTGTCAACACAACACCTGCTAGATGCCTGGGTGAAGAGCTTGTAGGAAGAAAGAAGTACCTTCCTTTTTGTTCTCTTTCTGTTAAGTGATGCAATAGATACTTCATAACCCTACAGATGATCCCAACTCAAGAGCCATCACTATTATTCCCTAAAATCGGTATCTTTGGATAGGGCCACCCAGTTGATCTACTGTAAATTTGCCCATCTGGGACTTGACAACAAAATGAAAACTGGGCATTTAAAGAATGCAATGAAATCTTACAGTTAAAAAGAGAATCAGGAAAGAAGGAAGTTTCAACTATTTTAGGTTTCCTTCTGAAATGTACATTATATCAGTGAATTGCCATGTCCCAGGCTTCAGTATATCTGTTTTATGTGTCCTTCAATACCCCTTTACTGTGAATAGGCTGGATCTCTCCACTATGTGACAGGGAGAGACAAGGACAGGAAAACAGTTCAAGAGCAAAATCATTGTGTCCTTGAAAGCAGCTAGAAGGGAAGCAGATAGTAAAATAGTTTATCTTATGATTTAAATATGCATGAAGCTGAAACAGGAAATAAGAAGTATAGCCAGGAGAAGATTATGAATGGAAAGGACAGAGAACCTCCCATTAAATACTCTCTTGATTGGGTGCTAGAACTGACTACCTCAGCTTTCCCAGTTGGCTTCTGTTGGGCAATTGTGAGTGTCTGTCTGGCTAGCTGTTGTTTTGCTATGGACTGTTTCTCTGTCTATGAATCACTATTGATTCTTTTACTTTTGCTTGCTATATATTTAGTAAACTCAGTCATTCAAAAACCCAGTAGTATGGGCCAATTTCCTCTCGAAGCCAAACCAAGAATGACATAGAAAATAGAGCAAACTTTCAATGGTGGTTTCAAAAATTGCCTCAAGAGTCCAAAATTCAAATCTTATCTCTGCTCTAGTTAATCTCTATAGTCATTCATAGGTAGCATATGGATCACTTAGTAGCCCAGACTCATCATTCAGGAAACAAAAATTCTTCATAAGCCTGTAATAAGAATTATACAAAATAATATAAGTCAGCCAAGCCTGGGACATTCAACGCTTGATAATGAAGAGCTATTGCTACTGTCTCACAGAGGAGGCTGCAGAGTATAATCAGTTTTTGTCTTGAATACCTTAGGCAAGCAGGTTGTATGAGTTGCTCTACAGGGAATCTATGTCTTATATAATGAGAGAGACAGGGCGTTGTGTTTTGGTGAGGGAAGGTCTGCCCTGCTCAGCTCTGCTCTAAAGTCAGACTTGGGAGGAGTAATGACCCTGCTCAGGTCGTGATGGAGCACAAGCTCTAGATATTTTCTGTGGCTTCACTCTGGGCAGAGGTTTCAGCACTTCAGGGCCATTCCACCCAACATTGTCTTTAAAATGGGATGAGAAAACCCCATGTTCATCATGGAAAGAAAATTGGCCGTTGATCTTCAGAATCTCAAAGGCCTTTGAAACAACACATGTTACAGGTGAAACTTCGATGCTTGAAAGGGAAATCCTCAGCCATTTGAGAGTCTAAGAAACCAGGTCCGCCTGAAGCTTCCAGAGAGTTCCAGCAGCCAACTCATTTGGTATCCTGTAATCAGACACTGATCAAAACAAGTTTCAGTGGCCAAGTGCTACTTGTCTAGATGGTTAACTTTACTGGTGCACTTGTGTTTCATTCTTAATTGCCTAAATTTTCCATGCACACAATGTTGGTCTTCTTGGGAATATGTTAGCCATGTGTTGTCTGTCAGTAATGCCAATCTAGAGAAGGCATAAAAAGCTTCAGTTTGATTCTGGAGAAAAAAAAAAGCAAGACAAAGCAAAACAAAAAAACACTAGAGAACTGAGTATTATTCCTTACGTGGAGAGAGAACACAGAATTCTGAGGTCATCCAAACAGGCTAGGACACTCTCAGGGCCGGCCAGAGTTTGTGGGCAAGTCAATGAGTTTTCCCTTCATGCCTTCATGAACCACCATGATGGATTATGTCTCCTGAAACCATGACCCCAAATATTTACATTCTTAAGTTGTTTTATAATAGACAGGAAACCAATCCAAAGCACCAGTGTCTGTTTCTAGGTGTGATTGATCCTACAAGTGACACTTCTAGAGACACTGATATCCTGGTAAAGTGTGGCAACAGTCTCTCTTTGGGGTCTGTCCTGCCCTCTGTAGCACGGAGTATGACAAAATGAGATCTGACCCTTCAGCTTCTTTGACACTGTTACCCTTAGCACCAATCCAAAACAGCTGCTGGGCTAGAGAGAGCCACACTGTGGGGGAGAGTGCTATGAAGAATTGCTCAGTCTTCTTCAAGCATGGAATCTGCTTTCTAAAAGCAAGCAATTCACTGAAACACATTCAATTACAAAGCACCCCAGTGCACTTTGTGAACCATTTGTAATCACTAATACATTAAACCTGCAATAACCCAACAGAGAGTTGGAGGTTAAATTAAATTATGACCTTCTTATACTAGCTCCTAGTTTAAACAGAAAGTAAAGAAAACCAACATTTTAAGACAAAATATGAGTATCTAAAACTTAAAGAGATCTCACATGTCTTCTCATTTCCCACTGTTAGTAGGAGGATGCAAGAGTTTACTTGGTGTCTGCTGGAGGGTGCCATAGCATCGCTCTGGACATCTCAATAAACACACAATCAATATTAAAGGCTTAGGACCTAAAAGAGCTCATGTTAATGCAGGAGCAAAGTCATGAATGAGATCATCAGGGCAAACAAAGAGCCAAGAAGAAAGCCAGGCACCTTTGGTCTCCCCAGAAGAGCTCTAGAGCCAGACCTCAGGACCCAGTCCCCCAAAAGACAGTGAAGGAGCTATGTGGCAATAAGGCAGAATATGTATTTGTGTGTGTGTGTGTATATATATATATATATATATATATATATATATATATGTAAAATGAGAATTTACAGAACTAAATGATAGGCTATAGAAAGACTGGAGGGCCACCATGCTGATTCAGTCTAGAACTAGAAAGCAGTGTTCAACTTGCGTGAACGCTATTGGTTGTCAGAGAATGCCTAAAATTCTGTGAAGAAGAAGGCCATTTGAGACATGACGAAAGATCAGGCAGTGGTCATTGATACAACTTGGGCAAACATTGATTTACTCCTAGACTCACATGGAAGGGCTGAACTGATTGAACTGAAGAAATAGATTGTATTGTTTGCAAGTGGGCTTTGGTATTCTCATTTACATATTAGGGTTCCTTTCAAGTCAGACATTGTGTCTTTGACCTGGAATATACTGGAATCTAGTCCTGCAAAATCTCCTCATACCTTTTGTCCAGCTCATAAATATCCTGCTTAGAAAATTTTTGGTAATATAATAAATCCAAACTGTTTTCCTATTGCCATCATCTTTTTTTAAGTCTAAACGATATAAACAGATAGCATGTCAAAAAGAAACTCCTCAACTGTCTTGCTGAGTATGCTGATCTGGCAGAAATATGGCATAATCCATGCAGCTTCCTTAATTTGTAAGTGTTATTTATTTACCCTAGTGTTGCCACACTGTTCATGACAACACACTCTCCCAATTAAGGTGGAGTGGGGTTCCTTTTGTTTATAAGTTGAATTTATGATCAAAGCTCCTGTTGGTGTTAAAAAATGTCAAATGCTTTTGCATTGGAAAAGTGGATGTTTCTTGTAGTACAGTGGAGAGATGTATGGACTTTGATAAAGCCGATGACACTCCTTCCTAAACCCTCCCACAGTGTGAAGGTCTAGGTCATCATTGTATTTTAATAGCTCTAACAGCTCTGGCATGGGAGTCTGGAAAGGCATCCTCAAAGCCCATGAAGGATCTATGGAGGCTGAGCAGGGATTTCTCAACAGCCCTTATTGGTTTTCTTCTTCATTTATCTTAGAAATAATATGCCTTGTTCAGGAAGTGTTGAACTAGTAACAACACTTAATACATTCTTAACAACAACAACAACAAAAAAAAAAAAACACCTTTATTATTAAGCCCATAGAGAGTAGAACCAAATTGGAGACTTCAGACATGTATGGGGAAAAAAGAAAGAAACACTAGAGGGATAGAAGAAGGAAGGGTAAGCAAGGGAGGGAGGAACAGGAAAGGGAGGGATGGAAAAGTGAGGAGAAAGCATGGTTATGTATATGAGCATAGATCTGAAGAGAAATCCATTTCATAGACCATTCACCGTCCTCTACTATTTCATCATTTACCTGCCACCTCACTCTTCGAGACTAAACAGGGTGAAAATGATCTTTCTTTATTAGTGGCTTCTTTTTTCTCCTTTTTTTGTAATTTATTTTTATTTACTTTTTATACTTTATTCACTCTATAACCCAATATAGCACTTTCCCTCATCTCCTCCTGATTCTACCCTCTCTTCCTCTTACCCCCATACCCTTCTCTAGCCCTCAGAAAGGTGGAGATCTCCTCCCTCCTCTAACATCTGACCCCAACTTATCAAGTCTCATCAGGACTGCCTGCATCCTCTACCACTGTGGCCTGGCAAGGCTGCCCCACAAGGGGAAAGTGATCAAAGAGCAGGCAACAGAGTCCCATGTCACAGACAGCCCATGATCACCTTACTTGGGGACCCTCATGAAGATTGATCTGCCTTTGGGCTACATTGGAGCAGAGGCTAAGGTCCTCTCCTTGCATGGTGCTTTGTTGGTACATCAGTCTCTGCAGTCCCCTTTGGCCGAGATTTGTTGGCTTTGTTTGTCACTTTGTAGAGCTCTAGTCTCCTCTAGGTTCTTCTATCCTCCCACTCTTCTATAAAATTCCTTGTGTTCTGCCCAAAATCTGGCTGTGATTCTCAGTATTTGCCTCAATCCTTTGCTGGGTAGAGTCTTTCATAGGACATCTATGTTAGGCTCAATTTCTGTTTCCTTTCTTCAACTGCTTCTGAGGTCTATTCTATTTGCCCTTCTAAATGAAAATTAAATAGTCTTCCTAAGGTCCTCCTTTTTATTTAGCTTCTTTTGTTCTATGGATTTTAGTATGGTTTATCCTGTATTGTAAGGCTATTATCCACTTGAAAGACTTGTATATAAAAAAAAAAAAATTCAAGTCTTTAAAGAAAGAAATTGAAGATGACATCAGAACATGGAGAAATCTCCCATGCTCATGGATCAGTAGAATTAACAGTAAAAATGCCCAAATGTCCATCCTACCAAAAGCAATCTATAGATTCAATGTAATTCCCATCAGATCATGAAACAATGCAGTTCTTTACAGATCTCGAAATACTTCTCAACTTCATTTGGAAAAACAAAACACCTAGAATAGCAAAAACAATCCTGTACAATAAAAGATCTTTTTGAGATATCTTCATCCCTGATATCAAGCTATACAATAGAGCAGCAGGAATAAAAATTGCATGGTACTGGCATAGACACAGGCTAGTGGATCAGTGGAACTGAATCAAAGACCCAGAAATAAACCCACTTACTGATACTTGATTTTTGACAAAGAAGCCAAAACCATACAATGGAAAAGAGATAGCATCTTCAACAAATGGTTCTGGTCTAACTGGATGCCTACATGTAGAAAAATGCAACTAAAACCATATTTGTCACCCTGCAGTAATATAAAGTCCAAGTGGATCAAAGACCTCAAAATGAAACCAGATATACTTAATATATTAGAAGAAAAAGTGGGGAAGAGCCTTGAACTCATTGGTGCAGGAGACAACTTCCTGAACAGAACACCAACAGCTCAGGCTCTAAGATCAACAATCAATAAATGGGACCTAATGAAACTGAAAAACTTCTGTAAAGCAAAGGACACAAACAGAACAAAATGGTAGCCTACACACAGGAAGATCTTCATCAACCCTACATCTGACAAAAGGCTAGTATTAAAAATACAAAGAGACCTCAAAAAATTAAACACCAACAAACCAAGGAATCCAATCAAAAAATGAGGTACAGAGCTAAACAGAGAATTCTCAAAAAGGAGTATTTAATAGTGGAAAAACACTTAAGGAAGTGCTCAACGTCCTTAGTCATCAGGGAAGTGGAAATCAAAACTACCCTGAGATTTTACCTTATACCCATCAGAATGGCTAAGATAAAAAAAAACTCAAGTGACAACACATGCTGGAGAGGATATGGAGAAAGGGGAACCCTTCTCCATTGCTGGTGGGAGTGCAAACTTATACAACCACTTTGGAAAGCAATCTGATGCTTCCTCAGAAAATCGGGGCTATCTCTACCTCCAAGATCTAGCTATTCTGCTCCTGGGCATATACTCAAAAGATGCTCCACCATACAAGAAGGCCATTTTCTCGATTATGTTCATAGCAGCTTTATTTGTCATGGACAGAAACTGGAAACAACCTAGATGCTCCTCAACCAAAGAATGGATGAAGAAATTGTGGTAGATTTACACAATTTAACATGTCTCAGTAATTAAAAACAAGGAAATCATGAAGTTTGCAGGCAAATGGACGGAACTAGAAAAGATCATCCTGAGTGAGGTAACCCAGAATCAGGAAGACACATGTGGTTTATACTCATTCATAAATGACTTCTTAGAGTGACCTGAACTGGGCTTTGTAACTGTGACTGAGTGCTTCGCTAGCAGGAAGCATTCACTCTGGAAATTTCCCAGAAGAGAATCAGAGTCAGTACCTGGAAGCCTGCAGATGTTTACACTCTTCTGGTGCGTATTAGTCACATTCCCATCATCTCCAAAGCCAAGTTAGGTCAATGTTTGAACCAGAGGCTGGAGTCAGACACGACAGAACTGCACTGGGGTGCTACAAAGCCACTCAGCATGGAGTTTTGAAGAGTCTTTAAGGAGGAGGGCATTCTCATGATGTAGTTACACAAATCAGCATGTGCTATAGGTTTCAATGCAGGGGGGAAATGTACATATTGCTAAAACAATTCAATATTTATATTGAATGTTCTCAAATTTCCACTGTTCATGAAGTAAACATGGAAGTTTCATATCTGGAAGGGATTGCATGTTCTGCTTTGCCTATTATTTTTTAATTAATTCATATTTTATTTATTCATTTTACATCCTGATCATAGCCCCTCCTTTCTCTCTTCCCCATCCCATCCTTCCTCCCTCTTCTCCCTATACCCTGTCCCCTACTCCTCAGTAAAGAAAAGCTGCACCACCAACACAACAGAGAGCATCAAGTCACATCAGGACTGAAAGCATCCTCTTCCCTTTTGGCCTGGTGTGGCAGCCCCACCAGAGGGAAGTGATTGAAAAGCAGGCAACAGAGTCCTTGTCAGAGACCACCCCAACTTCCTTTCAAGCTTGAGCTGCCCATCAGCTACATATTTGTAGGGTGCCTAGGTTGAGTCCATGCATGCTCCTTGATTGGTGCTTCAGTTTCCATAAGCCCCCCTGAGCCCTAGTTAGTTGGCACTGTTGGTTTTCTTGTAGAGTTCGTGTCCTCTTCTATCCTTCCTCCAACTCTTCCTGTGGTCTGCCCAATGTTTGGATTTGAGTCTCAACATCTGTTTTGATCCACTGCTGTGTGGAGCCTCTCAGGAGACAGCTATGCTAGGCTCCTGTCTGCAAGCATAGCAGAGTACCATTAATAATGTCAGGAGTTGGCTCTCTTCCATCGGGTGGGTCTCAGATTTGGCCAGGCATTGGTTGAGCATTTTTTTAAATCTCTGCTGTAATTTTACCGCTGAATATCTTGTAGGTAGGGTTAAATTTGGGTCAAAGTTGCCATGCCTATTCTTGACATATGCAGTAAAATCTCTAAAATATGAAGATGATTACTTATACATTCTAATGTTTCGAATCTCCAGTTAGAACTCTCAGATGCTACTGTCTAACATGATAGGTAGTAACTTAAAGGCTCAACCTCATGTCCAATTTAATTTGCTCTTACTACTACTTATAATATTTTATTTTTATTTAGGAGAAATACAAGCCTCTTTAGGATTTCTGAATCTCTCCTTTGTCTTTTCTTCTTTTGTTTTTTAATGGATATTTATTTTCATATTAAGCCATTTATTTTGTTTTTCCTGAGTTGTCTTTCTTCATCTATTTATTTCATTTGCTTTTATAGAAAAACAAGGCTAGAACTGGAGGCATAACTCATAAGAGGTAGTTTATTTATCAGCACATACATGCCTGCAAATGTTTCATTTGTTCACAGAGAAATTATGAATAATTTTCTCAATAGGAAGTGCTCAGACCTAAATGTTTTTCCATCTACTTAGTGTCTACTAATTTCCACTAATAAAATATTCCTGCCACTACTGTGAATTCCCATTATACAAAATTCTAGTCTATATGATTTTAATTCTGTGTACTTTTAACACATTAGTGAGAATTGTACTCTGAGCACATAAAATCGCAAGCCATTCTGAGTTATTAAGTAAAATTTCCTAGAAATGTAGAGTGAAATAACATGCAGAAACACAAAATCATGCCACCGTGTATTACTGAGTTGGGCTAAACAAAAGATTATCAGATAACACATAAAATGCAGTCATGTTTTAATAGACATAAAAAACCATGGGAAAAGAAATTTAAAAAAACATAGACCACAATTAATAATAATAATAATAATAATAATAATAATAAGTATCACACAATGGGGCTAATATTTTTTAATGTTCCCTGTTTACACTCATCTGCATGGACAGTATGTGAGTTATCTACAAGATCAGCTGATGAGACATTGGAGATGCTTGGTGAGGACACACTTGCTCTGTGAGCATGTTGGTCCTGGGCTTGGTCCCACCTAAAGCCAGTGTCATTTCTCTGTAACCCCAATGCTGAATGGGGTATCACAGAGACAAGCAAGTTCGGCGGGGATCTCCACCCACCAACCTAGTATATAAATTCCTTTTCAATGCTCAAAGGACAGGAGCAAATCTGGTGTTTCCACAAAAAATGAAACTCAGACACAGAGCCAATTTCTGCAACGGCTTGTGCAATGATCCCAGCCCTCACTCTTGGAGAACAGATGATATGAGAAGGACCCTGGGAACAGTGACTGTACCCAAGGAACTCTTCAGACTGGGAATGAAAGGAAAAGAATTGTTCCCTTTCAAGAAGCAGGACGGTACTGTCTCCTGGACATCCTACACAATACAAACGTTACTTTCCTTACAGTCTGTACCTTCAGGAAATACATCATTTTATTTTCTCTTTAAAGGCATCTTTTTAGAGAACATTGCACATTTTGAAAACTAAACAAAAACAAAATAGTACCCAATGGGAAGCAGTTATGAAATGATTGAGAGGGTGAAAGTATTTAGGATGGCTCCTTCTGGGGCCTTTGTACTTGACTTTTGGGTGTGTAGTAAACAGTTCCTCTTTGTGTTGATAGAGAATTATCATTGCCAACCAGGTGGTAGTTAGAATCACCAGTAAGGTATACCTGAGAAGAGAAGCCTCACCCTCGCCATAGAGCTGGGAACTGGGACTGAATTAGAAGGAAAATGGGAGAATGCCAGTTTGGCACCACTGCTCGTCTTCCTGTACTTCCTGCTCTGCTGAGATGAAAGCGAGCAGCTTCATGCTTCTGCTGCTCCAACTGCCATGCTGTCCCCCTGTGATGGACTGTGGCTCCAAAACATGACCTAAAATAAATATTCCTTCCCTTAAGTGAACTCTGTTAGGCACTTTATCACAGTCATGAATAAAGTAACTAACACACAGTCCTCCATCTTGGTCCCATGTCTCATTAGCTTTGCACTGTAATGGTAACCTCACCAGAAAGGACTTTCATGACATCACTTATCTAAATAGTCCCCCAGGGAACAACATCCTATTTTAGCTCTGGCTGAAGTTAAATATTGACTCATATAACTGTTTTCTGCCTGCTAAACTCGTTTCTCCATCTTCAATAAAAATCAGAGACTATGTTTTATGATCATCTAATCTTCAGGCCTAGAGGAAAGCCTAATATACAGTGAGTTTCCTCAATGCAGTTGGCTGATTTCATACACAGCATATATTAATTAGTGCTCACTCTACTTGGAAGCAGTAATAACCCATCTTTCTACTGGTAACTAAGGTCATGAATTTGTACTTTAGGAACTGAGTAGAAGTTAAGAAGGAGAGTCAGAGGTTATCATATATTTTCCTCTAAATTACACCATTGAAGAAATTGGCAGAAAAGTTGCAAGAACAGCATAGTAAAAATTGATGTGCCTTTATCCTAAATTTGCCAATTATTAAAATGATCTCTTTCTATCTACATGAAATATGTGTGCATATATAAGCACAACTAGATGCACACAGACACATGTATAGATCCATACGTATGTGCAGACTTACATATAGACATACGCACATAACATATATGTGTGTATACAATACACACATACTCTCATTGAGAAGTAGGTACCATGACACTAGATTATTAGGGAATTGAACAGATATTTCCAAAGACTGAGCATATTCTCACAAAAGCACAGTACAGCTAATGCACTTGGTAATTACCCCACTAATAACATCGTTGTCTCATGAGTTGTTAGGAGTCAAGTCTGCCGGATTGTCCCAATGTTGTCCTTATCGTATGAGTTCTCTTATGCTAAGGTTGATGCATAAAAAACATGCAGCTGCCTGCCTTGCCTCATCTGTCTCTTTTAATCCCAAGAGCTTCCCAGATCTTAGCTGTTTATAACATCGATTATTCCAAAAATTGCATTCTAATCATTTTGTTGGGTATCCTCCAGCATGTCCAAATGAAGTGCAACAGTTTTGACCAGAAAACTCAGGAAATTACCAGCTTATTTCCATCTACCAATAATGAAAATGAACATTTTTAAGAGGAAAATGGAAGAGGGTGGTCTTCTTTGGTGAGCCATATCAGGTGGCCCAGAAGCAGAATATACTCTTGGCTTTACCACCATGTTTACCACAATTTTAGGCGATTGGCATCATCATTCCGTAGAGACCTGATTTCTGCATTTATAAATGAGAATAATATTATCTTTCTTGTGAAATATTTACACTTAAAAATTGAAGTTCTCAGGGACAAGAGACAGGAGGATTGTAAGTTCAAGTCCAAAGAAGACAATAAATAAATAGATGGATAAATGGTGAGTTTTAGGAACAGGGCCTAAGTCCAGCCCTGTTTCCCAGGTATGTAACATTCCTCAATCTCCCCATACTTCAGTTTCCCTACCTGTGGAGTGGACTGATAGTAACTCTCAGGGATTTCATGAGGACTGGAAAGTTTACATGTGTAAATTACTTGGATGAATGCATGGCAGCAAATCAGGGAAATAAACATCAACAATTTTCCTTGTCATTGGCAAACTGCAAGTGAAGTCACAGAGTGAAGTCATCATGGCCTTTGAAGTCTAAAGCTAATTCTGCTCTTTGGCCCTCGGGTGCTTGGCAGGCACATGAGTCTTCCTCTTACAGCTTTTCTATCTTTTCTCTTGACTGTCAGAGAAACGGCGCATGTTTTGTTATGAGTATATGACAACCTGTTGTCATTCTTTAAATTTGTGGTGCATAACTAGGCCTTAGTCACAGAATCAAAATGCCATGCTTCGTAGACTTGAGTATAATAGGCAAGATTCTAGTTTTACGTTCCTGTTTCTTTCCATTTTTCTCACTTAATTTAATGTTAGGCAGCTGAGTAAACATTCATCTGAAGTATAATGAGCCAAAGACCTTGTCACCTGGTCAGCTAACACAGCTCTCCACAGAGTGGTCTAAATTAAATATCTTCGTCAGGCCTTGTTGTAAGTGGAGATCACCCCCTTCAGTACTGCCAGGCACCAAAGTGTATCCCTCACATCAAAGTCCAACTGGACTCAGGAGAAGTCGTGGTATCTCTGACACACTGATATCATGCTTTCTGTCCTACCATGTCTTGACGTTCATCTGGCTGGGGTCCAGCTGCAGATGTGATTCGCTGACTTAGCTGGTCTCCATAGTATGACTATGTCTTCAGCCTTAGTCTGGTCTTATCTGTGTTTGGTTGCCCAAGTTATTCTCGCTCCATCTAACCCACGGCTATCCACTGAACCAGCCTTCCTTAAATTCTGGGAAATGAAAATGGATTGATGTTTGGGATGAGCCTATTTTCTGGGAAAGAATTCATAGATGCTATGTTGAAGCCAATATCCAGCTTAAGGGTTCTCGTTCACCACAAGTAGTTAATATTCATCTTAATTTATCCATTTCGAAGCAATCTACATTAGCTTATTTCCATCTACCAATAATGAAAATGAACATTTTTAAGAGGAAAATGGAAGAGGGTGGATTATTAAGCCTTTCAACATCTTCATTTTTAATAAATTAATTTATTTCTTTATTTTACATCTCAGTTGTAGCTTTCTCTCCCTCATCTCCTCCTTGTCCCTCCCTTTCACCTCCCTTCCCCTCCCCTCCCATTCACTCCTTGTCTTTTTCTCCTCAGAAATGGGATCTCATGAAACTGAGAAACTTCTGTAAAGCAAAGGACACTGTCAAAAGGACGAAACGACAGCCCAGCCTACAGACTGGGAAAAGATCTTCACCAGCCCTACCTCTGACAGAGGGCTAACGTGCATGGATATCAACCAGCCTTGGCACATCAAGTTGTAGTAAGAGTAGACACATATTCCTCTCTTGAGACTAGATAAGGCAGCCCAGTTAGGGAAAAGGGATCCAAAGGCAGACAACAGAGTCAGAGACAGCCCCTGCTCATGCTGTTAGCATTCCACATGAAGACCAACCTGCATATGTGTTACACATGACCAGAGGGTCTAGGTCCATCCCATGTATGATCTCTGGTTGATGGTTCAGTCTCTCTGAGGCCCTATATGCCAAGGATAGTTGATCTGTCGGTTTTCTTGTGGTGCCTTTGACCCCCCCTGGCTCTTTTAATCCTTCCTCTCCTCTTCCACAGGATTCTTCAAGCTCTGCCTGGCTCTCTCTATCTGTTTTTACCAGTTGGTAGATGGAGCCTCTCAGATGACAATTATGCTAGGTATAGCATAATATATATAGTAAATATGCTAGGTATAGCAAAATATCAATAATATCAGTGTGGGCTCTCTCTCATGGCATGGGTCTCAAGCTGGGTCAGTCACTGATTTGCCATTCCCTTAATTTCTGCTCCATCTTTAACCCCTGCACATCTTACAAGAAGGACAAATTGTGGTTCTATCTAAGATTTTGTGGCTGGGTTGGTGTCCTAATCCCTCCATTGGTATAAAGGTGACCATTTCAGGTTCCATATCTTCCATTGCTAGGAGTCCTAGTTAGGGTCAACTTCCTAGATTCCTGGGAATTTCCATTGTCCTAGGTTTCTAGCTAGTCCTAGATATGTCCCCACCCTAATTCCAGTTGTCTCTCCCACACTCTCTCCTTCCATCTTTCCCCCACTTGATTTCACCTACTCCCTCCCCACCCAGGTGCCTCCCTTCGTCTATGCCCAATATCTTTTCTATTTCCCCTTCTTGGTGAGATTCAAGAGTCCCACCTTGGGCCCTCCTCATTACTTAGCTTCTTTAGGTCTGTGGATTTTAGCATGGTTATCCTGTACTTTGTGGCTAATATCTGCTTATAAGTGAGTACATACCATGTTTGTCTTTTAGGGTCTGGGTTACCTCACTCAGGATGATCTCTTCTAGTTCCAACCATTTGTCTGCAAATCATATGATTTCATTGTTTTTTTTAATATCTGAGTAACATTCCATTATTTCTTTATCATTTCTTCCACTGAGGGACATCTAGGTTGTTTCCAGTTTCTGGCTATTACAAATGAAGCTGCTATGGACATAGTTGAGTTGAGCAACACCCAGGATATCTAAAACATCCCTTACATAAAAGAACTTCTGGAAGTATCACCATCTCTGAGTTCAAGCTATACTATAGAATCAGAGTAATAAAAACAAAACAAAACAAACACAAAAACCTCTGGCACTGGCATAAGATCAAACAGGTTGATCAATGGAATTAAATCAAAGACCCAGAAGTAAATCTGCATGCCTATGCACATTTGATTTTTGACAAAGAACCCAAAACCATACAATGGAAAGGCAAAGCATCTCCTACAAGTGTTGCTAGTCTAACTAGATATGTGCACACACAAGAATGCAAATAGATCCATATCTACCATCCTGCACAAAACTCAAGTCCAAGTGTATCAAAGACCTCAAAATAAAATCAGATACACCAAACCTGATAGAAGAATAAGTGGGAAATAGCCTTGAAATAATTGGCACAGGAGACAACTTCCTGAACAGACCACCAATAGCTCAGGCACCGAGATCAACAGTTAATAAATGGGATCTCGTGAAACTGAAAAGCTTCTGTAAAGCAAAGGACAGTG
The DNA here is from genome assembly GCF_907164565.1 of Psammomys obesus. Lineage (NCBI taxonomy): Eukaryota > Metazoa > Chordata > Mammalia > Rodentia > Muridae > Psammomys > Psammomys obesus. The sequence continues at coordinate 16,236,930 of NW_026596046.1, forward strand.
TCAAAAGAACCAAACAGCAGCCTACAGACTGGGGAAAGATCTCCACCTGCCCTAGCCCTACACATGACAGAGGGGTAATATGCAAGTTAATAAGGAACTCAAGAAACTAGACATCTGCAAACCAAATAACCCCATTAAGATGGGGTTCCTATCTAGACAGAGAATTCTCAACAGAGGAATCCCTAATGGCTGGGAAGCACATAACGAAATGCTCAATGTCCTTAGTCATCAGGGAAGTACAGGTCAAAATGACCCAGATTCTATCTTACATCTGTCAGCACAGCTAAGTTCAGAAAGTCAAGTGACAGCTCGTGCTGGCAAGCATGTGGACAAGGGGAACCCTCCTCCACTGCGGGTGGGAATGTACGCGTGTACAACCACTTTGGAAATCAATTTAGTGGTTTCTCAGAAAGCTGGAAATAGTTCTACCTTAATACCTAGCTATTCCACTCCTGAGCATATACACAAAAGATGTCCACCATATCACAAGGACACTTGCTCAATATCTCCATTCCGATATGAGCCTGGTGTGGCTATGCCAGGAGTAGTCTCCGTTGTTAAATATTTTACTAAAAACATCATTACTAAATAAAACTCTCCATTTCACACGTGGCCCCTTCATAGGATTGGTCACCCATGCTTTGATGGTTTTTCATTAGATTTCCTTCTGACTTTCTCTCTCTCATGTTTAGAAAACTGATTAAAAACCTTCCATGCTTCTTTTTCTTTGTGAGACTTAAACGAACAGGAACAGTTTAGAAGCCAGCCTCTGAACAGCAATGGGCAAAGCCAAAAAAGACAGACAGAAATCTCGTAAGAAGGGAAAGAAACAGAACACAAAAAGGAGTATAAGTTGATAGTTTTCAACTAGAGTGAGCAAATGGCGGTGTGGAATGGGTTTGAGCATTAAGTATACAATGGGAAAAGCTTTCATAAATGTAAAAGCTCCAATTCAATTTAAGTCTGCCTTTTATGTGTCAGACCCACTGGCTGGCTGATGCAAGATAGAAAGATAAGACATGACTGTTGTGCCCTGGCGAGGATGGGAGGCAGACATGTTATACTTGTTTTTGAAAATGTTATGACTGTTTATTCCTTTGTTTGGCATCGGGGGCCTGTTAAATTATCCTGCCAGAGACTGATGGAGGAGGTTTACAGCATCAGTTGAGCAACAGAGATGGTGGGATTAGCAAGAAGTGTGGTTTCTGCTGAGACCTGTCACAGGATGGTCCCCAGGGAAAGCAGCTACAGGGGACACACTGTGGGGTTTGGGTGAATCTCACACAGTATCTGCTTACCAACTTCTTACAGTTCCCGCCCAGACACCTCCTTATGACATGGAATATGCTTTTTCTTCACATTGCAATGGGCGCAGGCTCCCAGTGTGATAACATTATAACTTCTTTTTAGATATATTTCCAGCCTCCCCTTGAACAAGGACTTCACAGAAGAATTTTGTTCAGGCTTAGCCCTCCCCTGCAGCGTGGTACATAGAAGAGATTCATGTATACAGTCAGGAGCAATTAATAAAACTCAGCAAGCTCAATGAAAGCCAGGTTTAAAATCTAATTATGTCCCAGAAAACACTAGCGAATCTATTTAAAAGCTCTTATAATTTATTAGCATTCACTGAGTGGCCAAATGTAATGTAAAAACGTGAAAAATGTGGAAAAAAATCAGATTTCCTATATGCCAGAAAGAATCATTTAAAAGACATAATGGAAACAAAATTACATTTACAAAAATAAGCATGGGGAAAAAAGCAACTATATACAATAATGACCCTAAAAAGATATGCAAAGGTTCTTTATAAAAGGAACTATAAAGTCGGGACTGTATAAAGGTTCTATGTAAATCATGGTTCTGGCTAAAAAGAGTTTGAAGCTTTCTGACAAGTCAGCACTTCATTGGGCACAATGCTAAGGTAACTCAAACTTAAGGTCTACTTACATATTTTATTTTATTATTAATTTATTTATTTATATTAGTTACAATTTATTCACTTGGTATACCAGCTGTAGTCCCCTTTCTCATCCCCTCCTAACCTCACCCACCCTCCCTCTTCTCCTTCCTTGTTCCTCTCCGAGTCCACTGATAGGGGCAGTCCTCCTCCCCTTCCCTCAAATGTTTGTCAAATGTTTGTAAAGGGTACTATAAAGAAAACATAAATAGATGTGCATAAATAGATATAACTATATTAAAATATAATCTTTCACATGCCAGAATAATAAGCAAAATAAATATGGATATGAAAAACTGAGAACAAATATCTGCAACAGATATTTGCAACAATATCTAAAAAAAAAAAATAGTCTAATGGTATATGGTACATTAGCAGATCTTTGAACAATGTAAAAGTATTAAGGAAAAGGAAAGTTTAAAAATACTAAGCAAAACACACAAAAACTTTACCAAAGTAGAAATATAAAAGATGTATTTCTTTTTTTTTTTTTTTTTGAATTTTATTTTTTTCTTATCAGTTACATTTTATTAACTCTGTATCCCAGCCGTGTCCCGATCCCTCATTCCCTCCCAATCCCACTCTCCCTCCCTCATCTCCACCGTGCCCCTTGCCAAGTCCACTGATAGGGGGGACCTCCTCCCCATTCATCTGATCCTGTTTTATCAGGTATCTTCAGGACTGGCTGCAAAGCTCTCCTCTATGGCCTAACAGGACTGCTCCTCAAGTGGGATTCTTGGAAGCAGAGTCAGATATGGTAAACAGGGGCTCCAGAGAAGGGGCAATTCACTGAGAGAATGATCAAATGGTACAGACTCTCAGCAAATTCAAAGAACTGAGCCTAGTGGTGTAAGCCTTCAGTCACGGTGACTCAGTAGGCTGAGGCTGAAGGATTACAGAATTCCTGGCCAGCCTGGGCTACACAGTGACTTAAATAAAGGCCATCCTGAAAACTTACTGAAATCCTATCTCAAAATAAAAGTTTAAAAGAGGGCAGGATACTTAGCTCAATGATAGAGCACTTGCCTACCATGGCCTTAATCTCCTGTACTGAAGAGGAGGGCAGGAAGAGAGGGGAGAGCAGGAGAGAGAAGAGGGACAGGAGGGGGGGAGGAGGAAGCAAAGAAAAATTTTATTAAATAAAGATTCTTTTTGTTACATTTAGTTCATCTCACCAGTAATACAAGAAACAAAAAGATGCCTATCAAACCAAATTAGTAAAAATTTAAAACTATAATGATACTTGATGGCGACATCAGAGAGGTAAGACAGATGTGTTGGCATGCAGCTGCTCTGGGTGAACATCAGCCCAGCCTTGGTAGAAAGTTGTACACAGTGTCTAGGAATGTTAAACATACAACAAATGGTTAGCTTCCAAGGAGACCACAAGGCTTGTTCTGGCCACAAACTTCTGGAAAATATTCACAAAATGTGAAAAAAAAAATAGGAACAAAAATCTACATTTTCTTTAAAAGTCAAGAACTTCTTGATATTTAACCATAATGCATAAAATCCAGTTTTACATAGAAAAAGAAAGGGGAAAGAAAGGCTAAGATGTTCAATCTCCATTCAGAAAGGCAAAGAAGATGGACATCAAAAGAAAGAGAAAACAGGAAACAAGACAGGAGCCTACCAAAGAGGGCCTCTGAAAGGCTCTACCCTGCAGGGTATCAAGGCAGATGCTGAGACTTATAGCCAAACTTTGGGCAGAGTTCAGGGAATCTTATGGAAGAAGGGGGAGATAGAAAGACCTGGAGGAGACAGGAGCTCCACCAGGAGACAACAGAACCAAAAAATCTGGGCACAGGAGTCTTTTCTGAGACTGATACTCCAACCAAGGACCATGTATGGAGATAACCTAGGTCCCCTGCACAGATGTAGCCCATGGCAGCTCAGTCTCCAAGTGGGTTCCCTAGTAATGGGAACAGGGACTGTCTCTGACATGAACTGATTAGCCTGTTCTTTGATCACCTCCACCTGAGGGGGGAGCAGCTTTACCAGGCCACATAGGAAGACAATGCAGCCACTCCTGATGAGACCTAACAAACTAGGATCAGAAGGAAGGAGAGGAAGACCTCCCCTATCAGGGGACTTGGGGAAGGGAATGGGTGGAGAAGGGGGAGGGAAGATAGGATTGGGGGGGGGGGGGGAGGAGGAAGAAAGGGGGGGATACAAAGTGAATAAAATGTAATTAATACAAATAAAAATACAAAATACAAAAAAAAAAAAAGAAAAGAAAAGCATCTTGGCTAAATGGATGGCAATGTTCCCTGAAAAACAGGAGTCTAGGCTTCCATTTTCGTGCTCCATCATCTTCAGAGTAGGAATCCAAGTTTCCACCTTATTTTATGGTCCTAAGATAACAGTTCAGACTCCAGCTGTTGTGTCAGGAAGGAGGAAAGTGCAAAAGTCAAAGCCACTTAGATGCCAATTGAGTCATGCCCTTTGAATGAGCTGCATGGTTAAAGCAGAACCCCACCTGCTCCACCTGTGAGGGGACGGTAACACACACTTCTTGAGTAGTGTACCTGATACACAGGAGATGCTTGCTACACAAGAAAAACTTGCCAGCTTTGCCTCAGAAGCCACTAAGTAATACATAGAAACTAAGAAAGAAGGTGAGGGCCCTCAGTCAGTAAATGATTGCTCTGCACGTATGAGGATTTCTGTTCAAACTTCAAAGTCCATGCTATTAAAAAAAATCACATGCAACAACAATTAATAAAAAAAAAAGAGGGCATAAATTTGAAACTGAGCAAGAAAGAACATATGCTAGGGTTTAGAGGGAAGAATGGGAAGGGAGAAATGAAGTGATTGTGCTATAACAGCAAAAACAAAAAAATAAGAACAAATTAACTAAATGAATGCTTAATATGTTCATGGTGAAGACAGGCAACTGTAATCCCAGTGCTTGGGAACAGAGACCAGGGAATCTCTTACCAACCAGCCAGCCTGCCCTACTTTGCAAATTTCAAAACAGTGAGGGATCCTGTCTCAAAGTAACCAAAGTGGACACCTGGGGAAGGCTGTCTGAGGCTGTTATCTGGGCTTCACAAGCACACACACAGGCACACACACAGGCACACACACACACACACACAGATGTTCCCGCACTCATAAATGTGCACATATGCAAAATGTGAACCAAAAAGATAACAATGTGGAAACACTATCCAGATACACACAGAGGCAAAACTTACATAATGTAAAAGGTTTTGTCTTTGGGGAGAAAAACAGAAAAAAAAATAAAGAGAGAAAGAAAGAAGCAGGGGGTTTTATACTGTTGTCATTGCATGGCTTTGGGCCTGACAATAGGCACATACTCATTTTTTTTTTTTTTGCAAAGATTACAATTCTAAAGAAGAGTACAGATGTGTGAGAACATGCTCAGACCCAATCACCACAGGAGCACAGTCGAAACCACACTGAACAATCTCAACACCCTAGGAAGAACAGCTGTTGCCAAAAGAGTTGAATAGAAGCAAATGCTGGCGGGGACTTAGAGTCTGGTACACACCGCAGGTGGTATTGTAAATGACTTCAACCAGGATGGAAAACAGTATTGATTTTAAAATAAATATTATAATCTCAAAAAAATAAATAATTATTTTTTAAAATAAACAAAGTACCATATAACCTGGCAACCAGCCACGCCATTATAAGGGGATGAAATTTGTATATGAAAGAGAGGCCCTGTCTTCCCTGACGACCGGAATCCATTCTGTGAGTATTAGAGAAGGCAAAGGTGGTGCCTACCCACCATGAAATGCGATGCCACTGAGAAAGCTGCAGTAACGTGGAGATAACTAGAGATGGCTATGTTAGCTGAAATAAAACAGACATAGAAAAACATGTAACGTGATCACAGGCGTGACCGAAATGTAAAAAAGGCTGGGCAGGTAGAGGTTAGCTGTGCGGGAGTGGTTGCTACCGGCCGGGAAGAGAGGGTAGCTGACACAGGTGCTGGAGAAGGAGCTGAGAGTTCTATGTCTGGGCTGGCAATCAGCAGGAAGGGAGAAAAACACTGGGCCTGGCTCGAGCCTTTGAAACCTCAAAGCCTACAAACAACTGTCACATTTCCTCCAACAAGAACACACCGACCCCAAAAAGGCCACCCCTACTAACAGCGCCACCCCCTATGCCTATGGTGAACCATTTTTATTCAAACCAGCACAATCCATATCCATGTGTGCCAAGTACGGATGTGCTTACACCTACAAATACTAATGGAAAGTCTTAGGGAAGTAGAGAATGGTGCAACTAAGGATTGAACTCAGGGTCTTGCCCATGCTAACCAAGCTTTTAAAAGCCAAATTACATTCCCAGCCCTCTTTGTAAAATTTCTTTTTTTTTCTTAAAAATTTTATGTGTTCTGCCCAAAGTTTTGATATGAGTCTCAGCCTCTGCTTCAATATTTCGATCAGTAGAGTCTTTCAGAGGCCCTCTGTGGTAGGTTCCTGTCCTGTTCCCTGTCTCCTCCTGCTTCTGATGTCTATCGTGTTTGCCCTTCTGAATGAGGATTGAGCATCTTCCCTAGGGTCTTCCTTGTTGTGTAGCTTCTTTAGGAGTATAGATTTTAGTATGTTTATCCTATATATGAGAGAGTGTATACCATGTCTGTCTTTCTGTTTCTGGGATACCTCACTCAAGATGATCTCTTCTAGTTCCCACCATTTGTCTGCAAATTCATGATTTCCTTGTTTTTAATAGCTGAGTAGTATTCCATTGTGTAAATGTACCACAATTTCTGTATCCATTCCTCTACTGAGGGACATCTAAATTGTTTCCAGCTTCTGGCTATTACGAATAGAGCTGCTACAAACATGGTTGAACAAATGTCCTTGTTGTATAGCTGAGCATATTTCGGATATATGCCTAGGAGTGGTAAAGCTGGATCTTGAGGTAGCACTATTCCTAATTTTCTGAGAGACCTGGAGGGGACAGGAGCTCCAAAATAAGAGACCAACAGAGCCAAAAAAAAAAAAAAAGAAAAGAAAAGAAAAGAAAAAGAAAAAAGAAAAGAAAAGAAAAGAAAAACTGAGCCCTGGGGGGCCCTGAAGAGAATAATATCCCAACCAAGGGCAATGCATGGAGAGGACCTAAAACCCCTTCTCAGATGTAGCCCATAAACTCAGTCTCCAAGTGGGGTCCTTAGTAAGGGGAGAAGGGGATTTCTCATTTATGAACTCAGTGACAGGCTCTCTGACAACTCCCCTTGGTGCAGCCTTGCCAGGCCACAGAGGAAGACAATTCAATCAGTTCTGATGAGACCTGATAGGCTAGGATCAGATAGAAGGGAAGGATGACCTCCCCTATCAGTGGACGAGGGAAAGGACATAGGAGGAAAAGAGGGAGGGAGGGTAGGATTGGGAGGAGAAAAGGGAGGGGGCCACATCTGGGATACAAATCGAATAAGTGATAATAATAAAACTAAAAAGAAATTTCATGTGTCTTTGCCTGCATGTATATCTGTTTAAAGGTATTGGCTGCTCTGAAACTGGACCTACAGATGTGTATGAGCAGCCATGTGAATGCTCAGAATTGAACCTGAATCCTCTGGAAGAGCAGCTAGTGCTCTTAACTGCACAGCCATCTCTCCAATCCTCTTATTACATTTAAGTTTGAAACAGGATCTCACTGAGTTGTCTAGGCTGGCTTTGAAGTCGCCGTAGTCCAGAAAGGCTGTAAACTTGTGATCTTTCTGTCTCAGCCTTCCAAGAAGTACGGGCTTGCACCACTGAGCCCTGCTTGGGTAGTCTTTTAATTGAGGGTAGTGGTTGCCTTGATATTGGAGAAGATAGGGAGAGAATAGAAATAAGTTACAAGAGAGGGTCAGTTAGTTGAGAACTCAATTCTCAAAGCATCACTTGCTCATGAATGTATTAGAAAGTTAAGAACCAGGTCATGGCGAAAGTCTCCTGAGAAACAAAGGCCATTTGCTGTTGATAAATGTCCATCCACCAGGCACAGGTGGAGCTCAGCTTGCCTCCCTGTGGTTCTATGGATGAGTTTCTCTTAAGAAGGTCACATTATTCATGAAACAGTCTGCAGCAGTGTAATGAAAACAACCTATTTTTCACTTTATCTATTTTTGAAATGTTTGTTTTAATTGGGTGATTAGCCAGTTTTGTTAAGGATGTGCTGACAGACATAAATTAGCTTTTGAAAGCACTACTTGAAAAAAATACAAATGTAAACAAAACCAAACATAAAAAACAGTCTGCCTCCCAACTGATGTGGTTATTTTAAGAATACAATGTAGTCTCTCTGAGCCGCTGGAAGCCCAGCTTTTCCTTAACTGATTTTTATCTCTCTTTTTTCCAGCCCAGTTAGTATCTGACTTGAGAAATCGCAATGGTTACATCTGGACAGGTGTGCTGACAACACCTTCACTGGGGTCCTGAGTCTTAGCCTGTGTTCTGGGCATGCACGACTGCACCAACAAAACCAGGGTGCTGTTGATTTGCAAGACTCTGATTTGTTCCGTTCAAGAGCACACCTAGCAGCAGATGCAGCAGATGGCCTGAATCCACATGCCTTACAGAGTCCTAAACTGCCAGTGTGGAAACCAGCTGCACTAGCAGGACTAGATAAATAAAATGAAACATCCCCTCCAGCCCAACTGGAGGTTCCGCAATCAGATCATGCCCAGGGCAGGGAACGTTTCAGGTCGCAATATAATCTTATTGATAATATCGTTCATCCAATCATGAGGGAAGAAAACACCCTGCTCATAACAAGTCTCATCCAGTACCTGGAACATGCTACTTAGGATCCAAGGTGCCGCTTGGTGTTTTCTTTTGCACTGAGAGATAATAAGACAATTTCACAATGCCACAATGGGTGGCATTCTAGAGTGGGGTATCTGTAGCATTTGCAGGTTGTCCTGGAGTCACTTCCTGCTACCTACACAGAGTTTGCAGATGAGGAAAGGGGACAGATCCTTTTTTTATTATTACTGAAATGCCCACCCATTGTAAATTGCCCCAAAAACATCACAAGAGGAAAAAAAAAAAAACCTCTCTGACATTTCTATTGTCCTCAGCAAGTTCAATAGCCCAAAATTAATTTTGCAAATAATTTCAGCTTCTAAGGGTCTTCTGCATAAACCAAGAAGCACACCCTCCAACATCCAACAAAGGGAACTCCTAGACAAGCAATGATGATCACTCTTGCTGCCTTGCTAATGCAGGGCCCAGTTTTGCTGCAATGGGCTCTATGCTTGTTTCTCACAGTCTTATGTTCGATCTCAGTGAAATCACAAAGAGTGATTGTTGGTTTCCTTTTCCCCCATAAAACTGTTGAAAAAAATATATACAGAACATGTGAAAGTGAGTCATCTGTTATGCACAAATTTTTAAATATGTGTGTGCCTGTTTTGTTTGCCCTATTCCTTCTAGCAAATGTTATGATCTCCATGTGACAGAGAGGAAAACTGATTCCAGAGTCACAAAATGTTTAAGAGGCAGAAAGAGAGCACAAGATGACTACCATTTGCAAGTCTTGTGCTGGACACCCCAGGTTTCCCCAGGCTGAGAAGACTGGGGAGATACTAAAGGTGATTCTTCCCTCCACCCAGCCCCTTCAGGAGAACACTGTGGCCGGAATCCTGATCGCAGATGCACTTTCTGACACCTGTTTTCTATCCCTTTTACACTTCCTGCCACCAGGAATTCCTTCTACCCTTAAGACCAGCACTGCCCCTGAGCTGCCAGAGCCAATTCAGGTAAAATCCTGCTCAGTTGGCATATCTCATCCCTCCAGGGGGCATACTGTGCTTTCTTGAGTCTCTTGACACTGTCGTTCTATGGGCCCCACCTGCCCAGTGCTGTGATTAGCTTGAAGCTCTGTAGCCTTCTCCTTAAATATTCATTCTATCAAGGGAGGCCCTTTTTAACAGACAAGTTCCACATGAGGAAGCTTGGTGATTTCTACAAGGGGCCTGCAATTAATGCTTAAACTCATGGAACTGAATTGCATACAATTTGTAGAAAGAAACTTAGATAAAAACACAGTCTATCTATTTTATAGTTACAGATTCGATATCAAAAACACTGTACATGCCCTATATCATTTAACCCTCAGAACAGAGAGAGGAACACTCCAATCAAGACTCAGTATATTCTCCAAACTACTCAAAAATTTAATGCTGGAGCCAGATCCAATTTCAAATCTCAAAACATGTGTTTTGAGACTTCTTTCTCAGCTGCGTTTAATGCCTTGAAGGAAAAAGACATGTCTTCAACATTTGCCCCACTCTGCACAGCCTCCTGTGGGCTCGGCCAGCTACAGCAGACCAGTCTGGCTGTCTTCACTGCCCCATGCTCCCGAAGCACTTCCTCGGGATGATAGCTAGGATCATCACCTCTTCACGGCCACCTAATTATCTTGGTATGGTCCTGACACATTCTAGGCAGGAAAATAGAATGTGTGTGGCTAATAACTTTTTTTTCTCTCATATCACAACCTCAAGTTGTAATAACTTGTCTTGTACTTCATTACATGTGTGTTTTGGATGGTGGCACTCGGGGCTTTATTGTTACTTCCTCCAGCTCATGCCCTGTCCTTCCCTCATCCTCCCTGCTTTTCTGATTCATATTCTCACATTTCCTTTCCCTTCCCTTCCCTTCCCTTCCCTTTTCCTTTTTCATCTGTTCCTCTTCCCTTCTCCCTCATCACACCAGGAAGCTGACACTTCTGGAAATGTTAGTAGGGTGGACTCTGTGCCCAGTCTCTCCAGTCAGATTCAGGCTTGCACCAACACATCAGAGCATCAGCAGTAGCAGCAGCAGGAGCTTGGGTAGGTACTGCCAACCAGCCTGTTGTTTTGGTGGTGGGTGTCTCTTGTGCTCCAACTATCTTTTCAGATAAAGGGCTTGTTCCAGGGTAATTACAGTGATGATGCTGTGAAGTGTGATGAGTCATCCAGATTCTGGTGCTGTTTCTGCACCTGCTGCTGCTGCTGCCACCTCTCCAGGGCTCCACAAATCACCCAAAGGCAGAGAACACATTTTATGGTCCCTTTAAACCCTGATAGAACAAACAAAAATGGGGCTACAAGTCGGCCTGGCCACCTGAAGATTCTCTGGGTTCCAGAAATGCTCTGTGCTCTTGGAACACTTTCCACGAAAGCTCAGAACAGAACTCTAGGTCAGTATGGAGCTTCCATCTTTGCTCTCATCTGACAGAGGGCAGGAAAGCCTAATAGGCAGTTTTTCCATCCATGACACACAAAGCACAGGATGCTCACTCAGCACCGACCCTTACAGCCATCATGATGAGCTAGGTAACATGCCTCCACTTTACAGGGTTCAGTTTTCCCATCTCCAAAAGGAGAGCTTCGGAGTGAGCTACTTCTCCAGATTCCAGCAGTTTCGACTTGAAATTTGCAATCAGACTTCTTCTGCCTCCAGTTCCCTCCACTTGCCATATGGGACTATTTCTGCCTTTCTCACTTTAATCTTTATTCAGGATAGATGAAAGGATCATCTACTGCAGACATGAAAGTCATTTTGGGGAAAAATATTGTACCACGCGTATAAAAAGCTTTTACCGTTACCAGCTGCAGGCAACCTGGGAAAGCTCCAGGCTTCATTCAGAGGGTGAGAGGATCCTTTTTGGAACCCCCATGCTGCCTTTTCCTGGGTTACTCTTTATCCAAAAGGTGAATCCTTCCTAGAATCATAAAAATATTCATGGTAGGTATGGTGGGTTTGAGTAAGAATGGCCCTCATAGGCTCACACATTTGAATACCTAGTCGCCAGGAAGCGACACTACTTGAGAAGGATTAGGAGTTCTGGACTAGTTTGAGGAAGTTTGTCACTGCGGTTTTAAAACCCTAAGTCAGGCCCAGTGTCTCTCTGTTCCTGCTTCCTGAAAAATAAAAATGTCTTCAACACCATGTCTACCTATGTGCCACCATGCTCCAACATGGTGATAATGGACTGAACCTCAGAAACTGCAGGCAAGCCCCAACTAAATGTTTTCTTTCGTAAGAGTTACTGTGATCATGGTGTCTTTTCACAGCAATAGAGCAGTGTCTATGTCAGAAGTTGGTACCAGGGAGCAAGACCTTGCTGTGACAGACCTGAGACTATTAGTAAGTGCTCTAGAGATTGTACTCATGATATTTTGGTGAAGAATATGGTTGCTTTCTGCTCTTGTCCAAATACCTTCCTGAGACTAAATTGAAGGGCTTTAGTTTAATGGCAGAGATTTCAAGACAGCCTAGTACTGAGTTTCTCCTGTGGTTATTAGTGGCCTTCCTTTCATTGTAGATATGTTATAAGTAACAGATCTTTATGACTGTATAGATATGTTATAAGTAGCAGATCCATAATGAAAAGGAGTAAACTTATCAAGTAAAAATACAGAATATACAGTTTGAGGGAAAAGAGACATCAGGAAGTATAATGGAGCTAAGTCCAGCACCCAGGGAAATAAAAAGTTTAAAGAAAATTTGGATGTTAAATGGAATGAAGAGAATGGTAACCCCAGGGCCTGGAAAAAATGTGCTACAAACTCTAAGAGACTGCAAATGCCAGCCTAGACCACTATATCCAACAAAACTTTCAATTATCATAGATGGAGAAAATAAGACATTCCTGGTAAAACCAAATTTAAGTTATATCTACTTACAGATCCAATAGAAGGTTCTACAAGGCAAACTCTAACCTAAGGACATTAGCTACATCCAAGAAAACACAGAAAATAAATAATCTAAGACCACCAGAAGCAAAAGAAGGGAAACGCACACACACATAGCACCACCAGCAACAACAAAACAATAGGAATGGACGATCATTTGTCATTGGTATTTCTCAGTATCAGTGGGCTCAGTTCCTCAATAAAAACACAGAGTAACAGAATGGTTGTGAAAACAGGATCCATCCTTCTGCTGCATCCAAGAAACACATTTTAACATCAACAATAGACATCATCACAGGGTAAAATTATGGGAAAATATGTCAAACAAATGGACCTAAGAAACAAGCTTGTGTGGCCATTTTAATACCTGACAAAATGGGCTTGAAATCAAAACTAAAAAGAAAAGATGGAGAAGGATATTACATACTTATCAAAGGAAAAACCCACAAAGAACATGTTGCAATTCTCAGCATCTATGCATTAAACACAAATAACCCAAGTTCATAAAAGAAACAATTTAACATCTTAAATCACATATTGACTCTCACACACTGATACTTTAATACCCTATTATTATCAATAAACAGGTCATCCAGACAAAAACTGAACAGACAAATGATAGATCTAACTGTAACATAAACTAAACTGACCTAATAGATTTTACAGAACATTTCACTCAAATACAAAAGAATATACCTTCTTCTCAGCACCTTATGGAACTTTCTCCAAAACTAACCACATGTGTTGACACTAAGGAAATATCAAAAGATACAAGAAAATTAAAATAACATCTTGAATTCCACCTGACCACCACAAATTAATGTTCAATATCAGCAACAATATAATGGCAACAAAAGGCTTACACACTCATGGAAACTAAAAATTTCAGTACTGGATGAAAAACAGGTCAAGAAAGGAATTAAAAATTTTTCTATAACTTAATTAAAATGAAAAACAACAACAACAAATCCATAACATACCCAAACTTATGGGACACAATGAAGACAGTTCTAAGAGACAAGTTCGTAGCAACAAATACCTACATAAAGAAATTAGAAAAATTTCATTCTAGTAACTGAACAACATACCTAAAACGCTAGAACAAAAAGAAGAAATAACACCCAAAAGGAGTAGATGGCAAGAATAATCATGCTCAGGAATAAAAACATCACCTCCCCCCAAAAAAAGAAAGATAAAAATACACAAAATATAAGGAATAAATGAAACAAAGAGTTGTTTCTTTGAGAAAATTAAACCCCTATTCAAATTAACTGAAAGGCAGAGAAAAAAATTCAAATTAACAAAATTAAAGGTGAAAGGGACAAAACAACAGATACCAAGGAAATCCAAAGACTCATAAGGATAGACTTTAAAAGCCTGTACTTCACAAAACTGGAAAATCTAATGATTTTCTTGACACATACCACCTATCAAAGTTAAACCAGGGTCAGACAAGCAATTTAAACAGAGTCATAACTCCTAGTGAAATAGAAGTGATTAAAAGGATCATCCTGAGTGAGCTGTACCAGAAGCAGAAAGACATACACGGTACATACTCACTCATATAGACATGTAATATAGGAAAAACCTACTAAAATTTGTACATCTAAAGAAACTAATCAAAAGAGAGGACCCTGACTAAAATGCCCACTCTCCATCCCAAAAAGCAAAGAGAAAGGACATCAGAAGAAGAAAACAGGAAACAACTTAGGAACCTGCCACAGAGGGCCTCTGAAAGGCTCTGCCATGCAGACTATCAAAACAGACGCTGAGACTTATGGCCAACTGTTGGGCAGTGTGCATGGAATCTTATATAATATGTGGGAAATAATAAGATCTGGAAAGGACAGGAACTCCATAAGGAAAGCAAAAGAACCAGAAAATTTGAATACAGGGGTCTTCCCAGAGACTCATACTCCAACCAAGTACCATGCATGGAGATAACCTAGAACCCCTGCACAGATGTAGTCCGTGGCAGTTTAGTGTCCAAGTGGGTTGCATAGTAATGGGAAGAGGGACTGCCTCTGACATAATCTGATTGGCCTGCTCTTTGATCATCTCCCCCTGAGGAGGGAGCAGCCTTACCAGGCCACAGAAGATGACAATGCAGCCACTCTTGATGAGATCTGATAGACTAAGATCAGAAGGAAGGAGAAGAGGACCTCCCCTATCAGTGGACTTGAGGAAGGGCATGCATGAAGAAGGAGGAGGGACAGTGGGATTAGGAGGGGAGGAGGGAGAAGTTATGGGGGGATACAAAGGAAAAATAAATAAATAAATCTACATTTCACACATTAAAAAAAAAAGGATCTCAACCAAAACAAACAAATAAATAAATAAAAACAAAAAAAACTTCAAGGCCAGATGGTTGTAGTGCAGAATTTTACCAGACTTTCAAAGAAGAGTTAGTGCCAACACTCAATTATTCCTCAAAATTGAAACAAAATTAATATTGTCCAATTCATTTTATGAGGCCATAATTACTCTTATACCTAAACCACATATTGACTCAATAAAGAAACAGAATTACAGACCAGTTTTTCTTTTGAACATAGATACAAAAATTCTCAATAAAAAACTTGAAAATTGAATCCAAGAGCACATCAAAAAGATCCTCCCCCATGTTTAAGCAGGCTTGATCCCAGATATGCATGGATCATTTAACATATATAAATCAATAACTGTAACCACCATAAAATAATCTGAAGGACAAAACCACATGATCACCTCTTTAGATGCAGAAAATCTTTTACATAATCCAACACCACTTTATGATAAAAGTCATAGCAATTAGAGAAACAAGGAACATACCTCAATATAATTAAGGCAGGTTACAGCAAGCCCATAGCCAACATCAACTTGAATAAAGAAAATCTCAAGTAAATAACACTAATATCAGGAGCCAAAGTTGTCCACTCTCTCTATACCTATTCAATATAGTGCTTGAAGTCTTAGCTAGAGCAATAAGACAACTGAAAGTAATTATGGGGACACAAATTGAAAGGGAAAAAAATCAAAGTATCTTTATTTATCGATAATATGATACTCTACTTAAGTGAAAATAAAAATTCCACTGGGGGAACTCCTTTAGTTGATAAACACTTCCACCAAAGTAACTAGGTACAAAATTAAGTAATAAAATTAACTCCTACAAACAAATAAACATTGAGAAAAAAAAATCATGGAAAAATCTTTCACTACAGCCTCAAATAACATAACATATCTTGGGGTAACTCTAACCAAGCAAGTGAAATACTTGTATGATATAAATTTTAAGGCATTGAAGAAAGTGAAGAAAATATCAGAAGATGGAAAGCTCTTTAATGCTCATGGATCTGTAGGGTTAATACAGTAAAAATGATCATCCTACCCTAAGCAATCTACAAAATCATTGCAATTCACATTAAAATTTCACTACAGTTCTTTTCAGATTCTAAACCACATATTAACCCAACAAAGAAACAGAATTACAAACCAATTTCCCTTAATAGGAAAGTTTTAAGCTTCATATGGAAACACACACATACAGATAATGATAGCTAAAACAATCCAGAATAATCAAAGAACTTCCTGAGATACCAAGATCCTCAACCTCAAATTGTACTACATACTTATAATAATAAAAATACAAATCAAAACTACATTGAGATTGTATCTTACATGTGTCAGAATTTCTTAGTTCAATAAACAAATGACAGTTCATACATGCTGGCAAGGATGTGGTGTAAGGAAAATCCTCATCCATTGCTGGTGGGAGTGCTAATTCGTGTAGCCACTATGAAAATCAGTGTGGCAGTCCTACAGGAAGATGAGTATTGATTTACTTCAAAAGTCATTTACTCAACCATGTTCATTCCTGCTCTGTTGATAACAACCACAAACTGGAAACAACCTAGAAGACCATCAGCGGGGGAATGGATTTAGAAAGCGTGATACTTTCACATAATGGAATATTACTCTGCAGTTAAAAAAATTTAAATCATGAAATTAAGTTTGCAGATAAACGGATGGAACTAGAAACTAGGGGAAAAAAGCTAAAAAACAAACAAACAATAGCAACAAAACATTCTTAGTGAGGCCCAGACCCAGGAAGACTAACTGGTATATAGTTGCTTATATGTGGATATTAGTTGTTAAGTTAGTTACACAACTACAGTCCTTAGAGTAGCAAAATTTAGGTGTAGAGTAAGTAAGTGGTAGGGAATGGGAGGATGGATTTCTCTGGGAAGAAAAAATAGGATAAATACATATGGATAGACAGAGAGATAGGAGAGGTATGAAATGGGAGGATCAGACCTACACAACTCATGTTCAACTCATTGACCATGGCAAGGTCAAGCTGTTACTTACATAGAGCAGGCACATCTCTTGGTTAGTGTTCTTTTTTTTTTTTTTATTAAATTTTTACTTTTTTTACACAAATTACATTTTATTTGCTTTGTATCCTAGCCATAGACCTCTCCCTCATTCCCTCCCAAACCCACCCTCCTTCCCTCATCTCCTCCCATGCCCCTCTCCAAGTCCACCTATAGGGGACGTCCTCTTCCCTTTCCATCTGACTCTAGCTTATCAGGTTTCAACGGGACTAGCTACAATGGCTACAATGTCCTCCTCTGTGACCTAGCAAGTCTGCTCCTCTCTGGCGGGGGGGGGGGGGAGGTGATGGTCAAAGAGCCATTGGCTAGTGTTCTTAATGGTGTAATGGTGGAAAGCACTCTGTGAGCTATCAAAGGAGAAATGTAAATACCAGCTCAGCTACAATGCCTTCTATCTATAACCATGTGAGGCCAGCAAGACAGTCTAGTGCAATGGTGGCATAAAGTTTGTGGAAGTGACCAACTAATATCTACTTTATTTAAGGCCCCCTCCACAAGGTGGAACCCCCACATGACACTGCCTGGGTGACCAAGACCCTGAGACTAGGTAGCTCAGGAACCTAGAGTGAAACCAAATATTACCATCCTGCAAAAGGAAGGTGGCAATTAAATGATCCCCAATGACATCGTTATCCTCACAGATTAGCACCTTGCTCAGTCATCATCACAGTTTCCTCCTGTAGCAGAGGGGAACAAATACAGAGACCCACAGGCAGACAATATGCAAAGAGTCTGAAACCTCAGAACACTGAGCCTTAAATGGGATGTCTTCATTAAATCCCTCCCCTTTAGGCTCAGGGAAGCCCATGAAAGGGAGGCAGGAAGAGCTTTAGAGCCAAAGGAAATGAAGAACACCAAGAAAGCAAGGCTGTCTAAACACAGAGATTGCAGCAGCATGCACAGGGCCTGAAGAACTTCAGATGGGGTCCTGTAGCTGAAAAGAAAATGACCTTTGTTCATAACCCAGAAGCTATCTTCAACTGATAACCGCTCACAAATTAAAAAAAAAAAAAAATAGTTTTCTTCAAGGGAGTCTGACTGGGAAAGCAAACTACCTTTAAAAGTAGGCTGCATGCCCATCAAAATGCAAACTCAAAGACATTTTTGGAGGTTCCTGTCTCATAATGCTGTCTCAAGGCTTCTTTAAAATTAGTTGCAATTTTTATTTTCACTTTTGTTTTGTTTTATTGCCCTACAAGTTTTGCATGTATATTATGGCTGCAGATTTGTATTATTGTGGGATACCCGAATCTACTAACAAGTAGATTCAGATTTTTCTGTACCGATATTTGTTTCTTATGCCTTTTCTTTGGCTTTTTCCCTTCTGCTTGTTTGTTTTGTCCTATTCCAATTTGTTTGTTTTTGCTTCCTCTCATTATATTTTTATTTCATTTTATTATTATTCTTTAGATGACTGCTTTTTTTTTTCTAAAGAGAGACAGAGAGGGGGAGAATATGAATGGGAGAAAATATAGGAAGGAATTGAGAGTGAGAGGAAGCTATAGTCAGAATACACTGTAAGAAAAAATTTATTTTCAATAAAAGAAAAAGACAAATATCCTATTTGTCTCTTCAACTGAAATTTTAAGAAAATAATCTAAAAAAACATATATTGAGTACAATCAGTTCATAAATGGTGACAATCAGAAATCAAAACATTAGGGTCAGAGGAGCTTGGCATCCACTTATTATCATCTGACCCAAATCTTATTTTCTTGTTGAAGAATCCAAAGCTGTAAATATGTTGCTCTAGGTCTGTCAGGTAAGAGATGCCTTCCCCAAAGGTTGAATTTGAGTACCTCATCTCCTTAGCCCAGAAGGACATTTTTATTTTGCTAGAAGGGACTGACCAATATTTACATATATATTTCTTGAAATGGATAACACATTCTTCTTTGCATTGCAAATAAAAGTTCAGCAAGTCAAATGTAAATCCTAGAAACTGGTATAAGAGAGCTTGCCTCCAATTCTCAGTTCAAGCCACTGGATCCCTCTGCAAACAGAAAAACCTGCAAACACAGGTTTAGATAGAAAGACAGAAAGAGGACAGAAGAGGTACAGATGTAATTCTTTCCCCAGGGCACCTCTGAGTTTTAAAGGAATGAAGGCAGCATTCCCATTCACCATATATAAATCATCACAGAGAAAGCTGGAGGCATCTCTATAAACTTCTCTTAGAGATTTAAAATTTACCAAGTTCCTTTCTTGGTGACCCAAGCAAAAAAAAAGAAAAAAGAAAAAAAGTTCCATGAGCTCTGGAGCACCAGGAAGAATGTTTCCAAGGAAGCTCTCCTTATACAAGCCTGTGTAAAGACTGTTGGCTCTGGACATACTTCTCTCCAGGGAACAGAGATAGAAGCTGAGACCATGGTCCAGGTCCAGGAACTGAAGCATGAGAAATAAAGAGGGGCCAGAAAGTCAAGGTGGACCTTTCCAGATGAAATTCTAGCAAAGAGAGACTCACTTCAGAACCAAACAGAAGCCCAAGAGCCAGAATAAAATATGAATGAGCATACAAAAGAACTAGTCAGCCACCGAGACAGGAAGCCTGTGTAATTAAACATAGTCAAATGTAGTTTGCATCTGTATCAGAACCCCCATGTCGCTTGTTTTATTTGTCCAGGTTGAGGCCATATAGTTAGACCCTCATTGTCTAAGCATCTAACCACAGAGACTAAGATGTGGAATGTAGCATTGCCAATGTCAAGCACTGTCATCTGTTTGTAAGCACAGACAAGCTGCATTTTGAAGGGTGACAACAGGTGAGTAAACACCCTTTCCAGTCAAGAGGTAAGTCAGGGATGCTGGGTTTGAAAACTGATTACGAGTCTGATCAGTTTTACACCAACAATAACAGAGGGCCATCAGAAGCCCTTGAAATAAGCCCCAGAGACAAACCTGTCTCCAGGAAGTCATGCAATCTTCTCTTTTCATTGTTGAGGCCTGTTTTGTGTTTCTGCCCACGATGTTCAGTAACTATTTGCTAGTCTTAATTTGGACATGTTACATTGGGCTCACTGTAGCCACTCTGGGTTGTAAATGGAGAGTGGTCCGGCGTATGTAGGGCTCTGTTGTCATTACATCATGGCTTTCCTAAGCCTCATCAGCTTTCCATCTGATAGTGGAGAGCTTTGCGATAAAGACAGGCTCTTCCGAACCTCATGTAGATGATATACACAGCAACGTGTCCTATCAGGTGAAGGAACTGGCAGTGGATGTATGCTTGCTCTCATTCTCCATAACAGATAACAGATGAGCTTGAGTCCATGTTTTCTAAAACATAGGGAACATGCAGAATGAAGCATGCGTACAATCTGCATGTGATAGAAGGTGTGAATGAATCAAATCTACTCAGGAAAAAGGACTGGAAAATAGAGGAAAGAACAGAGAGCAGCACAACCCCAGCACGTATGACACAGGATTTGGAGTCCAGCAGACCTATGGCGGGAAAGAATTATTAGAGCCAGCAACAACAAAACTCAAATATGAGAGTAGCCGGTGAGCAGAGAACGTCTAGATTCCCCACCCCCACTTCAAACTTCATACAACGAAGAGTCTAAACAAATGCTCACAGAGTACAAATGCGAGGGGAGTGAGTGGTATTATATAAATGACCTTTAAAGGGTCATGGATATTGTGGCCCAGCACTTTTCAAGCTCTTCTTCAGCTCACCTGTGTACTCCCACTATCAGGGGTATTTTCCTTTCCTTAATAAACTGTCTCTACGTCTCTTTTCAATCACCCGTCCCTGGTCTAGTTCTTTGTTATAGCACACAAGAGCCTCCTGGGTTCAGATACTTCCTTATCTTGAGGTGGACCTCTGAGACACTTTTCTGGCATTGTGTCTAAGTAGTCCTTAGTTCTTTGGCCTCCTTGTTACCTCCACGAAAAGACAGAAAGAAAGTGATCCCCCAATGACATAAGCAGTAGTAAGAGTTCTGTGGGTCACACTTGCGAGTTTCCTATCTTCCCCATGTCATGTGTTTAACAACATGGGTCACTGGAGGCAGAACACATTGCAGTTCTTATCTGTGGAGTGTCTGCAGGAAGCTGTGTTCCTTGCTTTGTGGGTCTGATTAGGCTAGACACGAGCAGTGCTTCTAGGACAGGGTGCTGCTCTTGAGCCGCAGGGTATATGAATCCCTTCTCTGGGGCAAGATACCCTCTAACATCCCCTGCCCTTCACTATCCTCTGGAAGGATGTTCAGGCAGACAAACTGATTTAGATTCTAAAATGAGGCCTTCTAGAATGACATACTCTGCGAGTGGCAAAGCCAAACATGGACACAGCAGCAGCAAGTCCCATTCTCAGAGCGGCAATGTGAGACCTGTTCCCCAGGAACAGCCGATCTTTTACTGAGGATGCCCACTGACAACGGACCACACACACCTCGCCAGGATGCCTAAAGCCATCTCTTTCAAATACAGATTATTAGAAAATATGCTCATTGAGTCATCACAAATGAAAACAGTATTTTGTTAAAATGTTATTCAATTAAGGAGACACAAAGAGACTATTATCAGTTTAAATGTTCTGCATAATAACTTTGATAAAGAAACCAAACTTGTTTTGATCATTAATCAAAATCTTCATGTATCTGGTGAGATATGATCTGCTAATTTAGAGATATGCATACGCACATTATATATTCAGAAACGGTGGCTCCTGCTTGCAATATCAAGATTTGGGAAGCTAAAGCAGGAAGAGTGTTATGAATTCAAAGGCAGTCTAAGCTAATGAGTATGAGGCTAGCCTAGGCTATAAATTGAAATATCTGTCTCTCTCTCTCCCTCTCTCTCTCACACTCTCTCTGTCTCTGTCTCTCTCTCTTGCTCACTCCTCTTTCATATTTCTGCATACATGTGTTTTTAGATATACCTTTAAATGTACATTTGTCTTTATATACAACAGACCATTTCTCACTTACTATTGCTTGGCTCCATATATTCAACTTTACTTACCTTGTATTGAGAAATGAAACACAATGAACACAGTTTGTACAGCCAAAGACCCTGTAAGCTAGAAATATTAGTGGCTTAGGGAGTGTAAAACAGCACAGGAAATCTGTTTTCTGTCTTCCCTTCCTGTGCTTTCCTTGAGCATACATTACAATGCAGACTGAAAAAGCTGCCAGTTCCCTTTAGCACGGCCTGTAATCCTATTAAAAAGGATTATTCCTTTGTCCCAGGCTATCAGATCTTGGTAAGAACTCCTTTAGGTCAACTTTTAAGGAAATTTACACACACACTTTTTTTAAAAGCCAAATAAGCTATTTACTATGTCTCTCAAAGAAAGCTAAGCTTGGCGTCTCCACTGTGGATAGCCCTGTCTCTTTCATATTCCCAGAAGGCCTCATGCAAGTTATGATTCTATGGCCCCTTTGGTTTCTCAGCTTTGCAGCAAATTTGGGACACTGGAGCATGAGTCAGAGTCCCGTACTTTCCATCACAAAGTTTGAAATATTAAATTTGCTTCAGTCACCTCTGCTTGCTGCGAATCTCGTTCGGAATACCATGTCTACCTGCATGACACCTGTCAGGTAGACAGATGAGGAAGCCAAGAGAACACATGGGCCTGGGCATCCAGCTGAGCACCAACAACCCTGCCCCGCACCTCCTGGTGGGGTTTTTGAATGTTTAAGAGTCCTAATTGACCAGTGCCCAGTACCTCAAGCCTGCACTCTCTTCCTCTGTCTCTTTGTTCTGCCATGTGCAATTCAAGTAATGGCATAGCCATTACCCTTTTCTAAGCTAAAGCCCTGAGCATGGTATTTACTCCTTTATCCGCACAGAGCACAGTTACTTTTCTTGCCAGCTGCTGTGACCAAATTCTAACAACTTGAAGGAGGAAGTGTTTATTCTTGCAGTCTGAGGGAGCAAAGGTGTGGCTGCAGGAACGAGAGGCAGGCTGGCCACATTGTATCAGCAGCCAGGAAGGAGAGAATGAATAGATAGTGCAGTCATATGAGACCTCAAGCCCCACCCCCAGGGCCCCATCTCTTCTAGTCAGGCTCCACCCCCTGATGGTTTTGTCATCTTCTCAAACAGTTCCATTTAAGGGAGACAAAAATCTTCAAATATGTGAGCTTGCTGGGGTGACAGTGCCTTTCGTATTCACCATCTGTCTCTCAAATGGAAGTTCTGGATTTCCAGTCTTTTCCTACCCCATCAATCATCATCTTCTGATTTGGTAACCAACACTTCACCTCTTGGGACCCACAGCCTTGTGTGATCTCCCTGAAGAAGCCCTTGAACACAGGCTCTCAAGTATGGTCAACTTCAAGATAAGCTATGTAAGAACATTAGCTGTTAATTTTTATGCCCTACTCACTCCCCTAAGAGCACTGACCACTGATTGGTAGTTATAGATGACCTATATGTTAAAAAGGTAACTAAGCTTTGGGAACCCCAATTCTAGTCTCCCTCTGAACAGCATCTGGCCTGTGTGATACAATACAAGTTGTTCTCCCTCTTTTGAAGTCCTGTATTTCACAGAATAGTGGAGTTCTATTGAATAGTCTCTTTTTCCATAACATGTCAGTTGGAGAAGTTTCCAAGAATGGAGGAATCCATATGGGCTCATTGAATGCAGTTGGAATCAATCACACAGCCCGTAGCCAGTAGATATATTTACAATGTTTCTTTCCAAGTTCACATAGGTGCTATTGTGATTACCAAAATGCCAAATGACTTCAAAGCATTACAGAATACAAAGTAGCTGTGTGTCATTAGGAATCTTCTCAATCAGCAAGATACAAAACACCATTACCTAGGTTGGAAGGAGCTAGAAACAGACTGCCACTCTAAATGGTTGTTCATAGTCTAACATTTGATAACCACGGAGTTCTGGTTAGCAAACAATAAAAGAATGAAAAATATTTTAAATTTTGCATATTTTCCTTTTCTGGGGAAAGGTGTCAGGACATTCATCACTCACATCGTTCATTCACTCATCATCACTCATTGATCTGTGACCCAGGTAAGATCTGAAACCTGCATTCCGGAAAGTGTGCAGCTTGCGGGGCTTTATTTTGCCCCATTTCCACCTTTGAAATAATGAAGACACTGGTTTCTATTTATTTTGTTCCTACTGTGCTACCAAGAGCATGCAAAATGTTTTCATAGAGATCACATTACCCAAAGTGACAACGTGAGAAATGAAGTCAGAAAGAAATGCGCTGCAGGCTTGCCTACACGCCAAGCTGATGGGGGTATTTCTCAATGAACATTTTTCTTTCCGGGTAACTCTGAATTTGTGTGAAGTTGACAAAAGCTAAGCAGTGCAAACAATGAAGAATAGCTCTTTAATTTCAATTTAACTGAAAAAAATGAAGGAAGACTTTAACACAGTATGCCCAATAGGCCCAGTTTCATGTAAGTGAGATAGTCCTATTATCAAACAGCTTTTAAAATGAACAGAAATAGGTCCTACGTAGACCAACATGAGCTTCTAATGAGGTGACCACATGTCACAAATGCGGGAAGGAAATAAAGACATGAAAATTTTCACACTAAGTTCATGCTGGTCTAGACCCGGGCTCACCCTGAGGGTAAGCAGCTAGTGTCTGTGTTCTTTGCACAATGCCAAGTTGTCCACTAAACCTACCGACAGCTGAGGGTGGGAAACACAGGGCAGAAATACAGCATGGAATGAAGGAACTATGAACCAGAACAAGCCTTAAGAAGGAACACAAAATCTGAGCATCAAAGAAAAAAACACCAGTATCCTTCTCCATTCATAGACACACACAGCTGCTACAGAGCGCCAGTCCATTTCTTCTTAAGCGCTCAAGGGAAGACTAAATCAGTAAGAGAAACTCTTCATTTGCATTTTGAAAATATTCAGCAACAAAATTAGCTGCTGTGCTAAATCTTTCCCCCATTTTTCAGTTAAACTGGAATTAAGGAGATGTTCTTCATTATTTCTGCTAGTTAGCTTTGTCAGCTTGACAGAAACTTGAGTCGTTTGGGAAGAGTAAACCATAACTGAGAATAAAAAGATCCCTTCAGACCAGCCTGTAGGCAGGCCTGTAGAACATTTTTCTTGATTAATGATTATGTGAGAAAAACCAGCCCATTTTAGGTGGTGCCAGCCCTTCTCAACTGGTGCTGGGTTGGATAAAAATCAGGTTGAGTAAACCATGGAGAGCAAGACAGTAAGCAGCATTCCTCTGTGGTTTCTTCTTCTGTTCCTGCCTCCAGATTCCTGCTTTGAGCCCCTCCCTGCCTTGGCTTCTCTTGATCATACTCTATAACCTGTAGGCTAAAATAGATCCTTTCCTCTTCAAGTTGCAGTCAGTTATAATGTTCAGTACAGCAACAGGAAACCAAAGGAGGGCATTATCTTTTAGTCTTTTCTCTTGCAACAAAAATCATGAAATAAGGTGCTCATAAAACTTCAGAGAAAGAAATTGTCCTTGCCTCTGCCTCCCTATGATACTATACAAGGGAGTCAGAGAGGCTGATCTTTGGTCTAGAATGATCTGCAAGCCTAAGCCATGTTTGACGTGAGGAGGTGTTAAAAGAAGTTACCAGTGCTTAAAAATCTAAATGTGATTCTTCAAACTTTCATCACAATTTCTTTCTGCTCTTGGGCTCCAGCTGGGAAAGTTCTCCTGGGATTCCCACTTGTTCTGAAACCACAGCAGGGTTCTCTCAGGCGGCAAACCACGAAGCTCCCCTACTGCAAACCCCTAAGTCTAAGTCTCTGCAGCATTCTCGTCCCCAGTAGTTTCTATTCTATTCTGTCTACAGTGCAGTTTCTGCCTCTTCCCTCACTTGAGGTTTTGACAGGTACCTGGTAATTCTAGACATATCATTTTGGCCTTTAGAAGCAGCCACAAAATTTCACTAGGAAAAAAGTAGCCCCTACCTCTTGCCACATGCTAACCTCGACACTGTTGGTTTGGAGGCTAGAAGGGAGTGAATTTTATCCATCCTTTGGGCAACCAAAGGCTGAGATAGGGTGCATCAGTAGCTATCTTTGAGTTCAAACAGGATAACGTCTTTCATCTTGCGTCTTGCTTTGCTCTGAAGATTCTGTTGGCCTTAAAATATTTATGTTGAGAGCCCCTCTCATCACATGAAAACTCTGGAATCTTACAGCAGTTTCTTGTTCCTTTTTCCTCATCTTCTAAGGAATAATGTATGGGAATGAGAGGTAGTACTAACCAAATAGTCATGCATGCCTGTGTTCCCAGTACACAAATGACATGGGACATTCATAACTCTTTCGTATGCTTCCTCACATCCTGTGAAATCAACTTTGGAAGCCACCCATTTCAGATGTCATGTCCACCTGATGGAAGCTGCTAAAACCTTTGGGTTGTATTTAAAGAAGATCAGTTTAACAGCGCTGCCCAAATATTAAGCCCTGGAAAGCCCAGAAATAAGCTTTTAACTGCACCAGCCTCTGAGGTGATTGTAATATATTCCATTCTAAAACAGCATCAAAGTGGGCAGGGTGACGGGAATGTTGTTCTCCATGCCATCCTAGCCTGGGATGCAGAGTAGCCCACAGCTGTAGTAGCTGCTGCAGTAAAAAGAGTTTATGATGAACCTCCTCTCCCCAGCACTGTCAGCAGGGTCTGCTCAGCTCTACGCTCCGTTCTTTCTTCCCAGTTTTATGATCCCAACACAGAGGATAATCTGGTTGTCCCCATCAGGACAATCAGCCATAGCACGAAACAAAGTCACAGAACATGAGCACAGCCATGAGGGGCCAATTCCTAAATGCCAGGGCTTTCCAAGAGTTAGGGAGACAAGCTTGAGAGGTAGGCATTGTTAAAGGCAGTCTCGCCTAGCCAGCTTGCCTCATGCGTTCTGAAAGCCAATTATGATTAACAAAATAAAACAAGACAGGCTAGCGTTGATGTGTCTGAGGACTAGGGGAAAATTGTGTTTAGGAAAGCACCAAGACAAAAGAATAAAGTAGAAAAAAAATTATTCAAAGATGTAGAATGAAACAAGAAAGTGTGTGAAATGTAAGCAGTCCAAACAAGACCACAGCAAAGAACTGAAATTTACTCCTGACTTAGGTTCACAGCATTTATCACTGTGCTTTATATCAGATATGCACATGCATGTGCTCATGCAAATCACATACATGTATATGCACACTCCCACTCTCACATACTGTAATAATTTCATTAGGGAAGAACTGGTCAGGACTCCCTGTTAGGCTGTTCCCGTTCAAAGCCACGTCTACATCTTCCTTGGCCGGCCTTCCTGATTCCAGTGAAAGCCTGTGGCTGGCAGATAGAGCCTCTTGCCAAGTTCTGACTTCACAGTGATTGACCCATGAGCTTTAATGTTCCAGGTATAGTGGTAAGACATCATTTTTCTGGGAAAGCAGAGCTTAGCTTGAGATAGATGCCCGGGACATCTTCTGTCCCAAGAAGACCTCCTTGTAATTCCATTGGACTTCAGCTATGAGCACAATAGACTGTCCTTCCTATTAGTACTCTTCTTCCCTTTCAACTGATGTTTTGCTGTCTTTAAAGGGCATGAGATCCATGACCCCTCTCTCAAGGATACCCCCACTAACCTGTGTTATCTGCAAGTCCACAGTCTTCAGGGAGTTGAGACTACCTTTCTTCTTAGTACCTTCAGGGAGATTTCTGTCTCTCCTCAGCTCAGTAGTCTTCCTCACGAGACCTGGAGCCTTCATCCAGTTTTACACACTTTCAATATAAAATTCAAGCTGTCAGGTAGCATGGGGTAGGTTTGTATGCACTGGCAAATTCAGATTCCCACCACAGTTAAATGAAAAGTCTTTGCCTAAGGTACTCAGCCAAGCAGCACACACAGGACAGAGGCATTAGAGGTCAATGACAGCAAAAGTCAAGGATGCTTCAAAAGTTGTTAGTATCAATCAGAACTGGAAAAGACATTTGACCTGACCATGACAAGGTTTTCCTACAGGTCTGGATCTTGAAATAAAGAGAAAGATACAAAATGGCCCAGGCCCAGAAGAAGCATCCTGAAAGAGTCCCCCAAGTTTCTTAACTCCTGGCAGGTTCTGACTTCCTTGTCTCTTGCCTACAAAGCACCATCTGCATAGATGGGAGGGAGGGAAATGACCCCAGTACTGATGGGAGGCACTTATTTCCTCTGGCAGACCCCAATCAGCATGAGGAATCAGATCAGGAAAAGACCATGTTGCTGGCTTGCTAGAGATGCATGATTATCATCTCTCTCTATCTGAAAATAAAACTTTAAAAAAAAGTTTTAATTATAACAATTGTTATTCACATTGTATCCCAGCTGTAACCCCATCCTTCCTCCCCTCCCAATCCTACCTTCCCTCACTCTTCTCCCATTTCCCTTCCCCAGTCCACTGATAGGGGTGGTCCTCCTCCCCTCCATCTAACCCTAGCCTATCAGGTCTCATCAGGACTGGCTCCATTGCCTTCCCCTGTGGCCTGGTAAGGCTGTCCCCTCTTCAGGGGGAGGTGATCAAAGAACTAGCAACTGAATTCATGTCAGAGATAGCCCCTGTTCCCCTTACTAGGAAACACACTTGGAGACTGAGCTGCCATGGGCTGTATCTGTGCAGAGGTTCTAGGTTATCTCCATGCATGGTCCTTGGTTGGAATACTCATCTAAGAAAAGACCCCTGGGCCCAGATATTTTGATTCTGTTGCCCATCTTGTAGAGCTCCTGTCCCGTCCAGGTCTTTCTATCTCCCTCTTCTTTCATTTGATTCCCTGCACTCTGCCCAAAGTTTGGCTGAGTCTCAGCATCTGCTTCACTACCCTACTGGGTAGAGTCTTTCAGAGGCCCATTGTGGTAGGCTCCTGTCTTGTTCCTTATTTTCAATCTCTTCCAATGTCTATCCCATTTGCTTTTCTGAATGAGGATTAAGCATCTTATCCAGGGTCCTCCTTCTTGTTTCTTTAGGTGTACATATTTTAGTATGTTTATCCTATACTGTATGTCTAATATCCACTTATAAGTGAGTATATATCATGTGTGTTTTTCTGCTTCTGGGATACCTCACTCAGGATAATCTTTTCTAGATTCCACCATTTGCCTGCAAATTTCATGATTTCCTTGTTTTTAATAGCTGAGTAGAATTCCACTGTGTAAATGTACCACAATTTCTGTATCCATCCCTCCATTGAGGGACATCTGGGTTGTTTCCAGATTCTAGCTATTATGAATAAAGCTGCTCCAAACAGGGTTGAGCAAATGTCCTTGTTGTGTACTTGAGCATCTTTTGGGTATATGCCTAGGAGTGGTATAGCTCGATCTAGAGGAAGCACTATTCCCAATTATCTGAGAAAGGGCCAGATTGATTGTCATCTCTTAAAAAATGACTACTGCACTCTTGGCATGCCAGTGAGGATACAGAAGGAAGAAGTTTGATCCATGTGACAGAATATGAGTTTGTCTAATATAACCCCTTATTGCCCACACACACATGTGCATATTTTGAGATGTATGTGTACACACACACACACACACACACACACACACACACACACACACTCTACAGGAAGAATAAGTGATTAGAAAGCAGAGCATCTGAATACTGTGAAACCCAAGGCAGCAAAGGCCTCCCTAATCAGAAAGTGAAAACCCATCCTTTCGTAAGATATGTAGAAGAGAGAGGGAGGTGGATCCTGCTGAATATTTTCTTCTTGCTTCCTGGTTTGTTAGAAAGGGATTGGAAGGGATCATAGCCCCTGAATATCATTCTACTCTTAACTTTAAAGTGTTTAGCAGTACAAAACCCAGTGAAGGGCAAGAGAAGATCTGCAAGGAGATGGGATGGGGCCTCTAATAACCAGAGGCCCAGAGTAGAACCCTGTCCCATAATCATGCATTTAAGTGCCCTGCGATCTGTCACACCTATAAACCCACTGTCAGTCCTTCCTGTGTTCTCATGTCACTGGATGACCCCTTCCCCCTCTCTGAAGTTTTGAATAAGTTTGATGCTTATTTTGTCCAATAACAAACAAAAAGAAAATTACAAAAACTAAATAAATAAAAGCAAAGGAAAAATAAGCAAATGGTCTCATGGTGAATGAAATCAGTGGTAGGGGTTGGGGGAGGCAGAGTCACAGTTGTTGGGGTGGTTGCAGATTTCTCTGTCCTCCAGGAGTTTGCAGACTTCTTAACAAAAAGATACAACCTTCTGGGTTTCCCCTCCAGCTGAGGCTGAGCGCCACATTCCACCTGTGGGTTTTCCACTCTTTCGTCACAGATTGGGTAACAAAAGTGTCTTCGTCACAGCTGAAATTGTTATTTTCAAACTGCTTTCCACAGGTTGAGATCCCTTGCAAAATAAGAACATGTTCACTTAGCTCAACAACCCAGCATAGTGACTAAAGACAGCAGAGGGATCCCCTCTTTTCTTGCAGCCATGTTGCCATGGTGCCTTACACTTGACAGAAAAACAGGGAGATGATTTAGAAAGTCTGGGATAGTGTGCACATATCACTATAGTGGTCCCTCATTTAATACTCTTCTGCTCAGGTGGGCTGATCTAGTGGTTTTTGCATGTATGGATGAGCCATGCTCACCTCTGGGTCTCATGGCTATCTTGGCTGAAGGAAACGCTAAGTGAGTACATGTGTATCTTTTTTTTTTGATTTGTTGATTTGGATTCAGAGCCCAGCCACCAGCCATCAGAGATTATGTGGCTGTCAACTCTGCTGGAAACAAAGACAATTTTTTTTTTTTTACACAGCATGAGACAAGGTCCCAAACTGCTTTTTAGGCTCCTTCATCTACCCATCAAGGAGGAGTACCAAAGGCTACCTCCTGTAAAGCTGGGAAAGGGTCTGTTCCAAAAGCAATTCAGAGGGCCAAAGTAATTGACTTTCTGTTAGCTTTCTTGAGAGATCGCTTCGGTTTCATCCCATTGCCTTTCAGTCATATGCAGACATAATGTCTCTCTGCAAAGCAAGAACAATTAGCAAGGTCCTGAGTTATATCTCTCCTGGGCTGCCTATTACTGTAACCCATGTGAGAGGGTAAGACAACTGCATCACAAGAGCTGTTAATGAGGGCCTGCACTCAGGGCCTTAAAAATCACCCCAGAGGGGGATGGACTCTGCAAACGCTCTTTAGGTGCTAATGCCTCTTGTTAAGAAGATGCTGTCTTCTTTGGTAGAGTTTTGAAAGGGGGGGTTATCTTTAAATACGTTTCAGAAGTTCTAAGTAGTTCTTGAGTGTTCTCTGGGCCCTGTGGTAGGTGATACAAGGGAATCAAAGATCCGGGTGTGACCCCAGAACTCAAAGTATGGTGGGAAAAGAAGCTGGGAGGCAAGAGATTGTGCCTAAGACAGATGACAGTATCATTCTTATAGTTAGGATGGTTCTGAAAGGAAGTCGTTGGCCTATGCCTCAGACTAACGGGAAGAACAGAGAGGAAGACAAATGCCCGTGCATGTCCTACTGTACGGACAACAGAGTAAGAACCCCATATTTGGAAGTACTCTGATTGCAAGTGGTGGACTACAAACTGGCCTCTGTGGGACATTTTGGAGCTAGCAATCTAGATCACTGTAAACAAAACAGTCAGAGAAAGGTTAGCTTTGCTCCAGTCGGATCGGGAACGTAGTACATGCCATGAGCTCGTTGTCATGTACTGTCCCTGTTTCCAAGTTCCTTTTCTCCTGTTGGTTTGTACTCAGTAAGTTAACTGTATAGAGTGCTCCTGGTACTTGAAAGTGACAGTATCACTGTTATCAATTTTGGAAGGCAAAAATGAAGTGAAAGTTTTGCTGTCTCATGTATTCCCAAGCCCCAGAAATGAATTTTTGTGCTTCAATATAGTTTCAGGAGTTTGTTTTAGAGTTAATTAAACTTTTGGAGACAAACTTCTGAATGTTCCTATAATGGTGTTTCCAGAGAAGTGCAACAGAAGAAGGAAGTCCTACCCTGAATGTTGGCAGCACCACCTTGGATCTGGGATTCATCCTGCGTAAAAATGGGGGGAATGAGTAATTAAGCTGAGCACCAGCTTTCATTTGTCTTTGCTTTCCTCATTGTAGATGCAATGTGACCTGCCACCTCACACTCCTGTCCCCACAAATGGAGTCACTGTCATCACTATGCCTTACCTGAAAGATGGATTGTATCCTCAAAACATGAGCCACCATGAACCATCACTTGCTTCCTTAGGCTGCTTATTGGGTATTTTGTCAAAGCACTGAGAATAGAAACTAACAGTTCAAATGCCAATATGTGGCCTGACTGAGAAGAATGAACATTTTTACTTGGCATATATAGAGTATATATTCCTTTGCTTCTCTGAAGCAAAACCAACATGAAAGAGTCATCCTACAAGAAAGTGTTACTATTTCTTATGTTATTAAGAAGATAGAATAAAGAGCCTGGCAAGACCACTCAGTGAATCAGAGTATTTTGCATCCCAAGCCTGTTGACCTGAGTGTATCAAATATTCAAAACCCAAGTAAAGGAAAGAAAGTCATAACTGAATTCTCAGAGTCAACCTCTGATCTCCATACATGTCTTGTGGAACACACAAACACACAAACATACACACAGACACACACAGAGAAAGAGAGAGAAAAATAACAATACATATTTTCCAGAGAAAGTGGATTGAAGAAAGATACAGAACAAATGAAGTTCTGTAGACAGAAATCAATCTGGCCAGAAAAGTATCAAAAAGTATCAAAGTCCAGATGCCATTAGCGTTGAGAGGTACTATTCAACAACCCAAAGCAACTGACATAGAACTTAACCTCTGTTGAGTACCATATCCATTCTTTTACTGAATCAGAATGGAATAACTAGATTATATGGGGCGCTATTTAAAGAGGAGATATTTCAAACAATGAAATGAATAAAGGTCTTTCTCATTAAGAAACTTAAATCTAATGATGACAAAAATAACATTCACTGCTACCACCTCCACTTGAGGCCTTGCCAGGCATTTGACTATTTTCACATATTGTTATGGAACCCACTCACGGTGTGCATTTATAGTCCTTTTTTTTACATAAAAAAGAAGAAAAAGAAAAGCTAAGAACTGGGCAGAGCTATATATGGAAAAAATGGAAGGTAGTTGGAGAGGAAGACATCAGAGCAAATTCAAAACAGAAACTGTGTTATGAAACTGGACCATTCACGGAATCTCTCACAAAGAAAGCAGATCATAGTTTGAACATAACAGTATCATTTAGAAAAATTACTAAGAGTGAGACAAACTGTACACACAGGTTCAGGAACAAAAAGAAAACTGAGCATTGATGGTGCTTGATGGTGTCAAATAGGTAGAGACAGGAAGAGAAGCAGCCTGGAGTTGTGCGTGCATGATACAGCCAAGCACCAAGCTCACAGTTTCTTCTCTGCTCCCATGGTTAGAAACAATTGCCCATCAGAATCACATTAAGAGATTCCCTAAGTACACAACTGTCTGCTCATGTTTGTCTAACATGGGGTTGAGGTATAGATGTGTTAAAATAACTCAGCTGCGACTGCAGCAAACAAGGTTCAAGAAGAGTCTGCGATGGGGTGACGTGATAGCTCATAACGGTGTTTCCCAAAATGCATCCTGAGAACAGTACAGTTGCAAAGTTTTCAAGATGTTTTTATGGCAAAGATGAAATCTATCACTGGAGCATATTGGTCATATGCCTGGTGGCTACAGGCTTCTTGGGGATTTGTTTTTGTTTGTTTGTTTTGTTTTTTGTTTGTTTGTTTTTTATTTTTGGAGGGGGGGTGCTGAGTGATAGGGCATGGTGCATCTCTATGCTGGGATGCTCACAGTGGCTGCATAAGAACTGTCCCCCAAAGAGAATCTATATTCTTCAGAACACATTTTGGTAAGTATAGTTTCATGCTGATTAATCAGATGAACAAAAGGGTCTTGAGCTGAAAGTAAAAACTGTCAAAGAATGAGGTCTGAGTGTCTTCAAGTTTCCTACCTGCCACCACCACGAAGTTAAGCCTGTTCCCACACAAGTCTTGTCGTTCAAACACACATCTATAGAGATATGCATATGGACATCCACAGGGAAACACCGCCCACTCTACCCCAAGGGCTGAGTTCTGTAGTTTATGTTTCCAGCCATGAATGAGAAGGTGCATGACCGTGGAGAACAAAGGCTCAAGGAAGTGGAGCAAAATGAACACAGACATCAGCCCCTTCTGCAATGGGCCAACTGATTCCATGAAGAGAAGGCATCAAGTCAGGGAGAGGAGGAAACAACCTGATAGTCTTGGTGTTTTACAAACCCAGTCTCTATCTGTAATAGAGCATCTCCTGAGAAATCTATTCTTAATATTGCTTTAAATCCTGCCTGAATCTGTCAGAAAGCAGATCCCTCTGAAAGGATGTGTGGGCTTGGGGAAGGGATGTGCTGAGGCTTCCAGGAAAACAAGTACTGTTTTTAACTGCCCAGTCACAGGGACCATCGAACTACTTGATTGAAAAAAAGCATCTCTATATTGTATGTTTATATGAGTGAGTATATACCATGCGTGTCTTTTTGCTTCTGGGACAACTCACTCAGGATGATCCTTTCCAGGTCCCACCATTTACCTGCAAATTTCATGATTTCCTTATTTTTCATATCACTTCTCCCTGAGGGAGGAGCAGCCTTACCAGGCCACCACAGTAGAGGACAATGCAGCCACTTTTGATGAGAACTGATAGACTAAGATCAGAAAGAAGAGGAGAACCTCCCCTATCAGTGGACTTGGGGAGTGGCATGCATGCAGAAAGGAGAGGGAGGGTGGGATCGGAAGGGGAGGAGGGTGGGGCTTATGGGGGGATACAAAATGAAAAAAGTGTAATTAATAAAAAATTTTAAAAAAGGAATACATGTTTATCACTGCCCTGCTGAGTCTTAGCATTAGTTGGAGTTGGGAAAACACAACTGTAAACTGTTTCAGGGGTCTTAAACCCTTTCTATGCGAAAGATCCCGAGGAGAGTGTGAGAATCTTGCCAGAGCCCAGCAACACAGTCTTGCTGTTTTACAAACCCAGTCTCTCTCTATCTGTAATAATAATGGTATGTACTTTAAAGGGATCTTCCTTTAGCAGACCATCTCCTGAGAAATCTATTCTTAATAGTTCTTTAAATCCTGCTTGGAAATGAGGTCCAGAGACCGGACTTTTGCAACAATCCTAATGTGGCTCAGCGTTACTCAATATAGCTACTGGTTCTTACTATCAGAGGTTTTAAATGAATCCTAGAGACAAAAAAAAAAAAAGTCAGCATAGTGCTAGACTCAAATTAAACACCTGACATATATGACCATCATGTCATGTAGCAACGATAAAAGAAAATGGTCATATATGGAGTTCCAGGAAAGGTAGTGGCTTAGAAGTTACATACATGATACTGGAGAGAAAGAAGTGGGGACCATAAAAAATAATCAGTAGGGAAATAAGGGCAAATGATATATAAAGTGAAATAAGCCCCTGGTGAGATTTTTTTCTATAGAGAGGCCTGGTTGGCACACAGATGAAGCACACTGCCTGCACAGAGCTGGGTCCAGCTGTACCTGCAAAGGAGATGCATTGACAAGCCACTGGGCACTGGGAGAGCAGGTTGTATAGAAACGGCCTATAATGAAACCCATTACTTGTATACTAATTTAAAAAGGGACAGGAGAGATGGGGAGATAGCTCAGCTAGTAATGTAATTGCCTTGCAAGCATGAGGTCTGTGTTCAATCTCCAAAAACCATGCAAAGAAAGCAGGAAGTGCTGACGAGCGTACACTATAGCGCCGGCGAGGCTGATCTCTGGGGCTCATTGACTTGTTGGCCCAGCCTACATAGCAATTCTCAAGTCAGCTAGAGACTATTCTCAAAGAATTGTGGCTAGGACCTGAGGAAGCACATCTAAGGTTGTCATCTGTCCTCAAGCACATTAGGATACACATATATCTGAACCCCTTGGACATACATGTATGTACATACACATGCTACGTTTTTGAGTTTTCTTAATAATTCAAATATACAATAAACTAGAGAGAATAATGTCGTAAGCACTCACTTCTTAGAATATTATAACAATATTTTCTTTTTCTCAGTGCAAGGTATCAGATTTAATTATTCATTTTTAATATTTTTTTATTATCATTTATTACAATTTATTCAATTTGTATTCTAGCTGTGGACCTGTCCCTAGTCTCTTCCCAATCCCACCCATCCTCTCTCTTCTCCCCCATGCCACTCCCCTAGTCCACTGATAGAGGAGGTCATCCTCCCCTTCCATCTGACCCTAGCCTATCAGGTCTCATCAGGACTTGTTGCATTGTCTTCCTCTGTGGCCTGCAAGGCTGCACCCCCCCCCCCCAGGAGAAGGTGATCAGAGAGCCAGCCACTGAGTTCATGTCAGAGAACTTCCCTTCTCCCCTTCATAGGGACCCCACTTGGAGACTGAGTCTATGGGCTACACCTGACCTGGGGTTTTAGGTCCTCTCCATGCATTGACTTTGGTTGGGGTATCATTCTCTTCAGAGCCCCCAGGGCTCAGTTTTTATGCCTCTGTTGGTCTCTTTTTGGAGCTCCTATCCCCTCCAGGTCTTTCTATCTCCCCCTTCATTCATAAGATTCCCTGAATTGTGCCCAAAGTTTGGCTATGAATCTCAGCCTATGATTTGATACCTCGATCAGTAGAGTCTTTCACAGGCCCTCTGTGGTAAGCTCCTGTCCTATTCCTTGTCTTCTCCTGCTTCCAATGTCTATCGCATTTGTCCGTCTGAATGAGAATTGAGCATCTTGCTTAGGGTCTTCCTTGTTGTTTAGCTTCTTTGGGCATAAAAAGTAAAACTATAATGTAAGTTCCCTGTCCCTGCTTTTTCTCATCTTAGAGACAACCACTTGAGTGAATTTTTTCCATAATTTTAATTATCTTTTTAATTGTTTTTACAAATTACAGTTTATTCATTTTGTATCTAGTTGTAGCATCCTCCTTCATCCCCTCCCAATCCCACTCTCCCTCCTTCATCTCCTCCTATGTCCCTCTCCAAGTCCACTGATAGGGGAGGACCTCCTCCACTTCCCTCTGATCCCTAGCAGCTTATCAGGTCTCATCAGGACGGGCTGATTGTCTTCCTCTGTGGTCTGGTAAGGCTGCTCACCCATCAGGGGGAAGTGATCAAAGAGCCAGTCACTGAGTTGGTATCAGAGACAGTCCCTGTTCCCATTACCAGGGAACCTACTTGGAGACTGAGCTGCCATGGTCTACATCAGTGGCTATTAGACATATAATATAGGATAAACATACTAAAATCTGTACAACTAAAGAAGCTAAGCAAGAAGAAGGACCTTGGGTAAGATGATTGATCCTCACCCAGAAAAGCAAACAGGAAGGACATTGGAATAGGGAGAAAACAGGCAACAGGACAGAAGCCTATCACAGAGGTCCCTTGAAAGGCTCTACCCAGCATGGTACCAAAGCAGATGCTGAGACTCATAGCCAAACTTTGGGCAGACTGCAGGGAATCTCATGAAAGAAGGGGGAAATAGAAAGACCTGGAAGGGACAGGAGCTCCACAAGGAGAGAAATAGAACCAAAAAATCTGGGCACACAGTATTTTCTGAGATTAATACTCCAACCAAGGACCAGGCATGGAGATAACCTAGTTTTAACTATCTTCACACAAACTAGAGACACTTTGAAAGAGGTAATCTTTTTTAAATTTAAATATTTTGTTTAATTTTTTATTAACAATTATTAATTACAATTTATTCACTTTGTATCTGGCTTTGTATAAATTTGTACAATTTATTCACTTTGTATCCCTCATCTCCTCCCAATCCTACCCACCCTCCCTCTTCTCCCTCTATGCCCCTCTCCTAGTCAACTGATAGGGGAGGTCCTCCTTCCCTTCTATTTGACCCTAGCCTATCAGGTCTCATCAGGATAACTTTTTCTCTAGTTCCATTTGCCAGCAAATATCATGATGTTATTTTTTTTTATTAAGTACAGTTTATATGCTTTGTGTCCCACCTGTAGCTCCCTCCCTCTTCCTTTCCCAATCCCACTCTCCCTCCCTCTTCTCTACCCATGCCCCTCCCCCAGTCCACTGACAGGAGAGGTCCTCCTCACCTTCCTTCTGATCCTCATCTATCAGGTCTCATCAGGAGTGGCAATGCAGCCACTCCTGAAAGAAGAAATCTTAAATGGGGAACTGCCTCCATCAGATTGGCCTGTAGGGATATAGGTGAGGCATATTCTTGACTGATGATTGATGTGGAAGGTCCCAGCCTACTCTGGGCAAGGCCACCCCTGGCAAGATGGTCCTGGGCCATGTAAAAAAGGAGACTGAGCAAGCCATTGAGAGCAAGTCAGAAAACAGCACCGCTGAATGGTCTCTGCTTCAGTTTCTGCCTCAATGTTCATGTATTGAGTTCTTGCCCCGGCTTCAATAGATGATGGGCTTTATTCTTTAAGACAGAGTAAATCCTTTGCTCTCCAAGTTGCTTTTGATTATGGCGTTTATCACAACAACGTAAAGTAAGCTAAAAATTGTGACCAGAGAGTGGTGTATTTCCCTAACAGACCTGACCTGAGAATTGCAGAAGATTTTGGAACTTTGGTCTGGAAAAGTCACTGAATGCTCAGGCTTAATGGGCTGTTCTGTGGGAGCTTGGAACAGAAGAGTATTTAGAGAAATACAGGTGATAGAGGTCTAGCTTATAAAGTTTCAGAGGGAAGCAAAGGCTATCTGGAAATTTTGTATCCTATATGTGAATTAGTAATGTATAGATTCTTATCTGCTGGGACTGAAGCACCAACTGTAATTACTTCACCGCTGAAGAAAACTTTGCTTTACTGAGACAGCTGATACGACTTGGACAATTGATGCTGCTTGTCCATGTCTGAAGAATCAGCTGTAGGAATAAACTAGTATCACTGAGGTGAAATCTCTTGGGAAGTATTTCCTGGGGCCAGCACATTGAAGCTGTGATCCAGAGAGAGAGCCACAGCTGCCTCCTAAAGCTGACCATCAAACTTGGTAAGAACCTCCCGTGTGATACTGATTTTGGTAGAGTGAAAGCCTCAAGATTGCAGGGATCACACAGAGCAACTGAGTCTTGGAACGTCAGAGACGAGGAGAAGCCATTGTTAAAGGTGCATCATTGGTTGCAGTGGAGCCTGCAACATACTAGAAATGCCAGGGCCATGGGAATGCCATCACAGTGGACATCCTGATACATAGCCGCCTGTACAATTGAGTGAAGATCCCTTTCCAGTATGTTCGTAGAGTCTTTGAATACAAGAATCTTTCTCTTCACGTACATTGACAGGCTCTTTGGAACTGTCTAACAATTTTGTATCTGTACCTCCAAACAGATGCATTTCCTTATGTTCTTGACAATATTTTCAATTACCAGACATTATAGTGAGGAAAAGCACTGCTAGGGATGAGAGGATGGTTTCGTAGGTAAAACGTCTGATACACAAACATGTGAGTTCAGATTTCCAGCACCCATATGAGAGAGCCAGGTGTTCTGATACACATGTTTATCCCCAGACTGGGTAAGAACAAGAGAGACCTGGACCACAATCTCCAGAGCCTGTATGACAGCAATTCTAGGCAATAGGCAAGCACAAGTTTTAGTGAGATTCACTGCCTCAAAGGATGGGATGGAGAAGACCCAAGAATATAAATAATATGATTTCTGGAGTTTACACACACACACACACACACACACACACACACACACACCAGGTGGGAGGGGAGAGATGCACAATTGTTTTAATTTAAAAACAGAAAGATTCTAATCGATACAATTATGAAAAAACATATAGAGAAATTTGGATGATTTACAGAACCATCTATCACAAGAACTATGAAACTGGATTCAGGTTTGATTAGCTAACTATAGGATCCAAAAAGCAGTCTTTGAGAAAACAATTACCACGTATCATCCACTCTAAGTACTGATGACTGTGTCTATACCAACTAGCCCTCATTACACTGGCTGAATCATCATGACCAGGGTGGAGCACTCTGTGTTCTCACCACCATGGCTACCTCTTGAAAGAGTTCCTTTGAGCAGAATATAATCTGTAGAGCCCAAGTCATATGTTCAGAGTATAGCTGTAAGGGTACCTAAGGCAAGAATCATCTAGCATTGGAGAGTTCTTATTGCTCTTATTTTTACCTTCATCTCTGTGTGTGTACTCTGTGTGTGTGTGTGTGCTTATGTGTGTGTTTTCATGTGTGTGTGGAGGCCAGAGGACAACCTTAGGTGTTGTGCCTTACGTTCTGCATTGTCTAGTATAGCAGTCTTTTTTTGCTGTTTACCATTGTGAGTAACAGGCTAGCTGGACCACAAATTTCTAAAGCTTCGTTCTGTACCACACATCTCACCTTTTGAGCACTGGGAGTGCAGGTACATGTGACTGCACCTGGCTTTATGTGGGTTCTGGAGATTTGAACCCAGTTCTTCATGTTTGTGTGGGCAATGCTTTGCTCATTGAACCATCTCCCCAGACCCATTTGGTTCTTAGAGGAAGTCAAAGTCTATGGCTCAGAGTTGGATATTCCTTATCATAAAAAACAGATATAGATAACAAATGAATAAGACTGATGAACATCTAGCCAGCTGACACTCTACTGAATATGAGAAAGATAGTTATGCTGGGCTGGTTTACTTTTTCTTATTACTATGAAAGTTAAAACTCTTTTTTAAATTCATATTGCCCTTTTGGGCTTTCTCTTATGGAAAACATTGCTCATTCATTTTGTCCATATTTGTCACTGAGATGATTGCTATTTCCCATGGTTTATATATTTTTATACTCTAGATAATTATCATTTGTCAGTTATATATATGAAAAATATATAAATGTTGTGTTGCATGAATTTTAGTATCTTTGCTATGCAGAAGTTTTAAATTTTAGTGTTCCTGAATTTACTAGTAAATTCACATTTTGATTTGGGGGCATTTTGCTTAAGAGACTTTTGTTTAAGACAGTATCACCCATCTTCTCTCATATTTTCCCTAAAGTTGTACTAACATTCACTTTAAAAATTTAAATCTCTAATTCATCTGGGATTTATCTGTGCACATGTGTAACACCGGGCACTTGAATTAGTATAGATATATATTCTTCCTTTGCACAGCCAACTTTTACTCCCCTCTGACTTATTAGAGCACCTCACCATGATACTGTGGTACCACTGTGTTTGTTTTGTCAAAGTACTGGACCACTATGACACATCTGTGTTGCCAAAAAAAAAAAAAAAAATGGTAGCCATGAATCACAGGTGATGACTTGAAGTTAAATTGATTAAAGTCAGGCTGTAGAGGTAGCTCAGTACTAAAACACTGGCCTAAATTAAAGTACAGGTAACCATCACCTAGGCAGCGTTCCAAGTACTCAGAAGCTGCACATGACCAGTTGTTCCCATGTTAAAAAGCGTAAGAATGAATATTTCCATCACCACAGGACATTCTTTTGGGGGAATCTATGGTATTGGTCAGTTTATTCAACTCTGGCCCTACAATTCACTGAGAAATTTTATTATAGCTTTTTAAGTATTGAGACTGTAAAAGAAAAATCCCTTTAAAATTGTTCCAACTTTTCATACTTCACAATTGCCTTGGCAAATGTTAAACTTAATATAGCTCAAAATGAACTCCAAATCACTTTAATTGTTTCTATGAACAGTCCTATGTGAATTTTGTTTAGAATTTAGCAGAATTTATGAACTACTTAAAGAATTCACAACTGTATGAACTTGTGTCTTTCCATTCATGACCATGGTATATCTCTGAGCTTATATGAGTTTTCAGTGCTATTTAATACAGGTTTATAATTTTCTTTGTATCTCTTTACATATATTTTATTATAATTCTCCTTATTACCTTACAGTTGTGGTAGTTATTCTGATATGCATTATCTACTTGGTGTAGAACCATTTATTATCTGTTGGTATTATAGACTTAGTTTTATACCATAACTTTCACTGCATTCTCACACTTTATATATATATAGGCATTCATACACTTGCAAATAATAAAGTATTAATTTCTTCCTAGTCCTGATATCCTATTTCTTCATACTGTCTTTGATATGTGTCTTAGCATGCATGGGATAATTATCATAGACTTGTCTCTGAGGCTCATCAGTTTATTTCAAAGTTTTAATACGAAAAAATATTTTAGGTTTTAGTTAAGAAACTTTCTTCAATGTTTAAAAAAAATCTCCTTTCTTGGTTTGCTATATTTTATTCACACACACACACATATATGTGTGTGTGAATATATATATATATATATATATATATATATATATATATATATATATATATATATATATTTCTCTCCTCCCCACTTCTCTCTCTCTCTGTGTGTATGTCTGTGTGTGTACCTGTAGGAGTATGAACATGTTTGGGGATTTACAGGAATGCATGGCCATGTGTGTCCTGTGTGGAAGGAAGACATCAATGTCAGCTACTGTTCTTCCTCAGGAGCTGGCCTTCTTGGGTTTTTTGTACAGAATCACCCACAGTGTCCTGGAACTCTCTGGTACGCTACTGGCTGCCCACCATGCATTGGGATCTCCCTGCCTCCACGGAGATTAGAAATGTGCTTGTGCCTGACTTTTTGCCTAGCTTTAGGCGCTGGAACTCAGCTTCTTATGCTTGCAAGGCAAGCACTTGCCATGATGAAAAGATTTTTTTTTTTGGTTTATTTTTGAGATAATAATTTAATTACAACATTTCTCCCTTTCACTTACTTTCTCCAATGCTTTCCATGGCCCTTGCTTCTCTCCTTCAAATATTTTCTTTTGAATTAATTGTTAAGCATAACAAAAGGTCAGTACTAAAAGGTCAGCCCTGAAAGTACACATACAAATAACATCATATGAATTCGACAGGTTATATTTAGGAATACATATTCAATTACATATGGACGAAAAAGAACTTCAACGAACTTTTAGGTTTTAGGGGCTAAGGCACTATTTTGGGCAAATGCCTGCCATGTGCGCAGAGGCCTCATTCTTTTCTCTCCTCTCCAGGGACATAGTGAGTCCCCTCTTCTGGAGGTCTTCACCCTGATGGGGGAATTTGCACAGTGAGGTATATTGTATCTTAGAGTCTCTACATTTTTTTTAACTCTAATGACAAGGCCAGGGATCACTTTTGCTTTAAGGGTTGTTTTGGCTTTGGTTTTGGTTTTTTGCTAACTTGTCTTAGAAAACAAAGCAGGGAAGGAAATAAGGCCCTAAACTCTTCTAAAGTTGATATAAATCTAGACTTTTCATCAACTGTGGTAACCAGTGACCCTGTTCGTATACTGATAGTCACTGTTATTCTAGGGGGAAACCGTCATGCAATGTCTGTTCTCCATTCACAAAGTCTTCTTTCTCGCTGATAGAAACAAAAATGGCATCAGGAAGCAGCTATAGGTATCCAGGGTGCTTAGGATAGGAATGTGCCTTTGAGTCCTCCAACTTGAATCACCAGTTGTCTCTGGCCTTCTACACATTTTGTACATTTTTATATATGTCTGGCACATTAAACATTTTTTTTTTCTTGCCAGCTCTTTCATGGAAGATAGTAAGCCAGCCATATGGAATGAAACTCAAAAAATCATCCAACATTGAAATAAAGGAAGACTGTTGCTGCTCTTGTCTCTAAGCCACATGACTCTGCCCTGTCCCTCTAGCCACTAGGGTTAGAGGGTGCTATCGGGAGGTACCTCATGGAAACACCGAGTAGCTACCTAGTTTCTGAGGAGCTTTACTCAGTCAATCATTAAATCTACAAATTGTTAAACAATGTATGTTTTTGTAACAACTTTTATTCTTGACAAGAAAGTGTTGGAATCTCCAGTGCTGAAGTGTCACCTCTGGGGCTTTGTCACTGTGAGACTGTGACTGTCTGGCTGGAATGTGGGATCCCACCAAAGTGCCTTCCCAGAGAAGTGCAAATTAGAACCAGACATGAGCCTTGGGCTCTTCGCATTTCCAAAGATGGTTTGAGTTTGTCCTTGGACTCCAAATGGCTTTCTGGTTTCAAACTAAACTTGTTTTAGGTCTTCAACTTCGATTCCTCCTGTCTAACACCATTTTCTAGATTATCTTGGTCTGAACCCCAAAGGTCAAGAATGTCTATCATTTGACATATCCACTTGGAAAGTGCTCTCCTGGGCACAGACTGCACACAAACTTAGTCTTTCTCACAGAATAGATGGGTGGAAGGGACAGCTTTGTTCTCCCCAGAGTTAATTTTGAAGGATGCATAAATCACTCAGCTCTGCAGGAAATGTGCTAAGGTTCTAAAAATCCCTCGCTGGCCCTATTATTTTAAGTACTAAAAACAACCTCAACTGCCTCTTGAGAGATGTAGATACTTGACTAAATGGCAATGAATGAAGCAGCCCTTGTGCCTGGTGTCTGGTGAGCTTATCTGGGAAGATATGATCCTCCATTTGGAAAACACCCATCCACAGTGGAGGGAGAAATAAAAATAAAGGGCCTCTTATAAAATTATTACCTTGTCATTTAAGTCAACAGCAGCGATGCCATGATAGAAACCAGCAGTTGTACCGCATTGTTTTATCACTCTAATTACATCAAGAACACAGTAACTGTCTGGCAGAGATAAGATTAAAGGAGGCAGAGCCGTTCTGAAATTTCCAATAGACAGCACCTGGATTTATGGACTGGATTTGTGTTTGGACATTAAGTTCAATTACTTTGCTTCAGCACTGAAGAGTTCTGTCACCAGGAAAATATCACGTAGTTGATCCTTCATCATTGTAGCCCTGTCCCACCTCCCACCCTGCAGGCATCGATCTGTCCACACCAGACAGATCTCACTGTCCAGAGTAGAAACTGTTTTCTTTCCTTCTCTATCCACTCCTCTTTTTTTTTTTTAATCTCCCTCAGAGTCTGAGAGACA
The DNA here is from genome assembly GCF_907164565.1 of Psammomys obesus. Lineage (NCBI taxonomy): Eukaryota > Metazoa > Chordata > Mammalia > Rodentia > Muridae > Psammomys > Psammomys obesus. The sequence continues at coordinate 16,281,779 of NW_026596046.1, forward strand.
CAGACCTCTTTGCTGAGTGAGCAGTGTGGGATCAACAAGTAACATAGTCACAGAATGTCCGTGGTAAAAGGGCCATTTAAAGTCGTCTGATTCAGCTCTTTCTCTCTACAGTGGTAGCAAGTGAGGCTGAATAAAGGGTTTACCACTGGAACATAATGCAGACCGGAGAGTTCCAGCCCCCTGGGGAAATACGAAACTCACTTCCATCTCAAGCTAAACCTGGGTCTCCCTTTGCTGAGGTCAGCCAACCGTACACCAGAATGTGTCTGTGGTTAAACAGCAGGTGCATAGAATGTATGGGATTTTAACTTCCTTCTCTTATCCCCTTCAGGATAGCTTTCTTTATTTTCTTTATTTCCCTCTTCACTTCCACGAAGTGCAGAATGGATGGTAATAGAGAGGGGCTACAACTGTTGTTTTCTGCCTCCTTTAGAATGTTGGAAAGAGCAAAATCACCCTGGGGACTTTCCGCATGTCCCTGTGTAGGGTTTACCCAACCTGTGTATACATCTGAATTATCTGGAGGATCGTTTGTTTTCTTATTGTAGATAACTCAGTTGTATCTCAAGCATTTCTTAAAACACAGGTTCTTGGTTCCCCTTTGCCTAATAATCAGAAGCCATACAACAACAGTTAGCATTTAAGTCTAATAGAATTCTTACTGCCCAGCGTAGCAGTGAGTAACAGACCACATATTCGAAACTGGCATTTGAGATAGATAGAAGTTTTCCACAGAAAATAAATATAATTTTAAAAGAATCCAAAGGCTGGGAAGATAGTTCAATTGGTAACATATTTCCTTTGCAAGCCTGAGAACCTGGGATTGATCCCAAGAATCCACATATGAAAACCACGCACAGTGGCATGTGCTTGTAATCCCAGCTCTGATTAGGAAGAGACAGGTAATTCCCTGGGGCTCATGGCTATCCAGACTGTTTGCGGAGCCCAAAGCTAGTAAGAAACACAACCTCAAAAATAAGGGGAATTCTCCTCAGGTAACCACACTTGAGTTTATTTTCTGGGGCTCCATACGTAGGGACATACACATTCACGTGGTCCCTGTCCCATACTCAAGTACTTTAACACACATGAACATACATACACAACGTGCCCATAAACATATACATATGCTTATACATGCACATGAATCCATAAAAAAAAAATGCCCAGACTTAGCTCAAGCACCTCAATGATTTCTACAAAGTTTCTTAGCCTCTCTTGGACTTGGTTACTCTGCACTAAAAGTGTTCTTTTTTATGTACATACAATTATTACATAATGTGTTTATCCTTCATATCTGCGCAAAACCCACATGCAACACATGTTCAACATCTGGCAACAGCATGATTGCAGGGGGCCATAGATCTTAAGCTCACACCACACAGCTGCTCCCCTGATTCCTTTCTGTAAACTTACAGCTCACACCCTTCCGTCACCTTTGTGTGGGCACTGAATAGGAAGAGCCCATCTCTCTAGGGGAGTCTGCTGTTAGCGAAATCATAAACCGAAAGGGTGTTATGATTCTGACCTCAAAAGTGGAATCATCTGGGAGGTACCTGTAATTTCCTGTCCTGTTCTGTAAGCACTTAAGCTACTGTAAACAACCAGGACCCCAGACAGCATGGCTGGATTCTGCTGTGGTCTGGCCTTGGAGCAGAGGTAGTTCAGTTGAGATTTTGTTTATTTGGCAGATTGGGAAAAAAGAAAAGGAAGCTAGAAGTGAAGAGCAAGCGAGCTTTGGTCCCAGCAGGAGAAGCTCTGTGGGAGCCTCTCTGTCTTCTTGGCAATTTAACATCTTCTAACCTCCCAGCTATTCTTTTCCCTACCTACTTTCTATGTAGAATGTGTGAAAGGAGCCTCTAATTACTCACAGTTCTGTCCTTAATTTATTGCAGTTTGCCTCTTGCAATCACTAGGGTCCCCAACAGCCTTCTAATCACAAATCCAATGGCTTTACTATGATTTCCTCAACACAATTGTGTTTCCCAATCCTTGCAAGAAAGGGTACATTCCTTTTCTAAATCAATTTAGATTTAGAAATCATAAACAAACCATTCTATTGGGCTTAATGTGTCAGGCAATATCCCAAGTGGTTTCTAAATGTTAACTTATTTTTTTTTTCCCCACATCGTAGCCCTCTGAGTAATCCCACTTAAATGAGGATGCAAAGAATCCGAGAGATTAAATAACTTCCTCACGGCTACATGCCTTGTGAAGTGGCAGAGCTGAAAGTCAACCCTACATATTAAATAGTGGTGCACTGATCAAGATGGTACAGTCAACTCTGAACTCACATTTGACAGGCTCGGGGAGAGCAGCTGGCTAGCTAACTATTGAATCCTTGTATCATTTTTCCTCTTCCACTGTACCGTGGAAGAATTCCTGAACCTGGGTAGCTAAGGAATGGGACTGACATCAAGCACTTACTTCACAACTTTCACTGTCACTTGTCTGCTTTGTGGCTCTACAATGCCGTTAGCAACCTGCTTATCCAACATAAACAGGGTGCAAGAAATTACTATTTTATTCCAGTTTCAAAAGTGCTCTTTACAACTCTCCGCAGGCTTTAAGGTTCCAGCTTTGTCACAGAGTCATCACAAGCACAATCGAAACATATCGCCTCGCTGGCACCACAGGTAACCAGGCATATGGTCACTGCCACTCACTGACTCCTCCTCCTCCTCTGACCCTTCAATTGCAAAGTACCCAAGAACGCTGAGGAGGATGATGGCCTTTCCGGGTTCTACTAAAGCGTGACAAACACCAAAGGCAACCTGAGACTTGGTTCTCCTTCAAGGAATACAGGTGGCCTCACTAATGCACAGGGTCACTTCCTGCTTGCTAAAATCTATCTATTTGAAGGTGGCACCAGCCATACTGAGCCATACGGAGGCAGACCTTTATTTCAGTGTCAGTCTACCTTATCACTGCCACTAAGCTCCTCCAATTAGGTTCTTGTTCACTTACTACTCAACCTCCAGATCCTCTTCTTCTCCCCACCATGTCGATCTTTCCCTGATTGCCAAATGTAAACAACACACACACACACACACACACACACACACACACACACACGAATGACACATGGTCTCACCATGGAGTCAGACTGGCCTTGAGTTCACAACTCCTTTACCTCAGCTTCCTGAGTTCCGGGATTAGAGGTGTGCACCAACACACCTAGCTTGGTAATTTTCTCAAGCCCTGCTTCCCTCAATGTGTCAAAAGGGCAAGCTTAAGAGGATACTGTGAGAACCGATCAATGTAAAGAACGTGATAATTTTAACAATGCTAACAACAAATCATGGACCATTGTTTTCAAAGAACTGAAAAATAAAACAGAGAGAAAGGCGAGGAGAAAAAAGGGGTGAGTAGAAGGGTTGCAAAGGGGAGCTTTCCATGCTTATCACCTCTCTCAGCTAGAGCATGAAGTAGGTCTTCAGTAAACCTTCTCTCTGCTGTGGGGCTGCGTGTGAGGAGGGCTGACTTGCTGCTGTACTCCCTCAGTCAATCAATACCTGAATTGATGAATACTTGACTTCGAATTAAGTCATTCTATTTCGGGCTGTTTTCTGAGTAAGCAAATCTAAGCTCCTTTTGGTCTCCCACAACTTTTCCTCTAGTTGTTTGTTGACCTTTTGACCTTATTTCATGAAACCAGAAGACTCAAGATTTCCAGTGTTCTCCCTTGAGACCTCCGTGAAAGCTTTGCTTTTTGACACTTTGGGTTAAAGCATTAGTAAGCGATGCTGGTGTCTGTCACTGACAAATACGAGAGGATTCTCTAGACAGCATCTTCCCAAGCTTCAGGGTCACTCCAATGCCATAGGCACAAATATTCAGGAGGAATAACATGATTTAACCAAGTTCTTAGGGGATTAATACTGAAAGAAAAAGGCAACCCATGAAGCTTGACACTTATGATTCTTAAGAATTAAATGGGGAGGTAGAGGTGGCCATTCTGTGCATATGCACCTGAGAGGAGGGATTTCTGCCCAACAGTTGGGCCCTAAAGTCCCCTTTTCACTGTAGATTCAATGCATACTTAGAGGGTCCTCTAGCTGCTTCTACATTAGCAAGCCGTAACTACTGATCACTCCCTGGCCTCAGCACTACACTGCTTCTCACCTCACATCCTTTAAACTTTTTTCTTTTGAGATAACATTTGAATAACAAAATGTTCCTCAACTAATATAGGTAATTTATATAGTCCTGACACAAACTCTCTACATTTTAATTTTTGCTGTATTTATCATAATCTCTCTTTCTATGTATACCTACACACATTCTAAAGCATTTTAATTTGAAAAAAATAAGGTCCTCTATGTCTAAATAGTTCTTTTTGTGGGCCATAAAAGCAAGAGTATTTTCATCTATAACTTCAGTATGATCCTCAAAACAGCAAATGAGCATTAATGGAGTGTTATTATCTAATTTACAGATGTTAGTCAGATCTTACCCATTGTGCAGCTCCTATATTTTGAAGCAAAAGAAAGAATAGAGAATCTAATAGACTCTTTCCCAACCCCCTCACGTAGCTTTTATTGTTATGTGCCCCCTTTTAAATCTGCTTTGATCTGAAATTGTCCCTTAAGGAATATCCTTTTGACTAATACTTCCTTGTGCTTTGGTTGAAGTCCTAAATTTCTGGTGAAATAACTCAGATATGATATAACTCAGTCCAACATATCTGGACACAACTGAAAACTATTTATTCCCAATCTGTGATATTAATTTGGTTTTACTGGACTAAGACAGCATCTGCTACTTTCCCTGATATGAAGGTATTTTTTGTAATATTTAAGCACTTTATGAGTATTATAATTTATAATTGCTTCCTGAAGAGGTACTCTGAGACTATGTTGATATCCTGTTTTTCATCAAAGTTCTCCTCATTAAATTTAGCATTCATTAATGTCCCAGAGTAAGACTTTGACAGTAGTTGTCAAATGATAATTTCCTATTTTAATCACTATCTCTTTATTTAGGTTAGAATTATAACATGGGATTTACAAACATTACAAACATGACATTCTTTGTTCTCTCTCTCTCTCTGTGTGTGTGTGTGTGTGTGTGTGTGTGTGTGTGTGTGCTTGTGTGTGTATTTGTGTATATGGGGTTATGAGTGCATGTATCTGTATTTACAGTCATCTGAATGGCTTTCTTTTCACTGTTATAAAAATTTGCCAAACTTGATGGCTTGAAACAATAGTTGTAGGTGATCTGAAAGTTCTAGAGGTCCAAAGTATACAAGAGGTCTTGGAGAGCTCAAATCAAAAAAGCAGTAGACTATTCCCTCCAGAGACAATGAGGAAAGGATCCATTCATTGCATGTTAAACTCCCAGAGCCTATTGATATTCTTTGGCTGGTGGCTCCTTCCCATCTCTCAAATTGTTCCAGCCTCTGTTTTCATCTTTGACTCTCAAAGTCCTGGTTCCCTCTTTCATTCATAACGGGCCTTATGATAAGACCAAGACCACTCTACAAACCAAGAAAAGCTATCCACTGAGACTCCTCAACTTAATCCACACAAAGCCCTTTGTTATTGGTAACATAATCATAGAGTTTAAGAATTAGGACAATGATAATTGTGGAGAGCCATTTTTTCCTGTAGCAATTTGCAACCTTTTATTTGATTCTATAGATTGTAGTCTGTTTCATGAATGATTTTACCTTTCAAATTGAAAAATATATATATAACTAGTAGGAAATTCCTAAGTTTGGCTTTTGTTTCTATGTCCCTTTTTTAAAAAAATTATACTTTTTTACTTTGTATCCCCCCTCTAGTTCCCTCCTTTCCTCCCCCTTCTCCACACACTCCCCTCCCCAAGTCCACTAGTAGGGGAGGGTTTCTTTTTCTTCCTTCTGATCCTAGTCTGTTAGGTCTCATCAGGAGTGGCTGCGTTGTCTTCCTCTGTGGCCTGGTAAGGCTGCTCCCCCCTCAGGGAGAGGTGATCAAAGAGCAGGCCAACTGTGTCCCTTTTGATCTCTCCTAAAATAGGACATTTCCTGAGAATCTTTGGTTGGGAGTTTGTCAGTCTTTTCTCTTTTCTCTTTTTCTTTCTTTCTTTCTTTTTTTCATCTGTCTCTCTCTCTCTTTCTCTCTCTCTCTTTTGATGCAGAGTCCCAACCTGTAGCCCAAGATGGCTGCAGACTTGAACTGTCGTTCCTCTTGCTTCCAAGCTCTGAGATGAAAGGTTTGCAATGCCATATCATATGGCTGTATTAAATAATATTGCTTAGAGGCTAAATTTATGTCCTTTATTTGTTCAGTGATATACTGTTGTCCTAGATAAAGCTATATATGTAGCTTTATCCATCTATAACTTTATCTATCTATATATATATAGATATATGTATCTTAAAATATATATATATCTTAGCTTTATATATATACATACATACATACTTACATATATGTTAATATATGTACTAACTTTCACTAAACTGCATACTTATCATCTGTCTACCAACTTTCTCAGTGTGTACCTTACATAAGACAGAATCCTTGATATTCAATCAAACAAGTTGGAATTCTAGCCTTCTTCATGGTCTCATAGGTAACTCATTGCTCTGATACTGGGAGCTTTACTTCTCATTGTGATCAGTAGATTCTACATATTTGTAAGTTCCCCAAGCACATTTAAAGTCTTTCTTTTTTTTAATTGTAAGCTCTGTGTAAACAAATCAACTAACTTCATTTCCTGTTTATATTTCTTTTTGTCTTTAGCCTGGGAATATACAGTCAAAATACAGCAACAAAAGTTCCTTCTCCGCTTCTGCGTTCTATGTCCTATGCCTTTTAAATCTTATTTATCCCAATAAAAAATGACCCTTTCATGTCACTAGAAACTGTTGACCAAACACTGAGCATCAGCTGTGAGCACTTCTGCTGAAGTCACTCTGTGTGACAACTCCCTTGCAGCAATTTCCATTTTGCCTCCAGCTGTTTCCTTTTCTCTGGATTTCCCTAGCAGAATGAGAGTAAGGAAGGTGTAAGGTATCTTACCATTCTAATCTTCCATTGAGCCTTCCAGACAAAGAATATAAATCTTTGTGAAATCAATGAAAACAGGCTTCTGTTTAGAAAGGAAAAAAAAGTGTCCTAGGTGATTAAAGGGATGAGGAAAAAGAAGCTGAAGCAATAAAGCCATATTCTTTACAATTCTACCTCTTTTGTTTTCAATAACAGTGATATTTGATTTATGTGTCTATAATGTATAGGGTTTGTATTTACTCTTCACAACATCCATTGAGAAGAAGGGCACTACTGTGCTTATCTTTAGAAAGGAGAAAATTGAGATCCAGAGATATTACATAACAGGCTGGGATAGCCGGCTTACAATGAGAACAGAATAAGAATCTCTTATTTAAAAAAAAAAAAAATCATTTTAATTTAAGACATGCTTATTATAAAAGAACTGAATAATCCAGTGATCCACAAATAATTAATCATCTCCCTTTCACACATACTAACAATGTAAGCAGTACACTGTGTTCCTCTGCCTTCAGAATACCATCACTGCAGAGGGGAAGGGTTTATTCCTACAAAGTCCTCATGGCTCCTCAGGAACTGCGAGAACTTAAAAGCCCGGCTGAGTGGACCACGAGGGTACCTAGTGTGTCTGTGGGGCATATGCAGCTGAGGTCAGCACTGAATCAGTGGACATGGTAAAGCAGATTTCTGTCTTCAGTAGGGATGGGTATCATTCGATCCTCTGAGATCCTGAACAGAATAAAGGAAAAGATGGAAGAAGTCTCAGCCACTCTTGTCTCTCCAGTGCAGATGAGACATTCCATTCTGTCTTTCCTGGCCCTCAGACTAGGTTTTGATTCTTAGCTCTTCTGATTCTAATGTTTTGGATGGACTTAGTTTGAATTATATTGAATTACAGTAACTTTCTTGAGACTCCAGAAAATTGGGACTTGTCAGAACTCATAATTATTTAAAACCCATTCATAATCTTTCTCCTCTCCCACCCCCTCTGTCTAACACAAAATCATCAATAATAGTTTCTCGGTTACTTCTAAGTTTCATTTCTTCTATTGGTAAAATGGAAATCATGGCCCAATCACACTGTAAAATCCCTTTAGCTGGATAAATTGGTGATAAATCACCTACTTTCTTTTTTATCCTCCACAAGCAATATTTACATGCTCAGACTATCCTGATGCAGGAGGTGAGCATAAACAATTGGGTGCAAGAGAAAACAGAAGGATTTTTTATCCTTTCTTTTGGGGAACATTACCTTTATTTGGAGTGGTGAATAGTATTTTCAACATTATGTGATTAATAATTTGTCACTGGGCCTTTGAGTTCCCACCTTCTCCAAGGAAATCTTGGCTGTTAATATTTTCTAGAGGAGAGAGAATCATTTTCTTCAGTGGTATGGCCACTGATAAGTTGTCTTTGCTCCAGTAAATAATCTTTCACCCATGCAAGCAGCTATAATTAAACTCAGTGGGACATATACACAAAAAGAATTCATGGAAATAAGCAAGAGATTTGCTGAGAAGGAGGGTTCCATGGAGGTTCAGAGAGGAGAATGGGGCATGAAAATGACTAAAATTAATTATATGAATATATTCAATTGTTGAACAATACTAAAAGAAAATAACCTGGGAATGACCCAAATAGCCATTGGCAGATTACTAAAGATTAGGTACACATACATACACAATAAAAGAAATTCTTATTTTGATTTCTGATAATTCTAGCAGTCAGAAACGCTTGGGGGGGGGGGAAGAAAGAAAGAACTGGTCACATCTAGTTCTGGTCCAAGATAACTGCTAAGTAGCCATGATAGATAGTTTCATGTCCAAAAAGGTCCAAGTCCAGGTCGTAGAGTTTTGCCTGCTTTGCCTTTGTCTTCCTGAATTTGAAGTCTATAGCTTGAAACAGATTACTTTCATTTTCCCTTGGTCTGCATGCAAACTCAAGGGTCCCAATCTCAGCCCCTAGTTTCTTACCCATTAGTAGTAGCAATAACCAAATCTCCAACCATTTCACTTTGCTCTGATGACTCATTTCCCCCTATACGTGGACAATACCCAAAGACAGAATCTTCACAGACTGTGGTAGATAAATCCCCATTAATTGCAGAAAATGTAAACCTTATAGGAAAAATCCAATACATATTTCTCGGCTGACTCAATTACATCCCAGAGGGCACATAGGTTCTAAAATTAATCCTACCTTTTTATTCTCTCTTATCCCTATTCCTGTTTGACACTGTTACTGACCCTGGAAAGGTAGTCAAAGCTGTAGTTCAGCAGTTCCCCCAATGGGGTCTCTAGCGCTGTCGAGACCCAGAAAGTGAATCACGAAGGACTTTGAGCTTTTTTCAATATTTCCAAAAGCTTGACAGAAATTGTATATTTTCTGAGATAAGGCACATAGGCTAACTAAAGTGTCAAGTTGCTTGTCTTTTTAGCTGTGTCCCATCAGCTCGTCGTGCTGCTTTGTTATCGTGTGTTGATCTAAAAGGTAGTCTGAGGGTCACGAGTACCTTTGATGAATAAGAAGGGGCAAACCACTATTATTAGTTTTACATGCCGGCTACTCATTAAACAACACATGCTAAGGCTTGAGGTCTCTGTGGGAAAAAAAATAATAACGGAATCCATTGGCAGTTAAAGCACTTGGAACCCTGGTCTAGATGTCCATGGGTTTAACCCACACATCTGCTTCACATTGGCATTTTGACTTCACTTTAGGGAGATGCAAAAATGGAGTTGTCAACTGCAGTAATTCCTTTCCTGTGTCATCTTTTGTGCAGCAAAGCCAGGCATCTTTTTAGGCAAACACATTCCAATTCAAAGAACATTTAAAGGAATTAGTGGGGGCATGGCAGTAAGAAATAAGTGTTCTGATGAGGAGAAACTGTGGGCTCATAAAAATGACTTCTATGAGATGGTTTACAACCAAGTGTTTCTGGGTAAATGAATATGTGTATTGTGGGGCAAGTAGGGTACACAGAATCTAACTCTCTCTCTCTCTCTCTCTCTCTCTCTCTCTCTCTGTGTGTGTGTGTGTGTATGTGTTGTATTTTTATGAGTAAAGGTATGGGTATGAATTACATGAGAGAGTAATTAGGGTATTCAGATAGATAATGGAGCTCTGGAGACTCCTTTAAAGCTAAACATTCAGGAAAACTCTTCCCTAGACATCTTGTGAGCACTGTTACAATAGACAGAGTTTTGATTTCATAGATTCTAAATAAATGGAGGGTCAAATTAAGTTTGCCCAAAGCAGAACAGTCTGGTGAAACAGACTTTGGTAGAGGTTGCTGACTTTATCTTCAAAGACCTACCTGCACAGATTGATTGCTTTCTCGTGCCAAACATCAAGAGAAAAAAAAAAAAAGTCCTGGGTAAGTGCTGGTAGAAGGAAAGAAGGAAATCTGACCTGGCCAGTGGCCCACAGAAATAGTAAACAGAGGTGCACATGGAATACGGAGACTTACCTTATAGGGATGTACAATCAAGAGTTGGGAGACCCTCCCTCCCACTGCTCTCCAGAAAAGACAAGGTGGGGTTGATTGCTACTGTACAAAATATCATGTGGCTGGAAGCTTGAGAATATGTGGTTCTGTGAAGGTGGGCCTATGAAGAGGGGAAATGCCAGGCCCCTCTTTTTAGCTGGAAGTCTAAATCTCTCTTAGACTCTTGCACTGTAGAGTTCTCAGATTCCTCAATCCACTCCCACCACTCAACAACGCAGATTCCCCTGAACTGGGGGCTGATGCCCAAAAGGGTCTCAGCTATCAGCTCCGGAAGCTTTGAAGTCTCCTGAAGATTTTGATTTGATTTTTCCCCTATTAAATCCATCCCACATTTAAGGGCTTTCTTTTGCTACTGCCTATTTGCCCAATCAGCAATTTCTCAATGCTGCTTCTCGAACTCAGAAGAGTTAGCTGAAGCAGGAATGTCCAAAGACAGAAAATATGAGTGGTTTGGAATTACTGGTGTGAAACTGTTCTGTTCTTGGTGATTTCATCAGGACAAGCTTGCAATTCCTGGCAGTTGAATGCCTCCTCTTTCAGTTCTCCATTTCCTGTCACTAATCTACTCTCTGAGTCATGTAGCAAATGACAGGTACTATCTGCTTCCAGACCGTGGTCCTTCTAATCTTACCCCTCAAAATGACCAGATAGTTGTGGTTTCAAGCCTGGACATGATCATGATGATCTTTAACTCAAAATATTTTGCCTGCAGCAAAAGCTTGAACATGCCTTCCTTCCCTGACGTGCGAAATTTTAGTTTTGCAGTTGAACTCCCATTTTCTTCCTTGCTAATGTTGATGATTCTAATTGCATTTATAATAGCTCCCTTTGCACTGTCAAAACAAGTTTCTCCCTAAGGTTGTTAAGGATCAGCTAAGGAAAGAGAAATTATACACAGATAATTTTGTTAGGAACATCTCCTTTTAATATTTTAATTGTCCTGTTTAAATTTCATCAGTCTAAAATTTACCTTTATGGATAGTTATTCTTCAAAAATTACAAATCATCTCTATCTAATTGAAGCATTTACCCTTTTCCCATTAATCTGAAAAATGCTAAATCTCTTATGAAAAATAATCTACATAGTCTTTAAGGGGTCTGACTGTCTTACTCTACTTGATATCTATTTTTATGACAGGTAAATTATAGCTACAGTGAAAATCCGTACTAGCACCTGTTTTTGAATAGGCTATGGGGTAAGATTTAAATTTTTAAAAAAGAATCAGAAGAAATATATTTCCTGATATATAAAAATATCTGAAATTTAACTTTTTGTATTTGTTAATAAAGTTTCCTGGAACACAGCCCACCTTCATTGGTTACATGTTATGTATGACAGCTTTGCTTTGGCAGAATGGAATAAACAAAACAGAAACCAGATGACCCACAAAGTTGAAAATATTTACCATCTTTTCAGAAACCAAAAGTCCTTGTGCCTTTTCTATTCCAAAACCAACATCGTAGGTCTTAAGGTGATCTGGCTTTGTAAATTTTTGGATACTTATAAAGTGGGGAAGATTACCGTTTGTGAAACTGAACCTGATGTAAGTAGAAAGGTCTTCTTTTTAAACATAGTTTTTAATTCTTTGAGAATTTTATACATGCCTGAAATGTGTTTTTATTGTATTCAGCCTCAGTCCTCTCCCAACTGACTCCAGAGTTAGTCCCACTCTTCCTGCTTTCCTAACATCATTACGTTATATCCTTTTAGCTTTAACACATATGACACCGAGTCCAAATTGTGATATGAATATATATGAATGTATACATATGGAGCCATCCACAGGAAAATGAATGGCCTATCAGGGACTTAATCCGCAAAGAAAACTGGCTCTCCATCCCATAGCAGCCATCACCTCTCAGTCGATCCGCAGCTAGAAGTGAATGCTTGTGAGACCCTCCCATTCCATGGTGTCATGATGATGGGCTTAATCCTATGCAGGGCTCATGTAGTCAAGCACAGTTGCTGTGAGTTCATGTGGGCTTCAGTCCTATGGTCTTGTCATGTCCAGAAGACTCTGTCTTGCCCTGGTCCTCCCTAACTTCTGGCTCTGGTAATGAGAAAGACTTGTGGAGAAGTGGTATGATATGGTTGTAGCATGTGTGGCTGGACACTTCAGTAGTGAGTTTCCTCATTAACCACCATGATGGATTAGAAGCTTCCTTTATAAGGACTGAGAGCTATACTAACCTATATGTAGAGAAACACATATTCAGAAGTCAGTTTAACGTATCATTTAGCAAGTTGACCATTGCCGGTTCACCTGTGGGGCCTATGAGATTCCTAGTCACAGCTTCTTGACAAGATTTACAATACTAGGTATTAAATCCAGCAAGAGAACAGTTGGTTACTCTCATAGCGTTCATGCCATTATTGCATGCATTATTATTAATGTAGCGCACAGGCTTCACAGCTACATAGACTGTAGATGACCTTTCCCTCAGCGGCCTGTGTAGCGCCTTCAATATTATGAAAGCCAGCCAGTGTTCACGAAGTTTTAAATTCTATACCAGCTTGATCATGTCTTCTGAGAAAAGTATATGGTATGTTCAGCAATACAGACTTACCTTCAGACTCTGGTAGGCAACCCAAGATTCATGACAATAGCTTGCATTGTTTGAAGAACCAATATGATGACTCTGACCAACAACTAAAGAAATGTTATCCCACACCTGGCTTTAGGATTTTTATTTGGCAGACATAGCTTCTGGAATAAGCATAATCTTCTTTGTAGAGTAAAACCAACTAAGCTCATTAAACTCTCACCCATCTTCTGCTCTAGTATTTCTTCACCTACCCCCCTTAAACCTGTTACTTCTCATTTACACTTCTTGTAACCCATGTCTATTATCCCCCACTCTTCTAAGATTTTTCTCTACCCCTTCCAAGATCCTTTCAAAAAAAAATAATTGCTAGGGAAATATATAAAAGTGGAAGAGCAATGTGAATGAGGAACTCACACAACAAATTATACATTTGAAAGAGTTTGCTAATATTAAGAACATCACAAAATTCAGAGAAAATAAGACCCCACCTATATAAATTAACTGATACAGCCCCATGTTTTTTCTCCTCCACACTGGTACCACACATGCTTATCACTGTCTTCACATGACAGCACCTTGCTAATGTTTTCTTTCAGAGAGAAGAAATAAGTTGTTCAGACTTTCCTGCAGCACAGATAATTAAAATTTAGATTTTTCTTATTGATAGCTTTGCAAACCATCTTTCAGCAGCACCATACCTCATTACTGGAAATGTCAAGCAAAGGTCTGAGATTTGGAAAATCCTCTCACCAAGTTCACTCATCCCTGAGCAGTGGGTCTCAAAACCCTTCCAGTTTCCTCATGCCTGTGTAACTCTGTGACCTTTTGAACTGGTAACACCTGTCAATCAGTTAATGTCAATATTCTCATTGTGATGACAAATTTGGAGGTTGTCTTTCTACTGTTACCAGCATATTGTGTCAAATGTGAATAGATACAAGTATTTCCAGTATATTCTTTTGATTTTCTTACGTGCATCATTTGGATTATCCATCTATGAGCTTATTCATAACTTCTGCTTAAAATACATCACTTCCTTTTCATAATTAAAATGTTTGATCTTAAATGTCTAGTAATTTCTAAAATTAATTTAAATTCTGTTTTGATTTTCTTTTCAAGGGCTACACAAACTGAATTATTTTTATTATGTATTTTTTCCTTATTGCTGTCTTTTTTTTTTTTTAACCTTGACATGTCAACTAGTATTGTCATCTTTTAGGTCTCATTTAGGCAACTACATTGTTGAGATCTCGTCGCAGGAAAGCTGCACTGTTTTTATTTTTGCTGAACTTCAACTGACTCCTGGCTTTTCCAGTGTTTTGTGAATGTTCACATTGTTATCTTCATAACTTCTGCTACAGGCTTGCATGGAAATGGTAAACAATTCACCATTTGAAAGTCTTTACAATATTTATTTATTTATTTATTTATTTATTTATTTATTTATTTATTTATTTCTCCTTTCTTTCACAATATATCCCAATTGAAAACCCCTCCCTCAACTCTTCCCAGTCCCAAATTCCCACTCTCTTCCCCTCATCCCCTTCTCCTAGTACACTGAAAGTCGGAGTTCTCTTCTGTCCATAGCAGGACTGCCTGGATCCTTTTCCTCTGTGGCCTAGAAAGACTGCATTGCCATGGGCAAGTGATCAAAGAGCAGGCAATTGAATTCCAGTAAGTAAAAATAAATAAATCCCGTCATTTGGGAAGAGACAAAAGGATCCTAACAAATTCAAGAACAGCTTTCAATACATAGAGAGTACAGGGACAATCTGGATTGATTGTCTCAAAAAAATCTAGATAAATAGATACAAAAAGAAGAAGAAAGAAAAGAAAGAGGATAAGATTAGATAGATAGATAGATAGATAGATAGATAGATAGATAGATAGATAGAGTCAAATGCTATCAAAGAATCTACCTTTTGGAGCCATCCATATCAAGAGCTTATAGTTTCTAATTTTTATTAAATGATTCCCCGAAAACACTTTTCCAAATTATAGCTTTAAGAAAATGGCTTCAAGTTTTATCAACTTAACAAACATATTTTGTATTGCATTTGCCTAGTGGATTCTGTAATTAGTGAATTTTGTGACTAGGACTGGGGAATAAGCCCAGAGAGGGAAGTGCCTCTCAGACACCATAGTTTAAGTGCTGAGTTCACATCCCTTCATTTCCAGTACTCACATGCAAAAGCAAATGCCAGGCTGAGGTGTATATCTGTAAGTCCAACATTATATGTGTTGGGGTTTGTTGAGAAAGGTACTTTGAATCTACAAGGGGATGAGCTCCAGGTTCAATGAGAAATCTTTAAAAAAAATACAGATGAAGAGCCATCCAGAAAAGATGACAATATTGATCTATAACTTCTACACACAGGCAGGTTCACAAAGGTGCATGCATATAGCTCACACCTATGTACACATCCATAAGTATCTACACTACACACAACACAACATTAAGACACACACTCTCTTTCTCACATACACACACACACACACACACACACACACATACACACAGAGAGACAGAGAGAAAGAGAAGGAGAGGATGAATATCCTAGAAATATCAACAGTAGAACTATATGGTAAAACTTTAACAGTGTGCCTTTGTTTTCTAGCTAAGGAAATAGTGGACAAGATGAATGGACTCACAATCATTTCTTTCTAAGATTATGGGGTCTCTCAGCTTCAAGCATTGAACACTGGACCCTCTGTACCCCTATGATCTCTCCAACAACATTGGACAAAAGTCAAAGATAGAACAGAAAGAGACAGCACCTCGGAATTCCAACTTAGATCATTTGCGCAAAGCCGTACGACCATTTCTGTACAGAGTTAGATCAGTTCAGAGCCTGGGAAAGGGAGTGCTGAGATTGGGGCTTCCATGGATTCATAAGCGATCTGAGTCTGCTCAAGGCCCACATTTCTCCTTGACATCAGATTTTATGAAGTGGCCTTGGTTCTTTATTTCCTCTTGCGCCTGTCTTTGAGAATGAGTATGTCAAGTTCCCTTTAGGACTGTTCCCTTAACATCCTGCAGTTCTCACAATGAACCTTTTTTTTTTTTTTTTTAGCTCAGCTATCTGTGTATGCCTGTTGATTTTGAATCATTTTACTAACTGCTCTTAGTTAGTTTAAATATCTGTTAGTAGTCTAGGTAAATTACATAGTTTCCAATGGATAAGATAATCTTGTCTCTGCTTTGCCTGCATTGAAACCCTTCCTTTATTTTCATTGTTTTAAATTACAGTGTTGGTGCTTCCAGCAGGTACCTTCATGTCCTATGAAAATAGCTCTAGGTTTCTGGTTATCTAAGAGGGTTGTGTAGATTAGAAGGATTTTCATTTGTTTGTAATGGATGAGGAATTAGAATAAGTACTATAATTTGTTTGAATTTGGATTGACAAATAATTGTTTTCTTCTGCATAACAGTATAGTGACTTACATAGATAATTTCTTTACATGTTCATTCCATTTTTAGTAAATATAGATTATCCCTTTTTATTGGTCGGAAGATATTCGTTAATGTATTGTTGAGTATGTTTGCATCATTTTCACAAATGAGACTGAACTGCCTTCTCCTGTTACTTTTTTTCCTTTTTCATAGGCTATCCTTATGACATTTTAGTGTTAAAATAAAACTGAATCTTAAATGTGCCATCTGGCTTTTACATTTTTTGAGCCTCTGGGAGAATTTATATACTTTAGAAATTACCTTTCTTTTTAATGTTTTCAATACAATATCTTCAAAGCTGTTTTATGTCCTACATTACTTGTTATGGATAAATATTATCTTTTACCTATATTTGCTGGTCTGTTTATGTTTCATATTTCATAAGACAATTGTGGTAATGTGTATTTACTTGAAAAATCATATATAATATTTGTATTTACAGCACAGTTTTACTCACCTGCAAGTTTTCAGTTTCTTCATAGCTGTAATCCCACAACAAGCATCTAAATACTTATTTCTACCTGATTTCAAAACTTATCTTAAAATTTCCATAACTTTGTTTTGTGGCACAAATAACCAATGTCTTTATAGGCCAAGGACAAAGATATAAAGTACACAAATTGTGTACATACATGCATATTAGCTGCTTTTGGCATATATACTGTCTAAGCAATTCACTAATTAGAAAATCCTTTTAATAAAAAGTGATAGAGTATCTGAGCTTCTATATAAAAAGAAAAAATATGAACATTTTTATACCTTGCAAAGAGAAAAGACTAAAGAGCTCAGCATTGACATTTTACTCAACTGTTACTTGAGAGTTGACAAAGGTATCAGAATAATTTAATGGGAAAGAAAAGTCACTTAAATAAACAATGCCAGGACAACTAGATACCCATGAGGAAAACAATGAACCACGATTTTTAATCCATGTCAAATACAAACATTCATTCAAGATTCATCGTAGACATAAACAAGAAGATAAAATTATTATACTTTTGAAGAAAACTATAAAAGAAAAGACACACAGGTAGAGTTTCTTAGCAGTCAGCAACTGTCATTCACAAAAAAATGATAATAATAATTGGAATTTTATCAAAATTAAAACTTTGCCTTGTTATAGATGACATTTTAGAAGTTCCTAAGCATGATACAGCTTAAAAATGTATATATTTCTAAATCATATGAGAGTCTATAGACTGTCATTCTGAAAACAAAGGCCTCTGCAACAGATAATGAGGTAAACAAGTCATTAGTGTGGGAAAGGGATTTGAATAGATACTTTACAAGATACGATGTATATATAAGAAAAAAAAAGCAAGCTGAAAAAGTCATTGACCATTAGAAAAAAAATGCAAATTTAAAGTAAAATTAGTTTTTTTCTATATACATAAAAATAATTACAGTTAGGATGAGGAACAGACAAACATTGGCAAGACTGTAATTGTAAGTCTCAAGCCATCTTTGTGAAACTATAAGGTGGCTCATGCATGGAGAAGTCTACCAGTTCCATATATATATGTATATTTAGGTGCATGTGTATAAATATATATGTATATATATATATATATATTTACATATATATGACTCAGTGTATTATCCTACTAGGTATTTACCTAAGACTTATGGAGATATTTGTACATAACTGACTTATACAGTAATAGCTTGTACAGTTATTCTAATAACCCTCAAGTAGAAGTAGTCTAAGATTCCATCAACAGAAGAGTAGATAAGCACATGGAGACATGGTCACACAATGGAGGAAAATTCTGCAATCAAAAGGAGCAAATAAGGCTTCCCCTGCCTCAGGGGGAGGTGATCAAAGAGCCAGCCACTGAGTTCATGTCAGAGACAGTCCCTGTTCCCACTACCAGGCTGCAGAGGAAGACAATGCAGACAGTCCTAATGATACCTGATAGGCTAGGGTCAAATGGAAGGGGAGGAGGACCTCTTTTATCAGTGGACTGGAGGAGAGGAATGAGGGGAGAAGAAGGAGGAAGGGAGGGATTGGGATGAGACGAGGAAGGAGGCTACACCTAGAATACAACGTGAATAAATTGTAGTAAATAAAAATAAATAAATTACTTTTCCATATAAAAAGGAGCAGCTAATCCATAGTATCATTAATGAAACTTGAAGGCATTATTCTAAATTATGAAAAATCTTATATAAGTGTTGTTATATGGGGCATCATTTGTTTGTATTCTAAGAATGAGAAAAATTAATGCAGAATGTGAAAATATCTAAAGCCATCTATTTCCATAGAAAATCAAATAAAATTGCTACTTGTGGAGGATAGGAAAGTGGCAGACAGAACAAGAACTTTCTAAGTGATGGCTAAATTCAGTATTGTTATAGGAATTTGTGTTTGACAAGGGCTCTCAATACCAGTGCATTTCATTGTAGGCAAATTTGATTTTAGAGGAGAAAAATACTGAAAACAAATATTGGACTAGAGATCATGACACAAATGCTGAAATATTTATGAGTGTATACTAATATTGCACTTGACTTTGCATTGAACCACAAATGAAATAGATTCATAGACAGAGGGATGGATAAGTAGAAACTTGATAAAGTAAACATCAAACTGTTAGTAGTATAAACTGAATGCAGCGAAGAAGGATATTCTTTCAAAATTGAAATTTAATCAACATTGCTACATGATTGAAACTTTTCGTTATAAAATGGTAGGGGGAAAAATGTCCCTAAATCCTCATACTCCTTACATTTGAATCTTGTAGAGTCCTAACTGCATCAATCTAGCTAGAACCTTCCCTAAAAATGAGGGCATAGATTCCTGCTACCTACCAAAACATAATAAATTCAAACAAAATGGTCTCTTCCTTTCCATGCTTTTTGTAAGGTGAGTTTGAATATACTTGTTTGTTCTATGTTTAAGCATTAACTTATACCTCCAAATTCATACAAAGAATGGTAGTGGAACGCCAAGAATCAGATATATTTGGAACTTGAAAAATGTCTCTCTGTCAACAATAAAAAGGAGAACGTAGAGCTTGGGATATTTCATGCTTTGACAGAACCAGTCAATTATAGTTCTCAGAAGTAATAAACTGTAGTCAGGTTGAAAAAAATCAGCTGTACATGGAGAGCCCGAGTTTACCTCCAATCTATCTGTTAATGCTCCCTGGCTGAGCAATTCGCTCCTGGGAGATAAAAGTCTTTGTAAAAGGGATTCTCTACAGTTAGGATCCAGAGATGCTGAAAGGAAGGCTGCAGGTAGAAACCAGAGTTAGAGAAACGCTGTACTGAATGAGGTGTAGAGAGCCAATGGGATTTAGGTCAAAGATTCTCTATCAAAAATCTTTTGTTGCCATTGCTTTGAGTCCATGTGTCCCAGGTGTCCTTGTTCAGTTTCCAGGGTCAGGCACATGGGTGCTTCGATAAAAAGCAGACAGCTAAGCATATTAAACTAGTGTTTCTCTGAATGAGTTTGCCAAATCTTTCATACTAATAAATTTACAGGTCACAATAAGACAGAATTTTGAGCAAACCCTATGGCATTTTTTTTTTCTTGTGTAAAAAGCAGTCGCTGAAGCCATAACGACCCTGTTAAGAATTTCTGTTTGTAAGGTCCCTACTATGCAGAGCACAGTGTGTCACCTGCTAGAATGGCAAGTCTTGACTGGATTGAGAAATGCCTAAGAGATTAGTAAAGCTCACGTCTGCATGAATCTGTGCGGACAGTTCCGGAGATACTGAGCATGTGGCACAGCTGGGCCCAGATGGAAGAAACTAGAAGCAGGAGGACAAGCAATGTGTATAAACTTGATCCCTCTTGAGTAAGTGTGAATATTGCTACTGCCTTGGACTGAGGCTGCATTATGGGTCCCTCATAGCCTCGGGCAGCCCTCTTCTTAGGCTGAATGGCTATTGAGTCCTCTGATTCTCTAACATGCAGAGAATCACCATTTGGCTATCCAGCCCCCAGCTGTATAAATCAGTGTAATGAAAACCTTTTATGATTATACGTGTATGTTAACATATTATATACATGTATGGACCTATTCTGTTTCAGTTCTTCTAGCAACCCTGATACACTTCCTACATCTGCAATATATGCCTCAAACCATGGTGCAAGTTGGCAACACAGAGAGGCTCCTATTCACAGAGGATCAGCGGGTCACCTTACCCAGCTAGCAGCTAATGGGGTCAATACTTTCAGTGCATCTGCCTATCTTCTAAATCCATATTCTTCTGCTCCATCCTCTCCATGCACTCTGGAGTTTTCTGCCTCCACATGGTACTCCTTGTCCAACCATGTGAAATCTCGGGACTTAATCTCACTGTTTAGCACAATACCACCAGCCAACTATTTCACAGTTGCCATGTAAAAACCCACCCAAATACCAAAATAGACGAGGCTCATTCCCAAAACACAAATGAATTCTCAAAACCCAGCCCAAAACATGGTCACCTAGAGATACAAAACAGCTCCATTGCCTATCCCTAGACAATGCAAGCTATGTTTTCCCTCTTGAAGATCTGAGGAAGTCCTGGCCCAGGAGATTCTAGATTTTTTTAATGACTTATTTATTTTTATTTTATGTGCATCAGTGTTTTGCCTGCATATGTCTGTGTGAGGGTGTTGGAGCCTCTGGAACTGGAGTTACAGACAGTTATGAGCTTTCATGTGTTAGGGTGTTGGAGCCTCCAGATCTGCAGTTACAAACAGTTGTGAGCAGTTGTGTGGTTGCTGGGAATTGAAACCAGGTCCTTGGAAGAGCAGACAGTGCCCTTAACTACTGAGCCATCTTTCTAGCCGTAAATAAAGAATATAATATATATACATATATATTTATATATACATATATACATTATATATATAATATATAAAATCTACATTATATATACATATATACATATATATCTACATTATATATACATATGTATATAATGTAGATTTTATATAAACATATATTTATATGTATATGTATAAATATATATATTCATATATAATTTTTTCTTTCCTTTTTATTATTATCACTTATTACAATTTTTTCAATTTTTATCCCTGCTGTGGCACCCTCCCTCCCTCCTTCTTCTTCCCCTATGCCCTTCCCCTAGTCCATCGATAGGGATGGTCTTCCTCCCCTTCTATTTGACCCTAGCCTATCAGGCCTCATCTGGACAGGTTTCATTGCCTTCCTCTCTAGCCTGGCAAAGCTGCACCCTTCAGGGAAGGTGATCAGAGAGTCTGCCACTGAGTTCATGTCAGAGAATGTCCCTTCTCCCCTTCATAGAGACCCCACTTGGAGACTGAATCTATGGGCTATATCTGAGGCAGGGTTTTAGGTCTTCTCCATGCATTGTCCTAAGTTGGGGTATCATTCTCCTCAGGGGCCCCATGGCTCAGTTTTTTATGACTCTGTTAGTCTTCTTTTGGAGCTCCTGTCTCCTCCAGGTCTTTCTATCTACCCTTACTTTCATAAGATTCCTTGCACTGTGCCAAATGTTTGGCAATGTGTCTCAGCCTCTGATTCAAGATCTCAATCAGTAGAGTCTTTCAGAGACCCTCTGGGGTAGGCTCCTGTCCTGTTTCCTGTCTTCTCCTGCTTCCAATGTCTATTGTGTTTGTCCATCTGAATGAGGATGATCCAGCTATACCACTCCTAGGCATACGTCCAAAATATGCTCAAGTATACAACAAGGACATTTACTTAACCATGTTCATAGAAGCATTATATGTAATAACCAGAAGCTGGAAACAACCTAGTAGATGAGCCTCAGTTGAGGAATAGATACAGAAATCGTGATATATTTACCTAATGGAATACTACTCAGCTGTTAAAAACAGCAGGCATATGGTGGGAACTAGAAAAGATCATCTTGAGTGAGGTAACCCAGAAGCAGAAAGACACACATGGTATATCCTCACTCATAAGTGGTTATTAGCCAAATAATATAGAAAAACCATATGAAAATCCATACTTCTAAAGAAGGTAAACAACAAAGAAGACCCCAGGGAAGATGTTCAATCTTCATTCAATATATATTATTTATATGTACATTATACATAAAGAATGTATATAATAAAAATTCTTTATTTATATTCTTTGTTTAGCACTGGCTGAGAACTAAGTCTGTAGACCAGGCTGGCCTCAAACTCACAGCGATCTGCCTGCCTCTGACTCCAAGAGCTGGAACTGAAGGCATGTGTCATCATCACCCAGCTAACTTCCTGGGTTTAATGGACATATTGCAAATGATTTCCCTCATGATGTAAACGACCTTCACACTACCTTCAGTTTCATTGTTAAAATGTGCAGGTCAAAGCATTGACACTTCCTAGGATTCAATGTTGCATTTGAGTCTGATCATCATTTGTTCACCTTGGGGAGTCTCCTACATCATACAATGTAATTCAATGTAGCCAACTAATTTTTCTGAGCTTCCTTCCATGATTAAAACCCCATGACACTACAATTTTCAAGTCCATTTTAAAACACATTTTTAGAAAAATAATTCAAATTGACCACTTTAGCATTTTTTTTCAAAATCATAGTCTTCACAGAAGGTTCATCTTGCCCAGTACCATAGACAAAGAAGGCAGCAGACAACGCAGTCAAGCGAACCCAGTTCTAAGTGCTTCTCACTCCAGCACTCGCTCTGCATAAGGCTTGATCTTTATCTATACAATTTTCTTTAAGCTTCACAGCAGATCTTCAAAGCCAACGCTATTATATTTTATAGTGAGGGCAGTTGGAACAGAGAGAATTTTGCCTGTCTAATTAATAATACATAGAGTTCAAACCAAAGGCAAGTTTCACTCCAAGTGCAGTGTTCTTTCCAAGGTACCATGATGCTTCAAACTTACACCTGAAAACTCTAGAAATCTGAAGCTTTTGTTTAAAGGGTTTAGGTCTCGGGACTTAAATATGGCACATTACTATGATGGTTGTGGTTCATTTGCTACAGATGATTTTGATTCTCAGGCAGCATTTGGCAATTAATAGAAACACTTGGTTACTGCGAAGATGCTGTAGGTATATAGTGGGTTATACCAAGCACACTACAGCATCCTTCAGTACAAGAAAATCTCCTAACACACACACACACACACACACACACACACACACACATACACACACACACACACACAGTGCCAAAAGTCAGAAATCGTGAAGCTCAGTACAGAAAGATAGAAGATGAGAGAAGGAGGGAATGGGAGTGCATTGGATTGCTGTAGAGTGAGATATGGTCTCTTTTTTTATGTTATTTCTTATCCAAATTCAGAAGAATTAACATTTGATAACAATCATATTCCATCAGTGTTATGATTATTAACAACACAGACAAGTCATTTGATTTGTGGATCCTACAGCCCAAATTCATTAGGGAAGGTAAGAGAGGCAACATTTCCACGCTGAAACCTATGAGGGTATTCTCAACCTTCAGGTTATGCAGTTCCCGAGCAAACAAAGACAGAAGATGACCAGATAAAACTCGTCACCAGGGAGCTTGCTTGCCCAGAGATGTGTGCTGTGGTCTTGCAAAGGTTTGTTGTTGGCATTTTGATGTAAAAGACAAAAATTCACTTCAAACCACCACAGAAAGTATTGAGGTTTTTAAAAATATCTTTTAAATACACAAATTGAAGAATTGAACTATGGTGGAAAAATGGAGGCAGAGGGGTACTTACCTAAGTGTGTTTTGTAGATATGCATAACCAGCAGAGAACCTTGGGATTTCACTCCACCCAGTGTAGAAGCCATTATCATCCTCAACAAACTGTTAGCTATGTCAGTTCCATGAGAGAAAGCACAAAGTTGATTTTAGTTGTTTGAGCAATTTTTCTGTTTTTTTCTTCCACTATTAACTTAGACTTTGGCATGATATGTGGGTCTGGGCATTCTCAGTGGTGCTCCTTCCAGATCCCCAATTGAAATCCAGCAGGCCCAGCCCACTAGGCTCAACCCTAGACTTCCACCAACACACATAATTTCCCCTCCAACACCCCACAGAAAAAAATAACCCTCCTGTCTGTTTCTTGGCAGAGCTGTTTTTTTCATAGAAATTAAACACTCTGCCTTATAACTGTACGAAGCTGAGAATTTAATCAACAGAATAAAGGGGAAAAAAAGGAAACTGGACTGAGAAATAATTCTTTCACCTAAACGTCATAGCAAGATTAATGTGATTTTCCCACAAACACCTGCAACTTAATAACCTCATTTGAAGTGCGTCTGAAGTCAGTGCTAACAACAGTCTGCCAACCATGAACACGGTTTGGAGACTCACCACCATGTGGAAGCTGGCATCCAGGCGATTGCTCAAAATGAATGTCTGCCTGGAGCCCCATTTGTGGGCACAGAAATGCTTCCCCAGTGCCTGAAGAACTTTGTGTAGTAGTGGACAACTCCAGCTTGCAGCCAGCTCGGTCAGAGATAAATCCCAGCTCTGACTCAGCCTCCTCTATGATCCTCTACCCAGTTCAGCGCTATAAACCTCAGGGTTTTTGCCCTTGTAAAATGAGGCGAATAGACCTATTCACAAGATTTTTGTAAGGATAATAAACAGTGTCATCAAGTTCTTCAACATTCAGAAGCTACTATTTTCATTTACACACACACACACACACACACACACACACACACACTAAGTATCCTGAGCCTATCTACCATACAGAAAAGGAAAGTCCAGTGCAATTTCATGGTTCTGAAAGTTCAAGGAGCCAAAGAAACCACCTAAGTTGTGCAATCATCTCTTATACTATGTCTGCATTTCTAATCCTTCTATTTCCTCTGGCTGTGTGGATATCCATAGTTCAAGCTGTGGCTGTTCTCCTCCTCTCACAGAGTAGCCCTGTCTTCTTCCTTCTTTTTATCTTTTATTTTTTTATATTACAGTATAATTAGTTCAGTTTTTCCTTTTCCTCCCTTCAAATATCCTCATATAGCACTCCTTGCTCTCTTTAAAATTCATTGCCTCTTTATTCATTAATTGTTACACACACACACACACACACACACACACACACAACATACACACAAACACACACTAACTTTCTGTATAATATGCTTGACAGGTATAATGTTATTTGTTTGCATGTTTTCAGGGCTGACCATTTGGTATTAGATAACCAATTGGTGATTTCTTCCTTGGGGAAGATTTTTTTTTCCCACTGCCAGCATTTTCTTAGCTGGTGTTTATGTAGGGTTAAGGCTTCATGGGATTTCTTCTACTCCCTTGGGCTAGTCTATTACTGTTATTGTTCAGCTAATGTTTAAGCAGCCATGTTGGGATGACATTGTGGATATAGCTTCTGCCATTACTAGGAGACACAATCTCACAGAAAATTTCCTGATGACTCTTACAGTCTTTCTTCTCCACTTGTCTACAGTCTTTCCTGCCCCCTGATCCCCAGATGTGAGAGTAGATTTGTGGATATATCCACTAGGACTGAACTCAACTCTGTGTTTTGATTGGTTATGGTTTTCTGTAATGGTCTCCATATGCTACAAAGACCAGTTTCCTTGGTAAGGGGTGAGGACTGCATTTATCCATGGAGATAAGGACAAATGTTCAGAATCTAGTGGGGGACTATGCTGTTTTAGTAAAGGGGTGGTTGTAGGTTCTCTTCTAAGATCCAGGAGTTTACAAGCCTTTGGTAGTTGGCTAGATTTTCAGCACCACGCATTACTTTTCTCTTGTTGGTTAAGTCTTTAGGTCCAATTAGAGAGCTGTTGATGACTGTCACCCTTAGAGTAATCATTCCATACTTATCATTGTGATATTTTAGATATGCAGCTTCCCTAAGGTCTATCATGATGTGGAAACATGACTATTACATTGGGGACACTAATATTTCTTTTTCCGGGGGGGGGGGGGCTGTTCTAGACAATGTAGGGCTTTATCCCACTCTGACCTCTACTCACAGACTTAGTAGTACTCCTAACCCTAGTTATGACAACCACAGGTAACTCCAGACACAGTTAGAACATGTCTTACGCAGGACGAGTTGGGTAACTACTTATCCTTGAAAGCCATTGCAGTGGAAGCACCATGGAGGAAGAGGCGTTTGCCCTAAGAACAGCATGAGCAGACATCACAAGGCCTTCCCATCTCTTCTCCATCCCTTCTCTGTGATGGACTCAATGCTTCATGCCATCCCCGTATGTACATCAACAACTTTCTTTACCTCAGCTAGCCAACTCTTACTTAGTTAAACCTTTATTTCATGGCGACCACCTCAGCAAAGAAAAACCCTAAAATAATAATAATAATAACAAATGAGATCTTCTTCTCATAGAATTCTTGCAGTCATGAGAAGTTTAAATATAGCACCTGGCATTCCCATCAACAATGTGCTCTACCAAGGAACTTTCATGGCACACATTTGACAAGCATCAACACTCCACAAATGAAGCAAGTTTTTATCTTATCCACTGTCATAGTCCCCCCACACTGGTAGTGGGGATTCATTAACTTTCTCAGTATCCTACCAGCTGCCTCAAGAAAAGGAATTTAGCCCCCTCCCCCCGATTGAGGAGTAAGCCTGTGACAATTAAAAGTAGATTTTCTTCCACCCATGTACCATGGAGCATTACAGAAAAGGTCAGTTTCCAGTAACATCATTAATAAAAATCATGATTCGCATAATACAGAAACTCACAAATTTAAAAGCTCCTAGGGAGGAATCTGGTATGTATGTGTGAGTGTGTGTGTGTGTAGGAGGAGGAGGAGGAGGAGGAGAAGATAGAGAGGGTGAGCTGAAGATTGAGATGCTAGGAGGTAAGATCAGGAATGCTTGTAAAGCAACTGCACATGAAAGGGTTTAACCCATCTCACTTAAAGAGAAAGCCTGTTTCCTTCCTTGGTTTAAGTTCAGAAAATCCAGGAAAATGCAAACTTGCTGATGCCATGGCTTCATTTTAAGGCCTCATTGCCCTTGCCTTATAGTTTCCAGTTTCACGGGTTTACGTGTCTCCCTTTGCCAATAACATCTCCCCTGGTGCATATGTCCTTTTCCATCTGACTTCTATCAGTTGCTTCTCAGGTCCTTAAGTTGGAAAAAACTATAGTCTAGCCAGTCTAGCCAACAACCGCAATATCAGCCATATGTAAGCATAGCCCACATGGTCCAAGCTTTAGTCATAGGTCATGCATTCCATATGAAGGCCTCTGAACTCACATGTGCCTGGTCACAGATCAGAAAAATGTCAGACCTGGGAGGAGACAATAGAAACATAACATTCAATATACTCATATCAAAGATGGGGCATAAATAGGTGCCCAATGCTACCCAGAGAGTAGGATGAAGAGTGAAGCTCATGCTCATGGGTTTTCATTCTGATTCACATACAAATAGCTTCCCCACTCTTACCACCTTTTATCTCACTTTGGAAGCAAGGCTCTGTCCTTAGCCTGGAATAATCCTGTCTGGAAATGCCAGAGTACCTGCAGACTTCTTGAGAGGTGATTTCATTAGTTATCCTAAGGTCATCAAATGGATTTTCAGGACCTTAACTATTCTGAAAAAAAACTGCAGTATGCCATGGATTCCAGCCAATACTCCTTTAGGAAACACACTTACCAGTGCCAAGGCTCTCAAGATGCCAGTGTTGTTCTTTGCCATTCTCTTGACACTATGCCTTGCTTCCTTTCTGACTTTCTGCCTTTCTGACTAGGCCTGTGTTATTGTATGTGGCATTAGCCTCCTGCTCAATTCTTCATAAGCAACTCCTCTCTGAGGGGTTACTATGGTGAATCTCTGGAGGAAGAGAAGTCAGTGGCCAACGAAGTCTCTTTTTTTCTTTTTATTAGAGTTCACATTTTTCTCACTTACTTCTGCTAAAAACCCCATGAAGCATCATTAATACCTCTTCAGTTCTCACTAGTTCTTAACCAATGGTAGCTTTTAATGCTGTGGCTTTATGTTTTCATTCTCTTTCCCTAGTAAGCAACTTGTGATCTATCAAAGCCTTTTAAGTACCAACGAAGGAAAGCTGTTGGGGAGGGGGCTGTTATCAGATGACTGCCATTTAAACTGAATGCTGTGCACATCTGTGCTAAAGCC
This sequence comes from Psammomys obesus, assembly GCF_907164565.1. Lineage (NCBI taxonomy): Eukaryota > Metazoa > Chordata > Mammalia > Rodentia > Muridae > Psammomys > Psammomys obesus. The sequence goes on from NW_026596046.1 coordinate 16,310,323, forward strand.
AAAGACGTGTTTTGTTTTAAAAAGTAATAATAGCTGCCTTTCAGGTGGCCTGCATGGTAACTGTGGATTATTTCATTTTTCCATCATGTTTGCCAAAGGAAAGGATTGTAAAACACTGACAACAATACATATAGCCAATTCAGTCAACAGAGTTTGATAATCTTTTATTTATTTGCTGGTCATTTACAGAAAACTTCAGAAATTCTTCACACCTCAATCCTCCTCTCAACTATGACAATCAAATGAACATGTCCCTGATAGCCTCTTATCTTTTATTTCACAGGGTCCATAGATCAGGCCAATGGAGCTAAAGGCAATCCGTGAGGGCAAGATGGTTCTGAGAAATCTACATCCTTGTCTACAGTTCAAACTGTTGCCACTACCAAATGAACCACCGTTTGCATGTACAGTCAGCGGCTTCCCCCTCTGGCATGTGAGTGGGTTGTACATTCCCACTGTAGTGCCAAAGAACCAACTGAGCCTCCATGCACAGAAACAGTCTTTAAATCTCAGCTCTTGCATACACTCTCACCATCTAGAGCACCTCCACCCCTTTGCCTGGCGTGTAAACCCTTCAAATGACTTTATTGGGGTAAATGTACAGTAATCCTCACTTACTTATCTCATTGCTTGGAGATAATAACTTGCTAAAGCAACTTAAGGGGGGGAGATTTATTTTGGCTCATTCTTATAGGGAATGCAGTTCGTCATGGAGGGGAAGGGCACTGGTGCAGCTCACAGCTGCAGCAGTGAGAGGCTGCTCAGATCTGAGTGGATGGGGAATCACGGATCGGGAAGCTAATGATGGACAGGAAGCGAGGCTAGCTACAAACCTCAAGGCTTCCTTCCAGCTGCTGACTTCCTCCAGCTAGGTCCCACTTTCTAAAGGTTCTACAATCTCCCAAAACAACCTCCCCTGGAAACCAAGAGTTTAAATACAGATGCCTCAGATAATTGTGTACTCAAATCATAATAAGTCATCTGTACCAACTCTGCCATAAGTGTTCACTCACAGCAGAATTAGGCCCCTCCTCCAAGGCCTATAAGCAAGACTCAATTATTGTACCTGTAAACATCTACAGAGATTTCTTGTGGACAGGTATGTCTCTTCAATTAGTTGGCAGGGTCCTTATGAAGAAGGACTTTGACTTATTCAATTTTTATTCTCACTTAAGTGAACAATACACATATGTGGACCAGTGTGTCTGGTGGTATATGCCTATGACTCCTGTATTCATAAGTATGCAGTGGGAGAACCATGATATTGAGGACAGCCCAGGCTGTATAACATAACCTTTCTCCTCACCCAAATATAAAACTTCAGAGAATTAAAAAAAAAAAAAAGAAAAAAGAATGACTTTTGTTACCCTGGAATAATGATTACCTGATTGAACTGGACAGAATAATATTCACTCAACTCTATTTCAACCCAGAACCCATGACTGTGACATTTGTTAAAAACAACCTTTAGAGACACAGCTAAGTTAAAATGAGACCATATAGACTGAAGGGTTCCCTAGACCAATGACCATTGTTTTACAATTAGAAGGAAATCACCCTAGAGTGCAGAGGAACTCACAAAGTTCCACTCCTCCTTAAGGAGCTATCAGCAATGTATGTTACTGAGGGGAGAGTCGTGTTTTGTTCAGGACTAACAACCACTGGTAAGGTAAGTTTCTGGTGCTCCTGGAAACAACAACTCAGCAGCACCGCTGTAAACAATCCTAATGAGATCCATTAGGTCACCAAAGATGTGAAAGTACAAGGGAGACTAGTGGTGAGGAAGAATGGAATCAGCAACAGTGGGAGGGGACAAGGGAGTGGTGGGGATGGATATAACCAAAATATATTACAGGCATGTACAAACACATAAGAAAATGAGACTCATCATGTGTGGTTGATGGATACTAATAAAAAAAACTGGGCAAAAGAAGAGATAAATTTAAACATAGGGCCACGTGGAAGGGTTAGGCCAACTGAACAACAAGACAAGACACTGCAATAATAAGCCATAAGTTCATTATTATATTATGGCAATAAGCTGCCATAAGCCAAGGAATGACAAGAATTGCTGGTAACCACCAAAGGGCAGCAGAAGGAGGTCAGAGTCTGCCCTAGGAATCAGAGGGAGCATGGCCTGCTGCTGACACCTAAATCTCAAGACTCTTATTCTCCATAATCATCATTAGAAAACCGTTATTTTAAGCCACCTAATTCCTTCCCATTTACTAGCACAGCCCTGGGAACTCAGATAGGAAAGTATGTGGCTAGCTGCTGCAGTAATGAGTAGCAGGTAATTGCCAACAGTTTCTCTGGATTAAATGGGTTGCTAGTCACATCTTTTTTCCTCCCTCTATCATTTCCTCCTTAACATTTATTCCCTAATTTTTCCCCTTCTTTAGCGGTTCACACTACTTTCCCATTCTCCATGTCATCAACACTTTTCTCACGCTCTTGACTACTCAGTCTTTCAATGCCTATTTATGGAACACACATATGTAGTAGGGCCTTTATCTCTTAGATTTCTTATTCTTTTTTTTTTATATGTCTGGGTGAATATATGCCATTCTAGAAGATTCTTGTGAAGGCTAAAAGAGGCCATCAGATCCCTGGAGTTAGAAGTTACAGAGTTGCCTGATGTGGGTGCTGGGACCTGAACTCAGGCTCTCTGGAAGAATAACAACCACTCTTACAAACTGAGCCATCTCTCCAGCCCCTGCAGTAGGGTCTTAACAAAGGCCATGGGGAGACGAATCAGTCCAGTTCCTCTGAGGGAGCTCCTAACAAAGGAATTGTCTCAGCGTCCTCCTGAGGCACGTCTTTGTAGCCTCATTTTTAAATGTTATGTTTCTAATTATCTTTTTTTTTTTTTCCAAAATGAGCAAACGACTTGTATGGGTTGATTTCATTTCCTCAGACAACACAGTCAAAGGCAAGGTAGACTTATCTAAACATATGTCTACCAGTGTCTAAAGGTCTACCCTTGGCAGAATGGGTCCCTGCCTAGACTTTCTTACTAGCCTAGATAGGAAAGAGGCAGGAAGAAGAAGATGGACAATTCTTGAACAATTCTGTCATTTAGAGGTCTTCTTAGGTCTTTCTTTTTTATTTTCTTTTCCTGCAAAAATGTAGGAGGCAGTACAGCCACTGGGACACACTGCCTGGATCAAATTCTAGCTTTCCCACAGGTCATCATGGGCCTGTCCTCTTGTTCCCTCACACCTTGAGGTTCAGTTTAGACAATGAATACCTCTCCCTCTCGAGGATTCCATGAAAAGTACAGCATGCAAAGATCACAAGCAAATGTCTTCCGATGCAACATGGTCGGACTGAGCTTTACTGCCCATACAATGGCCACGAGTTCTGTATCATGATCTTGATTAATTTTCCTGAGTTCCAGCTAAGCTCAGTGTGTGTCATCGCAGCCTCGCAAGCGTATCCTGAGAAGACCCAGCCTAATGGCCGGCTTCAGATAGATGTATTAGTTTGAACTATGTGACACTGCCCACATAAAATCCTTTCTGGCCTACAAAGCTGAGACTTTCCTATAGTTTGATCTAATAGATGTCAACTCTTTTTCTCTTTAAAATGAAGAGACATAAACAAAGGTGTCATGCTAGCCTTCTGGGAGAGAAATTTTAAAACAATTGCAATCCAGTTGGAGAAGGCTTTGAAGAAGTGTGTATCTTTGCCAGTTTCCCTGGTAAAGAAGGAATGAGATATCAGACAACATGGTGTCTGGGAGGAAACTGGCCCCACAGACAATTCTGTGATACTGTGTTACGATGGGCAGGGCCACACATAAGGGCAGGAACCTCTGTAGTCAGACAAAGACTCAGATAATCCAGAACATAGTAGTTTCCACTTTGGCTTTTAAGGAATAAGGAGGAGGATTATGTTTAAAGTCCTGAGATGGAGCAAGAAGGTGTCTTCCCTGAACCTACATGCTGCCTTTGTCAGCTCTCTTAAGAGCTTGATTGACTTAGGGTGGGTGGGGAGAGCTCTCTTCTCAAGCTCCTAACTCAACCCCTTTGAAGCTTGGCTCAGATCAGCTTTTTCCCAGAGAGCCTCTCCTGCCTCCCTCCCCTGTGCTCGCACCTCATTAGCACCCTGCCAGCAAAGGAAATCTATTTAAACAGCTCTTGCTGACACAGCAAGACTCCCTCCTTCCACTGAGGGTTCTCCTTCTGTCCTCTTCTCACCACACAGGTGGAAGGGGCCCAGCTCAGCTCCAGGCCTGCTGCCTGGCTGCCTCCTATGAGAAAGCATGCAGAGGATCTCTCAGAAACAGATTACAAGTAATCCTGGCAAGTTTCCTTTCCTTGGCTTTGGCCTTGCACCTCCTTCTAAACGTGCTACTAAAGAGCCATCAGCAGAGAAGGCTCTGTCAGTGGAGTGCCAGACAGCAAGCATCTGAGTTTAGATCTCTGCCTATAACCCCAGCCTTGGGCTTTGGGGGATGTTACAGAGACAGGTCGATCCCTGAAGCTCAGCTCATTCTCCAGCAAGCCTGGATAAATGGATGCGCTTTGGTTTCAGTGAGATATCTTGTCTCAAAATAATAATAAAATAAAATAAAAAGAATGAAAGAAAAAGTGGACATTGACCAAAGAAAGACACCAGCATCAACCTTGGACCTCCACATGTGCATATAACACACACACATACACCTCCTTTTTGTAAGTTAAGTCTATGAGTATGTGTGTGTATACATGTGCCCACACAGGTCAGAAGAGAAGGCTGGCCCTGTGGAACTGGAATTACAGGTGGTTGTGAGCCATGTTGCTGAGAACTACACCAGGGCCCTCCATAAAAGCAACACATGTTCTTAACCACTGAGCCATCTCTCCAGTCCCACACTGCCCTATCTTTAAGCGACTCAGCTGAAATACAGTAACCAGTCTCACCACAGCATTGCTATCCACTGGCTCCTGGACGTGCTTTGATGCATTTGCACAAAATTTATGCAAAAAAGAATTTTAAATGTCTTCAACAAATATGTATGAGTATCTGTTGTATAGAACAAACAATTGTAAATTGGCGGTGGTCTCACTTTCTTTCATCCTGGGGGATATCAGGATGGTAGGTTGGGATGGGGGCTGACAAGTGACATAGGGAGCTGCGGTGAGTTCTGGAGTCAAAAATCTTAGGGTAACTGAATGGTCTGTAATTGTATGCATCTGCAGGAGCTCTCAAATAAAATGTATGCAAACAGGTGAACTGCTGCTTTCCGAAATGGTTGCGATTTCTGGTCCTATTTGGCATTTCTTTGCAATGACTCTGTGGTACACACTGGAACACACCCAGTCAAAGCCACTTCTAAGTAAAATGTCAAAGCTTGCTCAAGGTTCAAACACAGGCAGCCATGATTTGTGTTATGTGATCCCTCCTCTGACACAGCCAATTTTTCCAGGCTGAGCAGCTAGCACAGTGGCTTCCTCAGACTCAGCTTGAAAAAAAAAAAAAAAAAAAACAAGCTGCAACAAGTTGTCTCAATTTGTTCAGTTGGACCACACAGAATGATGGAGCACATGGCGGCAAAAGGCATGTTGAAATCAAGAAAGGAACTACAATTAGATGTACATGAGCCAAATTCATAAGCAGAGAAGCTCACAGGAAGCAAGGAACAGATGCCCAGAGAAAAGTGAGGAGGGCAGAGAGGAGAGGAAAGGAGAAGGAAGGTGAAGGGATAAAGGAGAGTGGAGAGGAGGAGAGGAGGGAGGGAAGGAAAGCAAGGAGAAGGGAGGAAATGGAAGAGGAGGGGACAGAGAGCTGCCCAATAGGAGGGAAAGAGAAGCAAGAAAACAATCTAAAGCTTTGTTCATCCATGGTTTCTCAGTTCTTCATCCCGTCCCCATGAGCATCCATTTTGACATCACATCTCTTCTGAAATTACTTGAGCATCTTCTGTTCCTTATTACTGGAAACTAGTACCTAAAGGCCACTGACAGAAGGTGAGTGTGTGTTTTCTCAATGCCAATGGGTGAATAAGTAGGTGAACGGGGAACTGAATGGCCAAATAATGTTACAGAGCCCTCTTCTAAAAAATCTCTGGGCCAGCGATGTTGGAGAGATTTGTTTGATTTAGGAAGAAAATGTATGCGCATACTGAACACCATACACCCTCTTTCAAGACTGGACTGCACTAGTAATCATTCCCACAGTGAAACATATGAATATTTGCATTTACCTAAGTAACCTCACACCCGATAAGGTCAAGTTTTGTGGTCAAGTAAGTTCACATCAGGTCAGGTTTTGCTTCCAATTAACTTAGGAACAAGGTTTCCATTTTCTGAGCTCAGTGGGATTTGGATATGCTGGTAAGGCATTGCGAGCATGCTCTTGTGTGCCAGGAAACTATCAAAATTGCTGTCTGTGGCTTTCTTTTAGACCCAAACAAGGAAGTACCAGTGATATTTGTTTGTGCAGTGAGGTGATGCCCACACAGAAAGCACAGAAGGGGAGTTGGGGTAGGGCCAACTCCCCTTCTGGACCCTCTGCATTGTCCTGTAGGCCTGGAGCCACCCCTAACTGGTTACCCTTTTGCAAGACTCAGCATACCCTGGCCCCAAGGCAGCTGGTCAAAGTCACTGGCCTGATGCCAAAGGACCTCATTAGCCCTGATTCCTGTTAAACCTGGGCCCTCAGGATCTGCTTCACCCTCCCTGCCCTCCAAGACAATTGCTTTATTAGGATTACTCACTACTATACACTCCCTAAGGAAAGGACCTCCTGAGAACGTGTTGCTTCCCTCTGAGGGGCATTTCTCAGGGAGGTCTTTGAATTTACCTCAACTCACTAAACTATAGTGAATGCTTCCACACATGAAGCATTGGTCTAGGCAGTTCAGAAAGCCCAGACAATTAAAGCAGAACTGCGCTTCTGAAGGTGGGGAGAGGAAGCAATGCCACTTCTGTGGTGGTTTGCCACGTCCTGGATGACAAATAGCATCTGTGGTAGCTCAATATCCAGAGGAGCTGGTGGGCTCAAGTGGGCTGTCTCTCCTTCAAGCGCTGAGAATCTGAGGGACTGGACATGCGATCTTAAAACCAGAAGCCCCACATGGCACAGTCGTATTATCTTTATATTCCTGCCCATTTCTAATGGCCTTCAACTAAGATCTGAACCATAACACTCCAAATTAAAAGCTACAGAAAAGGCCCCTGACTTTGCTGTTGACAGTGAAACCAAAAACACAAGCAGCAATAAACAAAAACAAATGGGAAAGGGGGGCAGCCTATGTATTGGGGGAAATGCTTGCAAGCTGTATATACAGGAAATCCTCGAATTTAAGTAAAAAGAAATCCTAATAATCCACTTTCTTTAAAATTAGGGTGCAGTGTAGCTCAGCAGTACATTTGCTGAGCATATTTTAGTTTGATCCCCAGAACTGACCAATAAATAGAAACTCTCAATACTCAATGTGGAAATGTACATGCGGAAGTGCTCATACAGCTCTCATATAAGAAATACTACAAGGAAACCTCTCCTCAGAGATGTTGGGAAGGCTACACAGAATTGAGAAGGGATGGAGAGAAAACAATTCTTGTGCACTATTTGGTGAAAAGGATGCAAGCTGACATGACTGCCAAGAAAAACAGTATGGAGGATCCTAAAAGTATTTGAAAATGTGGAACTGGCACATGACTCTGCTGTTCTGTTTCTGACACATGAAATGGAAAACTCATCTCTTAAAAACATGTGCCCTCTCATGTTTATCAGAGCATAACTCACAGGATCTCTGATATAGGCACAACTGGATGCACTATCAACAGATCGATACGTAAGCACATCACAGCGCAAACACAAGGGAATAGTGTTTAGGCTTTAACAAAGAAAACCAGGTCCGTGTAAGCTGAACATGGAGGACACGCTGGTTTCCAAAAGCCAGATATAAAAATGAAAATTGTGGTCTAGCCTCACTTATATACAGTATCTGAAAGATGAAGAAAGAATAGGGGTTACAAAAAGAGCCTCCACGTATCACTTAGGGACTACAGTTAATGACATCTTATCACACATTGGACATTTGCTATGAGGATAGATTTTAGGTGATCTTACAAAAAGGTGTTAAAAAAGGAGGAAAGAAAGATGACTACACGGCATGAAGGCTATGTCACCCTACTAGCTTGTAGTAATCATTTCTCATTGTTTGTCAAAACATTGCTTGAAGTATCTTAAATATATATAATTTTTAAATAAAATCTAAAAATCAGTGAATAAAATGCCCCACCCCTATATTTCTTTGAAGTCTCTTTTTGACCTTATTAAGAAAGTTAGAATCAGAATTTCCATTATATATATACACAAATTAATAATATGTGAACATATTATGATATATATGTAAATGTATATGTTATAAATATTATATATTATATTTTATATAATATTAAAACAACATGTAAAATAAGATACTTATCCAGTATCTACTGGATAACATCACTTCCAATCTTAGCATTTTGAATGAATACGTGTCAGAAGGCTGCTTGGAAATTGGATTAAAGTTGATCTGAGTAGGACTGTGATGAAAAGGATTTGAACTAAATAAGCTATTTAATTTCAGCAAATACACACTGACCCTTTTGTGTGTCCGGTCGTCAGAAATGCAATTACTATTAACATGTGCCTGCTCTCAAGGGCCTGATGTAGAGCAGAGAATAGGATTGTAACATAATCCCTACAGAACACACAGTGTGGTCTTACTGTGATCCTAGTGACTGTATAAAGTCACAAGAAACATTAGCTCAAGCCCAGCACAGAGAAAAGGTGCTCAGGAAGGCTTAGTGGAGTGAAAGACAGATGGATAGACGAGTGGGTGCATTCATGCATGCATGTATGCATGCGTGCATGGATAAATGGGCACATGGATGGATCCATGCATGCACCAGTGGATAGATGGCTGGATAACAAAAGCAGGATTGTATCTTCTCAGTCCTTGGGCCAGGTCTGCATCATTCCCATTTTCTGAGTTCACGCCATCCTCCATAATTGAGCTTTTGACCTATACTCGGTCTCAGCAGCACCCTAAGGGTTAGCTTCAACTTGACCCTACTAACTAGATTTCTCTATTGCTGTGATAAAGGCCGTGACCAAAAGCAACTTGGGGAGGAAAGGGTTCATTTCATTGTATGCTTTTGACTGAGGGTACTCAGGGAAGGTACTCAAGACAGGAGCCTGAAGGCAAGAACTGAAAAAGAAATTATGAAAAATGGTGCTTCCTGGCTTGCACCCCATCATTTGTTTACTTTTCTTTCTTTCTTTCTTTCTTTCTGTTTTTTTATTTTTTAGTTCACTCCAAGCCCAGGAGGCAGCACTCCTCACAGTGGTCTGGGACTTCCTACATCTATTAATTCATTATCGATCAAGAAAATAAATCACAGATTTGTCTACTGGACACTCTGATGAAGGTGATTCCTCAATTCATGTTCCCTGTTCCTAAATGACTCTGTGTCAAGTTGGAAAAAAAACAAAAAACAAAAACAAAACTTAGCTAACCAGCACATTAAAGGGTCTAAAAGAATTCCAGGGCAGTCTGTCCTAATAACAAAAGCTCCACATTTTCTGAACACTTTTTTTTTTTTCTCTGATAGCCCATACTCAAACATTTCACTTCTGCCAGGCAATGGCATCTCCTAGACATAAGCATTAACTGCTCTATTAGACAATCACCCCTGTAGCCAGTGCCTTGTTCTTAACCTCAGCCAAGTCCAGGTGTGTCTGGAGCCCTGGATTCATGGATAGTTTGCATTGCTGAGTAAATGAATTACTTAAAATTCCAAGGGGAAGTAAAATCGATAAGACAGGCAGACTGACTAAGAATAGATTAATTGAGGGAATTGGATCACACAGCTGTGAAGGTTGAGAAGCCTCTGGCCATTTGTTAAGCTAAAGAATGAGAAAAATGACTAGGCTGACTCAGTTTAAATTCTGAAACCTCAGAACCTAGGAAGCCAATGATGTAATCCTCAGTCCAAGGCCAAAGGCTAATAATCCAGATGTGGTAGCACTGTGCACATCCTGGGGCATGGAAGCCATAGAACATGACATCTCATGTAAAACATTCAGAAAAGAATAAAGTCTAAAGCTGGGCATGGCAGTGCATGCCTGTAATCCCAGCACTCTGGGAGGCAGAGGCAGTAAGAGTTCCAGGCCAGCCTGGTCTATAAAGCAAGTCCAGGACAGCGAAGGCTACACAGAGAAACCCTGTCTCGAAAAGGCATCAAAACCAGCCACCCAACCAACAAAACAAACAAAAAGAATGCGGTATGAGATCCAGAAGGGTTCCATTAGCAGCCTCGCCTGCCTGTATGCAGGCTACCCACAGGCTGTGAGAATGGATTTTTAATTTTTTTTTCTTAATAAGCCTTGCTGGTTCAAATGGAAATCTATTTCAGAACCACCCTACCAGACATATCCAGAAACAATGCTTTGCTTACATCCTGGGCACTCCTGGGCCTAGTGGGTTCATTCATAACACGCTCTCGCATTCTGCTGACTCAGCTGGTTGCTGAATGTGTTCCCTGGACCACTTCTTTTCCAAGGTAGCTCTGTCTGGTGGGCTGCCTCTCTGTCAATGCCTGGAGCCACAACAGCCCTTCTTGGTAGCTCATTCTACTTCCAGCTCTCCACATACCTGAGAAGTTGATCTTATGGATACTATCTTGGTTTTTGTTTGTTTGGTTTTCGTTTTTTATACGAAACCTGTTGATTTTTATTACTTAAAAAAAAAAGTTGCATATTAATTTTGCTTTCTGACTCTGTGCTTGTGCCTCCGACACTTTCACAACAATTTTCTGTTCCTAAATAAGGAAAGCCCACTTGATCCTGTCATGGACACACTTGGCACACGTGGAACCACTGTAGGTCCTGCTGACACTCTTCTTTGTCTTAGACAAAGAACATTAAGGACATTAGGTCTCACAGCATGAACCCCTCAAAGCTGGCCAGGGCACACACTGAATTCTCATTTAGGTGCTTTCCCTTCTTTAAATGCTTTAAACTTTCTTGGTATAAAAAGAAACAATCCAATGAAGCCAAACAAAAAACAAAAAACCTGGGCCCTGGAGGCCCTCCAGAGACTGATACCCCAGCCAAGGACCATGGACGGAGAGGACCTAAAACCCCGACTCAGATGTAGCCCATAGACTCAGTCTCCAAGTGGGTTTTCTAGTAAGGGGAGCAGGGGCTGTCTCTGACATGAACTCAGTGGCTGGCTCTCTGATCACCTCCTCCTGGGGGCGTGAGTGCATCCTTGTCAGGCCACAAAGGAAGACAATACAGCCAGTCCTGATGAGACCTGGTAGGCGGCTAGTGTCAGGTAGAAATGGAGGAGGACCTCCCCTATCCGTGGACTAGGGGAGGGGCATAGGAGGGAAAAAGGGAGGGACAGATTGGGAAGAACATGAGGGAGGGGGCCATAGCTGGGATACAAAGTGAATAAATTGTAATAAATAATAAATAAAAAAAAAACAAAGAAAAAAAAAAGAAACAATCCTGTTGCCAGGGGTTCAAAAGAGCCTAGTTGTGCTACAGGCCGTACTGTAGGAGAGCCTATGATGGCATGTCAAATGCTGAACCATGTTGAGTGCCTTTAAGCAGTGTCCCCTGAAGAGCCACAACTATTCTTGTTACTTATGCAACAGCCAGCCTTCCCTTCTATGGGGAGTAGCTTTGGTCTCAGACAGCTTTGAAGGACAGTGTCCCAGAAAGACACAACCCTTGCAATTAGCCAAGTAATTGTCAATAGACCGCAGCAAGTAAATCTACAATAAGGCAGCTAATGTCTATGAAAACCAGAGCAGAAGAGCAGAGTTCGTCTGTTGATCAGCAGGGTCTGGTCATCCCTGGTCAGTCATTCCGTGGAGCACAAGTCTGGAAGTGTTATTCTTTGTGAGCTCTCTCTTGCAGCCACAGTCTAAAAGTGTGTGATGGACTCAGAAAGGGAAGTGATGAAAGCCAAAGGTTGATGGACCATTACATAAGCAGGAGTAACTGCCTTCTACTGGTCCAAGGGATTTCACCCCTGGAATGGTGCAGTGTATAACAACCAGAGACAGGCCTCCGTATCATAGTACACACTGTCTACCATAGCATTGCCACCCCCAACTCTGATAGTATCCCACGTACCACCATTAGACATGGGGTTATAGAAAGCTGCAGTTATCAGTATACAGAAGGCACAAGGCCTAACCCTATAGATATATGAAGAATGGAGTGGCTTTTGGGACTGAGAAATGATCCTGGGGCCAGCATGATGGCCTTAACTGATACTGGATATACCCTACAGTACTCATAAGCCTTTGATTTTAACGGCATTTATTTTGTTAAGAATGTTTCTGAGGACGTTACAGGTGTAGCTCTTTGGTACACAAAGGTCCTGGATATGATTCCTAACACCACACAACAAAATAGTTTCTGGAGAATTGAATTAAGAAACCCCTTGCACACATGGAATGTTCAAATTCAGTATGTATGACTTAGGTAATCAGGTATCCCTGACAATAACCAGTATCTTCATTTCACAAGCAAAACATGTATAGCTCAAAGATTTTAAGGAAATTGCTAAAGTGATCAAGAGAGGCAGGCTCTGGAGACACTGACTGAGCTGTCTGACGCAATGCCTCCACCATACTGTAATTCCTGTGGGTGCTCAAGGGCCTGAAAACTAGATGCGCTATACACAAAAGTGTATCTGATATAAGAGGACATCATCCGACAATAAAGAAAGGAGTGGTGACCCATGCAGCAAAACAGATGAACATCGGAGACGCTGTGTTCAATAAGTCTCGCAAAAGAATGCATTTTGCCCAATTTTGTTTATATGAAATGTCTACAATACACAAAGCTATAGAGTCAGAGACATCGGCAACAACCAAGGGCTGAATCAAGAAGTGGAAATGAATAACAATCAGCATGGGGTTTCTGTCTAGGGTAATAAGAAAGTTCTGGGAATGAATAGTGGTGATAATTTCATAACATTGTAGATGTATATTTCATGTTACCAAATTGTAAGCTTAACCGCTACAATACTGTATGCCACATGTATTTCATCACAAAATCTACAAAAATAAGTACTGCAGTTTGTGCTTGTCTTACTAGATGTCCATTAAGGGTCACTCCATCTGAGGAGATGGGGTTGTTCCAGGCATTCACTGTGTCTCCTCTATCCTTATTCCATCCAGCCTTACTCAAAATCTTCCTCTAAGGTTGGAATAACTCAATCCCAATCAGAAGACAGTGGTAAAAGGTGTCGAATTCAGAAACCCCAAGAACCTCCCCACATACAAACAAATGGCAGCGGGGTATGAAGCTCAGTGGTAGAACGCTTGGCTGGCTGGCAAGCCCTGGGCCCTGTGTCTGATTCCAAGTACCACACAAAATGAATAAATAATAGCTAATATATACACAGAGACATGTGGTTTGCATGCAACTCATTTGAATTAGTGAAAACATATTTGTGTCCATGTGCATGAGTGCATTTGTGTGTGCTTGTGTGTGTGCACAAGTGTGTCCCTTTTCCTCTCTCCTCTCAAGTGCTTTGAGAGGTGAGAGGACACTAGGGAGAGTGCTGCCTACACTCTTTCTGTAATGAACTTCTTTCTAGCTGATGTTTTCTCTATTCCTTTCTAGCCTCTTACTCCAGAGCACATTATATCTAACCTCACCATTATCTACTGTGCTGACATTCAGAATCTTGTGCTAGAAGTTAAATCAGCCTACGTTGCTCTGTGACTCCCAGTCTTGAGAGAGCAACCCTTGAAGCCATGAAGATCCCTCTAGTGCAACAGTTGCCAAGTAGGATGCAAGATAACTCATTTGGTTTTGAAGACACCAAAACATCTATATGTCTTTCTCCAAAATCAATACACACATTGCTTTTAACCAGCTTCGAACAGAAATCTCTTGTAGTCATTGAGTATGTCTCCTAAGGAAATACAAATAGTATCTGTTCAACCTAGTGCACACTGAAAGACAATCCGGAAACTCTTACTGTTGGTGGTTACAAAGAAAGGCTGTGGTCAAACATGGAAATGAGAAGAAAGATAAAAGATATGAATTTCAAGGTTCTATCTGGTTCACATTTTTATGCACACTTCCAATAAAGAGTGAGCATTCTCTTATAGAAGAAATAAAGTGCTGTAACTCATAACACATCCAAGTAGCTACTGAGAGCCACTTTAACAATGTCAGGACACACGGCACACAGGACAATGAGTTCTGTTGGCCTTGCAGCCTACAATGGGAGAGTATGGGAATAAGGTAGAAATTATAAAATTGCTCATCTGACAATTTTGTGACTCCCTTGATTTTTATGCATATCAACCCCCCCCCGTTCCTAATTTTGATGTGAAAGCAATCCCAGATCTGTGACTGTAGATGCACATAAACCAAGGAAGTCTCTCTTACCTAAGGAAGAGAGACACACACCTTAATGGGAGGCGTTGCTATGATTCATGGAATAATGCTAAGTATTATACCTGTAGTTGTTGGGCCTCTGGGCACTGGTAATTGCTGACAATAACTGAGTGATGTGCGTGACCCCAGCTTGAACCTTGACCTCTCATGTGAGTGAGAGTGTGAGTGAGGATAAGTGGGGCAGGAGATGCCTTCCTCCCTCCACCTGAACACTCACCTTCTTCACAATATGACATGGAGGCCCATCATCCAGTGAAAAGGGATACAATTTTCTTATTGTACCAAGTATTTCATGCCTAGCTGTGGGATTAAATTTATTCATTTCTGAAGTGTCACCCATGTGTATAAATCATTCAAGTTTATGTGTTTTCGTTGCTGTGGCAACTGTGTGGTTAATTGAATTCCAAAGTGTCTTTCCTGATTTCAAAGCCATGATAAAGAGCTGGAGTACTTAAAGGTAGGAGTCGGAACATAGGCAGGAGAGGCGGGAGGAGGAAATTAACACACCACATTTTTTTCAACTGGCTTCCATGATCTCAGAGCAATCCTGTCACTGTGACAAGCCAACCAACAGCTGAGGAGCCAGGCAGCAACTGCGAAATTTGCTCTCAGATGATCAGCTAAAGAATGGTTGTGTGGCCTTTTATGCAGAAATCTCTGTACCGCCTGTCCTGAAGCTTTACTGTCTCCCTTTCCCATCCTTCCGGGTTGACTCCATCTGCCTAGCAGGTTCTGTATCTTTTTACACTAAGGTGTTAGTAGCAGTTAGGAGACATTTGCCTTATAAAAAAATATTGGATGGATGAACAGATGGATAGGTGTGTGGATAGATAGGATGGATGGACAGATGAATGGATGGATGGATGAATAGATGGATGAGCAGGCAGGCAAAGATCAATAGTGATATAGTAAATAAATCTGGAATGTGTTAGGCTATCCAATGTTAGGTACTATTCTAGTCATAACATCACAAACTCAAATCAACTTTGGCTGATAGGTGTCATTGTTCTCTTTTTCTAGGTCAAGAAATTACAGATTAGCTTTAGGGGACTTGTCTACCAAGCCTCCTGTTAAGGGGCAGGTACAAGAATATTCCCAAGTCTGTAAAGCAATATAGCTTATACACATCCCACACTTAAAATTGTGTCCTACAATATTTCCAAGTCAGAGTCCAGTGGTGATTAGAGGAATGGATTGAGGAGTGGATGGACGGATAGATAAATACACTCATATATATACATATATATATATACATATACATATACATATGTATACATATATATGTATATATATATATATATGAAGTTTATTCAGTGGATATGGAGAGAGAGAGAGAGAAGGGAGAGCAGGGGGAGCAGGACATGATGGGGGAAAGAAAAAGAGAGAGAGGGAAAGAGAGAGAAGGGGGAAGATAGAGGGGGCTCCCCGATAGAGAGGAAGGACCAAGAGAGGCCATGAGAGAAAGGACCAAGAGAGCAAGAGCGATAAATACATTCTTGTTACTGATTGTTTCAGCATTATTTCTGAATGCTTTGCAATGCTTGAGGCAAAAATGTCACTGCTTCTTAAAATATAGTTTAACCTTTTATCATATAAATTAATTTCTTCCTAAATGTAAGAACTTTTTTCTTTTATTAAATCTTCTAATATTTCTACTCCATTGTTGGTTTCTTTTCTTTGGAGTCATCAGTTCACCTGACATAAATTATCTTTGATCACTATCGAGTGTCTACTTACATACATACACAATGGTTCCTTGTATATACAATGGTTTCCTTGAGAAACTTCTGCATAAGTAATTTAATTTTTAACTATGCTTCATATGTTTCTTATGGTTATTAATTTATTAGTCCTGAAGGGACACTGCTCTGCTCTTTATGTCCTGACCTCCTTGAGGTAATTTTTTTCTCCTTCAGCCTGCTGCTTACCATCTTATTAAAAAGTTCATTGTATTAAATTCTATTATTTCTCTGTTCTATGAATTCATTCACATTTTTTATTAATTTTATTTTTTATATTAATCACAGGTTATTTACTTTGTATCCCAGCCATAGCCCCTCACTCATTCCCTCCCAATCCCACCTTCCCTCTCTCCCTCATCTCCTCCCTGCCCCTTTCCAAGTCCACTGCTAGGGGAGGTTCTCCTCTCCTTCCATCTGACCCTAGCTTATCAGGTATCTTCAGGACTGGCTGCCATGTTATCCTCTGTAGCCTAGCAATGCTATTCCTCCCTTGGGGAAGAGGGGGAGGTAAAGGAGCCAGTCACTGAGTTCATGTCAGAAATAGTTCCTGTTCCCCTTACTAGGAAAACCCACTTGGATACTGAAATATGGGAGAGGACAGGAGCTCCACAAAGACAAAATATATCAGGGCACGGGGTCCTCTATGAAACTGTTTCTCAAACCAAGGACCATGAATGGATATAAGCTAGAACCCCTGCTCAGATGTAGCCCATGGAATTCATTCACATTTAAGGAAATATCTCTGTCTCCTCGAGTTGGTTCTCTAGATATGACTTGACAATTGTATTTTTCCTTTTATTTATTTATATACCCAGCATTTATCCATTTCTCTTTTATTTAATAACCTACATTATATAAATGAACTGTATTATAATAGTATATATTGTATTTATCATATATTACTTATTATTATTGATGGAAGGCTCACAGTTGCATTAATGGACTTACAATAAGAGCAATAGATATCCACATTATCAAGCTTTCTCTGTCCAACTTTGTGATATCCTGTATCACTCTGGAACTCTTCAGAAAGTTTCCAACATGAAAAAAGATCTTACCAGGTACAGATTCCTGATCCTGAACACCAACCTAAAGAACCATGAGAGGAACAAACCTTTGTTCTTTATTAATTACCTAGTCTTCACCATTTGGTTATAGCAACTTAAAATAAATTAATATACATGTATATATTTACATTTACATTGTTTCACTAATTCATTCTTGACATTGACAATTAAATCAAGACCTTCAACATATCCCCATCCGGAGTAAATGACTGCTCTGACATTATTCCCAGCTTAACTGAAACTTTTGTTTCTCAGCAGAAATTTGTTGGTTGAGTTGGCCCATCACTTTTTCTGTACTCTGAGAAAATGAGAAGGTGAAAGAGGACTGCCCACGGGGGACTGGAATTCTGGAGGGTTTGGCTGGGTGCAAATATCCTCTGATGGACTCTTTGGCTGATATCCCAGCCATGAATGAGACATGCCTGAAGTGTGTTTGGATCTGTCCCCAGACAGAAAGGAGCCTTGAGACCAAGGGAAATCTCATGAGCCTTTCTTCCTTTGAGAACCTCAAAAATGAGCTGGGTCTCAACTTTTCTGTGATCTCTTAGGTCACCATCTGCAAACCTTAGTATTTTCTTCAGCTGTCAGTTTTTCTGACATCAATTCAAGGCTTAGAGAGGAATAATAAAACCTACACCAACTCCTCCAGGTTTTACAGTTAATTACCAGCACCCTTTAGAGCTCATAACATAGGGTTATACTCCACACCCCTGTCTGTTTGTTTCTTGCTAGCAAATTGTTTTCATATTCTTTCCCCTTTTAGGGGAGATTTTTGTGCTTGAGCTGAATCTTACAATTCTTATACAGAAAGCATCTCTTGATTTATGACCCCTCTAAGCAGCACGGTGCCCTTGGCTTTCAAATGCCTGTAGTCCTGGGTGTGAAATCCAGCTCCAGCCCTCACAACAGCAGTTCTCAATAGGGGCTAATGCTAGAAGTGTCCAAGCACATTTCTGTCCTCATAACTACAGAGCATTACCTGCACTGGTGTATTAAAGCCAAGAATTGTCTTGCATCTTATACCGTCACATCACATGATAGTGCCAGATCACATGCTCACAGGACAACTTCCACAATGTTGTAGGAGACGATTAATATTTACTATTGGTTTATCTTCTAGTAAAGCTTGCTGTTAATCTTAAACAGCTGTATAACCAAATCACCACACAGAAACCGGGTTTTTAGTTAACCTAGAACACAATGCTGGGCAATATTTACTCCCTCCTAAACCTCCAAGCCCTCAGTTTCCTAACATTTAGATTTTCCACATTATACTTGCTTTTTGTGAAATCTTAGGTCTGGTTCATGCTCCACGTCCTCCAAGATCTCTCCTCCAGCTCTGCTCTCCTAGCTCTCCTCGCCCCTTCTCCTCCCACTCCTTTCCTGCTCTCTAGCTCCTCCCCTCTTTCCTGTCCTCTGGCTCCTCCCATTGCACAACATTGTATCTAGTTGCTTTATTGTGTCCTGTTTACACAAGAGTTGAGACAGTATGCTTATAATGAGTATCACAATGCAATATCTGGATTGAGAGTTGGGGGTGGGGAAATCAGCATTTGAATTAACAAGGGTAAGGCATATACATTTTAAAAGAACACTATACCAACACCACAATGAAGAATCATATATTCCACATTATCAACAGTGCAAAGTTTTGGAAATCCTGCCGTACTAGATGCTTCTGGTGATTTAAAACAAACAAAATCCTCACCTTTCCAAATATAACAATTTGTCACAATGAACATCCTAATACCCGTCAAAGACAGATACTACACAATGGAGCATATATATATGTGTGTATGTGTGTGTGTGTGTGTGTGTGTGTGTGTGTGTATGTGTATGTAGGTAGCATGGTAGCATTGCTTAACATTTTCTTCCTTAATGTATATATAAAGTATCTGTCTCTCATATAATCTATATCTATATACTATAATAATATATAACAATATATTTTATACAATAACACTTATTATCAACATTGTTATTACTATGAGTGTATATATAAGCAATTATTTTACCTACTCCGACCATATTGCTATTGAAGACAAAATTAAATTCAGTTTTTGGGCAGCACTTTTGATGATGACTGTGGTTTCAATGGTCTTCCCTTGCTGCTTCTTTTATCACGTTTACCTTGCGTTCTTCTTTTGCTTTGTTTTGCCTGCTTGTTGTTTTCTTTGAATGCATCCTTGAGCCTTTATGCGAACATTCCCTTGCTTTGTTGTTTTGTTTTTCTTAACTGCAAGTGTATATTTTCCTTGCCTCTTTTTATATAAATGTCCCAAATGAGGAGCATCCTCCAAACTTAATACCTGAATGAAAGTGAAAGAGAAGATCAGCTTTTAAGCATCCTTGCTAGAGGACTGGACCTTTGCATCAAAGGCATCCTAGTGACAATTCTGGATTCTGGACTTTATGTTGTGAAATGAAATATTTGCCTTGTCTTACTGGTAGAGAGTAACCACAGTTCAGATATGCTCATTGTTGCCTGTCTGCCATCCTTTCTGTCTAGTAGACTAGACTATAATGCTGATATGCTCCTAACTTAAGACCAGAGAACTTGAAGACATAGGACACTTACCGATGAGATAAAATGACTTGCCACCCGGAGTCAGTCTCACTTTCCAGACTCTTGTGTTTGTTCTCAGTGTTTCATGGCGATACCACAACACAGCACTTAAGGTACTAGATCTTCTATACCTTGCCAATAAAGACAGCACATGGGAAGGAAGTTAGAGCTCTGACTAGGAACTGATGCCAGCATCTAGTGGGGTGAAACATGGAAAAAAAGTTAATGAGACATATACACCTCAGTGATGGCCCTGGACTTCTCTGTTGTGAAAATCTAATGAACCAGCCCATACCTACCTATCCAGGAAACCCCCAAACTGCACAATATATCTGATGGTAACCAAGATGTGTGTTTCTAAGTCTTTGTCTGTTTATAAAAGCAGCAACCCAAACTTTGGGAAGAGTGTAGGGAATCATATGAAAGAAGGGGGAGTTATTAAGACCTGGAGAGGACAGAGCTCCACAAGAAGAGTAACAGAACCAAAATATCTGGGCCTGGGGGGCTTTTCTGAGACTGACACTCCAACCAAGGACCCATTCATGGATATAACCTAGAACCCATGGCAGCTCAGTATCCAAGTGGGTGCCCTAGTAAGGGGAACAGAGACTGTCTCTGATATTAACTCAGTGGCTGGCTCTTTGACACCCCCAAGAGAGGAACAGCCTTACCAGGCCACAGAGGAGGACACTGCAGCCAGTTCTGATGAGACTTCATAAGCTAGAGTCAGATGGAAGGGAAGGAGGACTTCCCCTATCAGTAGACTTAGAGAGTGGTAGGAAGAAGATGAGGGAGGGAGAGTGGGTTTGGGAGAGAATGAGGGAGGGACAACAACTGGGATACAAAGCAAATAAAATGTAACTAATGTGAAAAAAATAAAAATTTAATATAAATAAATAAATAAATAAATAAATAAATAAATAAATAAATAAATAAATAAATGCAGCAAAACAACTTGGAAATGAAGTGTGCTTCAGAGCCGGATGAACCTAGGCTCATTTTTCACCTCTGCCATTTACCAGTTGGGTGCCATTTGGCAAGTTAATTAACCTCACTGAGATTTCAATGTTCTCATTTGTAAAACAGGAGGAATACAGTTCACCTAAGCACCAGCAAATGAACCTAAAATGGTAGCTTCTACTTTTCTGTGTCCTTTCAGTGACTCAGATTCTGGTAGCACAACAAAATTTTACTATTGTAGAGCCCATCCTACTTTTAAAGCTCTTGGGGGGGTGGATCTTTATGAGTGGCTGCCAGTGACTTTTCCCTTGTATGATAGAGACAAATAGCAGTGATCTGGCTGTAGGAAACGGGAAGAGATAGGTAGAATCGGGCCAAGGCTTTTAAGAATATGGAAGCTAAGGTTTTCTTTTGTGTTCTGTTTAATGAATCTCAAAAGAGCTTGGTCTCATGGGGTACGAATCAATAATATAACATCCATACTGTCTTTGTCCTGAGAGCCAGCCTAACTTCATACAGAGAAAACCTCCCAGAAAGTAGCCAATCTCAGACACAGAACGTTACATTCTTATCAGAGGAACAGGGCATCAGCATCACTTTAGAAATGATGATGATGATGTTGATAATGATGATGTTGGTGATGATGATAACAATGATAAAAATGACACACAAGATAAAAAGTGAGCTACGGCCTTCAATGTAAGACCCTGAATGAAACATTTGGGACATATCTTCACATCATCCTATATTCCTAAGAACAGACAATAGATTGACTAATCTCCTTTCCCATGCAAGAAAAACTGAGATATGGAGGAATTAAATGACTTCTCTAAGGTCCACAGTTTGTTAATGGATAATAAAGACATGGACAGAATAAGAGTTATTCTTTTCCTAGTTGGGGAACAAGGCATTGTGAAAAAAAAAATCTCTTTAAAAAAATTCTCACAGAAAATACCAAGTAAAAATAAATTTTACTCTGCAGTCAGACTGACATAGAGGGATTTTTTTCCCTACTCCAACTTGTTTTGTGTCTTCTGAAAAAGGAACTAATGAGGCTGGACCCCACCCTCTCCAAGCATCGACTTTCTGCCTTGGAAAGGTAAAGACACAGAGGTGTAGCTCACATGAAGTGGTTACAGTGACACAAGGAGGGTCTCCTGAGGAGCCTGGCTAACATGCAGAAGTACAAGTGGAATAATAATGTTACTCTTAGAAATCAGGTGAAGGGACCTAAATGAAATGGAATGCTTAGGAACTCAGGTTGGAATGGGTCCTCATCAGCTCTGCCACACCTGAACTGCTGGGGCCAGACCAAACATGGCTGACTGAGAGTGAGTCTTCAGTCTGAGCAGTGACAGAAGGTGCTAGAAACAGACACTAGAGTGAAGGAAAGTAGTCTTATTTCTCTAGAGAAAATGTGAAATTATACGAGCGATAACAACTCGTGAAAAACACTGCCATTTCTTTCACAATATTTTTCTGAAAGTATTGTCTGAATGGTGGATTACATCTATATGATAAGAAAAAACACCACCATGTCTTTTCCAGAGTCAATTGGCCAACCCTTGACATCTCTTGATTTAGTATGAAAATATTCCGGGACGTTCCAGAGTAGCTTTCTCATCCCCACTTCTCTGTCATTGAATGAGGGAAAGTTCAACTTAGCAATGGTCTCACCTGAAGGTGGCTGCGTCAGCTCCCTTCTCCCTGTCTGAGTTTAAGCGATGATGAAGGGAGGAAGACTAGTGATTTGGTAAAGACTAAAGGAGGAAGAAAGAGGGAGGCATGGGGTCCATGATCCAGTTGAAACTGCCATGTCTTACCCTAACATCTCCAGTCTAGTTTCCAGTGGTCAAGCAATATTTTATCTTACTCTTTTTGTTGCTGCTGTTGTTGTTTTCAATGTTTGTTGTGTGTATGCATGTGTACACATATGCATGCTTATTTGAGGGCACACATGTGTTTGCCAGTGTATACCAATAAGTGGAAATGCCTAAAGAGGACAGAGACCAACCTCAGGGAAAGCTTCGGGAGCTTTCAACTTCTTTGTTGAGAAAGGTTGTCTCTGGAAGCAGCAGAGTACTATTGGGCTAAGTTCTCTGGCCTGAGCTCTAAAGTGTTGCCTATCCTTACCTCCCCAGCATGGAATATGAGCATGTGCCACTATACATGGCTATTTATGGAGCTTCTTACAGTCAAATCCAGTTATTTTTTACTGGTTAAAGCACAGGAAGTGTCAATCATAAGTCACCATATTTTATAAAACAGGAAAATGTCTGCCATAAGGTATGAGGGGTAATATCAAAGTCCCTTCACAATGCAGATGTCCCGGCCTAAACTTCACCCTCACAGATACGACCAAGGGCTCAGAGCCCAGCTCATCCCCCAGAAGGACAGAATCTCAGATGAACATGCCATCAATAAATACCAGGACAGGTGCCATGAAATTCCAATCAGAAGAATTTATAATGTGAAGTCAGATATTATATAGCGAGAAATAAATAAACAGAAATTGTCAGTCAAACTCTTGGCAGCTGAGGCTAGCATAAGAGGCAGTAAATGAACCAACTTCATAAATCATGTTTATGATCAGCCCCATTGCACATAAGTGCCAGTGGGGTTTTCCATTATGGTGCAGGAGACGGTGGTTTGTTGCGTTTTACAGAGGTAGGAAATGAGTAGTTCCAGTGTGTCCCTGTGGCAATGACTTAAGAGTGTCAGACCTGGGTGGATGCAGGCCTTTCTCTCTAGGTCATTGTGTGCATAAGGGCTTAAGAGAAGGCCTCTGGCTTCTCTCTTGGAATAAAATTCATGTGAAAGTCAAGGCTTCCAGAGAATTCTATAAGGTATATTCCAAAACCCTAGTACTTATTATGCACAGCCCAAGGACATAATAAGTGAGAAATAGGCTCTGTTCCAGGGGAAGCCCAGGGGAATCTCTTTATCAAAGACTGTTTGTTCACTCATCATTCACCTCAAGGATAGAAATCCGGTCCTTTTTTCCCCCTCTTTGCACATCAGATTCTCTTGCTCTCAACAGCCCACACTGTCTTCTGTTAACTGTGGTATGTAGATGAAGGCTCTTAGAATTCTTTACATCTTTAGTACTAGCATATCATGCTCCATTCATCTCTAAATCAGTTACATAAATTGGGTGGATGGATGGATGATGGATGGATGGATGGATGGATGGATTGATGGATATCTTAAAACTACACATTCCCCATTGCATGTCCTTTTCATATCTTTTTTTTTCTTCCAGGCTGAACCATCTATTGTGGTTTTGGACGAGAGTTATAGAGTGCTGATTAAGAACATATGTGTTAAGCCCAAACGCTGCCTTCAAACTTTTATTCAGCATTAGCTGAGTAGATTTTGACATATTATCAAAATATCTGTTTAATACATTTATAGAATGACAATACTATCAGTGTCTGACCCTATTAGAAGGAATAACTCACATAGAGAACCTTAACAGAGATCTTGCCAAATAATGACATTTGACTTAAATGTGGGCAATCCTCATTATATGTGCACATCTTGTTCTTTCTGTGGCATCATTCAATTATGTCTTAGTATTTGTCTACAAAGACTGTTTGAACATGAATGTTCAAAGGAAGATGAACGTTTTCAAATTTTTTAGAAAAGAAAAACTGACTATGACTAAGACAATCACACACAAAAGAGCTGGATTCATCCAAAGACTGATTTCTCTGGAATCCTGTGTGTCTGCCCATAGTATAAAGTCAGAAGATGGCCTCATCCAGCAAATTCTCCTTCCACAAGCTACAACATCTGACTTTCCCTAATGAGACTAAGACTCCTTTATAATGTAACAGAGATACTGCCTTTCCCCGCTAAGCTGTTTTAAAATCATTCCATTGCTCTTGCAGATCCTCAGCAAGTAGCAAGCAGGGCAGTAATTAGACCCTCTGCTGAGCCCTGTGCTAGTGATTTGAATAATTCAGAACATTGGTGGTGGAAGGAAAAGAAGCTAAAATAGAACGTCTACCTGGTTAATAGCCAGATAACCTTGAATATCCCAACAGGATCAAAGAACATAGCAGGGTCCGGGGTAAGATGTTCAATACTGTGTGGTAAAATATTAGAGAACTGTCCTGGGAATTCATCCCTATATCATGTCAAGATCTCCACTAACCTCACTTTGGGTATCAGATTCTGTGGGTCTCATGAGCACCTTCCAGGCCCTTCTGCCATCCACATCCTCATAGGCTCCAGGTCAGTCTTGATATTTTTGATGTTCGTTGGGCTCTTACATCTCTGGGTTGTCACTGAGATGCTGATGCTTTAGGACTATGTTGTCTTAACGAAATAGATTTGTTAGCCATGTTCAGCAGCATTGGAAAACGTTTTCATTCTGTAGGTTGTCTGCAGCTTTGCTTACCTGAGAATCCTGCCAATGAGAAGTTAATTGAATAATATTGATCAAGGAACTTCCAGACATAGAAGAACCAGACTTCTTTAGCTTTGTCAGATCCTTGGATTGTAATTCCAGAGTAGATGGCAAATAGAGTCCTGAGGTCATGAAGGAATTCACATGCAAGAAGGACTCATGGATGTCAAGGTTGAGGAACCCACTTGTGGGGTTGGAATAACATTTCTCACTGCACCTCTGTCACATTCCAGGACAATATGTGTTTCCCTCATCCCTCCCATGTAATAAGATTGCTTAGGATTTTGGATATTGAGTGTTTTCATGTATAAGGTTCAAGAGAAACTTAAAGGTAACCCTTTAGGTCTTTTCTGAGACTGATTCTCCAACCAAGGACCATTCATGTATATAACCTAGAACCACTGCTCAGATATAGCCCATGGCAGCTCAGTATCCAAGTGGGTACCCTAGTAAAGGGAACAGGGACTGTCTCTTACATGAACTCAGTGGCGGCTCTTTCACACACACACACACACACACACACACACACACACACACACACACCCGAGGGAGGAGCAGCATTGCTAGGCCACAGAGGAGGACATTGCAGCCAGTTCTGAGGAGACCTGATAAACTAAGGTCAGATGGAAGGGAAGGAGGACCTCCCCTATCAGTGGACTTAGAGTGGGGCAGTGAGGAGGTGAGGGAGGAAGGTGGGATTGGGAGGGTATGAGGGAGGTTGCTACAGCTGGGATACAAAGTAAATAAACTGTAATTAATATAAAAATAAAAATTTAAAAAAGGTAATCCTTTAAATGTAATCCAGATAGTGAAGAATGTAGAATCAAATTCAGCTTCATAAATGTCATTTAAATACACACTATGCTCTCATTATTGTATAGAAAACTTAGTCTTTTCCTGGATGAACTTAATCCAAGTTTGAGTTATCACCAAAAGTAATTTATTTATTGGCAACATATGCCCAAGTGAAAAAGGGGGGGTCTATTTTTGATCCTGTAATGTATGTAATGTGTCAAAAGCCATACCAACGAGCATTTGGCAATCTTTGGAGATACTTTTGATATATATATATATATATATATATATATATATATATATATATATATATCTCAACACACACACACACACACCACTACTCTAAAATATAAGAGAAATCAATATGGAAAAACATTTCTGTGCAATTTTCTTCATCTCTGTTGAACTTTGGCCAATGAAATTGCTTTCTGTGTGTTCAGTGCCTCTTGCTCATACCCTTTCTCTAACAACCTATCAAAACCTTTTAAAGAAGTTACTGAAAATAGGTTCTGACAGACCATTAAGTAATTATATAAGAATTACAAAATCTTTGGGGCAAAGAAGAACCAAGAGAACACATTTTCTCCCACATTGGTAACTTCAGTGACTGATGAAGGTTTTGAAATACTATTCAGAAACACAAAAACAGGACCTTATTATGACCTAGAGCTGATGGGATTCAGTCCTTTCGTTGGTCCTACTCTAAACTCATAAGCATCTGTATGTAGCTCTTAAAAACTCATTTCAACCCAATATTAACATTAGCTCAACAAAGAGGTTTTGTGGCAGCTTTCAAGATGATGCTTATTGCTATGGTATTTGCTCAAATTCAGACTTACCCAAAATTCAGATTACCTTTAAACTCAACACAGTACATTCAAATAAACCAGAGGCATTGTTGTTTTATACTTTATTTGAGAAGAGACCCTACATAAACTATGTCAGGAGGATACAGGTCTACACATGATTTCATCAATCAATAAATGGAGTCGTTAACATAAAGTGAAGATATGATACTATGACGAAGACAGATGCATGACCAAGAAGTATTTACAACTCTCACATATGATATATTTATATTGAGATGGATATATACATATATACATGTACATGTGCATATACATACATACGTCCATACATACACACACATATATACATATATATGTATAAAATGATTTTAAACAAGTACCAAGAAAAGACTTTTTTTCTTGTAATAACTGCCACTTG
The DNA here is from genome assembly GCF_907164565.1 of Psammomys obesus. Taxonomy (NCBI): domain Eukaryota; kingdom Metazoa; phylum Chordata; class Mammalia; order Rodentia; family Muridae; genus Psammomys; species Psammomys obesus. The sequence continues at coordinate 16,337,509 of NW_026596046.1, forward strand.
GAACTGAAGAATAGTTGTTTTTTGTTAGTGTCAAGGTGTTAAGTCTCTACCCCCACATGTAACTCCAACACCCATAGATTTTGATGAAGACACACATATGCCTTGAAATAGAAGTGAGGGTGAAGGATGAGATGAGTATATGGGGTTGAGAGTGAAGGACATGCACAATGACAGAAATGACCTTTGGTGATACCATTAAATCAGCCTTTTGTATTAAACATAAATTATTAATACAGTTTAAAAAAATAAGTTTCTGTTTTCTTCTGAGGTTGAGGAGAAAGGGAGGCTGGGTAGGAATAGAAGAAGGGTGGGTACTTGTCTTTCCATCACAACTCTTCATTTCAACTGAGAACACTTCTTTCTACCCTGGGACCATCTTGCCATCTTATTTAGTTACTCTTGGTTCTGTTCTATTTTGACTTTTCTCTGTCTCATAAAAGATAAGTTTCTGGAAGAGTTTTACTTAGTACTATGAACCTGCTCTCCAAAGTCAAACGCAGTCATCATTTTAACTAGATTGATTCTTTAATACTTACACACATCTAAATTAAATTAGCATGGACAATGGAAAATTTATGGGAAAGGAAAATAATGGAAGTAATGATGTCTCAAGGGAAGGGTACTATGAGTTAATCCTAGTGTATCTAACACCATGGTCTGTTATATTAACAGTTCAGGAATTAAATCATGGGAAGCAAACATTTATGAAGCAGGCACTTCCCAGTAGCTTGTAGAATAAAACAGTGAGTACCATGAAAGAATAGTTTTGGTAAAAATAAAGCTGAATATTGGTCAGTTAGTGTTTATGTATAGAACCTAAGATCTGGGTGAGCACATCCTCACTCTGCTTCATCAAGTTATTTAGCAATTAACAGTGACTTGGCAATATTCTATCCATTGTTGAACATCCCCCAAACCAAGTCATACTGATGCTCAACCCATTTCCCAAACTCAGTGAATACAATTGCTTGGCCCTAAAACTATTGTGCACAGTATCACCTGTGTCCCCCAATGCCACATCCATCATTGTTCAGCAGTTGCCATAAATGAAAATGACCCTTCAGATTGCCACTATAGTTATACAAACATTGGGAAATACACACAAACACTTGGGGTCAAACAAGATATAATCACTTTACAGATATTTAGTACAGAAAGCTTAGGGGTGGGATGGAAATCAGTTGTATCAGCACCCAAACTTCATTTGCAAGATTCCTTGCTGGGAATAGAATGTCCTGCTAGTGTTCTGAAGTAGGTACCAGCTGATTTTCCAAATATCGAAAGTTTGCTGCACAACATCAGCCTAAAGATCAAGGGACATGTAATGTCCAGTAGGAAAGAAATCAGTGTATATCATTTACACGGCAATAAATCCTTCATTTCCCTTGAAATAAGATATGTAAAGTAGCACTTAGTTTAATACAAGTTTTGTTCTGCTTTAGACCTAGCTGTAAAAAGCCATTCATGCAAAAAATTACCTCCAGTTTTAGCTGGATGTTTAAAGGACACTTCTCCTGAAACAAGACCTTTTCACTTAAGGAAGGAAAAAACATCCCACTCAGGACAGCCAGTGCTGACTGAGAGTGGAAAATACAAGACTTTGGTGTTTACAGGGCACTTGCCTTAAGAACCCAGAAGTAGCACTGAGCTCACCTCTAAAGAGGCAGTGCTAGATGTGCCCTTAAAATTTTTAAGTTTTTTTTTTCCAGAAAAAAGTACAAGAACCTTGCTGGGGTTTAGTTCTGGCCTGTTCATCCTGAGGCATCAAAGGTGCCTACTCTCCATCTCATCTTTCTGCTTGCCAGAGAGTCACGAGTTCCAGGAACAATGAATTTGTAGCTCTTTCATGTGTTTTGTAGAAAACATTCTCTTATGAAGCTATTCTATAGCTCATGGTCTTTTATGCACATATCTTTTCTATACTATGACCATTCCTTGATTAAAATAGAAAACAAAGCTCTCCTGTTTCACCAGTAGAAGATATTTTGACCTGCCCACTCTGTCTTCATACATGCTATCCAGAGACATGCATGCCATGTGCTCTTTGTGTGATAAGGGTGAGCATGAATGGGCCCATTTAAGAAGTCAAGGAATGGAGAGAGATGTGTTCTTCCCCAGACCCATCCCAAAGTTAAACAACACAGCTCTGTTAAACTTGATCTTTTGAAACCTGATTCCAGACAGCTTCTTTATCCTTAAAAGGAATGCTACATGGTCTCTCATCATTAAATGTTTTGAGTTATTATAAGAAATAATAAGGGAGAAAGAAGGGTGCATAAGTGACAGAGAGAAGAAAGAGGAGGGCTAGAAAGAATGATGCTTTGATCAGGACTTAGATAATTCAAAATCAATCAAAATGGAGTTTGTGTGCCACCTGTGAAGAGGAGGGCAAGGAAGAGAAGGAGGAAGCAGCCGCTATTTAGTTTGCATCTTGGAGAGGGTCCCAAGGAGGATGCCAAGTAAATAAGAGAAGACTACCCTGCCTCTGAGGTGACGCTTATGCATTTTTGTGCTATAGGGAAACTAGACGATCAAAGCGTAGTGACAATATGTGCTTCTGTTGCTCTCATTCCCAAGAGGAACTCCTTCCAATCCTTCCATGACTGTTTAAGGCAAAAACAGCTGTTGAACATCGCTCAAGGTTAAAAACTGGATGCCAAGATTCAAAGTAGTAGCCTTCTGTAAGTGTCCAGAATGAAAACATTGCTAGGCCCTTCTTTGTCCTCAGAGCTCATAACTGCATATCCACCACTGTGAATTACTTCGTCTGTGTACACACCAATCATGCCTGGCCTTATATATTGTGAACATTATGCATAACTTAAAAAACATGATTGTCAATGAGCAGTATTCCTTATAGGGGTTTGTAAATCAAGGATGCCTTATAAAAAGGGGTTCCTGTTCCAAAGCATTCCCACCACTAATATCCCAGTGTCATTACCATGTCTGTACTGATAAACCTGGCTGTGATAGTCTATACTTCGTTAGCAGGCCAAGGACATGGTAGAAACAGCTAGACCAGGCTTGGGAGAAAATTTTTAAAAATATATATTCCTGGGTGTGAAAACATGCTTCATGAATGAAGCTTTGTGAGGAGAATTCTGACAGCTTGTGAGATAACTTTAAGTAAACAAGATAAAAGTCTCGTATCCTTGTTTCTCCATGCTTCAGATTGCACATTGCTGCTTACTTTTGTTATTCAAAGATGTTTCCAAGTATTGGTTGTCCTTGTGACTGTATGCAGCCTAAACTTGTGTGAACTTTGCTCATGACTTTACCCTCAGAACATAAACTCTCTGATGCCATCTCAGTGTTAGGCTCTACTCCTCCAGCTTCAACCGCCAACTGGATTATGAAAAATTAAATAAATGAGCACCTATATTTAAGAACAAAATCTCCCAAGTTAGCTGGGCATAATGGCACATGCCTTCAATCCCAGCACTCAGGAGGCAGAGGAGAATTGGGTCCCTGTGAGTTCGAGGTCAGCCTGGTCTAAAAAGCAAGCCCAGGACAGCCAAGGCTATGCAAAGAAACAAAACAAAACGAAACAGAAAATCTGCCCTTCCCTGTCTGGAAATCAATTGCAAGAGTAGACCTCAGATAAGGGAAGTGATTGCTGTCCCTGGTGCTGAAAACATACAGCAGGGTCACAGAAGAATTTACACTTCTGGGATAGGCAAAGCCAAAAACTACCTATGAAACTAAGTCGTCGTTTCACAGAGTCTAACAGTAGCTTAAAATGTCTCTGCTTTAAATATCATTTGAAGAAAAAAAAAAAAAAGCTCTGAGACAACCTTAATACCTATGAGAAAGAATTAATGCCTTGCCAAAAATCTACATGGGGTAGTTTACTCTAAACTGTTGAAGCTGCCTCATTATTCAGCCCTGTTGGCCAAGTTCCTGGCATGGTTAAAGATTCCACTCCTTCAGAAAAGAGACCCACAGGCAGGTAAAACCACTAGGGTCTGCAGGTGTTGTAGACTGACTGTTTTTGCACTAGTGTCAGTAACAAATATGGGGTTGCTTTGATTTGGTATGACTGAAGATTTCAGAATGAAATATTTGGGGACTATTTCACCTTGTTCTGAAACGTGGGCCTTTATTTCCTCTGTAACCCTCATTTTATTGCCACATTCCAAGAAACTGAGCAGATCTTTTACTGTGCTTGAGAAAAAGTCTAAATGTGTAAACAACAGCTTCTGACCTGCTTCCCACCTCCAGAGCCACATGCAAGTGCACACATACCACACACACACACACACACACACACACACACACACACACACACCTCACAAAGTAAAACTCACCTTGAAAAGAGAATGTGTTTTGTATTTCCTCACTGAATAGTACAGGGTTGTTGGATGTTAGAACAGAACTGATTTTTTTTTTTCTTTCACATTTACTCAGAATTTTCTTGCCCCAACTTGCTTTCTTTTCTTTTTAATTTGACAAATCTCTTGTGTCAACCCACCAGGGTCCAAACACATAATCAAGAAGACTTCAGTTGTTGTGGCGCCAGTATCAGAAAAATAGCCTGGGCCACTTGCGGTTACCTCCAAACCCAACAGGCTCAAAGAGCCTTTGCTTTAAGACATGAACTATAATCAATCTTTGCTAGCCTTGGGAAGTAAATACCCCAAAGGCCCCCCAAAAGGCTAACCTTTCAAAGAAGGGAATGAAAACAAGTATTAAAGTAAGTTCTTACTGTTTCTGTTAGCATATTAACTCAAACTTTCCATATTCAGCAATTTGCTTCTCAAATCATACCTCTGAGATCTTTAATTTATCAGTTGTGTCTATAGGAAGTCACATCATGAAACTACTTTTTCCAAGCAGGCCTTGGCAATACTTAGAAGAGCCTATGTCCTCAAGAATATCAGAGAATGAGGAAAAATCACCCTGAACCAATCTGCGTTCTTCAATTTCACACCACAATTTACAAGCATATCCCAATTTGGATTCTCATTTCAAAGAAAGCTGGGATGCTTTCTGCCTGGCAGACAACTACAGTGGAAAAGTCACTCAGATGGAGGTCTGGAACAGGGGTGCTGTTTTCCTGTATCAGAAAAAACAAACATTGAGCCCAAGGTCAAAAGAAAAAAGAAGCTGTGATCCTCTGCGCTTGTGTGAAACATTTATGAGTTTCTCAGGATTCTCAGTACTTGGCTTTATTCTGTTTCCCCTCAAGAGTGGCCAGAATCCTTTTGCAACACACAGACAACGTTTTGTCAGATATATCACACCTGATGGCTACTTGGACATAGAAGGGAAATAATATTTGAAAGATAACTTTCCAAGTAGTCTTCATGGCAAAGAACTTAAAATAGTGCTTGGCATCACAAACACCTAGGACATTTTTAGAGACTATAAATGACTTCACTGCTGTAACCTTGGCAATCTGGCCTCGGGGTTTATTGTCTAGGGTTTCATTTTCAGCTAGAGGAGTTCCTCAGCTGGAGTCCCTCTGGAACCACCCTGTTGTGCCATTGAAAATGAGGCCTGGCATTTGTTTTTAGCAGGATAGTTTTCTACATCTTTTGATTATCCCTGTCTTCCCCTTGTATGGACCACAGTCTCTATAAAGCTTCAAGATAATTATCACTTCATGCTCCCTGCAATACTAGTTTTACCGCTCAGTATAAAGAGGAAGCATCATGCAGTCTTACTTTCTCAGGCATTATTCTGAATTCTGCAGATCATCTTCAAAGCAGCAATGAGTGGTAGGGAATTAAAGCAAAGGAGATGCTATTTGGCTTCAAGATGTTCATGGTCTCATGGCAGAAAATACAATTTACCAAGTAGCCCTTCTAAGTGGGTAAAATATACCTTTCTTCTGGAAAAATACGAGGTGTTTTCCATTATTATATATGCAATCATGATTCAAAATGGGGAAATGTTCTTCTTGTGGAGAACAGAACCAAAAAATCTAGGCCTAGGGGTCTTTTCTGAGACTGATATCACAACCAAGGACCATTTATGGAGATAACCTGGACTCCCTGCACAGAGGTAGCCTGTGGCAGCTCAGTCTCCAAATGGGCTCCCTAATAAGGGGAACAGGAGCTGTCTCTGACATGAACTCAGTGGCTGGCTCTTTGATCACCTCCCCCTGAGTGGGGAGCAGCCTGACCAGGTCACAAAGGAAGACTATGAAAGACAGTCCTGATGAGACCTGAGAGGCTAGGGTCAGATGGAAGGGGAAGAGGACCTCCCCTATGAGTGGACTTGGTGGCAGGGCACAGTAGGAGATGAGGGAGGGCGGGGATGGGAGGGGATGAGAGTGGGGCTACAGATGGGATACAAAGTGAAAATTGTAATAAATAAAAAGTTGTATTTAAAAAGTGGGGAAATGTTAATGACTCATTCTAGAAACCACACACAGGAGGGAATGGGGAAAGTGCAGCTCAAACAAAACACAAACTTCTCAACACTGTGAACAGCACTGGCTTCCCAAGGTGTGGGTTTTCCCCACCATGGGACCTTGGAGACACTACCAAGAACTGACTGTATTGCCCATGAGAATTCTCTGTGACAGGCAGAGGCCCTTAGCAGAGCTTTTATGTAGAAAGAGGCTGATCGGAAAGAAATAAAAGCTCACAAGATATCTACCTCTTACTTCCATTGCTCCCTCACTTTCCATCTGCCTTGACAATTCTTCATAGATAGCCCTTAAATTAAAAAGAGCACCAACTCTTTCCTAAGGAAATAACAAACAAACAAATAACTTGGAAATCACAATGAAAACATTAGTAGACCACCAAGAAAAGAAACATTCTTGTGTTGTCTAGGGTTATAAGGGGGAAAGGATTGTTTTGTTTTGTTTTTTTAATGCCTGTGAGTGATTTGCCTGTATGTATGCTTCTATGCCACTTCCATTCAGGAAGAGGGTGTCAGATCTCCTGGAATTGGATTCACAGGTGGTTGTGAGCTTCCGTGTAGGAGCTGGAAATGAAACCCAGCTCATCCGGAACAGCAGCCAGTACTTTTAGTCTCTGAGCCATTTCTCCAGCTCCTGAGAGAAAGGGCGAGTTTTCGGTTTGTTTGTTTGTTTGTTTGTTTGTTCGTTTAAATGAGTGGTTTTGTCAGACATTATGGACTTAATTTGACTAGTGGATGTGTCTATTTGTGGCTATAAGTTCCATTGCTGGTACAGCGAAAGATACGAAATGATTTGTGGAATAGCAGGTTTGACCTCCCAGCTCCTCAGTTGACCCCTCCTCTGTCACCATTCCAGGATGTGTTTCATAAGTTCATTTCTTAAGGTACAAACGTTTCTAGTGCTATCAGAGCAAAGATCACCTTCACCAAATCTGTAAGTCACTCTTCTAACTCTTTCAAGAGTGGGTAAACTTTGGCTGACACACAGAGCTCTCGGTCCATGGAGAGGCATGCTCCTGCTCACAGTAGACTAGAAGAGAAGGAATATTGTACTTTGTCATTTACCAAAATATTCAGCAGCCAGGAAACAGGAGAGAAATGTGAAGGAAAATATGTTTGAAGGAAGACTAGCCTTTCATAACCAAGCCAGAAGGATGAGATGACTTAAAAAAGACAGACCGGGGAAGGAGGACACTTATAATAGGCCTGTTGTACCAGAGTCTCCCATGCACTTGATGGGGCCCTGGTCATTTGCTCCATGGAGCTGGAAGGAGACTGATGGATGGCTGGGAGAGGAGCTTCTTTCTTTCTGCAGAAATCCAGACTAAATCACAACATGCTCAGGCTAGGGAGAGGAGCAACCCAGACTTCCCTCCCCGTTTTAGAGCTTAGAGCCTGGCCTATAAGTGGTAGGATAGGGAGCTGGGGGGCGGAAGGCAGATAGGACTTGGAGTTCAGAGAGAGCTGTAAGTGAGAAACTGAACATTTAGTGAAAACAACCTGGCCTTTTAGAGTGGGAGGTCCGCAAATGCACTCTCAGAGAATACTTTCTATGATTTACTTTGTAGGTAACTAATCTAAGCAAAGGATTGGAACAGAATGGCTTTCCCGAGCCTGCTGCTTGAGAAAGAGCACAAACTACAACTTGTTTGCCTACTTTCAGTTAAATGCCCATGACTTACACAGTTACCCTGCCAAGTGCCCTGTACTCCAGCCCCTAGCTTCTAGCCCAGCTCTCTTCTGGTGTCTCAAGGACTTCATGTCACAGTTCAATTAGAACACTTGTGTTTTATATATAATGGTTAGGTCACTAACCTGCTTAAATGAGTTTATATCTGTCTTCACACATGATATTTATGATGAATCTGATACCCCTTCCTCCAGGAAATTAATTACAGAAAAAGAGAATCAAGTCTCGGTCTGGTTTTATATCTTGAAAGATTATAGGGAGGAGTCCTACGTTTACATATAAAATTTTTGAGAAACTGGGGTGTTTTTCCTCTCCATCAAAGGAACCTCAACTTTGTAAATAACTCATAGTGAAGAAAGTCATAGGCTTTGTGCTGCTAATACAAATAATGATGAGCCGCAGTGAAAAAGCCACATATGTGGTGCATTCATTTGCCTACACATGCTGAGATCAATGACAGTAACACAAATGGGGCGCTGTTGTCTATATGCAATAGAGTTATCCAGGAGTGTGCATGCATGTGTTTGCTTATATGTGGAAGTAAATAAATATTATAAATAACAAAAGGATGAATATGATTTTTTCTGTATCAGCATGAGACTCTAGAAAGAAGCACAACGCTGATAATGGCTTTTAAATAAAGTCATCAAGATTGCCTTTGTTTACTGCTGTATTACCCAGCCCAGAAATCTATTTTCTAAGTCAATAAACACAATGTCCTTGGCTAAAAACTTTCAATTCTCCTAAAGAAATATCTAAGGATATACAAAGAGATTCCCACTACTTACACTAAACAAGCAAAGATGGGAAAAAAGTAAGCTGAAAGAGAATCAGATTCAAGAACTCTGCAGAGGAATTTGTTGCTCAGACTTGGGCAGGGCATTTTAAAATTCTGAAGCATGTTTTAAGAAATGCCTGGGATTATGTTAAGTAGCTTTTAAGATTCTGGAGGTGGCTGGAGCCAAACTTCAGGTTTCTTTTCAGAACTTTTGATGCATGAAATGCACGTATGTACTTTTGATGCGTGCTATCTTATCTGAGAGGCGTCATCTGCCTAGAAGATTTCAGCGTGGTATTGCTTTCTATGAAGCACTGCTTAGAGCAGTGGTTCTGAACCTGTGGGTGGCAATCCCCCTGGAGACCAAATGACCTTTTTACAAGGGTCATCTGAGAACATCCTATACTGTATATCAGTATATCAGATATTTACATCATGATTAATAGCAGTTGAAAGATTACAGTTATGAAGTAACAATAAAAATAATGTTATGGTTGGGGGTCACCACAGCATGAGGAACTGTACTAAAGGGTTACAGCATTAGGAAGGTTGAGTACCACCCATTGACTTAGAGAAAAGCCATATCCTTTATCTCAGCGGGGTAATTAAAACTCAGGAATGCCTTTCTTAAAAGGTCCAAAAGAAACACCTGTAGCGAGGACAAGCCCTTCCAGCCATCAGACCCCACCCACCTCACCTGCAGTCATGACCTTGTGTCTGCTGTATTCTTGGAACCCTGGAAGGCTGGAGACCTACAGATAGAGTGACTGAGAGCCCTTGGCTCCTCTGCAGATCATTTCACTTTGAGACTTGCTGTAAAAGTGTTTGTCTTCAGTGGAGTGGCTTTCCTTCTTTGATTTGCTCTGGGAGAGGGGAGCAACCAATACAGAGACAAACACTGTCACTCTGATCAAGCAGCGAACTTGGCTCAAGACTCTATCATGCCCACAGAAAGGTCAAAGCTCCCTCTCTGGGGGTCAGAACTCAGCCAGAGTGCCTTTGCTTCCTTAGGCTAAAAGTTCACGGACTGGAAGATCAGTAGGTGGAAACGGGAGAGGGGGTTGCTGTGGGTGGGCCACCAAGGGTTTCAGATGGGATTTATAGGGACACACCACACGCATCTCAATGAGCTGTGCAGTCAAATTCACTGCACAGAGGTTAATCTAGATGTCAGCATTGTCTGACAGCACTGAAATTACTCCGGGGCAGGGCTCCTTCAGAAGTCTTAATGTAACAGTCAATTCCATCCTGCCTGCAGGAAATGAAAGTTTTCTGCCTTGTGTGCCGCATCATTCAGCGCCAATTTTCTCACTGTTTGAAGTCCAAACTGTTTGTGGTCCTGGGATTCACCTTGTATTAAGACTTTCACAGACATTAAGAAGCCAGGTCCTCTGTCCCATGGAAGTCAGAGAATGTGAACCAAGAGAAAAGGGAAATGAAAAAGCAGAGAGAATAAAATTCTTACTGAAATGTACTCCTCTCCTTCGGGTATCAGAAGGCAAAGTACCTGGACCAGGGTTACTTTTACACTCCAGAAGAAGCTTAAAGGGCAGCGGGTATTAGGCAGCTTTTAAATAGAGAAGAAGGAGGGACTAATCCCCAAGAGGGAAGAAATTGATTAGGTCCTATTACTTTAGAGAATATAAACTTACTTTCTTTTTGAAGTATCACTGCCACGAATGCTTCTTAAATGAAATAATATAAATAGCAGATTTGGGTCTGAGCATGTGATTTCTCACTCATTTGAGGGGATACTGTATCCAAAGGGATGCTAGAGCACACAGAGTAGAGCTGGGCTCTCACAGTACCTTTATTCTTGTAGAGAGGAAGTCTAAATTCTGACTGCCTAAAATTACTGGGACTAAATCATCTCAGAGGTACTAAATGAAAGCAATACCTAAATTCCTAGGAGCTTCTCAGGAGGAGGAGCTCAGTAAGTTCCATGTCTTCTGTGTTATCTCAATCCGCCTTCTATTAGAAACATCTGCTCTGTGAACTATAAATCTCTTGAGAGCTCTGAGCTTAGACCTTGGAGCTCCAATGTATTCCTGGATGGTTAGGGGGAAATGTTAATAGAATTTACACTCTTACCTCTGTATGAAAAGGGAACTACGTTTGCTGATTGAAGACATAATTTTTATAGCAAACATCAAATCAAGCCTTGTTTTAAAGTTGGAACCTAGCTGTCCACAGAAAGAGCAATGTGAATTTTATGACTGGTGAGGAATTCCAAGTACACACATATTTGGAAATATCATAATGAAACTCATGATTTTGTACAATTTTGTACAAGAAAAAAAAAAAGGAAAGAAAAGGTATTCCAAGGTCTATCAGATGGAACCTACATCTCCACAGAGCTCAGAGAAAGATGATTCTGTTGCTACATGCAAAATTTGTTGAAAACACACACACACACACACACACACACACACACAAATGTGTTTGGAGAGAATGGACCAGACAAACAGAAACCTGGTCAGAAGCAAAGATGTCGGGCCCTGCGCAGGACAGCCCACATGTAGAGCAGAAATCCTGATACCCAGTGCTTGAGCACAACAGCCATCTACTCTACCACCATCACCAATGCCTATCAGAGAAGAGTGACTAGTTATTATCCTCTCAAAAGCCATTTATTCTGGCCCTCCTGGAGACATTTCATCTACAGTGGTGGTACCATCAATACCAAATTCCAAACAAAACATAAGCAGAAAGGGTTTCTGTGGGTGAGTTATCAGAAAACCATGAAAGATGATGTTGAGAAACTCAGACGTTATTGTCAATACGATTTAATATGGGGAGCAGCGGATGATCAAACTTTCTGAGATAACTGATTTCCCTTTGGGACCTTTCTGAATACCTGTGAGTCCAGTCCACCTCTACAGTTCTCATCCAGGAGAGACACGAGGTACAAAGAGAACTGCAACTGACTTGCTGGTTTCAGGGAGACTTCCCTGAAACTATGAACATCAAATGAATAGAGTACATGGTGCATATGGCTAGAGCTAAAAGGAATGTTTTCCTGGTGATTTAAGCAATCCTCAGTTTCTGAAGTCCAAACTGATGTTTTAATAATGTTCGCCAAATGTGGACTTACACTTCCAGCCCTATTAAGTATCAGTTGAAACAATTTATTTGGTACCAAGTAGGGTGAATTTTGAAAAGAAATAAAATCATAGTGAGTGACTACAGTTCACGGGATGTGAGCTCAAGGTGACCTTTTTTACTCTAAGGTAAACACCTTGTGCATTTTAGCAAACTGGTGCTCAGCCAACACAGACACTAGGCACTACACAGATCTTTGAAAGTGGCTCCAGGACTGCTGAAATGTGGGCTAATTGGCTGATCAGCCACAAATATTCTAGGCTCCCCACTAAGCAAAGAATTGCAAAGATCAAAAGTTTCAGATAAGTGTAAAGCTTATTCTATTGCTGTTTGGTTCAGAAAAAGGAAGCAGGAATGCCACTAGTCTATTCTTGGATGTAAAAGAACTCAGAGAAAGCAAGTACAAACATAAAATCTTGTGGATTCTGATCCAGAGTTCAGATTACTACCTTGCATGGGAAGTGGGTGGGACTATCTCTATATCCCAGACTAGTTTCTGCCAATATGGGCATGTGTAGTGGGGAAAAAGGCTAGAAGAGAAGAGCAGTTTTTCTTGAAGAACACAAATATCAACTTCCTGACTTGTGTGCCTGGATCCTGCACCAATCTCCCTTAAACATAACAGGCACTAAATATTCTTTACTTTCCCTTTCAGATCAGTTTTGGTCAACAGTAACTTTTCTTACTTTCCTTTCCTACCGTTCACTTCAGCTTTCATTACTAGCAAACAAGCTTAGGATAAAGAAGTACACGGGACTCAGAATAGCCTTTCAAACTGAAATTGAAGGATCCACCTTTTCTAACTTGGTACATCTAGGATGGGAAAACTGATAATCTAAGAGATGCTGATTTAGCCAAAATCACATGAGTAGCCAAGCACAAAGGCAGGGTTCTCAACGGTCTTTCTGCTGCATGCAGTGCTCTTCCAACATGGTTGACTCACTCTTACTTCTGTATTGAAGCTCTTCTGTGGTTATTGGTTTCTGTAGTATTTAGCACCAGAAGGATTCGCACTAGTGTGTTCTGCAAGGTAAGCATCACCAGAGGTGAACAACACTGTTGAGTTCAAGTCCAGAAAAATGGAGGATCTTCATCTCCAGCAAGAAACTATCTCTAGGACTAACTTGTGTATGATCTGCTATGTGGAGGAAGACCAAAGTCATTTGTCTGTTGACTAGAGAGAACTAGGTGATCCTGTCAACCACTAACAGTTCAGAGATGTAATCAAAAAGGAGCATTAAGTTTATATCCAAATCAAATAACTAAGACCCTTGTCCATGACATCCTGTTCTACAATGGACACCTAAGTCACTTTGTCAACACAAGAGTAGACCAAGTGACAGTAACAGGGCATAGAGTTAAGCATGGGTCCCTGAAATATTCACAAGCATTCATAGAGGAGTTGACTTTGAACTAAGTAGTAAATTAATCTGAAATGCTCTTTGAAGCTGTAGATATATTTATGTAGGAGGCAGGATGCAACAGTTGGCAGCAGTTACATGGGCTGATGGGATGTCAATTCTAGACTCATTGGACCATATAAGATTCTTTAACAATAAATAAATAAATAATCAAATAAATAAATCACCAATAACAATTTTCTGGCATAGGGTAAGGCTAAGGTAGGAAATGAGACAAAATGTTTCCCAACCCCAGCCTAAAGTAGTCTCAGACACTTTAGACTCTTTACATGTTGTGACATAGCTGAAGAAAAGGACCAGAGTGACTTACTGGCACCAACCCCAACCCAAGGACAGTATGTCCTCAGAGGCCACCTCCCACGCAAGGCCAAAAGAGGGTTTGCTAGGCATTCCAGATTGATGCTGAGAAAAAAAGTGACACAGTGACTCAGTGCAGTTAGAAGCTAAGAACTCAGGGCTAGATCAGGATCAGGGCATGACAAAGTCATCCCTTCCTCTTCACATAAGGAAAACAAGACACAGTGAAGTGGGGCGCAAGAAGGAAGACACCCTGCACACCCAAAGACACTAGAACATGTCACTGTCCAAAGCCTGTTCTGTATTTCCTTACCCTCTGAAGCACCTCCAACCATTTCTGAGGTTCACATGCAATCCACTCTATGCAGAGAGGATGCTAGGATTGTGAGAAGGTTGGCCCCATTCTGGGCCTCTCTTAACTCCACTGCCCTCACTCTCCTGCTGTTACACAGGCAGCTGATAAAGAAGAACACAGAGATGCCAATGTGGAAGCTCATGGAACTAACAAAGGACACATGAGCAGGTTCAGTCTTGTCATTTGTCCTAACTGTCCCATCAAGTCTCTAAACTTCAATTCTCCGTCTCTTCCAGACCATTAAAAACAAAAGGCCTTAAGCGATTGTTTGGGGGGAAGAATAGATCTTGGAACACCACTTCTAACTAGAAAACAGTTTCCCCTCAGACCCCCACCCCCAAGGCATTCCCTGCCTGAGTGGCTTCCCTTTACTTTTCCAGATTAAAACCTGAATGGAAACTTCCACCCAGCAGAGACCAAAAGCCTCAAATGTACCAATTCAAAGAGTGATAAGAGAAGTAATTGTCACAGGAAAGCAAAGGGTTCTTTTGAAGGGATCAATCCAAAGAGCTTTACCCTAATGTCCTCAGGGACGTGGTACCTAGCAGAGTAAGAAGTTCCACACTGAATTCCCAGTTAACCCAGCTCTCTCCCAGTCCAGCTGAGCAGCCTTGCAGATCCCTGAATCCCAACCATGGCTACAATCTGAGCACAGCTCTTTACTATTTGAATAAAAACATTTGTTGGTTAAAAAAAAAAAAAAAAAAAAGGAAAACTACAAACACATAATTCAGTCCTAAACCCGCCACAGAGTTGCGAGTACTTCAGCTGCGTTTGATGGCCAGGGTATCCAGGCTGTAGACAGTTCCTTCAGCTGGCAAGGAAAGGGTTAGTCAGCGGCTCCTGGGAGCTTCTGGTAGGAAAATGTCAGTCTGTTAGGTAGCGCTGTGCTTGGGATGAGGTGGAGAGGCACATACCCTAGGAAGAGGCATCCCCTCCTCCCCAGCAAGATGGCTCCGTGCAGTGAGGCGCTTGGCTCCCTGGGGAGTTTTATTGTTTTGTAAGAGGGCTGTCCAAGGAGCTTCTCTTTTGCAGTCCTCAGCAGCCCAGTTGGGAAGGCAGTGATTCCCCTGGTGCTGGAGCCAAGGGGGACTGTCCCCAGCCCAGCTGCTTCATTCTCACTCTCGGTCAGAGCTTGGTCCTCATTAAGATGCCAAATCTGCAGCACCGGCCACTCATTGGACATCTTCCAGAGAAGCTTCAGCCCCTCCCCCCAACACCCAGCCCACAAAGCGATTTCTCAGTCCCTGCCTTTTCACAACAGCTCAAAGGCAGATGCATCAATCCTTCCGAGGGCTGAAAACGTGAGGAGAATGCCAAGGGCCTAGCACAGGTGCCAAGAAGATTCTTCGTTGCTGGCTTTTGCCAATGCCAGTGTCTGGCTGCTTGAAACACAAATGACTCAGGCTCTCACCTGGATTCCTTTCCTAGCAGTGGGGTTTACCCAGGACTTGATTGAACCTCAGGATATGGGAGAAGCAAGATAAGAAAATAAGACCCAAGGGGCTGCCTAATTATGACCTACAAGCAGCTAAGTCTCTTGCTACCAGAGCCTTGAAACCTGCTGTGTCCGCATTAGCAGATAACACCAGAAAATGTGGGTTCTAAACCTCCAAGCTCCCCAAGAGCCTTAAAATGAAAGGACAGGCCAAGAATCTCCCCAGTGATGGAAAGATGAGTGGCAATGCCTTGATAGGATTCGGACTTCAGCTGTTCTTCCTCCATTCTGTAAATCCACTAAGCACAGTTCTTCAAGTTCAGAAGATCGAATCGCTTCAAACCTAGTAAGGAATTGAGCATGATTTACATCCGAAAGGGTGGGGTTTCCTCTCCCAGGAGTCCCCTGTCCTTACTTGTTTGGTGATCACCCTGACCGTGGATGGCTTTGTGTGGTCTGGTGTTGTTATTTGTTCACTGTTTACCCGTAGGTGTCATCATTGATTCCAAAAAGCGTCACGACTATATACTTTGTAGAACAGACAAATTAGAAAATTGTCCCAAAGTGGAGAAAAAGCGGGAAGAGAGTGGAAGCAAAGGTCAAGGCAGACCAGAGATGGTTCCGAAGGGCCTGGACTTCCAGAATTGTTTCCTTGCCAAGCACCGTCAACGGGTTACGCATGTGCACGGATGATTGGGCAGTACCCTGCCTCCTCCCAGCCTCTCTCTTGGCAGGGTCAAGACGAAGAGCTCCAAAATCCAGAGCTGAAGAAGCATGGGCCACAGCTTAAGTCAAGGGGATTTCATTTGTGTTAATAATAATATTTAAATTTTTTTCTCAATTGTTAATGTCTTACGGTTTTCTGTATCAGCAGCTTCTCTGTGTATCTGAGAAGGTAATTCTCTGTAGATATAGATAGATAGATAATTATATATATAAATATATATGTCAAACTGCCTTACAGGGTTTCTTTCTTTCTTTCTTTTTTTTTTTTTTAAATTCAGTGTTGTATGTGTAGCAGGCACTTGAGTTTATATGAAGATGTTCATTTCAGTCAAAGATGGAAGAAAGGAGTGGAGATGAGGAAAAAGAGGATATGAGCAGGGAGAGAGGAGGCAACAGAGTATAAACGCTTGGCCACCAGTCACCACTAGCCGAGAATGTCCAGGTAGATTGGAGTGGCCTTCCCCAAAGCATGGAGGATTTTGTAGATCTCCTTAATGTTCAGCCGCTGTTGTGGTTCCCTCTGCCAGCACCCCAGCATGACGTCATATACCTCTTTCGGGCAGACTCGGGGTCTCTCCAAGACACGGCCTTGGGTGATGCACTCAATGACCTGAAAGAGCAAGGATAAAGAAGTCATATCCAGAAGTTTATTCAAAGCCCATCCTTGGTGCCGGGACTCCCGCTTCAGCCACACACACACACACACACACACACACACACACACACACACACGCGCGCGCAGGCTGAAGTCTGCGTAGAATGCAGCCTTGGTTTTCTTCTCCACCTATGCAGAGGTGACAGAAGCGATGAGCCGTGCACCGTGCTCGTGGATCTCACTGCTGCTCTTTGCGCTGTAGCTGCTGGGTCAGGGCATGTGGACCCTGACTCTACCCAGGTACCCTTCCCTTTTACTTTAAAGTTCTGTGGTCCTGGTTATCATCTGGACTGCCTGGGTTACATTCCTCTCACCTTGTTGTGGAGATTGGGGGTCCTGACCACCATCCCTCTACCTCTTAGCCTCTGTGACTTTTAAAACCCCTTTATAGAGCTCTGCCTATCTGCTCCCTGCATACCCGCCTTTATCCCCTTTTACTTTCATTTAATTGGGAATATATGTGTATGCGTTATGCTTGGGTACATGTGTTTACATATTCACACGGGCTTGCATGTGTGAGTATGGGTTCACATGTGTGGTTAGGTGGGCATGTATGTGTATATCCACGGGTGTAGAGGCCCACGGTTGAAGCTGTGTATCCTCTTTGCTTGAATGCCACTGTCTTTATTGAGGCTGAGTCTCTCCCTGGAAGTGGAACTCACCAATCCCAGCCACTCCTCTAGGAGGCTGCCTGTGCCTGTGCCTTCTTAGTGCTCATAAGCCAGGCAGCTGCCACAACTTGCTTGGCTGTGTGTTTGGGCTCTTTGGATCTGAACTACAGTCCCCATGCTCTTATAACAAGTGCTTTATCTACTGATCCATCTCTCAGACACTGGTTACCATTTATAGTTTTTCTCCCAGCCACAGCCACTGTGCACACCACCCTATTTGCATAGGACTTGAGCCTAGGACTCTTTCTGCCCTCCTTTTTGCATTGATTCACCTGTCTTGTGTATTTTTAAAATTTTTGTAAAGTATTTTTATGGATTTAAATTTTTTAACATTATTTTTGAGATTATACTATAGTCACATCATTTCTCCCTTCCCTTTCCTCCCTCCAAAACTCCCACATACCTTTCCCCAATCTCATTCAAATTCATGGTTTCTTCTTTCACTAATTGTTATTGTATGTATGTATGTATATGGATATACATATATATTCCTAAGTATAACCTGTTCAGTTCATATAATGTCACTTGAATGTTTTCAGGGGTGACCATTTGGTAACCCAATTAGTGCTTTTCCCTAAGGAAGACCACCTCTCTTGCTGCCAGTTTTCCTCAATTTCTCATAGTTCTTGATGAGCTGCTAGATTAGACACTGCCTGGGTGACCAGCCAGTGCAAGTCAGTTAACCTCAAGGAATATCAGACTGGATATGCAAATGCAACAATTAAAAAAAAAATTCCCTTGCCCTGAATGGATGGCTGCAAGGTTCAGGGGACCCATGGATGTTCTCTGAAGTTCAATTTCAATTCCTTGAAGATATTTCCTGAGAATGCTGGGAACTGAACCTGGGACCTCAAGAGTAGGCAGTTTTCGTGCTACTTATCTATATCCACAGTCCAGATACATTTAAGACAATCATTTACTTTCCAGTTGATGCATATCCATTCTACACGGTATCAGGTTACATATGGGCATCTTGTTAAAAGTATATTGTACTTTGAATGTATTCCCACCGTACTACCTTATCCTTCCCCCCTTTTCCTTAATTTCAACACTGGACTTTACTTTTCTAATTGGCAAATGCGGTATTAAGCTTCATTCTAGCATTTTGGCTTGATTTGATTTTCCTCATTCTCTTTCTATCATTTCCTGCTCTTTCCACAATAACTATTCTGTTCACTTCCACCTCCTCCACACCATCCTCTCTGCACTCATGTCTCAGGTGTCCCATTGTCCCTCCCCAGAGTTCTCCAACACCTCTTTTTTTTCTACTACCTCCTTTCTGGTTTCATAACCTAATCAACCCGCACTCACTCTTACATGCACACATCACTTACAACATTGTAAGCTAGGCCGGAAATAAGCATGGAGGTTTCTCAAAAAAGTTAAAAATGGTGCTACGTGGTGACACAGCCTCACTGCTAAATTCAGGCACATGCCTAAAGAATTTATATTCTACCCAGAGATGCTTGCACATCCGTGCTTATGTTTGCCATATTCACAAGAGCGAAGAAATAAACTCTGTTTCTGAGGACAGTTTTGTTAAAAGAAAAATTGAGAAAACTATATATGGTTCCCACTGTGACTTGCCATTAGCACATTACACACTACATTTGGTTAATACATAATTAGCTAATGCCGTGGCTTATTCACATTTCCTCAGTTTTTAACCTTCTGTCCTTTTGCTATTCCAAGATTGCATCCAAGACATTATATTATACCACCTCATAATGTGTTCTCTGGCTCTTCTGGGATGCCAAACATTTCTTTACGGCAACTGAAAATATGTGTATGTCTCAAAACTTCGTCTAATTTTTAGTTTTATTTTAGCTTCTCTTCAATTGTGACTTCAAGCAGGTGACCTCACACTTCAGTTTCCACTTTTAAAAATTCTGATGATGTATCTCAGCATCACTTAGAAAATTTCTGAGACCGCAACAAAAGCTACCTCCTTGTTTAATTCTCTGAGATACCCAGTCTCTTCCAAGATGTCAAGGAATACCTTTCCTTTGTCCCAAAACACAAGCGTTTTAGTGAAAATTCTATTATTGTGCCAAAGGTGCTTAGAAAGGTGCCAAGTGCTAAACATCATTTACTGTTCTACTTTCTTAATGCTTTATAAATTGAAATTACCAAAAGATAATGAGTATCCATTGTTGTGTTGTAGTTGGTTTATCTTATTCTTGGACACACACATAACCTTGTTAATCATGTGCACTTGGCCTATTCAGTTAATCCAGATCTATGCTGTGCCCTGCCTGGGGTAGCCCAAGCCCTTGGAGACATCCTTCTGTAGACATACAAAGCACTCAGTGTTTCCATGACATGGCACAATGGGAAAACTCACAGTTGTTCTCTATTTTCTTTTTCCCTATTAGTGAAACATTTGTTTTTTTCTGTATGGAAGAACAAACAGAACCCTGACTCCTATCTCAGTTCACACATCTGATTTAATATTCTTTTGACAGTTATATCATATTTTCCATGGTTACAATTCTTCCTCCACTAGGAAGCTGTTTCCTCCTTTACTTTGATGACCTACCTATTTTATACACTATATGCAATCCCTGTTCTGGGATATCTGTCATCATCAGCCTTCCTCCCAAAACAGATCCTGACCTGTCCCATTATTACCTCTGTGTTGGAGAGCTGGAACCATGGTTGTTTCCCATAGGTAAAGATCTCCCAAAGGATAACCCCGAAGCTCCACACATCACTCTCTGTGGTGAACTTCCGGTACATGATGCTTTCAGGGGGCATCCAGCGGATGGGGAGCATGGTGTGTCCTCCCACCTAAAAAGGGCAAAGACAAAAGCACGTAAAGTTACCAGATGATCACTACCAACCAGAAGTCTACAGCCTTCTTGTATAAATGTACCCTCCATGCATTGAATCCCAACATGGCTATGCTCTAGGCAACCTGAACTCAAAGGTGAATGGGAATGCTGACATCAGTGACTATCAGAATGAGAGCAGCTATAGATCAGACCTGAGGGAAGAAGACAGACTTTTTAACATAGAGAATGAAAGCTAAATGGTAATCTGAAGTGAGAGGGAAGGTTTAAGAGCCTGGTATAATAAACAAACAAATAAATAAATAAATCTTTACACTATTAAAAAAAAAAAAGAATCTGGTACGAGAATAAAATCTTAAAATCTTCCTTAAAGAAATCTCCAGGAGGAAACAAAGAGAATCATAACATGAGCCTCCAAGCATCAGAGAGGTCATAAACAAACATTGAGTTAGACCCCTTGACAAAGGTGATTAAGAAATACATATATACTACAGACATCTAACCTGTAGATTATTAATTTCACCTCCCACTCAAATTTCTCATCACAATTTGGGATCTGCGATTCATGTGAAGAGGATGAAGATTTCCAGCAACCCCTAAGCCCTTCTGTTAATAAGAAATTGGGTGGAAAAAAAAGAATACCTCTCTAAAATGCTTAGTAAGATACATCACAGAAAATAGTCTTTAAAATAGCCTCAAGAGACACTGGCCATTTGCGGGCTTACTCCTGAGATTCAAGGGGAAGATAAAGAGAGTGAGAAGGGTAGACATTTGGAATATGACTGAGGACAAAGGTTAGAGTATTGGCACACATGAAAAAAGTTCACAGTGTGTTTCAGATCTCAGGAATGAAATGCGTTATTACTAAGTAGAACATCAGAAGTTGAGCCTTTCAGTTAATAAGTGGAATTTGTTAGGAAAGTGCTTGCTGTTTGCTTGAAAATAACATAGCTCTTTGTGTCCCAGTAAACTTTTGACACAAATGTCTTTCCCTGATGGACCAGTTGGAGGGACAGCAGCAATGGGCACTGAAAAGCAATGGCTAAATAGAAGAAAACCTCATATCTAGAAGAAGACAGAGGAGAGAGAGTCTGTCTGTCTGTCATCAACTGGAAACATCTTAGAAGAAATCAGTCTTTTGGATTTGTAGAAAAGTCACTCAATCTTTAAAATTACCATAACTGTGAAGACAATTTAAGGTGTTTCTACCTGGAAAGCAACACTAGGCCTCTTCACTAAACACAGGCTTTCAAAGAAAACAAAAACAAAAAACATCAGAAATCAATAGAGTAAGATTCTGGAAGAACATAAAAAGAAATCCCAGATATGTGATGTCTTGAATTTTACTATAGAGCAAATAGACTACAACAATGCAATTTAAGTCTAAATAACATGTGCTAATTTGGTGGCTAAAGGTAATACAATATCTAATAAGAGCTTCCTATAAAATAGAAACATAAAGTAAATAATATTACCAATAATGTTAATAGTACTACTGCTGCTATTGCTAACCTAATTATGGGGAATGAAATTCCACATAATTTTAACAATAAGTGCCACAGAGAGTAGATACAGAAATAATTAAAAGCCTGTTAAAGACTTTATCATTAAGAGAGGCAGGAAAAGCACTTATAGGTACCAATCAATTATTGATCAGAATAATTCACACTTAAATATGCCTGTGAAAAACTTTACATAGCTTCTAGAAGAATAAAACATTACAACAGCCTCCTGACTGTTTTCAGAAACACAGTATCTATCAAAAGCTTTCATCTCACAAGAAAAATACTGCAAATAAGGGAAAGCAACAATAATGAAAAGAACAGAAAACAGATGCAAAGTCCGATACTCCGTAGACAGTAAGTATGAATGGTTGATTACTATCTCCAACATGGGAGAGAATTTAGGTTAGAAATCAGGCTGTATTTAAGACAAAATTACAGAAAATATTGAAAATAAAGCAGTCAAAGCATAGGCAATAAAAGTGAAATATAATTGTCCATGCATACAGGAAAGGATATCTATACATGTAGATGTGGATGAATATGGCTAATTAAATTTTCTTTATTAATTTATTTTTAAACACTTTGTTTTTTTTCCTTATGTGTAGTTGAAGAACTCTGAATGTCAACTGTTTAATATTAAAAAGGATTATGTCATAGTTATTTCTAATTTAATGTTATATATAAAGTTGGAAAAATTCACCATATATGAGATCACGAACTTGCGTACTCCAGCTACCATAACAGCACTACATGAAATATATGCATATATAAAGAGTAAAATATTGTAAAATTTTAAAAACTGAAAAAGCTGTTGAAATGAAAAAATAATACACACTAAAATTATTCTTTTAATTTATAAAATCCAATCATATTAAACCTCAAAGGAAATCTAAAATTTCAAAGAAAAAATCAGTACACAATATGAGCAAGAAACATTTTCCATAGCAAATAAAGAAAACTATAACTAACAACAAAGGAATAATCTATTAAACAGTATTGACAGAGATTAAAATATTATTTTAGTACTTGCTGAAATTAATATTTAAAGCTATTTATTATAGTAGAAAATTTAATCTATATGTTCTTATAAAGCCATCTATGTCCTAAATATAATCACCAAATCTGAATAACTTACTCAAAATATATCATAACAATAACAACCTTGGGTAATTTACTGTTCCATTTGCCTAATTAAAAAGTAAATACATTTAAAAAAACATTGTTTCAAAAGATGCTAAAGTTTTCAAGTTCTGCTTTCTGATTGAAAACCATAATCTATTAGTAAGGAAACGTTTCTTCTTTAACATGTTAACTATCACAATGCCTGATAAACCTCAGAAGCACAGAAGGGACATTCTTTCCTTTGTTTTATGAAATGCTGTCCAGGAAATTCTAACCAAAGTGATAAAGTAGTTATTTCCTCAAGTGCATAAGCATTAAACTGGTCTCTAAATACATATCTCTCTGTGCCTGCATTAGTGCAAACCTGAGACCTTATCAAGAAACTTTCTCTGTGTAGAGGATGGTACTTCACACAGAAACTTATAAGGTGTCAACATGCAGAGAATAAGCAACTGTGAGAGTTCAGCCAGAAATGGGACATCTATATTTGCACCCCTTCCCCAAGTCTCAGGGACCATTGAAGAAGAGTGGGAGGAAAGTGTGTAAGAGCCAAGACTAGTGGGGGAGGACCAGGGCAAAACAGTGAGCATCATCATGCAGGACCGCTGCCTCAGGCATGGAGGAGAAAGGAGCTCATGAGTAGTGGATGGACACAACCAGAAGTCAATGGATAGCACAAAGTCAAGTCTATGGGTTATTAAATTTATTAAATTTTAAAATCGAGGACACAAAGGGATTAGGGAGGTGAGGTATGTCTGGGAAGAATTGTAGGGAGGAGTTGGGCATAAATATGACCATAATATATGTACTACCGGTATGAAATTCTCAAAGAATTAATAAAATATTTATTTTAAAAAATACATTTTTGATAAAATGTTGAAACAGAAGATTCAAAATTGTTGTCTCAGTAAGCATGGTTATTCAAAACAATTAACTAAAAAATTAAAACTAATGTTAGTAAGATACCCACATATAGAAAAATAATAGCCAAACTACACTAATAACACCATAACAATTCAAAACAGAATTGAAAATAAAGCTGTATAATATCAACAAAGCACTTAAAAACCCTGATATATAACTTAACTTAAAATGTATAGGAGTGTGGGGATCAAATGTGGGCAGAGCAGGGGTGAGAGGCAAGAGGGCTCAGGAAGAAGGGAAACAGAGTGGGGAAGGTATCTCTGAGATAAGCTGGAGATCTGTTACTGGGAAGGCTCCTAGGAAGATAAGGCTGTAACTCTAGCCAAGACTCTCAGCTGTGGGACACATGGAAACTGAAGAGGCCATCTCCCAGCCAGGCAGGACTTCCAGTGGAGGGAAGAGGACTCCAACCCACCCACAAGACCTTCAACCCAAAATATATCCAGGGAGAAAGATGGAGAAGAGCTTGAGGGCATGTCTAACCAATGATTGGCCCAACCTAAGACCCACCCCATAGCAGAGAGCCAGCGCTTGACATTATTAATAATACTCTGCTTTGCTTGCAGACAGGACCTACATAAATGCAAAGTTTTATCATTTTCTTGGATAAAAAGGTTTAATTGGGTAAGTTTCTCATTCACTCTTCAAGTACAACTTAAAATTACAGTGAAATACAAATTTAAATTTCTCAATAGAATGGGTTATGGAAACCGACAAGATGAATCCAAACTTCATCCAGAGTAGTGATTGCTTAATTAAAGACTTGATGAACTAAAACAATGATGGGAATTTGTTTTCTCAGAAAGCAAATCATTTTATTGCTCTATGTAGTGAACCACCCTTTGTTTGGCATAGAAATAGACAATATACTAACGTAACAAAATAAGCCTAGAAGCAGAACCATGTATAAATGCTAGAGTTTAATATATGAGATTATGGGTTAGTAATTAAGGTGTTGGGACAATGGACCATTCATTTAAAAAAATACACTTAGATACCTACCTCACACCATATACAAAAATCATTTCCAGATGGATTAAAGAGCTAAACATAAAAAAAAACAAAATAATAAGAATATTAGAAGAAAACTTACAAAGATATTTGTATAAGCTCAGGAGTAGAAGACCTTCCTACATGACATACACTTAAAAAGCCATAACGGATACAACTTATAGACACAATTTTGTAAAAATTAAATGGCAAAGACAAAAATTCATAATTAGAAGACAAATGACAGAAATATCTGCAACATAATGTAACAGACAAATCATCATAATCATTATTGTCATTAATATGGCTTTGTAAAATGGTCTTTATTGCTAAGCAGCCCCAGGCTGGCCTGGAAGCCTCTATTAAACCAGGCTTGCCTCAAGATGGGGAGGTCCTCCTGCCTCTGCTTCCCCACTGCTGGACAGACAAGAAATTAAAATCCACATGATTCACAGTGCTTCTTCGCGTTAGTTGGGTTAGCAAACCAACAGACAGATGAGTAAAGACGAAGAGCAGACAAGCCACAAAATAGCTGCACATCGCCACAGACAGATGAAGAGATGTCAAGTCAAAGAGCACAGACATGTATTTTAATGGCACTTGTTAAAAGGAGGAAACAAAGTTTGCTATCTGATGGGTTAGAAGGTATGAGACCTGATGCTCTGACGCCAATCATGAGACTGGAATCTGTTTCTGAGGGCGCAGTCATTACATTTTCTGCCCACATTGAAGATGTAAGAACACTGGGATCCATCAGTTTCACGGATGGAGTAGTCGAATACTATTGTCTTGTGTGTAGACAAAAATATTTGGTTCAAGACTTTCATTTTGTTGTTTTAAAAGGCATGGGTATGTTTATTTTTGAAGGCATACATGATGGTTAAAACAGACTATAAAAATACTATGTGTACTGGTATCTAATTGTGTCCAGGATAATAAATGTAGTAAATTAAAATACAACTCATTAATAAATACACTTTGTCATTCTCATTCATGTAAAAATGGAAATATGTAAGTATAAGCAAATACACAGTAATAGGATATGTCCTTGTGAATGATACGAAAGGGTTCAGAAAGCCACTACACCAGTAATTTTCCCTCAAAATGGAAGTAAGAAGGTTCCAAATTTTATTATATGTATTTCTATATTGCTTAAAATTTTACAATGATCAGGTACCACATTTTAAAATTCCAAGATAAAAGCAAAAGTAAATATATGAATAGACAGACAGGAATAAACAGATATAAGTCCACATAAAAATATCAGTTTTGTAAAATAACTATGTTTATGACAGAATATGCTAGAACGGTTTGTCTAACCTTGTTTCTTGAGTAAAAAAAAAATAATAGAGGTCAGGAATACAAAAACATCACTCTTAGTATATAATTTTAAATATTGGAACCCTCCATTTGATGCTAGTATGTGTCTCAGTTGATGGTTTTCATATATAATAAAGAGGGAAGTTTTACATTGAAATTTTCATGTTCAGAAAAGGAGAAATTCAAGGGCGCTGGGTTCAAACTGTGATGAGCCTAAGTGTTTGAGTAGGCAACTGTCAGACCGGCATTAACTGGTCATAGGGACCCCCTTCGAAAGACCCTCATGGAGTACCAGCACTTATGGGAATGAGATGTATCTTACATTTCTCCAAGAGTAAGGTCTCAAACATAGCAAAACTAGCACGGGGGTGGGGGGAAAAGGAAATCAAGAAACCTTGAATTTTGGTGTGATTTTTGACAAATGCTTAGCTTTTATGAACTTAAGTTTCTTCAGCTTCAAGATAAGAGTTAAACAGCAAGACCACCTCAGGTGGCATCATGAAGACAAAAACCTGCTGGGTATCACTAAGCACAGAGATGTACACACACAGTACAGTAATTGCTTACTGTGTACATCTTCACATACTCCTGGACAACATAACAAATCTAACTTCCCACAGTTCCCTTATTGCCGATAAGAACGTCTATTGATTTTCTTCCAGCATTCCTGTCATCACTCTCCCACACTGAGGACACTCAGTCTGGGAAAAACAGTGGTCTAATAGTTTCTAATAATAAGAAGAAAAGAAAAGAGAAAAAAGAAGAAGTACTCATTGACAAATATTCCACCCTAAAACCTAACCAAATATAAGCTATCCAAGGCCACAGTCTTAAAAATAAAGACAATATTAATTAATGAAGAGTGGTGTCATATATTATCTTATTTCATCCTTTCTCCATTCCTGTGCAGCCAGGGCCTCCCTTGTGCCCATTTCACAGAAGAAAACAGGATCAGCTTGTTACAGCCGCTCTCTAAGGGATATCTTGAGAATCTTGAAGCTAAGCTTTAAAAAAAAAAAAAAAGTGACATAAACTAATAACACCCAGGAAAGAGGCTCAGCAGTGATTCTAGCATAAAATGATTTAGGAAAATAGAACTTGGAATTAATTACTCTTAGGAAGAAGTCCCTGTTTTCTTTTTGACACCTTCTACCACCTCATCACTGCCTTCTTTTGTCCTCTCTTATACACCCTCATGACCTTCAGAATTGGGAATTAGTGAAGCCTAGAAGGAGCAATTGCTCAGTAGAGGTTTTGCTCATTGGGTTAGATGTGAGTCTATAGAAATTAGGTGGTCATAGGATCCCAAGACGTGTTCTTTATATGCTTCTGTCACTAAACCTATGCAGGGTTCATCAGGGTCTTTGCTTTTTAGATCATCGTGTATGTTGTCTTAAAAACAGGAACCCTGTGGGGATACAGCAGGAAGGGGCAAGTAGGGATAGCACGAAGGGAAAAAATACAGGGAGAGAGAACTGGAATTGGGTATCTCTGCTATGAGCTAGAAACCTATAGAAACTCCCGTATCTATGAGGGTTACTGTAGCTAAGACTCCCAGCAATGGGGGATATGGAGCCTGAAACAGCCATCTCCTGGAACCTGAGAAGACGTCCAGTGGAGGGACTGGGACACTAAGCCAGCCACAAAACCATAGACCCACAATTTTTCCTACCAACAAGATGTGCAGGGGTAAAGATGGAGCAGAAATTGAGGGAATAGGCAGTCAATGACTGGCCCAGCTTGAGACCATGCTTGTAATGATAATTTGCTACACTTGCAGACAGGAGCCTAGCGTGCCTGTCTCCTGAGAGGCTTTACCCAGCAACTGATAGAAACAGATGCAGAGACCCACAGCCAAACAATAGGCGGGGCTTAGGGAATTCCATGGAAGAGGGGTACAAAGGATTAAAGGAGCCACAGAGGTTAAAGACACCACAAGAAAAAAATGCAGAACCAACTAACCTGGGCCCATAGGGGCCCATAGAGACTGACAAAACAGTCAGAGAGCATCCTTGGGATGCATCTAGGCCCTTGGCACATATGCCACAGTGGCACACCTCGATCTTCATGTAGGTCTTCTAACAGTAAGAGCAGGAGCTGTATCGGACTGTGTTTCCTACCTTGGGATCCCTTTCCCCTAACTGGACTGCCTTGCTTAGCCACAATAGGAGAATATGCACCTAGTCCTACAACTTGCTATACAGAGGCAGGTTGAGATCCATTAGAGGCCTCCCTTTTTCTGAGACTTTCCTGAGAAGAAAGGGAAAATGTTTGGGGAAGTGAGGTGAGGGGGGGAGGTCTGGGAGGAGATAATGGATGTAAAATAGATAAGCAAATTATTATTAACAAACCAACAAAAGGAGGGAGCTGGAGAGATGGTTCAGCAGTTAGGAGCACATGCTGCTCTTGCAGAGGACCTGGGTTCAGTTCCTAACACCAATATGAAACATCACCAAAACAAAACATCTTTAGTTATTAAGTCTGTTTCCTATTTGAACCATCATCCCATACATATAGGATCAACACGGCATAGCACGTGCTTCCTCTGAAACGTGATGGGAGGTGAAGTGCATCTCTCTGTTATTATACTATGTTATTATGACCCATCAGTGACTTCTGTCTGGTCACTCATTATAAAGTCCCCTACCAGCTAGTAATTTTAGAAACCATTGATGATTATCGCCCAGATCTATTATTTCATTAGCGGGTTCAAAAAGGATGACATTCTAATTATAGTACTCCTTCTGCATATATTAGCAGAAAATCTATAAATAAAAACTCCCCTTCATCTGCTGTGTGATTGTACTGATTATAGCTTTATATGAAATGGGCAAGATGGCTGCTTGACTATCTCCCTTTATTTACCAGCTTTTAGAACAGTGAATTTATCCCCTCGCATTATGGTTGAAATATGGTTTGAGCACATGGCCTTTAATATTTGAGCACTTGGTCTGCAGCTCATTGTGCTCTTTTGAAAGGCTGAAACAAACAAACAAACAAACAAACAAACAAACAAACAAACAGAAAAACCTTACTGAAGAGAGTGGATCCCTAAGGTGGGTTCTGAGGCTTTGTAGCCTCGCCCTACTTCCTGCACACGCTCTGCTTTTTGATTGCGAGCACAATGTGATCAGCTGCCTAGTGCTCCTATCGCCCTGCCTTCCCCTCCGTAACGGGCTATAACTGCCAAGTATGAATCACAGTAAACACTTCCTCTCTTATGGTGCTGCTTGCCAGTTATTGGTCATCGTAATAATAAGCAGAGACGCAGTGTTCTCCGAGGGCCAGCTTTAAGCGCCTTGTTCTGCTTCTAAAAACATTTTCACAACTTGTTCTTCTTTTAAACACTCACTTGAGGTGTTTCTGTCTGCCACAGGAACTATTTTTGATGCCTTGTTTCTCTCCATCATTGGCCAATGGAAACCTCTTAAAGTTGTTCCTCTCTCATCTCATATAACCCCAGTAGTCTTTGACAGCACCTTCACTTTCTTACATGAAAGAAAATTCTAGGCTCCTCTTGTACATTTCATAGCAGAGCCTTTGAAGCTACTATTTCTCCAAGGATCTCGGTAGCTTTTTGATGCACAATGGAATTTTGGGAGCAAAATATGGATCCTTGTGAGCGCTCAGTGCTACTAGGGTTATCATTAGTTCTGAGTCTTTAAACTGGGAAATTCAAAGCTAGGAAATCATTTTTTGGAAGGAAAGTTACAATACAAGTTCACGATTTTACTTTAGCCACACTCAAAATTAGGATTGCTTAGCTTCCTTTGGTTTATGTTTCAAATTTTCAAATTGATCCTGAAAATCTTGATTACTGGAATTTAATAATATAATTTATTTACTTTTTCTTAACATACTAGTGTCACTTTTTTAAAATGTGTTTTTCTGTCATATGCTACACCCCAAACATAGTTTCCCCTTCCTCTTTTCCTCACATCCCCTCCCTACTAACTACCCCCATCCACTCCTCCATTTCCCTTCAGAAAATGGCAAACCTCTCAGAGATATCAACCAAACATGGCATATCATGGCACCTCCACTCATATTAAGGCTGGAAGAGGCAACCCAGTAGGAAGGAAAAGGTCCCAAAAGCAGAAAAACAGGCCATAGACAGCCCCTGCTCGCACTGTTAAAAATCCAGTAAGAAAACCAAGCCACATAATTGTAACACATGTGTGGAGGACCTAGGACCTATGCAGGCTCCATAACTGTTGGTTCAGTCTCTGTGAGCCCCTGTGAGCCCAGGTTGTTAATTCTGTGAGTTTTCTTGTCATATCTTTGACCACTCTGACTCCTACAGTCTTTCCTTCCACTCTTCCACAGAATTCCTCAAATTCCACCAAGACTGACAATAAATGGGATCTCATGAAACTGAAAAGTTTCTGTAAGGCAAAGGCACCAACATTGCAAGAAAACGGCAGCCTACAGAATGGGAAAAGATCTTCAGCAACTCTACCTCATCTGACAAGAGGGATCATTTCCAAAATACACAAAAAATTCAAAGAACTGGACAACAACAAACCAAACAATTCAATTAGAAAGTAGGGTACAGATCTAAGCAGCGATTTCTCAACAGAGGAATCTCAAATGGCCAAGAAGTATTTAAAGAAAGGTCCAACATCCTTAGCCCTAAGGGAAATGCAAATCAAAACTGTGTTGAGGTTCCATCTTACACCTGTCAGAATGGCTAAGATCAAAAACACGAGTGATAAGTTCATGCTGGTGAGGTTGTTGAGTAAAGGAAGCTCTCCTCCTTTGCTGGTGGGAGTGCAAACTTGTACATCCACTTTGGAAAGCAATCTGGCGCTTTCTCAGAAAATTGGGAGTTGATTGACATCAGGACCCAGCTGTACTACTTCTGGGCATACACTTGGAGGACGCTCCCTCCTACCACAAGGAAACTAGCTCAACTATGTTCATAGCAGCTTTATTCATAATAGCCAGAAACTGGAAACAACCTAGATGTTCCTCAACTGAAGAATGGATAAAGAAAATGTGGTACATTTACATGATGTGATACACTTACACATTTACTCAGCTGTTAAAAATAATCACTAAATTTGCTGGCAAATGGATGGAAATAGAAAAAAAATCATCCTGAGTGAGGTAACCCAGACCCAGAGAGACAACCATGGTATGTATTTACTTATAAGTGGATGTTAGCTGTAAAGGAAAATCATTCTACAATCTACAGACCCAGAGAAGGTAAGTAATAAGGAGGACTCAAGGGGTGACATATGACCTTCCTGGGAAGGGGAAATAGAATAGATATCCCAGGTGGACTTGGTAGGCTAGGAATGGGAAAGGCGGGGATGTGGGGGCTAGAAAGAGAGAGAGTTCTAGAAGACACAAAAGAAATTGGAGGGCATTTCAGGGTCAAGGTAGAAACCTAGAGCAATAGAAACTTCCAGGAATCTATGAGGATGAACCTAGCAAAGAATCCTAGTAATGAAGGACACACAACTTGCCATCTCCTATAACCAAGCAAGACTTCTAATGAAGGGACTGGGATACCAACCCAGCCACAAAGCCTTCAAACTGCAATTTGTCCTGCCTGCAAGGTGTGCCCAGTTAAAGGTGGTGCAAAAATTATGGGGAGCTGCCAAACAGTATTGCTCCTGCTTTAGACCCATGCCACAAGAGGGAGCCCACCCCCAACACTGCCTGGAGAGCCAGGACCCAGAGGCCAGATAGCCCGGACACCTAGGATAGAAGCAAACACAACTTGGGGGAAAAATCAACAAAAAGATTCTTAGTGCTATTCTACCAAGATTGGTGCTAAGCACAGTTATTATCAGAGAGGCTTCACCCACCAACTGATAGAAACAGATGCAGAGGCCAACAGCCAAACATTACAGTTGCTCCTTCATCATATCAAAAATGCATACAGAGTTTCAACATCAAACCATCTACACTGCTCTCAGGTCTTTCTGTCCTTAAGACACACTGACCAGAAAATTATGTAAAGTATAGGTTTATCTTAGCCCTTTCAAAGTTACCATGCCGGTAGATGTTTCTATTTTACTTCTTTTTCAGTTTTAGAAATGCTTTTTGCTTTTCATTTTCCAACTTATCTCATGTCAATTATTGATCATTTTAAAAAACTGAAACGTAGTTTCAACCTCAAAAGCACAAAACCAGATCCTTTTATATAAATGACAGCTGAATTCTCATTCTACTATGGTTCTTGCCACTAGGCACCCCTGTCCTTACCCCACTATCGAACACAATTTTGGTTTGTTCTAGTTTATTTTCCCATTTTATTTTTTGTTTGTTTTGTTTTTTTTATACAGGCACATATGTTCTCAGTGAGGATAGCTTTGTGGCATTTTAAAGATCCTCAACTCTTACATACACCTTTTCTAAATACGAATCTAGAACTCTGAGTGGCCTAGCAATGTCTCTGGTGCTTAAAACACAATTCTTATATTCTGAGTCTCCAATTTCTTAAAATACAGATAGACAGATAAAAATAATTAAAAAAACAAACATAAAAGATTATCATGTGATATAAAAATAAAATAATTCTTGATAAGAGACCAATATATAGGTCAGGCAAATAGTTCAAAAACTTGAATCACATGTCAATAAAAAAAAATATCTTTTCTTCACACACACACACACACACACACACACACACACACACAAAGATAGAATTGATCCTGAATCATACTATGCATTACCAATAAATAAGTTCATCAATAATTCATGTGGTAATTGGTAAATAGAGGAGATAAATTTGCATTTATATTTTACTTTTATCATCTATGGTACTAAGAACTAGGATATGTGGATATTATTTTGATCTACTGCCTGTTTCTGAACACTGCTAATAATTGTAGGGATACTCATTCCAAAATAATCTCTTAACATTTAGAAACTTATGGTCATTGGACATTAAAAATTAAATTTAAATCTTCATACACATTTTTGTCACAGTAAATGATGATAGAGTGGCCAATAAAGGGCTTTCAAGCATAAAAATAAATTACATAAAGATAAAATTCAGTGTGGTAACCGGAATGAAAATATAAATTCAAAAAGAAAAAGGAGCCATGTAAAAGTGGCTGTGTAAGAATTTGTTCATGTGTTAAATAGATGCTGTACCAAATTGTTCTTGGTATTTAAACTTCATTAGATGCATTAAAGGAATGATGTATTTTTTAATGTCAGTGTTTACAATGTTCTGGAAATGATGGGCAGCACTTGAAACTTTTTAAAAGGTTGCAACCAACTATACGGAAGGTTCTTAGTGACAACTGTAAATGAATAAGGGGTAGGCACAGCTTTTCAAAATTCTTTTGAGATCATAAAGGTTTGCTGCTCTCAAGTCTAGAACATTTACATGCAGGAATGAAATGTCCTGTCTCATCTTTCCTCAGGTCTATATCTCACCCATTCCCAAAGGGAGGTAATAAGAAAAAAAAAATGGGGGAAGAGCAGCACCCTAACCAGCCTGGGTGTCTGCTTAAGACCCCCAAGCTCCCTTCCTTCATTCCATCCCTGACGTCATCATGCTCATCTACATCCTTGAAAACTGCAAGTATGCAATCCAGAGTGTGCCAGTGTGCAGCATCTCGGGTCTTCTTGGGTGTGGACTGCTGTGGAGCCCAGCGAATTCTCAGACCTCCTAAGTCCTCACCTACAGCTTTCCTCTCTCTGCTGAACAGAGAATTGTGCTTGTGCATTTCCACTGAGGGGCTCTCACTTTGCTGTCCGCAGAGGGAAACCACTGTCCTAGGTCAAAGAGAAACTCAGCTAGACTTTGGGAGGCTCTTGTGCCTCTCTATATATTATGGGAACAAAGGGGCACAAAGTCACACAATTCCTTCTCACACGAAACATCTACCCTCACACAACACTGGCTAGATAGGAGACATAGTAACCCATATTCCAAACCAAGACCCAGCAAAGAATAAACAGATATCCAAAGGGCAGAGTATTTCGGGAAACAACTCAAACCTCCTCTGTGTATGGAAGGAATATGGGCCAAGCCAGACTTTGTAAAGGAGATAATAAGATAACCTATCTTCTTTGAGAACTCAGCTACAAAGAGTTGTTAAAACCTTAAATCATATGTTTATGACCAAATGGTCTAATCATCTGGATACTGCCACTCCTGGTAGGTGTATTATTTTTTATTTATCCAGTTGTAGTGTTTCTTAACTGAGTATCTTACCACAGAGAAAAATACCCATGTGCATTTAAGAAAGAAATCCAATGCAGATCTTCTTCATCACCTGAAAAGTCTGTTTAACACTTAACACATGCCCCAGTGGGTTTTGCCTCTTGCATCCTGCTGTGCCATGTCCAAGAGGTACATTAATGGGGGGGGGCACCTATCACATTGAACATGACCATGACATTGACTATGGTCCTAGTAGCCACCACTACAGTCATTAAAATTGGCATGGCCCCTGCTCTGGAATTGGGAGTTGCATATACAGT
The DNA here is from genome assembly GCF_907164565.1 of Psammomys obesus. Taxonomy (NCBI): domain Eukaryota; kingdom Metazoa; phylum Chordata; class Mammalia; order Rodentia; family Muridae; genus Psammomys; species Psammomys obesus. The sequence continues at coordinate 16,372,121 of NW_026596046.1, forward strand.
ATTCATACTGGTATGGATTACACAAAGAGTACCGTGTGTACACACACTAACACATGAGGGGGAAGAGTATTCAGGTGAACATATGTACAGAATAGTGTGTGTGCTTTGCAAGGACAGTAGCACATCCTGACACAGACACAGGCCTCCTGGGCATGCTCTGATTCTATAAGGTTGATGAATACTCCCTTGGGCATTTCTTGAAATAAATGCCCTAAGCTTTTTTTTTTTTTTTTTTTTTTTTTCTCAAGACAACAGAAATGCTTTCACTCTAAGCCAATTGATTAGCTTTATTGATAGCTACAAATGTTTTCGGACTGCTAGAACTCTTTCAGGAATGAATGCTGTTTCTCTACTTGCTGCTGGGAATGCTTATTTATTCCAACTGCTGGGCTCCTTAGAAGTTCCCGCCATGTGAACGTGGGAGAATTCCCAGAGCTGAGTAACATCAATTTGTCATTCTGAAACGGTCCAAGTTCCTACCTTTTCTCCTTCCTCTGCCACTCTCTCCTCTCAGACTTCTAGCCAAGTGTTGTGGGTACTACTCTTTGAACCAGCTGTTTGGCTTTCTTCCCAATCGATTCATTCATTCATTCATTCATTCTTCATTCATTCATTCACTCACTCCACTCACTCACCCACCCATTCCCTAGGCATGACTCTTTGGTAACTGAGCCTGAAATGGAACAGAACAGGGAAACATAAAGTAATCCGAAAAATAAGGTCCATGACCTTTAAGAAGGGCTGCTTCTTGCTCCCACAATTGTCTCTTTCCCCCCCCAAACAAGATTGTAACTGCTACAATGGGGAAATACCTAGGGAGGGGCCAATGACCAATTGTTATTTTTGTTTCCCTGTTGAGCTTCTCTAGTCCTGAGTCCATCTGTAAATTATTTCTCCCTCTGTGGGATGCCCTCAGGATCTGTAACTGTTACTCTGTATCCAGGGCCTCAGGATCTTGATACTTTCACTCTTGGTCATGGGCCTTGCTTTGAAATTCCTGACCTTTGATGTCTAGCTGTCACTCTTATAGATGATGCCTTTCTCTCCCAATTGCCACTTCCCTTTGATGTCTGAGTGGGTCTTCTTTCCAGAATGCACAATTTTTGCCGCCCTTACCCCAAGGCTCCTTTAACAAGTCTACATTCTTTCTTAATGTCATTAGGACTATCAGTCCTGTCCTGCCTCCCAAATCTAAGGTCTTCAGAATCTAAGACTTTAAAAGAAATAACACTGTAGCTAAAATTACTAAGCACATATTGATGGAAAAAAATCTTTAGAAATGACCCTACATATCCCCAAACATATATGCTTGTCCATAAAAAAGGCAGTGACAGATTTCTTGTGGTTTTATTTAAATATATCATTTGACTACAGCATATGTACCTCAAAGTATACAACTGAAAAAATCCCCACTTCCAGTTGTATGAAAATTAATGTTTAGTCTATAGTATGGTAGTCTATCTTCATTGTCAACTTGACTAGAATCTCTAAGAAGACACACCTTTAGCTGTGTCTGTCAAGATGTCTCCAGAGATGTTTAATTCAGGAAAGACTACCCTGAATATGGAAGTGTCACCGCACACGCTAGGGTTCTAGACTGAATAAAAATAGAAGAAGCAGGAAGCCAGCAGAACTCATCTTTCTCTACTTCCTGACTGTGGACACAGACTGACAAACCACCTCACACTCTCACAACCATGACTTCCTGATCAGCATGGCCTTAAACATGAGCAAAGATAAGCCTTTCCATTCTTTTCTCAGTTGCCTTTGTCAGATATGTTTGTCACCTGTCTTAGATAGTGTTTCTATTGCTGGGAAGAGATACCATGACCACAGCAACTCTCATAAAGAAAAGCATTTAACTGGGGCTGCCTCACAGTTCAGACGTTTCGCCATTACCATCATGGTAGGAAACATGGCAGCCTGCAGGCAGACAGGTGCTGGAGAGGGAGCCATGAGTTCCATATCTGGATCAGAAGGCAGGGAGAGAGAGTGCCACCGGGTCTGGCTTGAGCTTCTGAAACCTCAAAGCCCACACCCAGTGACATACTTCCTCCAGCAAGTCCATACCTACTCCAACAAGACCACACCTCCTAATGGTGCCACCCTCTATGCACATGGGAGCCATTTTGATCCAACCCCCCATATCACCACAACAGGAAAGGTAGCTAATACATATATTTATCTATTTCCTGCCTCTTTATAGCTGGACTTCAAGTCCTAGAGCAAAATCATTTCTTCAGTTTGTATGGATGAAGGTATATTAGTCTGAACATTATTTTGAATTTTATAACCATAATGCATAAATGTACACTCACAAATTGCATGTCTATCTGTGAATTCACTCTGGATATAGAAACTCCATGGCTTCCATGGCAGGAAAACTCAGCATGAGAGACTGAGACGTCTCTACAGTGACATGAGACCTCAGAGTTGTGAATTCAGAATTGCTCTTCTTGCTTCTGCTTCTCCACTTCTTCCCAAAAGTATGGCTGCAAGCTATCATCTTTCATTTTGGTTAACACATTGAACAACTCGACTCCAAGTCTAGGAGATGCTTGGAACTCTTCCAAGGAATAATAGAGAAAAAAATTTACAAAGACGTTAAAATGGGGCTCTCTCAAAGCAGGGCATTGTGGCAGCTTATGCAATGGGCATCCATTTAGCACAAGCCCAGAGGACAGGCTGACTGCATCTGAGCCTCTACCCACAGGATTAGGACAAATCCTCATAGTCTCCCAAAACTCCAAGAAGTTAAGAGCCAAGCTGTTTATTAGTGTGAGCCTAGAGGATAAACAAGCCCATTGTGATTCTTCCCAACCCTCTTACCTAGAGCTGAATCTGCCAAGATCAAAGTTCTTATATGGATGCTCCAGGGACATGCACCTTTTTATAACATCTTATCTCTTCCCCCTTTCTAAATCGAGACCAAATGTTGGCATTCATTCCAAGTCCACTCTGTCCTTTAGTACACCTAAGCCTCAAGATAATAATAATAATAATAATAATAATAATAATAATAATAATAATAAATAACAATAATAAACTGACTTGGCCCTATTTTCTTTTCCAGATGTCTAGACTCTAGTCTTCTGGCTACTCTAAAATCTTCTCGGGAAGATGAACTTTAAGATGTTAAAAGATCTCAATTCACTGAACAAAGCTTGAGGTCTCAAGCCAACTAAGATTCCAGAGATCAAACTAGATACAAAGAAGCCACCCAGACCTCAAATGGGCACCATGCTACTATATATACTATAAAGGAAGGCAAAATCAATCTACTGACTGAGCCTAGATCTTTTTAAAATTACCCTGTAATGCTCAAGTACTAACAGTTAGGTTCCAATTTATACTCACATAAATTTAGTGAGTATATTTATACTCCAATTTATACTCACATAATATAAATTTATAAATTACAATTTATACTCACATAAATTTAGTGAGTAAATTTAGGATTTAGGCCAAATTATAAATCATCTCTTTCAAATAAAGCTTTGACTGGCCAAATATCTTGTTGCCCTTCACGTGTTATGATAAGAGATATTGAAAATGTGTGTGATAGATCAAGGAAGCAGAGGATCCAAAACAACCAGAGAGATGATATATAACTAAGCGGGGGCCGCATACCAGTTCAATAACCACAGAGTAGTTTTCTTCTAGAAGACTTGCTTCCTTGTGTGTGGAATGGGGATAATAACACACCTACTCAGAACACGTCCCGAAATGAAATGAGGTAGTAATAAATGAAAAGGAAATATACATGCACAGAGATCTGAATCTAAATCTTCCTTGCAAGCATTTCCCAAAGTTCCCCAGGGTCAGAGACATTCTGTTCAGTGAGTCCTCACAACAGTGAGACAACCACAGTGGATAAGAAACCAAATCAGAGGGAACTTCCCAGAGACTCATACTTCAACCAAGGACTATCCATGAAGATAACCTAGAACCCTGACAATGTAGCCACTTCTGATGAGAACTGATAGACTAAGATCAGAAAGAAGGAGAGGAGGACCTCCCCATCAGTGGACTTGGGGAGGGGCATGCATGCAGAAAGTGGGGAGGTTGGGACCAGGAGGGGAGGAGGGAGGTGATTATGGGGGGATACAAAATGAATAAAGTGTAATTAATAAAAATAAATAAATAAAATAAAATTGAAAAAAAAAAAAAAGAAACCAAATCAGGGATGAAAGTCAGCCAGTCACTAGAAAAGCATCAGCTAGAAGGAGTGTATTGCTGTACCCCAAGCCCTTCTCTCTGCAAAGTGTTGTTTTGTTGTTGTTCAAGGTTCAAGACAGTGTCAACAACAAGCATAGTTTAAAGGGGCAGTCAGAAATTGTAAGACTGTCAGTCTGGATCCCTCCATCTGGCCTGTCTGAAAACAAAACAAAACAAACAAAACCATAGCTATGTCACTCAGGAAAGGGAGCTAGAGTGAATCCCGGAGAAGACAAGACGAGGCTAGCTAGAATATGCAACATTGTCCTTCACACTGATCAAGATGCCATGCTGGATGTGAGGCACTATTGTAGGAGATAGAAAGGAAAGCAAGATGATTGGCTTCAAGAATATGAACTATGAAGAGCTGGAGAGAGAGAGAGACAGCTTAGTGGTTAAGAGTACTTGCTACTTTTGCAGAAGACCAGGGTTCTGGTTCCAGTATTTGCACGGTGGCATATCCAGTGGGTCTAGTGCCCTCTTCTGGCCTCTATGGGTACCAAGCACATATGCAGCGCACATACATGTATGCAAAAAACATTCGTATATATAAGACAACAATTACTAAAACTTTAGAAAGAAAAAGAAACTAAACTATGAAACAGTCATTCAGGCAAGAGGCAAACTTAGCCAGGAATTAGCTCTATTATTTGTTTTCTCAACAACATTAATAAAATTAATAACAATAATAACTTTTATTATTGACTAACACACCTACCTTCAAACAAAGGAACTACAGTTTTGAACCAGGCATTATAAGCCTGGTTTCTGTTACCCAATACTGGCCATAAACCCAGGATCTTGTACATATTACACAAATGTCCTACTCCTATGACCCTAGGTCTTTGGTGTTTGTTTGTGGTTGCTATCTTGCTTTCCTTTTATTTTAAGAAAAGTCTCACTAAATTGCCCAAGGTGACCTTGAACTCAGTCTATAGCATAGGCCCAACCCTCCTGCCTCTAAATCCTGAGTGCTGAGCTTACAAATGTGCAAGCACACTACATTACTTGGATGCTTATTTTATTGTAGGAATCTGAGCTGACGACAAATACACACCACAGGTACCATGATAGAAAGAAGCTTTTTAATAATCCATGGAATATTCTTCCTCATGACCCAGTAAGGCCCCATTTCCAGGGAAACTCAGGATGAGAGCCTGCCTGCCTCCTCAGCTCTGGATGACACACCTGGGCTAGGTGACCTCCTGAACTGATGTTCCTTCCTAATTTCAGAGTTCCACAATTCTAGCCCTCCTGACATACAGGTCTGTATGTTAGGAGAAGCTTGTGCATTTATTAAGGCCTTGTATTGCTGCCTTAGAAGAAGACAGCATCAAACAGCTTCTGCTTGGTCCCCAATCCCATTCAGCTCAGGGCTTGATTACTAATTAAGGATTATTTGTAAGGATGGCCATCTGTAAGCAGCTCCCCTGACAAGAGCTAAGGAGGAGTGTTCTCTACGATAGGATCTCCTCATTGGCATGACAGCTGCACTATTACTGGCTGCTTTCAAACCACCTACAAGGATGTTCTGCCCACCGTGGTCTTCCTTCATTCTTTGTGAAGATGCTCTGGACAAAATGTCTTTGTACAGCACTAGTCTCTCAGGAACAGGAGTTCCTGAGAACATCCTGAGATGAGGAGAGGCAAATAACCAGCCATGTGTTTGGGCCTAGGGAAGAGTTAAACCAATGCAAGACCTCAAACACTTCTGGAAAACTCAACACCTGGCATACTTTTATTCAGTGCCGCCAGGCACAGGCAAGATCTCCTGTTAGGAGAATTGATTGATGCAGAAACGGGGCGTAAAGAGAGAGGAAAGAGGTGTCCCCTTCCAAAGCAGCCCTCAAAGCAGGAATGCCATAATATCATGATGCAGACAGACTCATAATCAAGTCACCTTGAGAAACCAGTTCACATCTTGAAATCTCAGTTTCCCCACAGGCTAAACATTAATAAGATTTGCCACAAGGATTAAGTGAAAACAATCTATAGAAATTTGGGTAGGGTGCCTGGAGCTTGACAGCTCTCAGTTTACATTAGCAAGGGACTGTTACAGAGACGGTTTTAGGGTAGATCTAGAAGTAACATAAAAGTCTACATAAAAGTAACATAATGCCAGTCTATTGCTCTACAGTATGTACATATTTGCATAAAGCAATCTCTGAGTCCAGCATTTAGATAGTTTAAGTGAGTGGGTGTGATTATCTATGTGTAGGTAGATGGGGATGTTTGGAGGCCAGGGATGGTAGCGATTGGGCTGAATTAGGGAATTGATTTCCAGTGTCCTTTGCTTCAGCGCTTTCAGTGTAAAGCCACCCCAAGGAAAGATGAGAAGTTTCTTTGTAGTCTTGTGTTGCTGCACACAGCAAGGTAGGCCTTTGCTTTCTTTTTCCTCTGCACACTGACTTTCCCTCTCCAGTAAGGTCATGTATTGCAGGGTCAGCAGATCAACCAAAAAGGCACAGCTGGAGGCAGAGGTAACAACTATGACTTCCAAATCACTCCAAATTAGTCATTTTAGCTGCAGGGAGACCAGAGCCCTTGGGCCCCCCTTGCGTTTTATTAACTGCCAACTGAAAATGCCAGAAGGAGCTAGGGAAGTGCAAAGGAGGGGGAGACAGGGAACACTTTGCATATTTTAATTACTTCAGTAAACAATACATACCGCAGCAGAGACCTGTCATCCATAGCAGCATCCCATCCCCGGGCTAAGGAAAGTTGGAAGTGCATCATGGGAGATGATATGAAGGGCAAGCAAAGCCTTGGCAAACTCCCCACTGCCTCACCTAACCTCACTGATGGCTGCTGGAGCAGCTCAGATGAGGGTCAGGACAATGGGACTTTGCATCGCTCCCGGAGCTTTCTTGAGAACTAAATGCACCTGTTCACCCAGTGGAAAATGGGAAGCTTCTTTGAATCATGAAACACAGCCCTTTCATCCTAGAGGACAGATACTCACAGACTGAGAGGAAAGCGCTCAGTTGCAGGACCACACACACAAAGTGGAAGATATAGTTCTTCGCCTTCACTGAAAGGAGGGAATTCAACTTGCAGGAAAAAAAAAAAAAAAAAAAAAAAAAACCAACAAAAACAGCAGAGTGACATTCTCGGGGAAGCCTGAGGACGGCTGATAACAGCAGCTAGAACACTCTGTGAACTGCAGAGTGATTAATCAACACAAGTTGGTACATGACTATTTTATTCAGCACAAGTTCCTAGTTAGGCATCCCCTGAGAAATTCCAGGAAAGGGGTATTGATTGACCCAGCCACACTACCCCAACAGAGGCCAGAGACATCTCCAGCATGGGGGGGAGGGGGGCTGGAGCACAGAGAAGATCCAGCATCAGAGAGAGCCTGGAATCCAATCAAAAGGCACTGGGTTGGGACCCAGGTCACCTGAGAGCTTGTCACATCCACGACAAGGTGCGACCCTCGGTCTCTGGAGGTCTAAGGTTTCTTTCAGTCTCAAGGTTCACATCTGTAATAATGATGCATTAGACTGAGGGACTGTTCGGATCCTTTGCTCAGAAACCACATGAATTTGTCCAAAGCATAATTATTTATCTGAATCAGTATGCAACACACATTGAACAAAGATCTTTCATACTTGCAGCCTTGACTGTCTGGTTTTCTAGAAGTGTGTGTGTGTGTGTGTGTGTGTGTGTGTGTGTACACAGCAACATGTGTGTGCCTGAGTGTATGTACTTGTTCATTTGCACATGTATTTATGTAAACAAGGCAATGAGAGCAAGAGTCAGACCTCAGGAGGTCTCTCCAACATTATATCATACTACCTGCCTCATTCATAGGCTCCTGTGTCCTTATCTGTAAGACTGGCGGGCTTCAGAGGGACTGACCTTTAGGTCAAAACAGGAATGAAGTTCCAGGGAAGCAGAGGCTGAACAACCTTAGAATGCTTCTCCCTGCCTTGGGAGAAGTCCAGAGTTCTGAGGTCCACGTATTTCAACGCAGCCTGATGTTTTGTACCTCGAGATCCCAGGGGTCCTCACAGAGAAGCAAGGGCAGGAGGCAGTTTCAGATAAACAGGGTGGGGTCTCAGGGCCTCCAAGGGCATGCAGCTTTCCAGGCCACCAGTTGAGGTGTGCAGCTGTGCGATACACCTTCTCCCTTTGTAAACAACAAGCTCTGCTTCTTGGCTTTCTCTTCAGGGTCACAAGTGGGTGGGTGGTGGACTCTCAGGACCAACACAGGAGAAAGTCTTAAATGCTAAGCCAGCAATCATAGTTGTAGGGGATTTAGCTCTCCCTCATCCAAAACGCAGTCCTACGCTTTTATGTGCATTTCTGTTTGCTAAAGCTTTCCCAGCCTACTGAGACTTCAGCCTCTCCCTGGGCCATCAAGCGGGTTCGCTGCAAAGTGAGCCCAGCTGAGTGCTGCAGTAGTAACCTCCAGGAGTGGAGGCTCCATCTTAATTTATCCAAACTTCTGGCACCCACCGGAGATGAAAAGGACGGTTTCATGATTTCAACTGAGGCCGGGCGATAGAGCCCATTTCTCAGTGAACAGGGCCACAGAACAGCAGCTTTAGGAGCCATTACACAGTGACAGGCTACATGCTAAGTGCATTAAGGTTCATGGCTTCATTCACCCTCTTGAGACATATTGGGCACTAGGAATCATTTTTTAGCAGCATCTTTGCATGGAAGAAAAGAGGCGGGTAGGAAGAAAAGAAAGGGAAAAGAAGTTAAGTAGTTTATTTTTAAAAAGAAAATGGAAGGTGCAAGACTTATGCAAAAAAAAAGTTCTGATTCCAAAAAATCAACATCCTTGAGTGTACTACTAAGCCGAAATTTTTGTGTACTTACGAGTCAAAGGAAGGCCAACCAGTAAAGATGTTTTAAAGCAAGCAAACTGATGAGTTGGGGTGGTGGATCTAGGAAAATATGGCAGATAACTTAGAATTTGATTTCTATAAATACCTCCATAAAAGTTGAAGAGGTATTTTCATTCTCAACTATCCACATCAGCTGATGCAATGAAGTCACAGGTGAGATGACAGCACTCATAAAGATGACGCCAGATTGCAACCTATGCTTCTCATAGACAGACTAGGAAAGGCAATCAGGCAAGGGTTTTTTTGTTTTTTTTTTTTTTGTTTGTTTGTTTTTTTGCCTCCTTGGTCTGTCCACTGTGACTTTTCTCTGCATGACACCCAGCTTGGCTACAGAGGTAATTCTGATTTCTCAGCTAAATTCCTATAACAAGTCATTCTTAGAAAAGGCAAGTCTTCCTTAATGATCTTGGTCTCCAGGAATCTTTTCACCCACAACAAAATCTATCATCAAAAATTTCAAAATATGTTAACCTTGACTGTTTAGACATCTATTTCCCATAAATATCTCTTTCTGTGATATCAGTGTCGGAGAGAAAACAAATGGAGGAATGAGAAATAAGCCTACGTGGGGCTGAGAAGAAAAGGATACAGAGAAAACATCGTATGATGGATCTGGTGCCATCCCATGGGTCCTGGCTAACACCAGAAATAAACCTACTCCTGAATGTACTATTAAGGTGTCACGTTGTCTACTTTGCTTAAAGGATTCTGGGATAGAGTTTCTTTCACTTAGAACTAAAAGAACCCCAGAGAAACACTAGATAGTTCAACTCATAAATTTATCTTTATTTCTGGGATCAAATGCCTCATTTTTAGAAATGAACCAAGAAGAGAAATTGAGGTAAAAGGTAGAGGGTCACGCATAAACTGGATTCACCAATAAGAACAAAACCAGCAACTGTTTCCTTTCACCTACCTTCTGCCCTTCATGGCAAGATTCATACACCAGGGCTTTATCATCCAGGAGACATCATTTGATGATTCATGGCATTTGACCCTGATGCTAGCATCTGAAAACTCTGCCAGAATGACAGCTTCCTCAGCCAGGTGCACATAAATGCATTTGGCTAGAGATCTTGTTGGATTTCTATTTTCCATCAGGGTTAACCACAAGTGGCTGGAGAGAAGAAGGCAGCAATAATCATCAGCAGAATTAACCACTGATGGCAAGAGGCAGGCACCAACCCAGAGACAGCGGACCTCACCACCCCAACCAGTGTCTACCCACTGAAGGGGATGTCACAATTCTTCCAGACATATGGATTTCTTATGAGCCATTTGTCTGTAAAACAATTGTGTAAAACAAATGCACTCGACCACCTTTGAAAGAGAAGTTCTGATCGAAGAAGGGAAGACAACAACTAGAGCAATTTCCCTTGGGAGCATTCTTGGATGATATAGCCCCTATGATATAACCCTCCTACTATCTTCCTAGGGGATCCTATAGATCCTTTGCCTGAATACCTGAGCCCCACTCCATCCCAAAAAGCTCTTACCATCCTGTTCTAAGAATTTGCTTAGCTCTGAGATTCTCTATTCGCATCATCATAGTGCAAAATTGAGCTAAGATTTCTAGGATTAATTGCCATTTAAAGGGGAGATCACCTGTCCAGAAGAACCCAAGAAAGTAGCCCTGGGACTGCACAATGAACCTATCTGGTTTTATAAATTCCTGAGGTACCATACAAATTAGAGAAACCTCACCCAGATTAATGTTTTCAATTTCCCACAAAGACCAATCTTAACTATCTTGACTCACAGGGTGATTTTTAGATAGAAAACAGAAGAGCAGAAAAATCACAGTTGGTAATCTCGCCATGGTAGTGTTTGGCTCTATCAATGTTCCACTGTGTTTTTAAATGAACCTTTGCTTAGGGACAAGTTCAATGAAATCAGAGTTCTCCCACAACCTCAGTGGTAGCTGAAACAGTGATATCCGAAAGAGGAGTGAACAATGGCTGTCTCAGTCTCTCCTCTTGCAAGTCTTGGACATACAAAGAGACAAGTATATACTTTTGTTTCATTGCTACTGAGTTGATTTGGGTGGAGAGATAACCTCCTTACCTTTCAGCATGTTAGTGTAAAGAATATGCCTTCAGCAAGATGGCTCAGTGGGTAAAGCATCCAGGCTTGAGGACCAAAGTTCAATCTCCAGGACCCACATGGTGAAAGGAGAGAAATGATGCCTGAGAGTCATCCTCTGGCCTTTCTGTGTGCAGGCTCACAAACATTCACATTCACAATAGATACATGATAGATCAATAGACACACAGATAGAAGTTAGATAGATAGATAGATAGATAGATAGATAGATAGATAGATAGATAGATGCCATAAAAATGAGTATTAGCTCAAAGTTCAGAGCAAGTTCACAGACTGAAACATAGTTTAACTAACCTTTTTTTTTTTTTTTACTTGTATCTAAAGCCTGTCTATTATCCTTCTAAATGTGACTAACCCCTCCTTGTATTTCAGACATGCCCTATATGTCTGAGTGGAAAGATAGGCCATAGATAACCAACCCAAAGAAGGATTAGAACTAGATATTTCTCAGCTCCACTTCCAGTCCCATTGGGACTTCATAGAGCCCCACAGATATAGAATGGAGAAATCAGCCAACACTGAGATGGGTTAGTGTTTTAGAAGAAAAAAGTAGTTTGCTTATTTTGTATCAGGGAAGGAATTTGGAGCCATAAGTCAGAGGGAATTATCCTGGAAAGGAGAATGAACAAAGCTTTTCTCTTTAGCGTTTGAGTGAAGGACAAAAATCATTCAATAGCCCACAAGCTTTGAAGAATCAGAGTGTGATCAGAAAGCTATAGTATAATAATGAGTTGACCAGAGTAAGTAGTGTTCAAGAGCATGGACTACACTCTTGTGGAGATGCTACTGGGGTAGTATGAAAAAGTAATGGGAAAGGTAAAGAATGACTTCTCTCTACCTATAAGAGACGTCCTGTGAACCTTAAAGAGACTTTCTTTGCCATGCATTGAGACCGTTATGCAGGATATAATACTACAAAATGTGAAGGAGTTCAAAGAATTGGATGGGCAGAACACTTATTCTAGAATAAACAGGTTCTAGAAATCCAGGTAAAAATAACATTATAGGTAGAAAAACAGCAACCGTAAGGAAAACTAGAGAAAGATGTTGACATCCTAAAATACATCTTTTCTTTATTGTATCAGGTCTGTCTCCTGTATCTAAATAGTGACTTTTGTGGGAAGGCCATGGAACCTCAAGAGTCCATCTTATGCATAAAGCAAGATATTCATTGTTTTTCTGGAAGATATATAAGAGTACATTACAAACAGATTCAAAGATGCACAGTTGATATTGTTAAATGCAAACATAATATTTGAGGTCTGCTCCAGATACATCTGATTCTTACAAGTAGCATTCCCAAATCAGATGAGGTGAGTCTGTGCACTCCATTCACAAGGGCGGTCAGGAATTAAAAACTATCTTCAAACTCAACTCTTCATTCAGCCTTCATCAAAATACCTTTGTACAGTCTTGGAGCTCGGCATGCATTTTCCCCACCCATTAACTATACCCAAATATCATGCACTGGCCCTCCTTTTAACGTGCGTGAGAACCAGGGCCCCTGTTACACCAACATTATGCTTTCATCTCTGCTGAACATAAACATTGCACAAAAAGACTTGCTCACATGCTTCCGAAACAAACTTCCCAGGCCCATTCCCATCCTTAATGAGGATACAGTGTGGAGAAGCAAACTTTGCTCTGCTGTCATGCACAACCAGGAACAACATGGACAACACCCCAACATGTCTCTGAATAGCTCCTGACTCAGCCATGCAAATTAGAACATCCATGGGGCTATAGGGTAGTCTAAGGGGTCCTACTATTCTTTCAATTTTCTACTGCTAACTGGTACCCAAGGATGGCTACTGAGACTGATGATAAAAGTAGACGTTTTGGACTTTTGGACTTTGGCAAATCTGGATTTCAGTGCTGGCCAGACTATTTTCTATTTTTGTGTTCAAAGGTCAGTGTGCTTATCCATAAAATGGAGCTGTGATAACCTCTCTGTGGGAACAGTGCAAACTAAATAAGTACATTTACTCAAAGTCCCTGGCAAAGTGCCGGTCTAGAGAAGAGGCTCATCAAATGCAAGTTGCCTTTCCTGCTTCCACCCTTGGCATTCCAGAAGGAAGAGAGGCCTTAAGATATCCCAAATGGCCAACATAAATCACAAATTATGAGACTTTCTACAAAGATGTTTCTGAAATGAATGACTCTGCCTTATTCACTTTTTGATGTCCTTCTTAGCAACATCGTTGGTACATGGAAGCTGTGCTGACTACAAATCAAAGCCTGCTTTGCCAATGCACGAACACCAAATATTCACTTCTTGTTATAGAAAGTTTATGTTTATTTTTTCATTCGGATTCAGACTTTTCAGCTCTGACTTGTTTCAGTAAGTTTAGGCAAGCCATGAAAATTCTGCTTGTAGAACCTAAACAAAATCTGTACTATCATTTTTAAGCACCTCAATTGCTTTGACCTACCTAAAACTACACACACATACATACATTTGCTGATGTACACACACATACCAATATCACTATTATTGCCACTATTAACATCAGACACTTCTATGTTGACTCTCTTCCTTATTTTTCTTCTAAGGACTTGGTTCTCTTTAATTTGCTCTGTATCTTATACCTTATCTTTAGTTTCTCTCACTATAGACAGAGAATTTTACCTATTTTATTCACAATTGTCCTAATGTACTTTGGAAACTTGTATGCTCTTTATTTCTGTTTAATTATTAATAGCTTTTCTTTTCACTGTATTAATGTCTAAGTTGAAATACTCAAGTACACATGATTGATTTATAATAAGCAACTGTTCAAATGAGTTAATACAATTGATTAATTTGACACTTTAATAAAACTTGTCAACTCCTGAAACCAATAGTTGGACACTAGTGTAACTGAAAACATGTGACGTTTTGAAAGCAAGAGTAGATGCTTAGCTCTTGTAACCATTATGCCTACAAGTGTTGCACAGCACAAGGCTGGCAAAAAAAAAAAAAAAAAAAGACATATCAAATCAAAACCAAACAAAACAAAAACCTAAGCAAGCAAGCAAGTGAACAAACAAACAAACAAAAACCTCTTAACCTTAATTTTATTTTAAGTAGCAAGGTGTCCATGAGAAACCTGTGAAACTGAGGCTTTTGGAGCACCTGAGAGGCTATGCTTAATTTACCCTCCTAGGGAAATCTGGAGGAAAATGCATGAAATCATTAACATGTTTCTATGTGCCTGCCCATGAGACTACAGCACAGGCAAAGGATCACATATTAGGAAACAGAAGCATCTCCATTCAACATCACATTCATTTGGTGTTTGAACACAGCATCTGGCCTGAGAGAAAGTTTCTCAGGGTGACAAGCAAGGCTTCTACTTGATTATTAAGGATTGGTAAAATTTGTGATTCTGCACATTGTTCTAGAAATAGAATGGGAAAGAATGCAGACAAAAACTAGAAAGAAGCTATTTGATGTTGTCTGATAACCAAGAAAGGACAGGTGGAACTTTTATCAGATATGTAGTATATCCATCTCCTCTCCAGAAATTATCATAGGTATTAAAGTTGGGAGATAGAAATCTTCCCAAAATGTACACAATGACTCAGTAACTGTGGCCCTTTAATAACTGCCCTGAATATCAATATCTTTCCAAGCCAGGATTCAACAAGTACACACACCTTCTGCTTACCAACCCATCAGTCTATTTGTTTAAGGTATTCTCAGATCCCTCAAGGGAACTTCTAATGAAGCACTAGACAACCAAAGTATATGCAAGACTCAAGGCCACACCTTCTGAAATGCAGAAAAGCAGCCAAACCACCATTCATGCACAGCCTCCAGCCTCTACCAACACACAGGTCTGGACAGAATGGCGGACAGCCACCTAAATTAGGATGCGCACCTACTTTAAGCAGATCATGGCCCCACACTCCCCACCATGCTGTGTCCCCATGAGAAATCACAAGCACACCAAAGGCTTTGGCAGGGAACCTCCATGGAAGTTAAATGATGGCCCCATTAGGGAAGACAGTCAAAACAATGTTGGCATCAGCCTCCCACACATGGAGGTTCCTCTCCAAAGCCCACAAGCTGTCAGTGTTGGACAGCCCTGTCCAGCCCCTGGCCCCAGAAACAAAACCCAGACTCACTGTGGAAGCTGTTGGCGCTGCTAGCCTCTGCTGCTGCCACGACACGCTGAATGGGCCCTTCTGGCATGGCCCTTCCTGACAGTGAATGAGGGAGAGAGCAGGGAAGAAGGGGAGAAAGAAGAAAAGGGGTGAGGAAAGAGGGAGGAAGAAAGGAGGGATGGGGGAGAGAAGGGAAGCAGGCCTGTCTTTAATGGAATAGATGTCTGGCCTGAGCACAGCCTCCAACGTCCTGTCCTCCAGAAAAGGTCGGCCTACACTCAAGAGTGCACTGAAGAGGGACTCATGCACAACCCAAATGACACACCACCATAGCACTACTCCTGATCCAGGCCATTCAACTGTCTGCCCTTGAGAAGCACCAAAACTCAACAGGCTTTCCACTTACAGGTCAGTTTTCCTTTCCACAGGATTAGAGCCTCAGCCACTACCATTCGAGAAGAAAGTACGTTTTATCTAGTATCCTCAACTCCTTGGGTCAAGAAAAGGAATTTTTTCCAAAGCTCCTGAAAGAATATTTATTTATTTATTTATTTATTTATTTATTTATTTATTTATTTATTTATTCATTCATTCATTCATTCATTCATTTATTTATTTATTTATTTATTTATTTATTTATTTATTCTATCAGAAAGCTCATGAATTCATCACTATTCTCAGGCTTCCAGAATTCCTTTTTATTCTGCTTTTCCTATTTGAAAAGTAGGTGAGGTAGCTGGACAGCATTTGCATTGGTGTCATCTGCATGGACACCAGCACCCTCCTCTTCCCACTGCCAACAGAAACAGAGTTTGAATTCTCCATCATCCCCTGGAAAATCCCATTTCCCTTGATACTCTTCTCTAAAAGTTAGAGGACATAGCTAAGCTGAGCTATCTCTAAGGAAGGATTCACAATAATGGAACATTGACATTTCTTAAGCCCCTCTGGGGTCAAGAGCTGTGTACAAAGGGCAGGAGACACACACATTCTGATTCTCTGTGGAGCCAGAGGTGAAGGGTGAAGCATGTTTGTGAAGCAGCAAGTCTATGTGTACAAACCCATAGGGTGAGGCTGAGAAAACCATCCTGTGGAGACAATGAAATGAGCTTGGTAGGATTTGATGGCATTGTGGGATGGACAGCAATAAATAATAAGGAGAGTGAAGAGAAACATGAATGGATAGGGGGCAGTTGGGCAGAGAAGGTATCATGGGGCTGAATTGTGTTCCTCATACAAATTTAAGGTATTGGAATTCTAACCTGCTGTTCCCTAGCATATGTCCAGAGAGGATATAAGGTCATTATGTAGGCCACTAACCTAATATGATCAACTTGTTTAAAGGAGTGGAAATCCAGATATAGATAGTTATAGAGGGAAGATCAAGGCAAGGAGGCAAGCCCGAGAAAGAGGCAAAGCTGCCTTTGCCTTGATTTGAAATTCTAGCATCCAACCAATGAGAAAAATAACTTCTGTGGTTGAAGACCTCTGAGGTATGGCACTTTGTTTCTGCAGTCTTCAGCATCTATAGAGGATGTTGAGCATTTGTGGAAAGGAATGCACTGGTATGAACCAGGATTCAAACTGGCTGGGCTGGATGGAACTATAGGGCTTTTGCGGGAGGGCCAGGAAGGAGAGCACAGTGCACAGACTGCCATCTTGGAGAAACGAGAACTCTCTCAAAGCTCTTAAATGAGTAGAGAATGGGATGAAAAAGGATGAGGAGCAGAATGGTTTGACCTTGAAGGCCTGGATCCAGTTGTTGGACTAACTGGAGTGGGTTCCTGCCTCCTGCAAAGAACAAGCAACTTTGAGATGCTGTGAAACTAGACATAGAAGAAAGATGGCACAGGTACATTCAGGTAGGATTCGCCTTAGAGGACCTTCCATGAGAACTCTCATGCATGTTAACAGACTACTCTACAGCACTGTCTGAATAGGTGGTAGTGGCTGTGGTGAGTTTATTTCCAAAAATTAAATATTTAATCTCCAATGAGCCCTCCAGAGGGAGCTTACAGATGTAGTAGTCATAGAAGAAAGAGATGAAGCCATAAAAGAAAAATGGGATTCTAACCATGCAAACCTTTGGCTCTCAACTAACTACTTCAGAAAATTGAATAAAAAGAAACAGAGAAACCCATGGAAGAAGCAAAGGATGACCAGAAAGTGGGAAATAATGAAAAGTAAGACATCACTCAGACATTGAATGGAAATATGATGCTGAGTTGGTGGGGGAAGTAGGAAAGGGACCAGAAATGGGGCTGTTATTAATAATGACATTCAATATATAGTTCATAAAGAATTACTCTTGAGGAAAGACATTCATTTTTTTCCTAAGACAAGATCTCTCTGTGTAACCTTGTAATCTCCTTGGCTTGCTCTGTAGACCAGACTGGCCTCGAACTCACAGAGATCATCCTGCCTCTGCCTCCCTGAGTGCTGAGATTACAAAAATGTGCTACTGCTCCCAGATACGAGGAAATGCATTTAAATGTGGGCAGTAGAAGATAATTTAACCCTCAAAAATCATGACATGGTAAGAAGAGAATCCTCCTAAGTGAAAATAAAGGATAAAAGCTACATATGCCAGTATTAAAGAAGACAAATAGAATTTGGAAGGGATGGAAAGGTTAAACAAAATTTTTTATTTAATGTAAAAGAGATAGCAAGTTCTTAGAGTAGAATGAGAGACAAAGGTTTGGAGCAGAATAAGAATAGGTACAGAGAGGGCTCAGCTAGAGAAGGGTTAGGGCATAGATGATGTGGAAAAGAAAGCAGAGCTGAGAATTTGAAAACATAGAGAGGGCAGATTTTCTTTAATACTTCTCAGTATCATAGAAATAAATACACGCTTGACAACACTTTGCTCATACATAATGAGTCCTTAAATTTCAGTGCTACATCTCAGGAATATCTATTCTAAAGAGGTTCTTAGCATTTCAGGCATCGAAGAAGGCAAAACTCTGTAACCTCATATCCAATGCATGCAGTCTTTCTATAAAGCCTGTAGGGAGAAAGAATTCTACTGCCCTATAGCTCAGAATCTTCTATTTTCACATAAGGCTTTACAGAACGGATCTTGACCATTCTCAAGCCCAGAGTTTGCTAACCCTACCTATACTTTTAGTGAAAAATAATGAGGCAGGAACCATTCATCACACCAAAATAATTAAGGGCCACCCCCCCCCCAGAGCACCTCTTCACTGAAGTCTAGCTTTGTGCTCATTCAGTACCTCCAGCACCAAAGCCTCAAAGCATCATTGAGATCATTCACTGAGAAGTATGTCTGTCTTCTGCTGTATTTCATTTAATGAACACTTATAAAATACCTAGCATGGATGAGTATATATCTATGTATATGTATGCACTCTTATATTATACATATTATACACACACACACATATAATGTTGGGCATAAGAAGTATAAACTTGATGAAATAAGGCATTGCCATTGAGGATATCTCAAGCTTTAATGAACAAAATATGTGTTATCAGGCACTCTTGAGTATGTATTTTCACACATACTCATAGAATAAAATAATCACTTCCTACAAAAATAAATATGAATATTTAAGACAACATTCCCTGTATCTGACCACCACCTACTTTACTTGCCATTGAGTTTCATCCAATCTATGTGACCATCTTGGAACCCCACTTGGATCAATTCTTCAGCCTGTTGCTTATTTAACTAGTACATTGGAGAGCCCAACCCCCCTAAATTATCTTCAGTTAAGCAGAGTCAGTTAACCCAGAAACAGAAAGATACGCATGGTATACATTCAGTAATAAGTAGATATTAGCCCTATAATATAGGATAGCCATACTAAAAGCTACAGACTTAAAGAAGCTAAACAACAAGGAGGACCCTAGGGAGGATGCTTAAATCTCATTCAGAATAGCAAACAGGATAGACACCAGAAGCGGTGGAAGAGAGGGAACAAGACAGGAGCCTACTATAGACGGTCCTCTGAAAGGCTCCACCCAACAAGGGATTGAAGCAGATGCTGAGACTCATGGCTAAACTTTGGGTAGAGCTCAGGGAGTCTTATGGAAGAAGGAGTGGGGAGAGATAGAAGGACACAGAGGGGACAGAAGCCCCACAAGGACACCAACAAATCTAAAAAACCTCAGTCCAGAGGATCCTGCATAGACTGATGCACCAACCAAGGACCATCATGAAGAGGACCTAGACCCCCTGCTCAGATGTAGCCTATAGGCAGCTCTGTCTCCATGTGGATTCCCTAGTAAGGAAAGCAGAAGCAGTCACTGGCCTGAACTCATTTGCTTGCTTTTTGATCACCTTCCTCTGGCAAGGTGGCCTTACTAGGTCACAGAGAAAGAGGATCAAGCCAGTCCTGATGAAACCTGATAGGTTATGGTCAGATAGTATGGGAGAAGGACCTCCCCTATTAGTGGACTGGGGAAGGGGACATATCAGGGAAAGAGGGAGGGAGGGTGGCACCAGGAGATGAGGGAGGGGGCTACAGCCAGGATACAAAGTGAATAAGTTGTAATAAATAATAATAATTAAGAAAAAAATTTTAAAGTCCAGAAAAGTTTCTGAATTGAGAGCATAGACTGGAATAATAGATGCCAAGCCCTAGAACAGCAGGGTGAAGATGCCACCAATCCCTTTTCCAAGTGCATAGTGGATATCATTATAACACTACATGTGCTTTTTCCACCCTAGATAATAGCTCTTCACCTTTACTTATGGTAAGTCGGTCAGAGCTGTTACCTGAGAGAGCTTTCAATGACTAGGCATATACTACTTGGTCCTGAGGGAATTAACTTTACAAGCAACCAAGAGGATCATATATTTTAAGTATGAAGGCTGTTCATTGACACAGAAAACACTAGAGAGTATAATAATGAACTAATCCCAATTATTGGGAACTAAATAAAACTCAATTTGTCTCTTTAAGAAAAGCATAGATGAAAATATTCTCTCCATCTCAATATAATCTGATTTGTCACATACACTGTCTTACTAAATGTGAATGCTTTGGTCATATAGCTTTTGAAGGCTGGATATCTATCTATCTATCTATCTATCTATCTATCTATCTATCTATCTATCTATCTATATTTATATATATTATACAAATAAATTGTTCCATTACCTAAATTTAGTCTCATGTACATTTTAATCATTGTGATATAGTCATTCAATCTGTTTCACTCATAAGAAAATGTTTGGGACACTGGTAGAAATATGAAACAACTGATTTTTCACTAAGAGACCAGTGCATCTTCTAGATACAGATCCCCAGAGATTCCACATACTGACCATTGGCACCTACATGTCAAGCAAAGACCCATAAGGACTGATTTAATAATACTTAAGGCAATAGAAATATTATTACTTACCCATCAAAACATCTCATGTGCTATATGTTGTTAAAATTAAACATTTCATTAAGCACTCATGTGAAAATCTCTGCTAAGAATGGTATAAATTCCTTTGTCTTCAAAGGAAGTTAGTTCTCAGGGAGATATAGCATAGAATGACTCAGGAACATGAAATATATATATATATATATATTAGCACTTCAGGCAGGCTTTTCCATGGGAGCAAAGGAGTGAAAGACACTGCACAGTACAAAAAACTTTCCTATCTACCATCTCATGTTGCCCATGAAAATGAGCAAAAGAGATCGCCATACCACAAATGGGAAGAGAAAAGAAAGTGGGCTCTTAGTCGGCCTTGGTTCTTTTCCCAAGGCACTAGAGCACACAACCTTGAAATATTCAAGAAAGAGACTGACAATCCGTGAAGCCTGGAGAAAGGAACTCTGTTTCTGAAAAGCTCAATGTTCAATGTGCAAATAGTTCTTGGTCAAAGCCAGCCATTTTGTGATAAAGAAGCCCCTCACTGACTGATATGCTTCCTCTTTCCCCCTGGCCTTCCAACAGACTAACTCGAACATCAAAGAGCTAGAGTGATGAGTGGCTTTGTTTTCTATCTCTCAGAGCTCCTTTAAGAAGCTTCCCCTGGCCCCCCTTTAATTTCAGGATCCAGCACCAAAGACTTATCATAGGAAATACTTTGGCATGTAACTTATTTAAATTTTCTTATATATAATTTCTCCCTTATTCACTTACATGGAATGATAATAACCGTCTATTGAGTGCCTAATAGGTACCAGGCAATTTGCATACATTATCTTATTTAATCCACACAAAAGGAGAAATTGTTCTCTCTCAAGCTCCTTTTTTTCTTTCTTTTCCGGATGAGGGATCGGAGGCTTGGAGAATATGAGTACATTTCCTGAGGTTGCATAGCTCTAAGCAGGAGATTGGAGATTCGAATGAATACAGCCTGTTTAGGATTTAGAGGTCTGGGGTTCAACTCACCTCTCCCCACCCCCAGCTTTACTCTATGTGATAGGCTAACTCTGGGAATGTGGAGGACAGGGGAGGGCAGGGAAAAGTTGCTATACTGACCAGATTCCCAGTTCTCCTCCTCCTTCTCCTTTTCCTCCTCCTTCTCCTCTTCCTTCCCTTCCTCTTCCTCCTCTTCCTCTTCCTGTTTTCTCTGACAACTCTTATTCTTGAGCTATGTGGATTATGGGAAAATACAATTCCCTACCAGGAGGAAGTCAAGGGAATACAATGTTCTCTTTACATGCAAATATCTTAATTACAGCTGGTAGGGAAGATATTTGTATGGAAATTTATGTGTTTTTATATGTTATGTATTCAGTTTGTCTTTGTAAACAAAAGGCCCTTTGCACTTCAGAAGGAAAATGGTGGCTGCTATACTGCCTCTATCACACCGTCCTCTGCAGGCACAGGGAGAGAAACCAGGGGCCCAGCACCACTCCATGGCCTCCTGCAGCCAGCTTCCCCTCATCAGATTTGGCTTCAATAAAACACCCCCTTCCTGTTCATGGAATTTTCTCCTGAAGCCTCTTCCCTATCTTGTCCCCATGGAGACAGGCAAGCAATAATAAGGTCCATCCCACTCACATACCACCTTCCTTGAACAGCCAGATTTCAACCTTTCAGAGAGATGAGACTGCATCAAGATCACTGGAAAACGGCTCTCAGAATATCATTTTTAGCAGGGCAAGCAGGCACGTAGTTCACTCCACGGTCTCTCTCGTCAGTCAAGATAAACAAAAATACAATCAGTTACCTATGAAAGGTAGAGAGCCATTTTGGTCTCACCAATCTTAGTTTTTCTGAGTAGTTATAATGTCATTTTATAGCATGAGTCAGTTCTCTCCTATGAGGACAGAGGACAGAATTACCTTGAAACATGTAGGATTCTGGGTAGAGATGACTTAGAATATCACACTTCTAAAAAGTGCTAAGGATTAGAAAAACATAGAGTTCTCACTGGTTATTACATCAGTTTGCCACAGCTGGAAAAAAATAAGTGAGGAAACCTGAGGAAGGAATCCCAGAAACACTGAAAAAAAAAAAAAAAGAAAAAGAAAAGAAATTAAAAAAAACCCAAACAAACAAACAAAAAAACCCAGCCATCTTCCAATTATGATGCTGATGCCAGCCTGCCTGGAGCCATCAGGGTACAGAGATGACATTTAAGGCTCCCTCTGGCTGTTTTTAATTTTAATTTTTTTATTTTTTTTAAGTTGAAGGAGTTGGCATTTCTCATTTGTTCCTAACATTCTTGGAACACAGAAGGGACTATGTCACCCAAAAGACGGACTTTTAAAAATGTATTCTAGCCCACAACTATGGTTATTCATTTCCAAGATTATCATCCAACAATACAATGGCTTTCAGTCCTTAGCTGTGAACTTCAGTTCATCTCTCTGAGTCCCAGTGGTACCTTTTAGTCTCTTCTGTTTCTCATGGCACAGAGTTTCATGATCTGTTGCCTGGACCAGTATGTCCTAACCTAATATGACTGCCCAGGACTGTTCATCAACTACTCAAATCGAAGAAGATGGATTCCTAAAGTCCTGTGTGTCTGTCTTTCTGTCTACATATCTGTGTTACTGGGTTCATTTGAATGGGAAGTTTTAACTGCTATGAAAAAATACTGCAAAGCTAAGTACTATTCAACCCTATGAGCTGGTAGCTAAATATGCTAATTTAAAAACTGATGTAGTCAAAGTGACCTAACAACTAAACTCGGTCCTAGTCCTTTATTCTTGCTCCAGGAATAAAGGAGAAGCAGGAGAAGGGGTTATGAAGCCTCTGGTATATTAGTAGAAAAATCCTCAGGAAACCTCCAAAGTCTCAGCTAAATATCCAAGCAATGCTAAAGATTTTGCTTTTTGTATTTATATAGACCACAATTGTGACATGAGAAAGTCAAGGTGATAAAGAAAAAGACAGGAAACTGGACCTTTATAAAAGATAAAGTTTGACCATAGTCAAGATAGATATTTGTTTCATATTAGTAATCATTGCAGTGACTAAACCTGGGCTTCTAGCTATCACAGTAGTCAATGGGTACTAAGTACCATGATCAAGATTAAATATTCTCCCAAGGCAGCATTCTGTAGGCCACTGAGAATGCCCTAAAAACCTTTCTCACATTGATAGAGTCCAGTGGTTTATAGTTCGACTTCCTGGTCATCATGTCTCTTCATACTACAGTATCCCAAGGAATAAAGCACTGAAGTGCTCCCCACACAGGTACACACACTGGGTTCACTTCTGCCTTTTATAGAATTCTTGGGCTAGAGTACACATTCCTGCTATACCACTGGATTGAAATGAAGTACAGAGTGGTCTAGGAAAGAAGATGATGTAAGAATGCATAGAGGCAAGGATAACCCAGGTAATCCCAATACCTGGAAACATATAAAGGAATTCTCCTCATACCAATCTTTTACCCTATTAGCCTATCTTGGATAGCCCAAAGAACAGACCACACTCAAAATTAAACCTCAATCATTGGACTAGATCTAGGTAGGGAAGTAAAAACACCTGTTTCCAAAAATCAATGTCATTTTCTA
The DNA here is from genome assembly GCF_907164565.1 of Psammomys obesus. Taxonomy (NCBI): domain Eukaryota; kingdom Metazoa; phylum Chordata; class Mammalia; order Rodentia; family Muridae; genus Psammomys; species Psammomys obesus. The sequence goes on from NW_026596046.1 coordinate 16,396,332, forward strand.
ATTACAATAGGAAAAGGGAAAGGGGCTGGGGAAATGAACACGTTTGACTTGGGGTCAAAGCAATATTAGGGAATGAATTAACTGGCATTTAAAACAATTATTTTGGTTATGCCTCCCTCCTATTGGACAGAAATGTTACTTCCCCCTCTCTTATCATCATGAAGAATTTATCCCTGTAAGATAAAAGATGAAAAAAATATATATAAAATCACAGACCAAACTCCACATTTTACAGATAGATGTGATGTCTCTATCGACACAGAGCAGTCATTGATACCAAAGCGTCCTAAATAACACTCCCGCCCCTTAGTAGATGTCTATATTCCAAAATGTCTGTTATTTTGTAGATAATGAGTGTGCAGATCCACTGGCTTTAATCAAGGAAGTGGGGTTGCAATGCCTACTACAATTAGCTACCGATCCCTTCCTTTGTGTTCCTCTCTCTTGTCAGCTTTGTGAAGATTAATAGGCATTTAGCATTTAAGTTGCCTCTCTAAATTCACTCAAAGCAAGTACATCACAGCATCTGTCTGCGGAGAAGTCTTCTCTGTGCCACATCTTCTAATGATCGCTACACACCCTGTACCAGAGCTGAAAAAATGAACAGAGGTATGGACAGCCCAGGCTCTGGGGGTCTAAAGTGATCCCCTGCTTTCCTCTAGCCTTCCGTCCCAAACCTTGCCAGAGAACATTAAATGGTCTTGTCCACATGTGGCCTCTAGGAGGTTCAGAACTGAACAGTTTCAAAGGACTTTTTTCTGGCCCTGGATTCCCAACATAAGCTACTCCTGACATAGCGTTTCTCGGTAACTCTGCACCTTGGAGTTGCAAGAGAGTTTCTCACACCCTATTTTATAGTCCCTCTGCCCCCATAAAGGTGCATTGGCAGTCCCACTGATTTAAAGGAGAGTCAGTTGCATACAGTGTGGTATCTTGGGCTCCTGGGACTGTAAGAATAAGAAGAAAAAATCTAAACTGTCTGAAGTTTAATAAGTTTGCTGTTGTTAATTCATATTTTGGCAAAGGTGCCATGGATCTACAGCACATCAACAGTAAAGGAAAACGAGATGAAGGGCAAATGAGAACTGCACCATCTTGTATCTTTTCTATAGGAGTCTAAAATTACTTCTAAGAAAACAATGGGACACAAACCCTCATTGTCTTGCTTTGTCCAAATAGGACAGGAATGGATTTGAAGCGGTTAAAGAACAATCAAGCTCAGCAACAGGGGTCTGGTCACTAGACAGACTCAGGAGGGGTTCATCTTTTGACAGTCAGTGTCTTTTTCCTTCCTTGCTTCTCTGTGTCTGTTCAGAAGAACCCAATGCCTAAAACCACAGTGACAAATCCCTTCAAATGAGGCCACTGTCCCTCAAAGATGTGTCTGCACAGCTGCCAATGCTTTCTCTACTGTTTAGCAGTCAAGGTTCACACTCCTGCTTGATATACCAGGTGAGGAAGAGTGAAGCCTTCACTTTATGTTAGGTTTCCAACTAAAGTGGCATCAATTGAGTAATGTTCCAACCCCAGCAGCTCCCAGACTTATCTCTACCCCTAGAGGAACAACTTGTCTGATTGGCTGAGACTAATCCTTATGATATCTGTTTCTTATGATGAGGACCAGCTTCCATCAGAAAGTAAACTGGGAAGCAAAATAATTTCTAACTCTGATGGGCAAGGTCTTTAGTTTTTCCCAGTTGCTGGGTGGGGCTGAAATGCCTTATCTGATAATCCATATGAGAAATCCCATTGTGGCTGCACAGTAAAACCACCACCAGCAGCTAGTTATTCAAGCACACATTAGAACTGTCCTCATCCAGGCTCCTCTTCTTCAGTGGCTTCAGAGCACATGATCTGTGCAGTAGAGAAAGGTGTCTGTTGCTAGATGGGCCTCCCAAAATACAAACATTGCGCAAGGAACATGATGGCATCCCGTGATTAGGAAAGTCAGTTGACTTTAATTGACATCACTAAATTTTAAAGGTAAAAGCAAATGACAAGCCATTTCATAGATGGCTGGCTCTCCTCAGCAGCCTGTTAACTGCCTTGCTTTCATCAAAGAATCTCTTTCCAGTTGACAATAAGGAACATGTTGTCAAGACATGGGAAGTCCTTGGGCTTTCACCTCAGGTGACTCAGAATCAGCCACAATTCTTACTGCTTATAAAACAGAAAACACATTCTGGTCAGGCAGACCCTGTTCTAACCTGAGGTTCCAATTACAATAATGGCATGGCTTCCCTGCCCAGCCCTCAAGCTAGAGTAGTCCTAGACCCCTGTTTTCTCTCTAAAAACTCACTACAGTCATCAAAGTAGGCCATAAACTCCTTCAGGATTCTCTGAAGAGCTCTGAGTCCTCAAAAGATGGAAATCAAATAAAACAACCCATGAGAATTGACCTTATAATTTCAGGATGTGGTAGAATCTCTGGAACTCATGGGTAAGCCCTCAACCAGTGGATCTCCCTGAGTTTTGTAAAGGACCTACCCTTACACTAGGCAGAACTTGTAGTTTGGGTGTGGATATCAGTTACAATTTGAAGCATGCTCTGGTTCTTCCTTAACTGCTCCTGATTTGTAAGCCAAGCTTCTGTAGTCTGTCTTTCTTCCCTGTTTCTCTCCTACATATGTTTTCTTTTCTATTGAACTTTATTTTTATTCTCATTCTATATAGTGCTTTGCCTGCATGTGTGTCTGTGCATTGCTTATATGCATGGTGCTGGTGAAAGCCAGGAGAGGGCTTCCTATCCCTGAAACTGGAGATGCAGACAGTGTGAGCATCCATGTTGGTGCTGGAAATGGAACCTGAGTCCTTTGGAAGAGAATCCAGTGCTCCTAAATGCTGAGCCATATTTCCAGCTCTAGATATGCCTTTAAATAAAAAACTGAGGGTTCTACTGATGTCAGACATTTTCTTTTTCCTGTCTTTTCCATAGGGTGATTGAATCAAAGCACCTCTCTGGCAAGTAGGACAAGTCTACCATGGCTTAGAAATCCCACAAGGCACCAAGAGTTTACATTCAGAGTAAGAGGAGCAATAGATGTAAGAACGTCTTGCTCTCTCTTTCCTTGTATGTCATCAGACATGGGTTACGCTGTTGGAATAGAACGTTAGAAGAGATAGTGCCTTTTCTTCCCTCTTAAGATGGTCAGTTCTGCACCAGAAACTTCTTTTCCATGTGAGACACTGCTATACTTCATTTCCCAGTTTCCAAGTCGTGGAGTCATATGACTTGGTTCTGTTAGAAGGGAAGTGATGACCCCATGTCTAGTCCATGCTCATTAACAACATTACTCTATGTCCCTTTTCCATTCCAGCTGGCTACAAAAGGCACAAGTGCTTAGGGTGCCTAAGGCAAAGAGCAGATCTCCATTGACCTGCATGATGCTGTGGAGGAACATTAAGCCTCCAGCTGATTCATCTGGAAATACTGCCATGTGACCTGAAAATGAGCTCCTATTTGTGTTGGATTGCTGTGTGCTTCCCACCCATTTGTTACAGTGATGAACCTGTATTAGCTAAGACCTTCGCAAATTCTTTGTTCAGAATAGAGAAAGCATTTGGTTTTTTAGCTCTAATAATAGTAACAGTGATTAGTGTTTATTAAATTGTTTTAGCATCCCAAGGCATCCGTGTATGCACGCGCATACACACATATACATAAATATGTATATACAGATATATATACATACTCATAATCTTTTATGGGTAAAGAGAGTGGCTCTATTAGCCCCAATTTTACTATTGACACACACACACACACACACACACACACACACACACACACACACAAAATAAGGAACTTACCTAAGGTTAAAGACAGAAATTTTAGAAGCAGAGATTCAGACCGAAGAATCTATCATTTTCATTGTTGTGAGGAGCACTGTGACACTCATAGAAAGAACTTTTCTACCACCACATTATCTTGTCCTAAATTATTTCCATGTTCTGTGGATTACTGCTCTTAACCTGTCCAAGAGTTGCTGAGAATTTGTTCCAGGTTTTTCACCTTGGAACCCAGTGCCATATTACCAGCTGTCAATCCAACTCTGGTTAGAACCCCTCTTCCAACCTAAAGTACACATCCAAGACTCAGCAATCCAGATCACTACTTGCCTGCTTCTGCAGGACCTTCTTCCCAGACGATGTACCTACTTGTTTAGAAAAGGCTTGACCATGATTGGCCAAAGGATTGCTTCGCAGTGATGGGTGTCTGGTTGCTTCTGGGCTCCTAGTCTCCTATGATCCATTTCCTGCTTAACCTGAAACACACACATACGATTTTCCTACTCTGATAGTTTTGTTAACTCTGCCAAGTGCCAGACATGGGACTAGGCACAGGGGACAGCAGAGTGAATTCAGTTTGGGCTCTCTGGATCACAGCATCTATGCCCTCCACTCCTGTGCTTTCCAGATTGCCTTTAAACACACCTTAAAAAGATGCCTTCTTTGCAGCCTCAATGTGCTCCTTTTGGGGATGTCTGAAATGTTATTTAACTCTAGATCTGACCACCAAGCTCTTTGAGTTCTCTGAAGATCTAAGTGGTCTCTGCAAACTTGCCTTTGTCAAAGCCCATTTACAGGCCCTCTAGGAAGCATCAATGAGCCACAGGAGGAAAGGGTGGCCGCCATCCAGCCTATTGTAAGAAGAGAAGAAATCGCTCCACTGCTTTGATGTGGGCATGTTTGTTTTTCCAATCTAAGTGTGTAACAGGAAATCTGACAGTTCACCTTTGTAAATCATTTGCATACCACTCATGTAAGAGCCAGATGGCACCTCTTTGTTTTAAGAAATTAAAAATGAAAAGAGAAAATTATAAAGAGAACTTTATCTTTACCTTTCCTCCTGACCTCCTGTGTACCCTCTAGAATCTTCACAGAACAAGCAAGGCTGACAAACACATACATTCCCATAGATAGCCTGTGAATGTGTACACACACACACACACACACACACACACATCACACACACACACACACACACACCTAAATTATCTGTGTTTATCTATGTTAGTCAGCAAGTTCTTAGTCCCAGTAATCAAGAATAGTAGAACAGCACAAATTTGACCCAGGTTACAGAGAGCATCCTTCATGGTATTCTGTCTATCTGATAAATTACCACATTCCTTGGAGTCTTAGCCAATGTATACTGAACAAGAAAGTCTTACATAAATCTCTCAGGCATAGGCATAGCTCTATGATTTGGAAGCAACAGCACACAAACCCTGGTCAGAAGAAGGGCAATGCTGATGACCCATACGCCTATGGAAGTTGAAACCTTGGGAAGGAATTTTCCTTGAGGTGATCATCTTAACCCTACTCCTTTGGGGCAGCTATATGAGCCCAGTTTATTTTCCAGTGGTCAGGAGTTCCTCTTTCTGATCCAAGAATCACATCTGGAAATGAGAATATTTCCAGAGCGTTCTTGCTTTGGGTGTGAGGAGTGCTGAGGAGACAGTAAAAGCAATAGTTTGTCTAGTTAAGTATTGCATTACAGGCTCGTCACACAAACTAAGCTGCTTAACATAAACATACCTCTGCTGAGTAAATATTTTTGTCCTAATTTCCAAAATAAGAAAATTGAACAGAGGCATTGAACACATATTGCAGATGACAGTTAAACATTAGGGAGTGAACATAGCTGACATTAGCCCAAATCCTAGAATTCTTTAGTAGCAACGGTGTCTTCCTAAGAGGATAAGATTGTAGGGACATTTTTGTGGCCTCAGGCACATGTACTCCTGTCTTTCACTTTTCAAGATTCGGAGTGGGAGGTGTAAGCATACATCAAGGCATTGTGAGTAAACACGTATAGAGAGATTATCCGATCTGTTCTTTGATGGTGGCCTCTTGAAGATTTACCTGCCAGCACTGCTGAACACTCACTGAAACAGCTATCCGTCCTTACCTCATACTTCTTTGGAACCAAAGATATACATTTTATTTTTTAAATGATCCATCTATTTTTAAAATTTTATGTACATTGGCATTGTGTGGGGGTGTCAGAGCCCTTGGAACTGTCTAGTTGTGAGCTGCCATGTAGGTGTTGGTAATTAAGCACAGGTCCTTTGGAAGAACAACCAGAGCTTTTAACCAATTTCAATTTTAATGCAATTTCAATCCATCTAGCCTCAGCTAACACCCTGACTTACAGCTCATGAGGATGGAATTTAAGACACCTAGACTGTGGACAATTCCCATTGACCTCACTTCCTCAAATTTGTCCTGATACCCAAAGAAATGAGATGAACTCACTCCTTTATGCTTTCTTAGGAGTAAGAATAAAGTTAATGGCTGCTAAAACAAGAGTCAATGTGTATCATTTGGATTGTGTTCTCTTTTATGGTTTTTTGTTTTGTTTTGTTTTGTTTTTTTAACCTTTAAACCAAAGAAGAAATATTAAGTACAACCCAAGAAGCCAAGAAGCCAGTTTCAAAGCTCAGCTGGTATGTTCTGGTGTGATATGGTTTCCTAGAACCTGGTAGATTCCATAGAGACCACAAAGTATAATTAAATTATCTTCCCTGAACAAAAAAATAAATTCAAGCAAACAGAAAAGAGTAAGCCTCCCTTACTTTCATCATCACCACATTATCCTGATAGGTCTTCTCTTACCATTGAGCTGTGGGTTTGCAACATCATGCTCCTTTTCCTATATTTGGGGATTCTTGGTAGGCTGGGTGGCTAAAGCTGGTTACTTTGCTGGGGACACTCTGCTTCCTCCAGCCTTAGTTTATTTTGCTTCATGTGTGCTTGTGATAGTGTTGGTATAATGTTCTTTTGAAATGTATGTACCTAACCCTTGTTCATTCAAATGCTGATTCCCCCCCACACACTCACTCTCTGGTTTCAATCCGGATATTGCATTGTGATACTTATTCTAAGCATCCTGTCTCAACTTTGTGCAAACAGGCCAAATAAAGCAACTAGCCACAATGTTGAGCAAGGAGAGGGGAGGAGCCAGAGGACAGGAAATGAGTGGGAGGAGAGAAGGGCAAGAGGAGAGCTGGGAGAACAGAGAACTGAGAGGGAGATCTTGGAATGATGTGGAGAGGTGGACTGGACCTAATATATCACTAAAAGCAAGTATAATGTGGGAAATCTAAATGTTAGGAAACTATGAGGGCTTGGAGGCTTAGGAGGGAGTAACTATTGCCCAGCATTGTGTTCTAGATTAATTAAATAAATCATAGTCTCTGTGTGGTGATTTGGTTATACAGCTGTTTAGGACTAACAGCAGCATTTACTAAAAGATTAAACCAACAATAAATATTAAACACCACCTACAACATGATAGTTACTTGCCATCCTTTGCTTGAACCAGGAACAAAACATTCTGTAGCCATAAAAGGTATTTCCATATCATTCTACCTTCCTCTGCACTGTTACTAAAGTGGAGTTCCTTGAGTCATCATTATATCTGAGTGATCAATCATGCATCACAAAGTCACCAGGAGCATCCAAATAAATCAAGCAAGTATGTACTTGCCATCCCAAATACCAGCCTCCTGGGACTACCAAGCTCAGGCCAATACGACTGTCAAAGTTCAGGACATGATCATTTGTTTCCTACCATGACTAGAAATTAGCTCCCACTCTCCTGGTATGAACTTAATGTTTGTGTTTCTTTAGTCCCCAAGCTAAAACAACCATTGTTTCAGAGCAGGAGAACAGCAAGCAATGGTGTTAGGAGCAGGACTGGAAACAGAAAATTTTTAGAGGCCATTAGATCACTAGCCTTCATCAGAATCAGTGACCTCTTAAAAGAACCTTTGGAGATCCTGTGCTTCTTCTTTCAAAGGAGGACACAATAAAAAGACAATTTATGAACCATGCAGACAGCCTTTACCAGAGATGAAAGCTGCCTGAGCCCCTGGAAATTTGAGAAATATTGTATGAGCATACCCTTCATAGTTTATGGCATTTTTTTCAAGTGTCACAGGTGAAGATACTCTCTGCTCCACAATATTGTCCTTCTGTCTTCTTTTTCTGTGCCACAAATCTAAACTCCTTCCTTAGTCAAGGTGCCCAAAGTAAGTCTTCCATATTTTAACATTTTTCCTTCCTTCTTTATTTATTTTTTATTTTTTTTAGAGAGACCTCCCAACTCTTGAGATTGCAGGTGAGCACCAGTATGGGCAACATAAATCTTCCTTATTGCAGAAGGAGATATGTCCCAAGGACATGACCCATCTGTGGATATCAAGTTGTACCCATATTTCTCTTTCTGGGAAAAGTGACATTCACCTTTCGCCTGGCCATAATTACATGAAAAAAACTCAGTGTTCCACGAGGAGTTTGATTTCCCCAAAATCAAACTAAATCATCATTCTGGAAGCAAAGATCTTGTAGTAGGAGGTAGAAAACTGTATGCGAATGAAGCTTCCTCACAATCAGCCATTCTCTAAGGCCATCCGTCCCCTATCCAAAGCTAGAAATTGACAAGATCCCTCATTTTCTCACCTTCCCAAAGCTAGTAGGGGTATGTTTAACAATGTACTAACCACTTCTGGTTTTCTTTGGGTTCCACTTTTTCATAAAGATCTACCTTTGGAAACAAGATTACTCTCACATGATGATGAGGAAATTCCAGAGAATAAAACATGTTGTGACTGAGACTAGATCAGGGGATGGGTTGGAATACTGACATAGCACCAAGTTAGATGGTCTGGGTGTGCGCTTAAACATAGAGGTATGTGTACTCAAACTCAACTCTGTTTGCATAAAGAATGAACAGTGAGGCAGTAAGAACGCATGATGCACGTTCTTGTGTCAAATGGACAGTACAGCCCAATGTCAAAGAGAAAGGAGGAATGGCCTACCATGATAATAATAAGCCGGTATGCCAAGATACGAGAGTGGTTGAAAGATAACTGTTGAGTGCATATGTGAGCATGCGAGTGCATCCATGTGCACCATAGTGACAGGGTTAATGGACAATGACAGACATGTAAGCAAGGCACTAGCTCAGCAACTGAGTCCTGCAGCTGGGAAAGCCTCCTTACCCTGTAGTAATCAGTGCTGTAGACATCCCTGGACATGCCAAAATCTCCAATCTTCACCAGTAAGTTGGCTCCGACCAGGCAGTTCCTAGTGGCCAGATCCCGGTGCACAAAGTGTTGGGAGGCCAGGTACACCATGCCCGAGGCTATCTGACTGGCAATGTGGAGCATCTGAGAGAGTCCCAGCTCGCCCTTGGCCTGGCGTGGCTGCCCATCCACGAGGATCATTGCATCTGGCCCATGGGCCCTGCAAAGGGTGGGGAAGAAAAGAAGGAGCAGAGAGAACTCAGCAGATCAAAGGCATAGATTTTGTGGTTTCCAGCGCTCTGGAACATCCTGCAGAAAAGGAGAAAATCCCCTTTTCAGCCTGCCTGTGCCTATTTCTGTCCACGCAAATTATACCAAATGCGTATGGCAGTAGGTGAAACAGCAAGATCCCCGCTAAGATGACACATGCACATAATCAAATGGAACAAGGAGCAAACCTTCTCTTTCACTATCTGCCTCCTAGGGTCGCCCCAGGTGCTAGATGCTTATAATAAAATAATTAATAAAATAACCACCAACCCTTCCTATATGCCAAGCACTGATAGCTTTAAATACATTCATTTAATCTTCTTATCCTGATTTTTTTTTCTTTTAAAGTGAAGCATAAAATGATCAGAAAGCTCAACCAAAGTCCTAGATCTCTCAGAATAGCTATATGGTAGTCAGGAAACATACTGCAAATTATTATCTATGATTATAAAGGAGAGCTGCCAAAGGGGGCATCAAGAAGGGTTTTAAATAGATCCCGAGGCCCCGCCCCTTGGAGCTCTGATTGGCTAGGCAGTGTTTATTCATTGCATTCCTGACAAGCTCCCAAGTTGACAAGCGGTCTGCAGCCCCAAGCTGTAAGTGGCTTAGGCTAGCTCCATTCCACAACAGCAAAAGCAAAGCAGGGTAAAGAAACCCTTTGAAGCAGAGGTCTTGGGAGCTCAACATTCCCTCCATGCTAAATTCAAGACTGGCTGTGTTATGACAACACTCCGCCCTGTCAGATCGGTCACTTTTTAGTGTTCACTCTTTCCTGCAGGAGGCCCAATGAGCCATGACCACACCCAGGGCCCTTATTTATGAAGTGGAGGACCAACGAGCCCTGGTGTACGGCGAGGCCCCAGCCTGCTTTACTGCTTCTCCAATTTCCACTGAAAAGCACCATTAAATAGGAACACACTCTGTTTATTATCTTTGGTGGGTTTCCCCCTCCCTCCTTAGGAAAGCAGCTGTACCAGCTATCCAGGGATGAGTCAGGAGGCCAGTTCCCACTCCAGTATACCGAACACACTCCTGCCGGTCTCAAACACCACCAACCAGGAGACATGCTGACAGGCAGAACCGACCCTGGTGGTCAAGGGGGCATTTGAGAGATCAGCCTGTAAGCCAGCAACTAGGGAAGGTTTGTGAGACCCAGGCTTTCAGCACGGAGCTTTGGGAAAGTTTAACAGATTAGCAGAGCCTAGGAAGACAGGTGAGAATGTGGGTGTCCCCTGGGGATCTGGGCTGCAAGTTGCCACAAAATGCCTAGAGAGACTGTTGACCTTAATTTGGCTAGACTCCCCAGGATGTCTGTAGGAAGTGACTTCAAAGACAGACACAGAAGTATCTAAGTTCTTCCTACATCCCTGCTGTGGAGAATCAAGGGCTGAGTAACTCCGTGCACACACAGCTTCTTGCCATGTGTATTTGTTATGGCTCAAAGGTAAAATGCTTCCAGAGACTCGTGTGCCTCAGCATTTGGGTTCTATTGATGGAATCTTTTTTAGGAGATTAGGAACCCCTAGGACATGAACGATTGCTAGAAGAAGTAGGTCACTGGTCCACAAGGAGGTACTGTACATTTTATAACCCAAACTCTTTCTTCCCCGAACTCCCGACTATATAATCTACCCCTGACTGCAGGTACAATATGACCTCACATGCCAGCACCATGGCTTCTGCTGTGGTGAACTGCATCCCTTCAAATAATAAGTCAAAATAAATCCTCCTGCTCCTAAGTGGCCTCTTGTCAAGTAGTTGGTCACAAATGGTAAGAGATGCTACTGTTCCTTTTGGTCTGTGTTTTCTTTTTCTAAAACTTTTTGTTTCCCTTCCCCTAATCTTTGCTCTTGCTTCTCTCACCCCTACCCCTGCCTTTTCTCTCTTCTGCTTTGTTTTCCCCATCTTTCCTTGATACTAAGAGAGATGCAGGATGCTTGGGGAGTCTTGTGGAAGACTGAGAGGAAAGAGAAAAAGACCTGGAGGTGACAAGAGCTCCACTGAAGACCACCAGGGACAACTAACCAGGGCCCAGAGGGGCTTGCTGAGACTAAAGCGTCAACCAAGGACCATGCATAAACTGGTCCTAGGCCCCCTACAAAGATGTAGCAGATGTACAGCTTAGGCTTCATGTGGGTTCTCTAGTAAGGAAAGTGGGGGCTGTATCGGACACAGACTCACTTGCCAGCTTTTTGATCACTTGCCCCTGGTGGAACTGCCTTAACAGGCCACAGGAAAAGAGGAAATGCTCAGTTCTAGTGCAACTTGGTGAGCTGTTGTGGATGGGAAAGGGAGCTTCCCTTTTTTGAGGAAGAGGTGAGGGGTAGGAGGAAAAAGGGAGAGAGGGTGGGAATGGGAGGAGAGAAGGGATGGGGCTACAACCAGGATGTAAAGTAAATGCAAAATAAATTAAATAATTTTTAAAATAAAATAAATAAAGTTCCCCTAAGAGAGAGAGAGGAGAGGGAAGGGAGGGAGGGTAAGAGAGAGGAGCTTTGTTGAGCCTTTCTGTTGAACTTGGGACTGTATCTACTAAAAATGTGTTGTGGTGTAAAAAAGGGCAGACCAGAGAAGCACAAGGTGAAGGAGATTCTGCACACTGAGACCAGGTATCATCTAGACTGGAAGCTACCATGATTCATAGCTCTTATAAAGTAACAATAATAGTAGAGAATTTTACAATAGCTACCATTGGTTCAGTACCTAGCTACATGCAAATTGTGTCCAGGCATTATATGCACATTGCTATGTAATGTTTGGAGCATCCACTCCACGAAGCAGTTATAATTTGATCCAGTTATGATTAAGATAGACCCCCTTTTATGTTAAGGACTAAGTTCTCCAGGATTCAATTTCACTATGAAATCAAGTCCCAGAGACTTAGAGACTCTTGTGGCTTTTCTCAGTGTCTCAAGGGCAGTTGTTTGAAAATCCAGCTCATAAGGAGAGATCTGAAGATTCTGCCAAGTCTGACTTTCTGAAGTTCAAGGTCATTCTCAGCTATATAGTGAATGTGAGGCCAGAAAGAATCAAAGATAGGGGGGTCAGAGAAGGGGAGGTTTGGGATAGAGAGAGAAAAGATGGAAGAAGGAAGGAAAGGGCAGGTGCTTTTGATTTGTCTTCCTCAGAGTTGCTTTCACAGTGGCAAGTATGACTCTGACCACCACAGAGCAAACCCCAATGGCTCAGTGGGACTGAGAGAGTGGGACAAGAAGATTGTCTATTCTTCCTTACCTGAGGAACTTGTTAAGGTCTCCATGTTTCATGTATTCAAAGACCATGATGAGTGGGTCCCCATCCCCACACACCCCATAGAACTTGACAATATGTTCGTGCTGCAGGTTAGTGAGCAGCTCAGCCTCCCTCTGGAAATCCTTCCTGGCAGCCAAGGTGGGATCCTTCAGGGCCTGAAAGCACAACATCAGTTTTTAGCAATCAGGGCACAGAGAGTTATTTTCTCCAGCTGGTGAAAACTGTTACCACATCTGTCTGGACACACAATAAATATAATATGTTTTAAAAATTAAGGCCAAGCATTCTGCTGAACCCCTTCTTCGTTCATCATTTTGATTTCTGTCAAAGGAGAGACCCATACCCCAGGCTCTGGCCAGTGACTTCAGTCTGTGCTCATCTACAATCCCTAAGCTTCCTGTGGTATGAATGGCAGGAAACAAGCTATGAGTGTTCCTGTTCCTAAGGCTTCCTTTACAGAACAAGTCCCTCTGATACAGTAGACCCTCTGATACGTCCTAATTGCTTTATCTTTGTAAATCACTACCCATGCAGAGGGTAGAGAGCTGTCTTCTCCAGCTGGTGAAAACTTTTATAAGAGCCTCTTGGGCCCACACTGAATATAATCAATGTCACGATGTCCCCTCATCCTTTGAAGTCCTTGTGTCTTAATGGTGGAAGGGGAGGTACTGACAGAGGGAAGTGAGCACTTGTCTTGTCAAGGTACTGTGATCTCCAACCAAGGGTTCAGCCAAAGTGCTATGGGCAGAGCGGGGTTGCAATTATCATGTGAAAGCCTTAGATACAGATGGGGCCAAGTAAAGAGCTACCAAGTCCCAGTGCAGGGTGAGCCAGTTGGAGGGACACTCTACCAAGATGCTCTATGACTTTGACCTACAAGGATTGCAGGCCCAAGTGTGATCCAGAAAGAAGTGCAGACCCAACCATTTCTTACTCCAGGAAGATGAATACAACAGAAGTACCCAGTTGGAGTTTGGTTTTCGGCATCAGAAGGGCAGTATGACACCAAAAGTTAACGTATTTAATGTGTGTAAGAGACAGTGAATAGGGCATTACCTACTGTGAGAGCTAATCTTGGTAGTCAACATCCCCCCTGCTTCCTGTCAATTGAGTAGTTACCTCCATCTGATTGGCCTGTGAGTATGTCTGTGGGATATTTTCTTAATTATTAATTTATGTAGAAAGGCCCAGCACACTAAGGGTGGTGTCACCCCTGGGCACCTGGTCTTGTGCTGTGAAAAAAAAAAAATATATAACTGAATGTGAGCTTGGGAGCAAGCTGGTGAACAGCATCCTCCATGGTCTCTGCTTCAAGTTCATGCCTTGAGTTCTTGCCCTGGCTTCAGTCCAAGAGGAAAGATGGTCTGTTCAGAGAAGAAGCCTATGCAGGTGTGCCCACAGAATTCCCAAAGCTCCCAACCCCCACAATTGCCTTAAGGTCCTAAGGCAAATGCACAAAGTCATGATCACTAAGTAATCAGGAAGTAAGGATAAAGCCAGCCTGCTGATTTCAGGTCACTGCAACTCTAAAGTAACTAGAAACTGGCTTGCACTCTTTCTGCTGGATATGTGGCCTTTTATGGTGATTTGGACAAAATGACCTGCCAGGTAAATGCTGCAGGTCGTCCCGAACCAGAGATTGTCCTACATCTGCTGCAGTTCCATGGGTTGAAATCTGCCAGTTGTTTTGGATTCCCCAAACCGAAGTAACATGAATCTGCAAAGGATGTGCCAAGTGAGCCCCCGCCCCCCACCAGGTTCTCAGTGTGATGGGAGCTTGTCAGAAAAAGGCCACCCACCCCTTCGGTTCCCCATTGCACATTTCCGTAGCTGGAGAAACTGAGGCCGAGCCTGTTTGAGAACCAGCCCACATTCACACATCCTAAATGATAGGAAGTATAGTGGATCCAAGCAATCCTTTGCTGAGACTCACAATACCCCAAACTCCAATAGCAATAAACTCCGGAAGCCCCACCCCAACTACAACCAGCATCACTTTCCATTCTTTGGGGAATTTAAAAGATTTCGCCAGAAAAAAAAAAAAAAAAAAACAAAAAAAAAACACAAAGTTTTCAATTAAATGGTCTAGTAACAAAAATACTGAACTACTGAAAGTTTCTTAGCACACCTTTCCATTTTACAGATGGGAACATTGTGGTCCACACAGTTATGCTGTTTACCAAAAATTATGCAAAAAGCACTGGGTTGGATCCAGAAGAATACTTTCATCCAGCCCATCTTCTTGAATTAATTTATTGGAGGAACTTGTTAATAGACAAGTCCTCTGGGGACCAGCAGGCAGAGGAGTGAAAAGATGTACAAGGGTAACAAACTGGGTTGGGAAAGAGAGAGTGTGGGCTAACAGTCCAGTAAAGATTGCCAGGCAGAAAAGGCCAAAGACAGTAATAAAATGAGATTCACTTTCTCACCCAGTGGTGATTTTTACCAGACCTAAGTCTTCCTCTCTTTTTTGACAAGAGTGTCATGCTAGGTAGTTGAGAATGACCCTGAATTCCTGTTTCCACCTCCGAGGTCCTAAGATCTACAACATGCTCCACCATGTTTGATTTTATGCATTGCTGAGGATCGAACCCAAAGTCTTTGTGCATGTTAGGTAGGATTTCTGCCAACTGAGCTACAGCCCCTACTCCCAACACATATAATTTGATGTGATGATCACTTCATCTCTGGGAGACACCTATGAATAAAGGAAGATCTGCAATGGCAATCAGCTACCTGAACAGAGCATTGCCAGCAAGGTGTCATGGGGAAAAACAACTTTCCCAGATGACCCACCTCCCTGCCACAGCCCTGAGCTATATGGAATAAAACGTGGACATAAAATGACCGAGCGTGACTCATTTATTTTCATGAGGAAGGGGGAAAAAGTGGAGTAACCCAGCATGGGTGGGATGGGAGAGTATGAAGATTTATGTGATCACTGTATTTATGGGAAAGAAAAGTAGATCAGATTTGGGGGCAGCCAAATGGCCTCTCTCCATCTCTTTAAATCATTCTCTACCACAGCCCTGACATCAGTGGCAGCCATGGGATATTCCTGCTCTCAGCCCTTGAGCAGGAGCAGCCAGTGTCCATCCCTCAGGCTGCCACCCTGAACCTCAAGGCAGACAGAGTTCCTCCTGAGAGATGGAACACAATGCAGCCGCTGTCTCCAGGGCTTCTGTGCTCTTTCTGTCTTCCTTCACACTGGGTTTTCCAGCTGGTGGGTCAAACCTGAAGTTCCTATGTAACTGTCAAAGTGAGGGGTGTATCAACTGGGGGCCAGAGCTATCAGTTACCACAGTCCCCGGGGATTAATGCAATTGGGACGGAGATGACAGGAGAATAATGGGGAGGAAAACTGGGCCAAAGGTTCTCTGGCCCTGCTCATGGGATTCTATATCCAATACTTCCTCAGTTGCTGGGCAACTGAAAAATGGGTCACTACAAAGTGGCATGGGGATGGAGTTGACACTTATCATAGCTACCAAGTGTTGGCAAAGGAAAGAGGGTCTTTCCACGGAACCTGAGGTGGGGGACATTCCTGGCTGGACCTCTTTCTATAGTAAGATCAGGCAAAGAGAACTAGAAACTAATTCCTTGCCTTCTCTTTTTCTCTTCAAAATGCAGAGGTGACACTTCCTCTCTGGTCTTGTCCTCCACATGCACCAGCTCCTGTGAGAACTTTAGCCCTCGGCAAGGGTTTCAGCTGGGCTGTTCACCAAGACAGGGGTTGAAGCAGAAACAAGTGTACTCAGCAGGCCAACCTGCTCCCAGATATGTAACATCTTTATTTTGGCCAACTGCTGCATCCCATTTACCTTTTCTCTGACAGGGAGGAGATACTTCAAGGAATGTTCTCCTTGGGATTTTTTTAACACCTTACAACTCATTTTAACATGCACACAGGAACAGGCACACCCTCGAGTGTTCAAGCATCTATTTACATGTGCACACATACAAACAACCTGTTTCAATTGTGACAATTTTTTTTTTATTTTAGTCCCTCAGCACCTTCTGTCATTTCTCCTTGGTGAGATTTAAAGATTTACAGGGGAGGAAGATGGTTAGTCACAACATGAACAGATGCCCCGTTCTCACATGTCATGGATTTCCCATTGTCTTCAGCATGAAATCCCTACTTCTTAACATTCATGGACTCAAACTGTCAGCTATGCCCATGTTCTTCTACTTCCTCTCCCCAACTCCATACCCTGCTCATTTATTGGGCTTTAATCTCACTGGCCTTCCTGTACCATTGAGCTTTTATCTGCCTCGGGGACTTTTTCACTTGATGTCCTTTTGGTCTTAAAGACCTTCAACAGCTCTGTAGAGCTATAACCAGGTAGCTGAGCTGGTACTGGCCCTCAACTCTGCATAGCATATTGATTGGTGTCATGGGACCCTGAGTCATCAATGCTGGTCATCTACAAAGATACTTCCATCCCCAAGAGGTGCTTAGCAGGAAGCCAGTGTGAGAGTTAAATCTGATCATGTGATCACTTGATGTAATAAAACATTATAAAAAACAATTCAGTATGAGTGTGGATCAGGCAGTTTCCATAGACCTCAGTATGAATACTTGGGAAGATCTGCTAAAGTTCAATGACTAAAAAGAGTTAGCAAGTGGAAGAAAACTTATTTTGAAAAATAGAGAAAACAGTAAAAAGCTGAGATTTAAAAATCCTCTTTTCCAAGTTTGGAAGGAACAGCATCAGAGAGACCATGAGGACTCTGAACCTACCTCAACCAATAATTCACCACGTGGCCTGTGGCTACTTAATAATGTTAAGACTATTGAATATTTTTCCTAAAATAAAATGCAAGTCAATTCTAAGTAAAATAGTCAAACATCAGTGGAGTATTTTACAAACAATGGCATAGCTTTTAAAATCACTACTTTTGGTTAGTTTTTGAGGGTTTTTTTTTCCCTTCTTTATTTTTGATAATTTATGTTAATGACAACCTTTCTCCCTTACCTTTCCTCCCTCTGAATCTCCCTCCACTCTCCTTCAAATTCACGACATCTTTTTTCATCAGTTGTTACTGCATATATGAATATTTGTACGTGCACATACATATTCCCAGATACAACCCGCTGAGTTTGTATGATGCTACTTGTCTGTAGTTTTCGGGGATGACCATTAGAATGACCAATGAGTGTGTTCCCTGGGAACACACTCACAGCTTCTCTCAATAGCTGTAGTCCTTCAGTATCACTACTGAAGGTGTGCTGACCAAAGCTGAGTGTGTTCTCCAAACGTTATTAGGAGCACTGAACAATAGCAGGGCACTGTGGGTTGTTACAATGGGAGCTGGAAGCTACTTGACAGAGACCCCCCCCCAAAAAAAAGCTACTAAGTACTAGAAAAGAAACCAATAGCTCTTAACAACAGTGAATTATCTTCTATGCTAAAAGTGCTGAAGTTGAGACACACTGTACTAAACTTTGTAAATGATAAATAAAAATATATTAACTGTCCCCAAACCCTGAGATTCTGTCCTCAAAATGTTTCACAAATGCTTTCAGTTCTTGCTCTAATTTAAATCACTATAACTGGAAGTCATGAGCATTCCATGCAGATCAAAACAACCCTCCAGTCCCAGAGAAATCCAAATGCTGAGGCTCAGATGTATTAAAAGAAGTATCATGTGAAGTGCAAGTTGTGAAAACTGTCAAAACAAGAATATGAATTCCTGCAGACCAGGCCCATATTTATTTTGAAATAAGGACATTCTTCCAAAATATGAAGAAATAATTGCTTCTTACAAAAACAATGTATGCGCCAGCAAGATAGCTCAGACGGGAAAGACACTTGTCATCAACCTGAATAGATGGGTTGAATCCCCTGGACTCATGTGGTGGAAGAAGAGAATCAAGTCCTAAAAGTTGTTCTCTGATCTTCACACGTTCAGGTACTATGCATACACACACGTACACATGCATGCTAATAAACAAAGTATATGATCAGCATACATGTGCGTCAGGCATGGTAACACATGTCTATAATCCTAGCACTGGAGAGGCAGAGTCAAGAGGATCACCGTAAGTCTGAGATCAGGCTGGATTGCATAGAAAATTCCAGGTCAGTCAGGGCTACATAATGGAATCCCATCTCAAAAGAGAGAAAAGAAAAAGAAAAGCCACTAATATAAACAATAAAAAAAAAGATAAATGTGACAGAAAGCTAAAAGAACAAAAGCTAGAAATTGATTTAGTGTCTTGAAAATAAGCCACATGGTCACTAAAATTAAAAAGCACTCCACAGACAGAAAAATTCAAACAGATTAAAGCATAGGAGTGTCTCATGTACTGGAAGAGCATTGAGGATCACTCAGGACAGAACACAGAATGACAGAGAGAGGGAAAAAGGAAGGGAAATGATCATTTATATATGATCATCACTGGTAGGGAAAGTGTCTCTCACCAATGAAGCATGAGGCAAGAGGTTTGCTGGAGTATCAATGCTGTGTAAGCGGACTGGTTATTAAATGACTATAGAAAGTGATGTCACCAATTTGAAACTATGAGTTGTATTCTGTACAATCCATGACATTTGATAGGATGGTTGGAAGAAAACTCATTTCATCGACATCTAACTTCGACCTTTTCTGAGGCTAAAAATGTGATTCAATTCTATCTCATGATGGAGGGAGGCAGCAGTGAGCCACAGCTCCCTGTCAACTATGAGACAACCAAAGAGACAATCATTGCTCTTTAGCATAGCTAGGAGGAGATGAGCAATTTATCCATCCATCCATCCATCCATCTATCCATCCATCCATCCATCCATCCATCCATCCATCCATCCATCCATCTATCCATCCATTTATCTATCTATCTATCTATCTATCTATCTATCTATCTATCTATCTATCTATCTATCTATCTATCTATC